>NC_135576.1:48059764-48684764 GCF_965152235.1 Eretmochelys imbricata | reverse complement strand
GCCTATGATTTTGTTCTGTATGTGAGGGAGATCTCAGGCTTCTCGATTCAATCAGATAAATGTTGAATCAAGCATGACTTCTTTAGTGAATACTGCAGACACTCCATAAGTTGAAGTTTTGCCTGTCTGGCAACCTCTGAAGCAGGTTGCAGTGGCATGAAAGAAAGTGACATAGCCATGTCCTGAAGACATGAAAGAAACTAGCTTGAATGGCTGCCTGAAAAAAAGGAGATACTATGAACAGAGGACTTCAACTCGATTCCACCCAAAGACTGCATTAAACAGTGCATTTGGATGACTGTAACCATCAACCTCCAGCTACCACTGGAGAGTGGCGAGAGAAAAGCTTTTTCCTCACGCACAACCATTTCAGATTTGAGGACAATTTATACCTTCAAGTCAGTGGCACTGCTATGGGTACCTGCATGGCCCCACAGTATGCCAACATTTTTATGGGTGACTTAGAATAACGCTTCCTCAGCTCTTGTCCCCTAGCATCCCTCCTCTACTTATGCTACATTGATGACATCTTCATCATATGGACCCACGGGAAGGAGGCCCTTGAAGAATTCCACTTGGATTTCAACAATTTCTACACCACCATCAACCTTAGCCTGGACCAGTCCACACAAGAGATCCACGTCCTGGAAACTACAGGGCAAATAAGTTATGGTCACATAAACACCACCCTATAATGGAAACCTACTGAGTGCTATACTTACCTACATGCCTCCAGGTTCCATCCAGGACACATCACATGATCCATTGTCTACAGCCAAGCCCTAAGATACAACCGCATTTGCTCCAGTCCGTAAGACAGACACAAACACCTACAAGATCTCTATCAAGCATTCTTAAAACTACAATACCCACCTGGGGAAGTGAGGAAACAGATTGACAGAGCGAGACGGGTACCCAGAAGTCACCTACTACAGGACAGGCCCAACAAGGAAAATAACAGAACACCACTGGCCATCATGTACAGCCCCCAGCTAAAACCTCTCCAGCGCATCATCAACAATCTACAACCTATCCTGGAAAATGATCCCTCATTCACTGGCCTTGGGAGACAGGCCAGTCCTTGCTTACAGACAGCCCCCCAAGTTGAAGCAAATACTCACCAGCAACTACACACCACAACACAGAAACACTAACCCAGGAACCAATCCCTGTAACAAACCCTGTTGCCTTCTCTGTCCCCATATCTACTCTAGCGACACCATCATAGGACCCAACCACACCAGCCACACCATCAGGGGCTCATTCACCTGCACATCTACTAATGTGATATATGCCATGATGTGCCAGCAATGCCCCTCTGCCATGTAGATTGGCCAAACCAGACAGTCTCTACGTAAAAGGTTAAATGGACACATATCAGACATCAGGAATGGTAACATACAAAAGCCAGCAGGAGAACACTTCAATCTCCATGGACATTCAATAACAGATTTTAAAGTAGCCATTCTTCAACAAAAAGCCTACAATTCATTTGCAAACTTAACATCATCAATTTGGGCTTGAATAAGGACTGGGAGTGGCTTGCTCACTACAAAAGCAATTTTCCCTCTCTTGGTATTGACACCTCCTCATCAGTTATTGCGAGTGGACCACATCTACCCTGACTCAATTGGCCTTCAACATTGGTTCTCCACTTGTAAGGTAACTCCCTTCTCTTCATGTGCCATTATATATTTATGCCTGCATCTGTGATTTTCACTCCATGCATCTGAAGAAGTGGATTTTTTACCCACGAAAGCTTATGCCCGAATAAATCTGTTAGTCTTTAAGGTGCCACCGGACTCCTTGTTGTTTTTGTGAATACCGATTAAAACGGCTACCCCTCTGATACTTGAAAGAAAAGCTTTGACTCCATGAATAAGGTTGTATCTAGTGATGAATTATCCCAGGGCTGACCTCAAGTGGTTGAAGAAAAATCCTAATACTGTACCCCATGGAGGGAGGTCAGTCAGCCTAAATGAAATTGCATGCCCTTTGTTCTGGCAGTTGAGTTCCAATTGGATGCATCATGTCAAAAACATTGTTGAAACAACAGTGCATTGTAGTTACACCCAATACATTTTTTTACTGTGAAAATTGCAGAGGTAGTACAGTATCTATGGTGCACACATGTTTATCTCTTCTGAAAGAAACAGCTTATTGTCTACATGAGATCAAACTCAAAGTCATTAGAAATGTCTGCTGTCAGCCTGTCACTGAGAAACGCAGCCTTTTGTATTCCCTGAAAATGCTGTGTATTTGCAAAACTGTCTTTCCGCTTAACACCCACACAAGAGAACCCAGGCCTAGCACTCTTATAAACAAAGTGGGAAAATAAGTAAAGAACTTTTTTTTAAAGCTGTAAGCTATAAGCATGCTCCAGGGCCTAAATAATGAGACAAACTTTGAACTGTCTTTGTTCTTATGCATGAATCCGAAGAGGCAAGAATCCAGCCTTTGAGGTTTGAAGGAAACGCTGCTTTATGTTCTCCTGCAATGCTCATAATTCAATTATAAAAGTCCTGGAGGCTTTAGAACAATTCAAAGGTGAGAAATGAGAAGGAAGTTGTATGGCATTGAAATGATAGGATATGGCAGACTTTCCTAGGAAATCAAATTCACAGAGCTGTGACATTAGAGCAATAAGACACACCTATAAGATCAAACCCAGATGCCAAGAAAATATTCTCAGGATAGAAACAACAACTATTCTCACATCATGTTCACTGATTTGTTTTTAAAATGCCTGTGGAGAGACATTTTGCTCTGATAAAAATCCCAGCATTTGAACCATGTATCTATGTGTTTTCTATAGGTTGTTTCTCTGAGCAGCTGGAAAAACATGATCTACTGCCCATAAAAATGTTCCAACAAACACTTTAAATAGGTGCATGAATTATAAGATGTTTGAATTTAGAGGTATCATTAGTTATGTTAGTAGGATAAAATTACTGTTCTGTTGCAATCAACACCAGTGTCCCAAAATTATAACTTGAGGTGGGTCTGACATAAAATCCTAGATAAAAAAACAAACAAACAAAAAAACTATTTGGGGAGTGAGGGAAGGTATCTCAGAATTCAAAACCAGATCTGAATCCAAATTTCACATTTGGCCCTGTCATAAATATAAAGGGAAGGGTAAACCCCTTTAAAATCCCTCCTGGCCAGAGGAAAAATCCTTTCACCTGTAACGGGTTAAGAAGCTAGGATAACCTCACTGGCACCTGACCAAAATGACCAATGAGGAGACAAGATACTTTCAAAAGCTGGGGGGAGGGAAAAACAAAGGGTCTGTGTCTGTCTGTGTGATGCTTTCACGGGGACAGAACAGGAATGGAGTCTTAGAACTTAGTAAGTAATCTAGCTAGATATGCGTTAGATTATGATTTCTTTAAATGGCTGAGAAATTAAGCTGTGCTGAATAGAATGGATATTCCTGTCTGTGTGTCTTTTTGTAACTTAAGGTTTTGCCTAGAGGGATTCTCTATGTTTTGAATCTAATTACCCTGTAAGGTATTTACATCCTGATTTTACAGAGGTGATTCTTTTTATTGTTACTTCTTTTTTACTGTTACTTCTATTAAAATTCTTCTTTTCAAGAACTGAATGCTTTTTTTCATTGTTCTTAAGATCCAAGGGTTTGGGTCTGTGGTCACCTAAGCAAATTGGTGAGGATTTTTACCGTACCTTCCCCAGGAAGTGGGGTGCAAGGGTTGGGAGGATTTTGGGGGGAAAGACGTTTCCAAACAACGCTTTCCTAATAAAAATAAACCCAGATAAACGTTTGGTGGTGGCAGTGGAAGTCCAAGGGCAAAGAGTAAAATAGTTTGTACCTTGGGGAAGTTTTAACCTAAGCTGATAAAAGTAAGCTTAGGAGGTTTTCATGCAGGTCCCCACATCTGTACCCTAGAGTTCAGAGTGGGGAAGGAACCTTGACAGGCCCAACTTCATGATGGGCCAGACTAAACACAGGATCTGAACACCAGAGGGGTTTGAAATCTAGATCAAGAATTGAGTTAAGCAGATCAAACCCAACTCTAATCATAATCAAGTTGAATCATTATAATATGCCACAGTGATATTTATATGAAAGTTCACAGGATGAGGTTCTATTGGTGCAGAAACTTGTTGGACAGACACCTACTACTTACTCACTTCCCCTCTAAAAAAGTGCTCAGTACCAGGGACTGGCAACAGGACAAATGTAGGTGAATGTAGTGCATGGAAAAGTCATTTTTGGATGAGATATTGAAGTCCAGTAGCTGTTTCTATGGAATTAAACTAACCCATCAATCCACGCAAGCTACTGCTCTGATTTCAGAGACCAGATTTATTTTTCATAGATTTTCCCCTGAATTTTCAAAGTATCAAATCAACCACACGAAAGAATCAAGTAATTGTTTACATATATGCTATTTTTTTTAAAAAAAATGAATGACAATTAGCTGCAATTTATAATAAATATGGGATAATGGTTACAGTGTAGCATAATAATATATGCTGAAAGGTCAATTAACAAGCACTATATTTATGCAGAGTATAAATATTTCATGTAAGCAAACAGGAAGATAGTGTCTCAAGGTCATTGGATGTATTTTCCAAAAACATTAATACAATAGTGACAATAGACATGATATGACATTTTAGCTAATCAAGTGCTTTCCATGAGCCCAGTTGAATAAACTGTTTTACAAAAAGTACTTAAGTTGGGTAATGCACTGGTAATAAAGAAGGACAATAACATTTTTACAATATACAGGGCCCCATTATCCACTCCGCTGATCCTGTTCTCTACCTCTTTTCCTCAGAGGGCAAGGGTGTGTAGTTTAGTCAATCAATGTTCATACTAAAGAAGAGGCTTATAAAATTTAAAGAGATTATTTGGCATTCATACTATATGGATTACGACATTGACAGAAGACTTAAGGGAAATGAGCTCAGAATTTTTTTCTGAACAATAACAAGACCATACCATTGTTTATAGCATGGTGGTCTAGCCTGTAATTAACAGCATGGATATTATACACCCTGTGGTGGCAATATGTCTGGAGAAGAATTGTGTCACTGGGGTTATATAATAAAATGTTCTGAACTGATTGTACATTTGCGAAGTATAACCTTTTTTCCCCTGTTCCAACAGAAATTGTTCCAGGAAAATGCAAAATGTATCAAAGTATTTATTCTTCATGTTCCTGGTCCTACACCTTTGAAGCGGAGGCTTTACACATATGTATTACCCAATTTATATTAACAACAAGGGGGAAGGAACCCAAGCCAAAATAAGGGAGGAGCAGGTTAAAGAATATTTAGATAAATTAGATATATTCCAGGCAGTAGGGCCTGCTGTACTTGAGGAACTAGCTGAAGCAATCTTGGAACCATTAGCAATGGTCTTTGAGAACTCATGGAGGACAGGTGAGGTCCCAGAGGACTAGAAAAGGGAAAACATTGTACCTGTATTTAAAAAGAGTAACAAAAAGGACCCAGGGAATTACAGACCAGTGAGCCTAATTACCATACTTGGCAAGATATTGGAACAAATTATGAAACAATCAATTTGCAAGCACCTATAAGATAATAAGGTTATAAGTAACAGCCAAAATGCAATTGTTAAGAACAAATCATGCCAAATCAACCTAACTTCCTTCTTTGACAGGGTTACTGGCCTACTGGATAGGAGGAAGCTGCAGATGTGATAGATCTTGATTTTTAGTAAAGCTTTTGACACAGTCCCACATGACAGTCTCATAAGCAAACTAGGGAAATGTGATCTAGATGAAATTATAACATGGGTGTAAAATTGGTTGAAAGACTGTACTCAAGGAGTAGTTATCAATGGTTCGCTGTCAAACTAGGGGGGTGTATCTAGTGGGGCTCCACGTCTGTCCTGGGTCTTGTACTAGCCAATATTTTCATTAACAGCTTGGATAATGGCATGGAGAGTATGCTTATAAAATTGACAGATGACACTGACAGGCTGTCTGGAGTGGCTCACGAATGTGGGTGCCAACCCCAGGGCAAACTGTTTCAAACCAGGGCACAAACCCCAAGCTGGTTGTGTGTGCTATACCTAGATTTCACCAACAAGTATCAAGTGTGAACTCCTCAAGCACTAGAACTGCCTTAACATGGAGTCACAGACATTCTGCTTGGGCACTCCGGTCTATCTTGCCACCCAGGCAAGCCTGCCTTTGTGATAAAAAAACACAACAATATTCAGGTTACTCCCAGTCCCAAAGGGCCAGTCATTTACCCCATTTCAATTGTATCCTAGATCTCTCACCAAAAACAATGCTTGTGGCCAATCGTGTAATAAACTAACAAAAAATTTAACAACTAAGAAAAAGAAATGAAAACTATTTACTAGGTTAAAGCAGGTAAACACAGACACACAAATGAGTTACAGTCTTAGGTTCCAAAAAGTAATGGAAGATGCTGTAATGTGCAAGCTCTATGTGTCCTTTAGAGCTAACCAAAGCTAAGCTAAGCAGCTTGGGGAGCCCTTGCTTATGCTTACAAATATTGCCCTTTTCAAATCAGGAGTAACATCACTTCAACCTGTGTAAATTGTTATAACTCAATGGCGCTATCACAATTTACACCAGCTGAGGATTTGGCCGAGTGGAGATATCCTCATGCAATACCTGTAAAGAGGGAACAAAAAGATGCCCAACTAATTATATCTCTAAAGCTACCATTTAAAATTACTTGAACACAAAAGGACTGTATAAGTTGGAGCTGCTCAAAAAATGCCAAATGTTTTTCATTGGATTTTTTTTCCAAAATATCCCACCAAAATATTCTTTTCCTACAATATTTTAAAATGTTGTTCAGCATGTTTTAGAGGGAAAAAGACAAAGCTATTTTCCAGTGTGGTTGAAGAGAAGAATGAATGGACTCTTCTATTGTAACCCAACACAATCATATATATATATTAACCTGCATGAGGGAGGGATCAACACTTGTAGAATCTTTGCAATACTTTTGAGGCCTGATTTTGGTGAAATGCTGAGTATCCTCGCTTCTCCTGATGAAGTCCTTTAAGCTGTTTGGGGGTGCTGTGCACCTCACAGAATCAAGCCACAGATGGGACTGAGCATCTGGTGTCCCAAGAAAGACTGGGTATTATTTTTTATATAGAGTAAGCCCTGGGATAGTTTGCACTTACTAATGACTTCCAGCACTTTGGTGGGCACATGTTCTGAATGTCCCTAACAAAGGCTCTGAAAAAGACATCCAGGTCCATGTTTGCCTTGAAAAAACAATTTTGCTCAGACAAGGCTGCCAAGTCCTAATGAGTCTAGAAACTGACTTTGTTCCTACATGTTTTCATCACAGCACAATGTACTATGTTAATTCTCAGCCACTGTACCACAACAATAGGAAGAAAATGGGTGTGTCCACATTTCAGTAATACTTGCACTAAATAATTCCTTAATGATTCATCATGGCAATTCACACAGCATTCAGGCTTAGGTGGTTTGATCAAGTGGTAACTGATCAGTGGCAGAATTAAGCTGATGTAGGCATGTGCTCAAGAACTTTTCTCTTGGGAGTTTGTGCTGGATTTTGGTTTCTGTGGCCTTGTCCACATTGGCGGCAGCGCGTAGGGGACGTGTAGCTACATGCTCTGATGAAAGGCAGGCTGTGTCCATACTGCAGGGCGTAGCTCCATGCTGCAGTGAAAGTCTCTGGCAGTGGGGAACTGCTGGAAACTTTCCCCGCTGCCTCCTCCCAGCTAGAGCCTTTCACTGTGGCAGGGAAAGACTCCAGCAGCATTCCCCCTGATGCCTCCCCCATGCCAGAGCTTTTTCTCACTGTCAGTGCCTTTACTGTGGCGGGGAAAGGCTCCAGCAGTGGAACTCTATGCTGCTAAAAATAGCAGTGTAGATGATGGGAGGCTCTGCTTGGGCTTGTAGAGTTGTGCAGGGCACATAGGCTAAGGCTCAGGGATGTCTGCCCTCACCTAAGCAGTGCCTCACCGTCTACACTGCTGTTTATACCTGTGCTGGGAGTGCATGCAGTGTATGTACTCTACAGGCCACCCTAAGTGCAGACAGAGCCTGGGTACTGCACATTTACATTTCTAAGCACTCTTCCTGGGTGCAGAGTTCAGCTGCCATTTTTTCCATGAGTTTGTTGCAGACTGCCAGAGCAGACAGACACAGTGTGTGTTCTCTGACTGGGCTGGATGCAAAACTCTTGGAGGTCAATGGGAGACTTTCCATTGACTGCAATGGACTTTGGAGAAGGCTTATGTTTGTTTTTCTTGTCTTAAAACAAAAGGTGAGACTGACTGAAAATATCTGTTTGCAGTGTCTATGGGAGAAATATGAGAAGGCTTATCCTAGAACCTGTCCTTTGTTTACAGAAACTTTTCCATTACTGGTGATGTCCCAGATCAATCCTTATACAAATAGAATCAATACCCTTGCAGTAAAAGTATTTTGCAGTTTCCTCAAATGCACACACTGTAGTATTGTTTCGTGGTGTCTTATAGAAATGCTAACTAGCACAAAAATACCTCTGGGATATTGTTGGGTGTCCAGAGATATGCTCCCAACTCTTCTGGGTTGTTAAACTGTCTCCCATCTAAGTTATTGGGACTTCTCATATGAGTAAGGTGAGCAGTTTATGTCCCTTGTGTTAGTAACCATACAGTTTAATATTCTTCTGACTGAGTTTTGCAAGGGAAAGAGGATTCCACTACTGACTGAATGCAGCGAGGAGAATTGATACAGAATCGCTACCACCTGGACCATCTCAACACTAGACCAAAGACAGAGATGGAGTTTTCAAAATTGTCAGGGGGAACAGACTATCTTCCCAGGCTAGGGAACAACCTGAAACAACCTGGGTGTTTGCCAGGAAACCTGACAAGTCTGCATTTATCAGGAAGTTATTACACATAATTTAGAGATGAGAACGCACCTGCATTTTTTAACCTGTGAAGGGTGGCTCTGGGATTCTTGAGTAGCTTCTTTTTCTTTGCTCTTCTAATTGATATTTACACAAAGTGCTGATGAGAAAAAATGTAAAACACACCTGTGTGTCTATATTTAGAAATATGCTTTTCTTTGTCACTGAATTTATATTTGGCTCGTTTAAAATAGAAACCAAATTAGAGTAGGGTGGAGACATGTTACTGTGTTATTATGACTAACTATGAAGATGCTATCTTTCACACAGATTCCGTTTGGAAACTAGTCTAGGCTATTCCAGGGCAGCTGACAGAAACAGCTGTGTATAAGCACCGCAAGTGTCTGTAGATTCACTGTAATGATCTGTTCTACCTTTTGAGGAGAAATACGAAACCTAATTTTTTCCTTTCTAGCTTCTTTTGATTATGATTTTCCCCAACATAGAGGGTTCTTTACATCTTAACCTTTCCTAAGCATAGAATCACATCAAAATAATGGGAAAACAAACAAAAATAATGGGAAATATACGTTGAGTATGAAATAGAAGTGTGATAAATAATCAGTGGCAACATCACTGTGTTCAAGCAGGGTATTAAACCCTCACTGATCTGAAGGGACTGTTCTCTTTAGGCCCACAAAAGTCATTCAGTTTCAATACTTATTGAATAATTGGCCTCTCTCGTGGACACTGTCATCAAGATGGGTAGCCACATTCCAGGTTGGTGGTTTTTTTCCTTGTGTATTGTGTTTTTGCTTTTAACTCTGTGCTCTGGCCTCTGGAGTTAAACCAGGGTACATGCAGTTACTACTGAAGGCAGTGAAGTCACTTCACATTTACACAGGTTTAAAATCAAAATCTGGCATGGAGTTTTCACGTCCAAACTTTTCATTATGAAAAGTCTAATGAAAGAGTGGCAAAAGAAGGATCCATTGACCTTAGATAGACAGACATTTCTGACAAAAAATGCTACTGTGTTAGGAATTGGATAGGTCAGGAGGTTGCTAGTTGGAAATGAAGCCTTTTACCTCTACATTGTCAGTACAAATCTAGAAAAGATGAATCAATACAGACCAAAAGTCTTGGCAAAATTCACCCTTAGATCAGACAGCTGTATGGAAATCTGTATAAGGAGAGTGGGTTTTGTGTGGGGGGGAAGAAAACCTGGATTTGTGCTGGAAATGGCTCACCTTAATTATCATACACATTGTAAGGAGAGTGATCACTTTAGATAAGCTATTACCAGCAGGAGAGTGGGGTGGGGGGAGAGAAAAACTTTTGTAGTGATAAACACCCATTTTTTTCATGGTCTGTGTGTATAAAAACATCTTCTGTATTTTCCACAATATGCATCCAATGAAATGAGCTGTAGCTCACGAAAGCTTATGCTCAAATAAATTGGTTAGTCTCTAAGGTGCCACAAGTACTCCTTTTCTTTTTGCGAATACAGACTAACACGGCTGTTACTCTGAAACCTATATAAAATTAGTTGTTGGTGATATTTGTGTTCATGATGGACATCATTAAAACCATCACCATGATACCAGAAAGTTTCAGCGAAAGGCTTATCAGATGCTTGTAGACTACATTGCTCTGTCCTCTAGAACCTGGCCCTCCTCTATGACAGGATAGAGAGCATTGCCACGGTAGTACGGACGATTCCATTGCTATTCCCTATGGGATGGGAAGGGAATTTCAGTTGCCTGTTTCAGAGTAACAGCCGTGTTAGTCTGTATTCGCAAAAAGAAAAGGAGTACTTGTGGCACCTTAGAGACTAACCAATTTATTTGAGCATGAGCTTTCGTGAGCTACAGCTCACTTCATCGGATGCATACCGTGGAAACTGCAGCTGACTTTATATACACACAGAGAATATGAAACAATACCTCCTCCCACCCCACTGTCCTGCTGGTAATAGCTTATCTAAAGTGATCATCAAGTTGTGCCATTTCCAGCACAAATCCAGGTTTTCTCACCCTCCACCCCCCCACACAAATTCACTCTCCTGCTGGTGATAGCCCATCCAAAGTGACAACTCTTTACACAATGTGCATGATAATCAAGTTGGGCCATTTCCTGCACAAATCCAGGTTCTCTCACCCCCTCACCCCCCTCCCAAAAACCACACACACAAACTCACTCTCCTGCTGGTAATAGCTCATCCAAAGTGACCACTCTCCCTACAATGTGCATGATAATCAAGGTGGGCCATTTCCAGCACAAATCCAGGTTTTCTCACCCCCCCACCCCCATACACACACAAACTCACTCTCCTGCTGGTAATAGCTCATCCAAACTGACCACTCTCCAAGTTTAAATCCAATTTAAACCAGAATATCGGGGGGGGTGGGGAGGGTAGGAAAAAACAAGGGGAAATAGGCTACCTTGCATAATGACTTAGCCACTCCCAGTCTCTATTTAAGCCTAAATTAATAGTATCCAATTTGCAAATGAATTCCAATTCAGCAGTTTCTCGCTGGAGTCTGGATTTGAAGTTTTTTTGTTTTAAGATAGCGACCTTCATGTCTGTGATTGCGTGACCAGAGAGATTGAAGTGTTCTCCGACTGGTTTATGAATGTTATAATTCTTGACATCTGATTTGTGTCCATTTATTCTTTTACGTAGAGACTGTCCAGTTTGACCAATGTAAATGGCAGAGGGGCATTGCTGGCACATGATGGCATATATCACATTGGTGGATGTGCAGGTGAACGAGCCTCTGATAGTGTGGCTGATGTTATTAGGCCCTGTGATGGTGTCCCCTGAATAGATATGTGGGCACAGTTGGCAACGGGCTTTGTTGCAAGGATAAGTTCCTGGGTTAGTGGTTCTGTTGTTTGGTATGTGGTTGTTGGTGAGTATTTGCTTCAGGTTGCGGAGCTGTCTGTAGGCAAGGACTGGCCTGTCTCCCAAGATTTGTGAGAGTGTTGGGTCATCCTTTAGGGTAGGTTGTAGATCCTTAATAATGCGTTGGAGGGGTTTTAGTTGGGGGCTGAAGGTGACGGCTAGTGGCGTTCTGTTATTTTCTTTGTTAGGCCTGTCCTGTAGTGTTATTTATACAACTGCTGTCAACATAACACTATTTCCCTGGGCATTGTTTCTGGAGGGAAGGGGCTAGCACTTTTATTATAGATTTTCACCACATATGGGAAGAATACATTTTACAAAGTAATATATTTTTGGTTTGATACCAATTCTCTGAAATGGTAGGAGAAGAATCTCACCCATTTTCCTATTCTTCTCCTTGCTAACCACACGCACACTGTTCCATCTTCCTACTTTCTGGCCTCTGGCCCCTGCCGATTTGTCCCCTTTCACACCCTACAAACCCCAGCCAGAATGGTATTCTCCTCCCTCCCTCCCCTGATTGGGCCTCCTCTCTTAGGCTAGCTGGGACTCTCTGAGCACCACCCACCAGCAACACTTCTGCACTCAGCTCTACAGGGTGAGTCTCCTTGCTATGAACGTGGTAACATGGAGCCCTGCCCGCTGGGATTTACACTGTTGCTGGAGGGGAGATGTCAGCATAGATTAGTGTGACTGATGCTAAGGGCAGATGCAGCTATGAACCAATCACTAGAATTTTCTACCCCAGCTCTGGCTGTGAGGAGGCACAGCAGGGGGATCTGTAAATGGCAGCTTCCATGCAAAAATGTGGGAGCCACCATAAAAAGAGCAAATATCCATGACTGCACAGAAAATCCATGCAGGCTGAGAGCTGTATAATGCTCTTGAAACAATGATGTCAACAGCTTAGTGCCAGCCAGAGGTGCAGTAAAAATGTTGCTTCGTTTACTAGTTTGAAATTAATGCCATGGTTTGTGAAATACAATGAGGCCCCAGATTCTGTGTGATGATGTGTCAGGGAGGCCTGTCCTGAGAAACTCAGAGGAGTAAAGGTTTTGTGTCCTTTCCTTTCTTCCTTTTTCTCTCCCTACTGTCCTTTCTTATTGCACAGAGGACGGGCAGGGAAGAGAGAGAGATAACACTCTCCCAGTATTTGCCATCACTTCCCCCCTCCATAAATCATTCCCCCCACCCCAGTTTCTAATCTTCAAAATTGCAAATGCATGTTTATTAAAATAGTACATATTTGGTTCTCCCCCCATATGGCACTTGTCTTCTTAGAGTGTAAGCTCCTCAAGGCAGGAACTGCATCTTCCTAGGTGTTTGTACACCTCTTGGTGCAATGGGTCCCAGTTCTGATTGGGTCCCTTGAGCATGACCATAATATACATACTAAGTAATCAGCATTCTGGCTACTATTTGCAGCAGGAGCTGTTTCTGTTTGGAGAAAGAATGTAACACTGAAATCAGGCCATTCCACTGCAGCTGGTTTACACTGCTCTGGTGGCACAAAGCTGCTCTGGACCAGCTGCTGTGTGGGGAAAACCTTGGGTGGTGAAGAGCCACTGCTGTGGCCACCAGCACAGGAGGTGTGTTGAGGATAAAAGGGGCAATCCCCAAGTTCACCTTGCACCCCAACCTAAGCTGTGCCAAATGCATTAGGGACAGATTTGAAGATATCGCCTAGGGAGTTCAGCAGCTTTGTTTTGTTCCCCTTCCCCTACTGAGCCCGCCAATGACAATATATACAAGGAAAGAAGAAATATAGTAAATCTTGTATTACAAAGCCAATTATTAGGAGCTCACTTTTGGACTAAGTCTTGGCTGGATGTACTGTTAGCAACTCCACTAAGCACACACACCTGGATAGGTTTACTGTGTTTATGTAGGATGCATTTTATGATCCATCAACTTTGCACATTGTTCCCACCAAAAGCATCTGTGGTGATGCATTCCAAATTAATAGCATCATGGACTGTAATAACTGTACACCTGCCAGGATATTGGTTGGTAGCGGGTTAATCACTTGTCACTTAATGAAGTCACTAGACTGAAAAGAGAACGTAAGTGGTATTCAACCACACCATGCTACCAAAAGTATTCATGACATGTATCTAATTAATAGTCCTATGCACAGAATGTGACAGTTCCTGTACCCAATTTATGAGTCAGAGTCCCTAATATTTGACCTGATCTTGCACTATTGAAGTCAATGGGCTTTGTGCTATTGGCTTTAATGCAAGCAGGACTGGGTCTACAGGAACTTTGTTTAGTTATTTTGGCCTGCTAATTTATTACCCTGTGGCAGCTCATGCAGCATTCACAGATGAGAACTTCAAGCTCTACAGCAGATCAGACAGCTAGATTAATGAGGAATCCCTGCCCGAGTGCTGATGGGGCACTGCCAATGTGTGTAGACTCAAAGGCACTTTCAGCAGCAAGGAAGTGCCAAGCTAGCACTTTTTTGAGATGCAGGAAATATCAGCTAAAACTTATCATGACTCTCACCAGACTAAATCCCCTTTTGGGTACCAGATCAATTTCTGAACTCAGCAAGAGTCACCTTTATTGGCCATTTTATCTCTTCAGTGAAATTGCTGCTGGCCTGGGGGCATGGCCTTGATTTGTAATTCAACCCATTTATTGTCAATAGCCAGTCTGAGACTATATTTGCGGAGAGTGGAAGAATCAACTAAATGCAAAGCATGAGTTGCCAAAAAGATACCCAGTTGTTGAGTCTAAGCCAAATTTGGGTCTAATATGATATTAAAGAAGCTGACTGGCTGGTTTCCAGGAATATAGAGAAGATAGAGAATAGTGTGGAGCTGCCTGTTGCACATGTGAATCTAGAAGCAGGGGACCTGAATTTGTACCTGAATTCTGTTGCATGCCACTTGCCAAAGCTCCACTTAGCTGGGACAACTGCTATCTTCCATATGGACTTCAGCACTTACTCATGGAACAGGTTTGGTAACCACCATAATTTCTTATTAGTTATCAGACACAAACAGTGAACAAATTTTAAGTCACTTAGGAGCTTAAGTCCTATCTTCAAAGCAACTTAGGCCCAGATTTCTAAAGGTATTTAGGGTGCTGCTGAGCTCAGTGTTGCAATGCCTGACTGATTTAGGAGCCTAAATATCATTTTTCAAAAGTGATTTAGGCACTTAGGAACCTACATCTCTTTTGAACATACAACTTAGGAGCCAAAGGCATTTAGGTGGTTTTGAAAATGTTACTCAATGCCTTCAATTTGTTTAGTGTCAGATTATTTGGGCCTGAGTTTCTCTGGATCTACACAATGTAAATCAGATCAGATCATCAAAACCTGCCCCTTAGTCCTTATACATGTATTAACTGCCCACAGACTTGTACAGCACAATTACCATACTTATTAGCACACCTCCAAACTACAGAGCTAACCTTAAAAGGGACTGATCACTCACACCATCTGTCTTAGGATCAGCCCCCACAAGGTAAAATTGTGATAACCTGAGTTTAAGTACTTAACTAATTGCTATTCAGAGTCCTGCTGAGTTTCAATTTTTCTTTGTTTTAAATTTAATTTTCTTCTGATTGGATTTGACACCCCTGGAAGATTAGTCTTTTCCAGTGCAATTGTGGAAGGAATTGGAAGCAGTTCCACAGCTATCTAATCCTCTGTCAGAGAAAAAAAAGTAAAAAAAAAGTTTCATATTTATGTATGTAAATTGAATTCCAATCTAAGTCCTTTTGATTGATTTTTCAGACTCAGGCACTGAAACAATTCAAAACTGTTAATCGGTTGGATTGTTTTGCTCTGCCACATCCAGACTTTTGATTACTTGCGAATTAAGATAATACATCCTTCAGTTCCTCAGCTTGAAGTAGTACAGCTAAATAAAAAATACAATCTATATCCTTCTTTGCAGAACTGAAAATTCATTCTTCGTTGATCTGACTAGACTCGACTTGTTCTAAAGAGAAAAAATTCTATATGGAAATAGCCAGAGCCAGCCACAGGTGCCCTAGGTGAAGACAGTTGTTGTTTGCAGCATAGTTGTCGACTTTCCTCAGATCTGAAAGTGAGCTCTGCGTAAGCTTCAATCTCTCACCAATGGATATTGGTCCAATAAGAGATATTAGCTCCCTCAAAGTATTTGTTGGCATCACCATATCACCGTGCCAAAGACATTAAAAAGAAATAAACTCAGTTTAAAAAAAAAAGAAATTAACAGAAATGAAACATCTGAGAGCCACTAACCACGTGCTGGAATGAAAATGAATAAATGAAATGGAAATAAAATGTACTCACACTAAAGCTGTGTTTCCTCGGTGTTTCTCTTCCTTCCCATTTCCTCTTCTGTTCTCAGTTAGATTTTTTCTCTTTCTGTCCATCCCCCTGTCCCCCAGCTCAAGTCTTTTGGTTATACATAATTCTCTTTTTTTGTCTCTCTTCATTCTCTTGCCATCTATTTTTCCTCATTCTCTTGAGGGTCACAGTTCTCACTCTGCCTCTGTGCCTCTCCACTATCCCCATTTCTCTTCTCGCCTCTCTTTAAACTATTACAGTCCCACCCACAGGTTTCTCTCCCCCATCTTCCAGCCAAGCTTCTTCCTTCTCCACAATTCCTCTCTGGACCCCATTTTTCACCCCATCTAGTTTCCTCCCCGAGTTCCCCTCTGACTTCTATTTTTTCCTTTCTAGTTTCTTTTCCTATCTACCCACTCTCTTACCTTCCCTCTGCCAGGGTCCCCAGCACTTATTTCCTTCCCTGAGGTACCCCAAGCTATTCCTGCTTTCAACTCTTTTCCTTTTTCTCTTCCTCTTTCCACGTCCAGGTGTCTATCTTCCTCAAGATGAGTCTTCTTCTCCTTCCAAGTCCCCTCTATTCCCCCCATCTCATCTTCCTCCTTCCAACTCCTTATTTACCCCTCTAATTCCCCTCTTGCTTCCTTTCACTTTATCTCTTTCCCTCCTTCTAGTTCCCCTCTCCATTCTACCTCTCCTCACCACTTTCCAATCCCTTCTCTGAGTCCTCTCTCCCCACCCCCACCCCACTTTGACTGCTCCTTACCAAAGCTTATCCCAGTGGGCTATGACCAGCTCAAGGCTCCTCCAGACTAGGCCAAGGGTGAGAAAGGAGCAAGGCTCTATGTAAAAAGGAGCAGAGATCATGCTTCTTCTGAAAAGTCGGTGGAAGGGGGAGGCTCTCCCATCTATGCTAGGTTGTTCCAAACTCTTACAAATGTTGGGAAGGAAAACATTTGCCCAGATATCACTCCAATGCACAGATTTATCCTAAAGCCTTTATTAGCATGGACAGAACCCCAGTGTCATTGAAAAGTACAGTCAATGGGAATCAATCCAAACACTTAAAGAAACTCATCCTCCATCAGCCATAAACATCTTGATGGCCTCAAGTCCTTAGCCCTGCATAAAGGAAGAAAGTGCCAAGAAACTAAAGAACATAGTGCCTTAGACAGGGACATTTTACATGTGAGGCAGGCTCCTAGGGACTATGTGCTCAGGCTGCTTCTTAGGCCTGACCTCCAGCCCCAAACTCAGGGCTTGTCTATATAGGGAAAGTTGCCAGCATAATTACACCAGTATAATTAGGATAGTATAACTCCCCCAAGTAGACATTCTTATTCGGCATAAGAGTGTCCAAATGGGGAGTTATTCCAGTGTAACTACTGCAGTATAATTATGCTGGTAAATTTTCCCCCATGGACAACCTCTCAGACCCTTGGCCTGTTGAGTCCCTGAGACAACAGTTTCCATCCCTTCTGCCAGCCCGTGCAGTCCCTTCTCAAATTGCATCCCCCTACTCAGAAGAGAGATGGGAGCAGGCAGTAAGGGCGGGATTTTTTGCAAACTCTCTAACCAACCAGGGCCCTGTGAGAATTGCGAGGGCTGCCAATCTGCAGCCAATCAGAGCTCCTGGGTTTGGCCAGTCTGTTGATCTGTGGAGTGGGGACTCCTCAGAAGAAGGGAACTGCTGTCTGCCAACCACAGGTTTCACTGCTCTACCCATAATTCAGCAGTGTTTGTGTGAGGCAAGGGCATGGGTAGGAGACAGGGTAACTGTAGCCTTTGGTCTGGCATTGTAGGCAGCCATCCGTCAGGCCCAAACCCAGGGCTGCCACTGGCAATAGCAGGAGTTAAAATGGACAATAGGGCAAATCTCTTGCAATTGCCTCCTCTGCCAAACCATGGAGATCAGGAATGAAATGACCAAAATGCAGAGTGCCATCATTTACGTAGCTACTTCAGCCATTAGCAAAGGCCAATGCAGCATAATCTTGACCAAATCATTCAAAAGGAGAATCTTTGACGTTCTTTTTATGTCATTCCTTTCAGTTCAGTTCTTTTAATGATTTCCATGCAGGCGCTGTTGAGTGACAGTGTTTGTGGAAGATGAGTAACTGAGAATAGTGGAGGATTGTGGCTACAGGAGGCTAAATTAGGGCTCCTTTGATCACTCTCTGGAAGGAAGGAGCAAAATTCCCATGCTTGATCAAACACTAGCTAGCCAGAGAGTGGTATTTCTGACAGCTAAACAAGCAACTTCTTGTCTTTCTCCCTGGCTAAAGGGTGAGGGCTAATAAATATCCATGTTTTAATGAGGAGGAAAACAGGGAATTAAAAAAAATGACTGTTTTCATAGTTAAGTGACTGGTTTGAATGTATTCACTCTGCTAGTGTGTGATGTTGCTTCTCATACAACTGACCTAATGGCAGCCCTTGAACTGGTGGCTTAAAAAGCATAAATACAAAATATAATGCTCCTAAATCGGAACATGCACATGTATGGAATTCCCAAATCCCCAACATTCATTTTGCTTAACCCTGCCTGAGAGGGAAAGCTGTTTACCATACAAATATTGATATCTATCTTCTTATCTGAGAACACTCTAATATTAGTGCTGCAAACTTCTTATCTGGATCCAAATCCTAATTTACCCATCGTTTGAAAACATTCATTGCTAATTCACATTTATCTAACATAAGGCTAGATTCAGACTTGGGTGGCATGCTAACACAGAGGCATAAGAACACCCCTGATACCGATGTGAAGGCTACCCAGAGTCTAGGGCCAGGTGTGCAGGAGTAAGCAGGTGCTGGGAACCTACTCCACCTTGTTCCCCCCTAACTCTGACTCCCAAGCAAGTGTGCAGGGAGGGGAGTGAGCAGAGCATTGGCTTCACCCCCAAACACCAGCAGGCACAGGTGAACCTCTAGGAAGCAG
This sequence comes from Eretmochelys imbricata, assembly GCF_965152235.1. Classification (NCBI taxonomy): domain Eukaryota; kingdom Metazoa; phylum Chordata; order Testudines; family Cheloniidae; genus Eretmochelys; species Eretmochelys imbricata. Next base: position 48,665,765 of record NC_135576.1, on the reverse strand, counting down.
GGAGGGAATTATACCTCTCAGAAATGTGATTCCTTGTTTGTGCTGCTCCTGTGACAGCACCCCTACACAGACTATAACCAGACTACTTGCAGAGTAAAGCACTACTCACTGTGAGTAAATGATACAGAATTGGGCCCTTGACAAGGAAAACTCCCCTTTTGTTCTATTTTTTTCGGATGCGGGAGCTGTGTTCCTCCCAGTTACCTCTCAGTTTGAGTCCTAACAGATATTTGAACCACAGAATACAGGACACAAAAGGCGCTTGATTTTTCTGTAAAATTGAGTGAAGTCTGCAACTGATAGTTAGAGAAAAATTTAGCCTGCTTTTCTGGTCACAAAATATCCATTATAGGCCACAGTTTCATCAGATGTACTCATTATTCAAATTCTGTTTTTTTTTTTTTAAAGTTACTGTGTGCACTTAATACAAATATTTGAGATCATTACTTGGAAGATTATTATTCACATGGGTTTGCTCTGTTCCCTGATTGGAATTATTCTGGGGAAGCTCTGTGGCCTGTGTTATACAGGAGGTCAGATTAGATGATCACAATGGTCCCTTATGGCCTTGGAATCTAAATCTATGGATGAGACTACAAAGACCTCCCATGTGAAATCTGGAATTTAAAATTTTGTTTGGGGGAATACTTGCATATGGAGTTTCAAACTTCACATTCCCTAAATATTTTGTTCAAGTGAAAACTGATCACTCAAATGCTAAGAGAAAGTGAAAAGAAACAAATGTGCGAGTATGGCTGATGTGCATTCATTTTAAAATGAAAATGAGTATTTGTGAGAAATGTTTTGTATTATACATACAACTCTAGCTGATGCAAAGGATATTATAATGTACCAGAAAGCTGATACTTCCCAAACTGCAAATCAAACTAGTTTACTAAAAAAACACCCCATCATTTCATTTCCTCTGTGAAAAATTTCATAATGCTCCTGTACAAAGGACACAGTAAAAATCTAAGATGTATTATTATCAACGGAAGAATGCAGAGCATTGACAAAGCATTGAATCATTGTTTTACAATTTATTTAAACAAAACGTTGGTATATAATACTTCGTATTTCTATGAATTCCAAGGCAGGAAATACAAAGTTAAGTTGCCCGACACAATCAGTTTCTCCTGCTTACATGTAGTTAACTTACATTTCCACAAAGAGAAAATTTCATTAGGAAAAAAACCAAACCTTTGGTAAACAAGTTAAAGTTGCATAAAGGGAACACCCACCAACACAGATCTTTAAAAGAAGGGAATGTCCAACTGACGTATACTTCTTAACTAAACCCCAACCCCTCACATTTACCCCTTTCACTGCCAAACCCCCATGCCTCTCTGAATAAGTTCTGTATGCCTCCAACATGTACAACAATACAATCCTCACGCTACATTCCTGGCCATTTGCACAACAGCACCAAACTAGAGCTTGTTGGGACATTTTCAACGAAGCGTTTATACATTGGGAAATGTTGATTCAGTGAAACTGAACCTTTTCCCAATGAAATTTCCCACAAAAACTGCTCAGGTTCAGGAAGGAATTTGAGGTCAAAACCAGAGTGAGAGAGAAAGAGCTACCTCAAAGCAGTCAATGGCCCAGTGGGCAGAGCTGTGGAAAGCCCAGGCTCAAGTACCTGCTTGGACTTAGGCAGAGAAGGGATTTGAAGCCTGCCCTACATAAAACCCTTTTCTAGCACAAGCCACTTGGCAGGTAGAGCCACAAAAAGAAAAAATCTTCCTGCAGTCTCATAAGGAGCACGCATACTGCCATACTTGCAGCAGGGCTGCATGCTTCCTGTTCCAGGCCCATCCAATTCTAGAGGCCAATCCAGAAGCCGAGCAGGACCATTGCCCCACCCTCTTCTTGCTCCCTTTCAATAGCAGGGGCCCACAGGGAATAGGAAGGAGCAGGGGCCTAGGGTCCCCAGTAGGACTCTGGCAAACCCCTAACTACAGAAGCTCAGGGGAAAAGCTGTTACTTGCATCCTCCCCTCATGCACCTACATGATGCACCTGCATAAGGGCTAGCCAAAATCTAGCCCACGGAGGCTAGAGGACCTGTGGCAATTTTTTTCCTATAAAATCAACCTAAGTTCTGATTTCCATGATCCACTTCAACTGTGCAGTATTGGAGTCATGGGCCATACACAAAGTTAGTTTGCTTATTTCTTTAAGGAGAAAGCAGCTGTTGTTGAGGGCATTCATCTGTGGCATACACAGTGAGAGCTGCTGCAGGAAAGATTAATGTAAAATAGGCAATTCAGTAGTTGGTCCAAAAGCCTCCAACTATGCACTGCTTTATATTCACAGGCAGGAGCAGGAGCACAGAAATGTGCCTGTCATTGTTTCAATTCAGCCCCTGAGGTCTCCTGCAGATGCTGGTTTAGAAAGCCAGCGCTTTTGTGTGAGGGGTAACATAACAAATGGTGCAGGCTACAGCGTGAGTCTCATGTGACAGCGCTTACATGTCGCATGCCTGTACTTAAAATTCTGTGTGCAACTTCAAATGGGACTTCACTTCCAGTCCTAAAATGTTGTGTAGAGTTGCTGTATGCTGTTAAAGAGTGGCCATGTCTTGTCCCCAAGCTGGCTACTTTGCACAGATCTGTGGAGCTCTGTGCCCGTATTTTGGCCATTTGGCCTCTGAATGTAGGAATGTGTTGAACTTGGTGGTTGCATGACTGCAAAATTTGCCTCTACCACAACCACATCCACAGGCATGGCTGCTATGTCACAGTGTCTGAAAAATCATAGTGCCTGGTGCCTAACAATGCCTCCAGGCCTTACCTAATGTTACCATAAGTTCCTGCTCCCCACTGACAATGAGGCAGATGTATCTGTCTCTCCCTGTAAGTCCTGCATCTCCATTACACCATTCTCCACTGGACTGAATTCTAGGCCTGAGCTGAAATTAAATGTGCTGCTTCTGACCAGTTGTGGAAAGCATATTGGTGATGCACTCATTGTCATCACCTATAAAAGCCAAGAGTGCAGCAGGATTCAAAAAAGAATTAGCTATTTATATGGATAATGACAACATCCAGAATTACATTAGATAGAATTAGTAAATGAAAAGTGTAGAAAGGATATAAGCATACCTCAGAGCATAAGCCAACCTCTGATTTGGATCCATAGTTTGAAAGTGCTTTGGGATGAAAGGTGCCAGGTTGTCTAAGGGTAAATTGCTGATAGTCTCCTAACAGAACGTCTTCTAGAGATGCAGCACTGTAATTTGGAGTGGCTCTGTTGCCAGCTCTTGTGATTTTATCATGTCTGTCTTGTGCTTTCTTACAGTCCCAGCTCCTGGAGTCATGTGATTATGTGACCATTTTGGCTTTCATTAAAGAAAAAAAGTGAAAAAAAATCCTGAAGGTGTGACCCCCATATCTCTCCGCAAAGGCTACACCACCACAAGACAAGTATAAAGAGCTCAAAAGTTGTTATTCTTAAAAACCTCATGATTTTTAAAACCAGGCATGATTTTTCAGGGTCTGACTCATGATTGTGGAAGGCTTGGGGTTGGCCATGTTACACTGGGGATGTGTCTGAACCAAACCCCCCCACATTTTGGAGAGGTTCAGATGCAGACTCACCCCCATCTCTGATGAACTGAGCCAAACCCTCACATCCAAACAACCTGAAACTTTGGCACACTTCAGGCCTGGAGCCAGCTTGTGCAACTCAGGCCGATCTCTAGTACTTTGCCTAGTGAGTCTTACATTGGAATCAAAGAGGGAAATGTGCAATGTCAGAAAGGTCACTGGAGTTGAAATGAAACGAGAAATACGGCCTTCCAGTTGCACTGGGCAAGACCCTTGCTGCACTTCATTTGTGCAGCTTAGGCTGCAGCTGCTGACCTAGAAGGATTTTATTCCTAGTGCAGTGGTTTGACTGTTAGATTCTGCAGCACTAAACTGAGGGGAGAGAAGGGAGGGATACAATTGCTGTAGAAAAATGCAGCTGATGAACCACTTTTGGTTTAGCTTGTTCTGGGGAATGGGGAAGAAAAAGACGGGCGTGGGAGAATCTATTTCCTTGTGATATCAAACAAATTCTTAGCACAGTACTCATATCCATTTAATTATCATGATGAATTACATGCCTGCCATTGATCTCCTTGTTCTTACTTGCCCCTATGTACTAATGGGATGTTCATTTTTCCTATTAAAAGTACAAAGCTTGATGTGGATTTTCTGTTTACTTATGGTAATGATGAACCCAAGGAATTTAGAACATGACTAATTGACTGGTTCAGTTCACTGTCCTCCATAGAAGCTTGCCATAGCAGCAGGCAAATCAAATCTGCTATCAGCAAGAGAGGCCAGTGCTGTAAAAAGAAAAGTTAGAGCAGGAGCAGGGAACAAGTATCAGTTATAGGGTAGGTTTCAGAGTAACAGCCGTGTTAGTCTGTATTCGCAAAAAGAAAAGGAGTCCTTGTGGCACCTTAGAGACTAACCAATTTATTTGAGCATGAGCTTTCGTGAGCTACAGCTCACTTCGTCAGGTATCTGATGAAGTGAGCTGTAGCTCACGAAAGCTCATGCTCAAATAAATTGGTTAGTCTCTAAGGTGCCACAAGGACTCCTTTTCTTTTTAGTTATAGGGTATTAAGCAGTTCAGCCACTTGGGGGGCGGTTGCAGATGATGAGCAGCCTTTAGCTGCAAACAACAAGAACTGTTTAAAGGAACGGGAAGGGGATTTAAGGAGGGGCAAGTAGCAAAAGAGTTACAGTGTAATTAACTCCCAGATCTCTTTGAGGGTTCAGCAGAGAGCCTCCAAGCAGGCGATGCTTCCATCTTCAGCTGAATTCAAGTTTAAATTTGATGTCCATGGAAAACCCTATGTTATAAAGCAAGGGAAGCAATGAACTGTGGCAGGGAAAAGGTCAGCCCTTCTCTCAGCTTTGCAGCACTAGAGGCCTCAGGGGAAATGTGAAAATATAACTATTCAGTGCTTTCATTTTGGGGCAGGGGCTTCTTCCTGGGGGGATGTCAGTTAGATGCAAGTACTCTGGTTCTGTGGGAGAGAACAGTGATCACCACAGGTTTCTAGGTGTTTTTCCCCCCCTACATATTGCTGTTATTGTTTCTGAAGGTTAAGGAGTTCTGCAGAAATTGCTGCCTGTCTTTAGTCTCAGTCAGGATTAGGCAGGTGAAATTAGAGCTTCTACCCATAACAACCTTACCTATCTCAGGACTCTGTTATTAGTTCTGTACATTTCACCTATTTCACTGTGCCATATACCATGCTATACAGATAGTCTTAACAACTGCCATTCCTTAGAGGACCCCTACCACTCTGGTAGATGGGAAGTGACTCATAATCCATGCAGGGTCTATTCTGAGTAACGGCTGCCTAGTGAGTTGAATTGGGCCAGATTGTGCACAGTGATTACAGATGGCTAATAGCAAAATGCTTGTCATTTCAAGCCATTTGCAGCTCATCCTAAAATACAACCGCTCACAAATGCTGTGGAACCCTTTACAGAGAAGGCATTGTACTCACAGAACAAGTACGGCTCACTTTAACCACGGTGCAGTCAACACACTGCAAGATAGCCACGTGCGTCAGCCAAGTATCCACAAAATTGTAAAGAGGTAGTCCTTGTTCCTTCCCTTGCCCTGCCTTTCACCTTCTGATTGTTTCTTCCTCTCACCCTCACTTCTTGTGTAAGTCTAAGACCTGTGGAGGCAGAGCCCATGTCTTCTGTGACAGGCCCAGCATACTATGGGATGCTATAAAATAGTACAAAGTAAGAGTTGCAATATATTATGAAGCTATTGAGAACTTTCACAGTTAAGCACTGGAATAAAATTGCTTTGGGAGGCTGTGGAATCTCCATCGTTGGAGATTTTTAAGAGCAGGTTAGACAAACACCTGTCAGGGATGGTCTATAATACTTACCCCCTGCCATGAGTGCAGGGGGCTGGAGTAGAAGACCTCTCAAGTTCCCTTCCAGTCCTACAATTCATTCCACTTCACTATAAATGGAATTTCAATAGTGTTTACTAGGGGCCAGCCTTGAGTGTAATGAGTACCTACAGTTCCCGCTGACTTGGCCCTGCAGGTAGGATCCTGTACCCAAGCTGCATATGTTGCACAAGAGAAACGAAGCAGTTTCCCTTTAAGCGTACAGTGTCATGCGTTCAGTGACTGTGGTGTAGTTAAGGTGGATTACATCAGGTTAAGGCAAACACTCAAATTTCCCCAATTTCCATGCATGTGAAAATCAGTTGGACTATGCACATGTTATTTGCATGCATAAATTATTGTTTTGTGAGTACAAATGATGTATCTGCACAGCAAGCATAAGGTATTGCCCATTATTTATTGTAACAAACCATTTTTATTCTTTTAGGAACAGAAAGATTTCCCAGAGTTTTTAAATACCCTGGAATGCCCAGGGACAAGTGGCCAGCCCTACACTCCAAGGGAGTAATTTAACCTCTCCACTAAACAAGGTCTACTGGGAAATTCTTGCAGATTTGAGGTGGAACCTGTTGTTACATTGCCCTCCATATGTAATATGGAAATATGCTTATGAGTGTGAATATGATGTAAGTGGAATATGCTTTATGCAAAAGGTCTCTTGTAAGGTATCATAACCAAGGTTATAACCCACTGAATATATTCCTCCTATTTGTATGTATGTATCATTCTTGTATCTGAAGCTAAAAATATTAAGTATAACTCTGAGGTCCTATTGTAATTATGCAAAGTGTGGGCCATTAATGGTAGTTTAAAATCTTGATAGCTTCCATTGACTAGGACAATTGGTTGTAAATGGCTCAGTTTACTTACAAACCTTCCTGTGTACACGTGGGCCAGCTCAGGAAGAATGGAGGCTGGGGACTCACAGGACATGTGATCATGTCACCTGATACTGGAATCCATCCTAAATCTGGTACTTTTCCATTTAGAAGGACAGGTGGGAACCCAGAGAGACAAAAGATCCTGCCTTGCGCCAAAGCTATAAAAGGTGGTGGAACAGAACAAAAGGGGCTGCCAGTCATGAGAACACCTCTGCTTTTCACATAAGATGTCTGCTGGAACTCACAAAGACTGTACCAGCGGAAAGGATTGGGTCCAGAATAGGAAGGAGTCTAGTCTGTGAAAGAAGCTTATTGGAACATCTGAGGGTGATATTTTACCTGTAATCAGTTTCTTAATATGTATTAGGCTTAGATTTGTGTATTTTTGCTTTATTTTGCTTGGTGACTTACTTTGTCCTGTCTGTTATTACTTGAAAGCACTTAAATCCTACTTTTTATAATTAATAAAATCACTTTTGTTTATTACTTTACCCAGAATAAGTGATTAATACCAGGGGAGCAAACAGCTGTGCATATCTTTCTATCAATGTTTAGAGGATGGACAATTTATGAGTTTACCCTGTATAAGCTTTATATAGAGTAAAACAGATTTGGGGTTTGGATCCCATTGGGAGCTGGGTGTCAGCAATAGGTGACCTGCTGAGCAGTTTTTGGTTAAAGTCTCCAGCTTTGGGGGTGTGAACCAGACCTGGGTCTGTGTTGCAGCAGGCTAGCGTGTCTGGCTCAACAAGGCAGGGTTCTGGAAGTCCCAAGATGGCAGGGATAACGGGCTCAGAGGTAATTCCAACACATTAGATGGCATGATCACATGTCCTGTGAGTCCCCAGCCTCCATTCTTCCTGAGCTGGCCCACGTGTACACAGGAAGGTTTGTAAGTAAACTGAGCCATTTACAACCAGTTGTCCTAGTCAATGGAAGCTATCAAGATTTTAAACCACCATTAATGGCCCACGTTTTGCATAATTACAATAGGACCTCAGAGTTATACTTCATATTTTTAGCTTCAGATACAAGAATGATACATACTAATAGGAGAAATATTCAGTAGGTTATAACCTGTTATAATATCTTAAAAGAGACCTTTTGCATAAAGAATATTCCAGTTACATCATATTCACTCATAAGCACATTTCCATAAAACATATGGAGTGCAACATCAGACCTGTAACAGAGCACATCACTCATTGCTGGACTGGTGCCTGTTCCTGATCATTCTGGGGATTAGCTCAAGGCTGATGCCCCTGTATATAGTTTGCACCCTTTCTCTGCAGTCCATTGGCAACCACTCTTACCATAGGTGCTGGAACTAAGGGTGCAGAGGTGCTGCAGCATCCCCTGGTTTGAAGTGGTTTCCATTATATACAGGATTTTACAGTTTAGTTCAATTGTTCTTAGTACCCCCACTATAAAAATTGTTCTAGCACCCCTACTTCTCACAGCATTAGGAACCAGTGTCCTCTTCATGGTTCAGCCCTCAAGCCAGGTCATTATCCACATTCCCCCATTTTGAGGGAGTTTAGCTCCTAGTCCAGCCATTTCCCCAGTGGCAGCTGTAGTCAATTGTCCAGCAACTTCCTCAGTGGTGAGTGTGGGAGACCCAGGGCCACCTACTACTCCAGGTCCAAGCACAGGGACCCTCCAAACTCCAGTCACTTACTGCAGTCCTTTGGCTCTACTATTGCTGCATTTCCCTGGGCCACTTCTCCTCAGGGACAGCATTTTCCTCAGTCTCAGCAGCCCATCCAGAGCTCCTTCTCTTCTCCCCAGGTTCCTGCCTGCACAGCTCAGTCAAAGGTGCTACAGGGTTACAGCCTACTCCAGACACAGCCCGCCCTCCACAAGCTTCAGGCCATTACTGACCTGCTCTGCCCTGAGGCTCTTTTTATATGGGTCTGCTGGGCTCTGATTGGCTGCTCCTCACAACCCCTCTCCTATTGGCTGCTTTTTGTGCAGCCTCTCTAGGGCTCTATTAACCCTTTACTGGCCAGTGTGGGGCGGACACCCCAATCACATACCCAATGCAGAGCTTCCTTCTGCAACATGGATCCTTTCTAGGCTATCTGCTTATGATGACAGAATAGAGGATCTGCATGGTTCAGAGGGCTTCCTATAGGCCTTCTATCCTGGGATGAATTGCACCTCAAATATCCAAATTACAGTAGTAATCGCACAGAAGTCCCTAGCTCTACCAGTCCCTGATGTACTGCAATGACATGAAGGACAAGACAATCTTGCCCATAGTCCACAGTAGCACTGTTTTAAACCATTTCAGTTGCAGTGTGCTCTGTCTATCCAACAATTCCCAATACAGAACTGGAGGATAGTAGTGGAAGAACTGTCTGAATTGTTGTCAATATAAGTGGTGCACACTGGCATTAAACGAATAATTCGACTCACTGAAAGCAAATCGAATCCTAATAGTATCTGACAGGCATATGAACCATTTAGAACACGTGTATGTAGATATAATACATTTTCCCTATGTTAGGGGGAACACCACCATAAATTTCTCCAGACAACGCCCTAGTAATCACTCCAATATGGACCACTCTGCATTTTTTCAGGTGTTACTTTTAAACACTACGGTATCTTAATATTAATTCCATTACTGTCTATCTGCAGCTTTGTAACTTGAGAATGATCAGCAACCATGCAACATCGTGGTTTTTATAACTATAGTCAGCTTTACATGAGAAGCCTGCAATTGTCTCACTGCAATTTAAAATTCTTCTGCAGAGATGGTATTTTCAGTCTTTTGTGAGAAAACTTTTGTGAATAAAGCACAATCAGGAAGAGAAACATTTTTTTTCTGTTTCAGAAAATGTTTATCAACAGGAAGTACATTTTCTTCTCAATAAAAGCAGCTTTTAAAGAAATGTTTACTTTCCAGTTCAATATGCAATGTGTGCCAGTAGGGGTGAGTAAACTCAGAGAAGATATTAATTTGAATGTGCACAGAATGCAGCCAGCAGCGTTGCCGAATGTCAAGTGTCTATTTCATGCCATCAAGGAAACTTGAAGAGTTTCAGTTTGACAGGTTTCTATAATTGCTCTTTTATTAAGTGTGACTGAATCTGCATTACAGTTAAGTGAGTATGTCATAAAAAAGCATTCACACACATCCTCTGGGTTCCCACAAATTTGCTTTGATGACTTTCAAAACCTCTTTTATTTGTTTTCTGCACACACTTGTACTAGCAATTTTTGGTTCACAAAAATAATTGCAGAAAGTGTAATGAGTATTAACTCAAGCTGAAAGTGTTTGCACAGCCACCTTGGACTGGGTTTGATGTCAGAACCAGTTGGATGGCAGAAACAATAGCATGTGATATAGGTGACCAGTCATATAACCTAAACAGTGAACGACCAATGGCCAATACAGTCATCTCGGTGAATTGCTCGTGAACAACTGAAATACATATCTGCAACCACCAGTAATCAAATAATTTGGAATAACAAAAAAAAAGTGTTAATCTATTCACGGATAATTTACAAACAGACAAAGGGGCTACAGTAAATGGTTTTGTGCAAATAGTTCATCCAGGTCTAGTCTGAACAGAAGAGTCACTATGAATTCAAGCCAGAACTTGCTTTAGTTATGGATTTTTCCTCATATTGGAACTTGATCTCATGGTGTGCCAAGTTCCTGCTGCAAAGCGATGAGCGCCCGCAAGCACTGCTACCTCCCAGAATCAAGCCTATAGGGCTAACTTCTGTTTTGTTCCCCATCAAACTATGTCTTGAATTGACAAACGTGTTTTAATGCTTATGCAAAATAACTGTCGGAAGTACATTCTTGCAAATCAAAAAGAAGGGCTCCAGGCTGTGGAGCAGCAATGGAATGGTTTTGCAACTAAGCCTTACATTTATCTCTAAGCTAAGGGCAGGATTAGGTTCTACAGACCTGGGGACCCCCTCCATGTGGGAGGAAGACCAGAGGAACCATAAAATGAAAGATCACATATGCCTTGCCCTTGCTCAGCCCCAAGAAACTGGTGTATAGCTACACCAGCCATCCTCATGGCTCTGTACTCCGCTCTACCATGATCTGTGGATCCCCTGCATAGGCTCCTGACATCCTCCCTCCCTTCAGACACCCAGTGGAACTATAGCATTTCCTGTATCAAGTGCCCGCTGAACCCACAGTGGAAGGGGCAAGATTTGAGCTGTAAGGATGAAATTCATTCCTGCACAGAGGGATAGCACAAGCCCTAGGAATCGCTTTTGAGGACTATAGTGAGGCGGTGTGGTGCTCTACCACCCCGCTGAGGGAAGAACCTCCACAGACACCAAAGTGGGCGGAGCCAGTGGATCCTGCACCCGCCCTCCAGAGGTCAGGGCGCAGGACAGGAAGTAGAAAAGCCCAACTCTGGAGCTCAGTTGGGCAACAGTAGCTGGAGAGGCCAGATGCCCATGGCCCGGATCCAGCTTGGGAGACCCCGGCAAGCCACAGCCGACCCAAGAACTGGCCGGACCGGCCAATGCCTGATGCTGACCAACACCCAGAGGAGCTGCCAAGCCTACCCCTCGCCAGCTACCCAGAGGAGCGGCCAAGTCTACCCCTTGCTGGCGACCCAGAGGAGCCCATGGCGCTGGAACCCTCTGAGGACACCTCCCTGACCCAAGTACCCTATGAGGGGGAGTCCGGACATAGCCCGGGGGCAGCCAACCCCAGTCTGGCTGCAGCACTGCCAGAGCCCATGTCGGTGTGTTGCGGCCAGGATCCCCACTCACACAGCAGCGGGTCTTCGACCGCTGCTAGGGCCCCGGGCTGGGAGGCAGTGGAGTGGGTGGGCCTGTGCCCCCCCCGCCACCCACCTTGCGGGTGGCAGTCTCCCCCTTCCCCTGGTTGCTAAAGCCAGGGCCTGGGCCTATACTGAACTATTTGCTCAGCCCCTGCCTAAGGGCCTGAGCATCTCACTGTTTGTTTGCTGCCCTGCCCTGACCCAGGGCCTGGGCTTCTATCAAACTGCTTACGGGACCCAGCCTGAAGGTCTGGGCCATAGCCTGGGTATTCCCCAACCCAGCCGAGAGTGTAGTGAGGCGGTGTGGTGCCGCACCACCCTGCCGAGAGACGAACCCTGGCTGAGTTCCCTTACAAGGACGTAAATGCACAGGCCTTGTGCAAGCTCTCTGCACACCGTTGAATATCACCCATAGTGAGTATGTCTTGGTCTACCCTTCACATTTAGATCAGCCTAGCTATGTTGCTCAGAAAAATTCACATCCCTGAGCACTGTAGTTAAGTCGACCTAACCCCTGGCGTAGACATGAAAAATGCTTCCATCCATCTATCTGCTGCCACTCAGGGAGAAAGATTACCTACATCACTGGAAAAACCCCTTCCATAGCACCCGTAGTGTAGACATGCCCTAAGTGTGAGGGGGTGACATGACACAGGGATGTTATATCAGCCCTGTTGTACTTACCGCTGGAACGGGGGAATTTCCGAGTGACGAGGTCTGGCTCCAGGCATGAACTGGCTGGAATGGAGCCCAGAGTAGGGGGCTGGAATATCTTACAGCAGTTCATTTCCTTATGTTTTCCCCTGGCCTCAGGAAAATGTGATAGAAGTCTCTAGTGTCAGAGTTGGTTAAACAACTCAAACAGCATGAGTGCTCTGTTTTATGCAGCGAAGCCTTCAAGTGTGCTAAGGTTCTGCTACATGCTCTGCCCAGCTAGGTCAGTTACAGCACCTGCCTGCATTATTGACAGTCACTAAGGAATAGTATTTGCAGAAAATCCTTATTTTCTAGTTTCAGTCATGTTCTGCCAAGACAACTTGTCTCCTGTGTTGACAGTCCTTACAATTGGACAAACTGGCCTGGATTGTTTGCGCGCTTCCTAACAGGGGTGCTTTCTCCATGGAGAAAGGATGAAAGATAAGGACAAGCGTCTACTGCCAACACCAAGTAATCTATGTGGGAATGGGTAATTTATCATTCCTGACTTTGTTGGACTAAGTGATTAGTGGGAAAGATTTAGGTTTGAGAGGGCTATGCCTGAAAATTAAGAAACCTGGCAGAAATTTCAGTACAAATGTCCATATTATAAAAATAATTATAATAAAAAAAGAAATTACCTATAAAGCGCTAAGCATAATGGTGGTGATCTATGCAAACACAAAAAATGTACATTAAAAGAAAATTAGCAAGATTGCAAAGTCAAGCACTCAAAAGTTAGGAAATGCCAGAATTAAGGTTGCTTGTGCATCATGCTAGAGTCTCTTAAATTACATGATATACCATGACAGATTTCAGAGTAGCAGCCGTGTTAGTCTGTATTCGCAAAAAGAAAAGGAGTACTTGTGGCACCTTAGAGACTAACCAATTTATTTGAGCATGAGCTTTCGTGAGCTACAGCTCACTTCACCGGATGCAATCTCCTCACTGTATTTTCCACTGAATGCATCCGATGAAGTGAGCTGTAGCTCACGAAAGCTTATGCTCAAATAAATTGGTTAGTCTCTAAGGTGCCATAAGTACTCCTTTTCTTTTTATGATATACCATTTTTTCCACAGGACCTGCTCTGGGGAGAATCCGTATTGTGTGGAAATTGAAGGAGGCAGTTGTCTGTAGTTGTCTGTAGGCAGATGCTAGAATGTGCAGCGAGTGAGGCAGGGGACTGCAGGAAGAGAAAAGATGGTCTCAGGGTTACGATAGTTGACGGCTGCCCTGGAGAACTGGATTCTATCCTTGCCTCTTGCATAAAGTCTCTATGTGATTCAGAGTATGTCACTTAAAACAAATTTTTCAACAGTCATCACTAATTCTGGGCTCTGATTTGCAGAAGTTCCGAGCACTCATTGCTGCAACAGACCCTAAATGTCCCAAATTGGACACTCAAAGTTAGTGGATACTTTTGACTTTAATCTCTCTGTGCCTCAGCTCCCAGTCTGTAAAATGGGGATAATATCACTCCCTGCTGTGAAGATAAATAAAGAGAGGTGTAGGTTTGGGGGCAGGAGATTTTACCCCATCCCCTCTGGTTTTTGTGTTACTGTCTTTATCAATTGATCTGCCTCCTTGCATATCTAGTTACTCAGCTAGCTATGGATTTGGAAATGATGAACAATTCTAAATCCCTACATCGACTCAAGTCAGAAAGATCTGAAGTGTTTGCAGAATGGACCACGTGATGTCGGTGCTTGGAACTTAAGCAGCCAAGCTTCCTATGTAAGCCCTAGTCTCAGCTAAGAATGCAAAATGACAAGGGAGTATATTATCCATTTGTAACAGACAGGTTTGTTCTAAACTTCTCCATTCCAACAATACTTGGAAGGATTTAAAGAAAAACTGGTCTCTACATAAAAGTATCTCTTATAATTATCACAGCTTCCCTGAGAAGCTCTCAAAACCCAGAGAGCAATTAGCATAGTGCATAGGCAAGCCATCTGTCCATGTTTAAGCCAAGCAGTCCTAATTTAGTTGGGTTTGTTCCTGTCCGGTACTGATATAAAACTGGATGTGGTATTGTCCGGCATCATCATGGATGCACAGAGGATGCCATTTTGCATCTTGCACTGCTCTGTCCCCACAAGCATGACCTCACAATCACATCAGAGGGGGCAGGGCAGCACACTCTGCAAAATGGCGCCCTCGATGAAGCATAATGGCGGCGGCAGGGTCATGGGGGCAGGGACAACCAAGGAGATTTATAATCTGGGGATACATCAATGGCCATCCTAGTGCACAAAGTAACACAGTATCAGCCATAATACAACTGTTAAAGTGCAAAGGATAACACTTATTTTTGTCATCTGAAATATGCCCGATTTGCTACAGTTTAAAAGTAGGTCAAGTACCCTCAGGAAATAACTATTTGGTTCTCACTGAGTCGTAATTTGATACCCATGTATCTCTAGTCTTATTAAAGTCATAGCATTAAATGAAGTCTGGGACAGCTATCTGTGTTTTGTTGCACTGAAATGATAAAGAGGCGTGCTTTAAAGTCAAGGAATGTATTAGCCGTCGTCAGGAAGACACTTGTGCACTGTCAGAAAAATCACATTCAACACTATTGAACTTCCCTGCAACAAAGCAGGTTGATCTTGCAAAGTGCTGAGCACTCTGGCCTCAGTCTAAGCCCAGCACTTAAGCACATGTTTAATTCTAAGCATATGAGCAGTTGCCTGTGGTTAATGCTTAAAATTAAGCACTTGCTTAGGTGCTTTGCTGACTCAGAGATGGGATAGAAAGGGTGAGAAGAGGCACTCAGATATGGGCATGAGGACTATAAAAGTACCAACAGAGGATTTCCATGGGCAGTGAAATACCTCCCTGGAACCAGCCAGTGAAGCTCCCCAAAATGTGTGGCACTAGTCAGAAAAAAGAAAAGGAGTACTTGTGGCATCTTAGAGACTAACCAATTTAGTCAGAAAGGAGCCAGGGCACTGATCAAGCACGTCCTCCATGCAGACCCTACCAGCAGAGCACCAGCAGCAGTTTAAATCTGACAGTGCTCCCAGGAGGGCAGTGGTGCAAGTACTTCTGGCTCGCCTCTGAAATGAGTCACTCAACAAGTGAAGCTGTCTTTCTTGGCGGGGGGGAAAGGTGGAATTCACACTGTACCTGTATCAGTGATGGTGACTCAAGTTTATTATCTAATCCTGGTTCATTAAATATTATTCATCTCCTCATCTGGAAAGTGGAAATGAGTCCGACTTGCCAAAGTCAAAGAGAGGCTGGGTTAAAATTCAGGGGCTCCTGGCTCCCAGGCCTATATCATGCCAAACCTCCTCTTGGTCTGAGAGACCTTTTCTCCTGCCACGCAAGCAATCAAATGAGAATAAACTCCTGTGGCAAGTAGGGTCATTGGGGCCACTTTGGATTTGCATAGTTCCATCCACAAGAAAAACAACAACAAAATTTAAACACAGCTTGCACTGTCAGCCCAGACATGGGTAGTGTCCCCAAGTGCCAAGTCAAGAAATTCCCCCAACAGCTTTTGTTGGAAACAATTAACATTTCAACTTTATCTCTTCTCTTCTTTCAGGCAGCTACTAAAAGGTATTCAAAACCAACAATACTGGCATTCACAGGGACTGGCTCAGTCGTGCTCATTCTGAGACATTGCCAGTACATGCCCTTACTGGGGAAGGACAGTCACAGCTTGAAAAGCTTGAGGAGTTTATTTTTCTCTAGCTTGATACTAGGGAACAATGGCAGTGCACCTAACAGTGTTGTGAGAGAAATTCTGCACTTAGATGAAATGGGGCAGTAGTAGCAGAAGCAATGAACCTGCATTGTCAATGCAGAGGGCTGGGCGCTATGCAAATGGCTCTCTAGTAGCAAGTTAAGTCTGCTTTCTTGCAGTAATGCTATTCACCTGAGTTAATATAAGACACTTTCAGATAAGTGTCAGCTGGCCTGAGGCTGGCACATGACATTACTCCACAGAATCCAGTGGAATCAATGAACTCATTGCTCTTGAGCTTGTATCCAGGAAAGAGAAAGGAGCAGGGAGAAAACATGGTGCCCGGCTCAGTCCTCAATCACACACTATCGCTGGGCACATGGGGAGGACACATGCATGAAGGCCATATTCATTTCAAGGTTTGGGGCCCAATTCTCTTCCCCCCTCTGGCGTCCATCAAGAACAGCTTCAATGAAATCAAATTGAGTTACACCAGCATGAGAAGGGGAAATCAAGCCTTCAGTTTCTTCCCCTGTATTCATTGGATTATTCATGGGTGGAAGAGACCATCAGGCTAAACTATTAATTTCTAAACTCCTGGGCTTTAGGGACACTATGTCAGCCACATCTGGAAGCAAAGTATCAGTTTCCCACTACGCCCAAAGGCTTTCAGTAATAAAGTACAACACAAAGGATTGCAACACAATGCATTTCTCCAGAGTCTGAAAAAAACAAGTAGATAATGACTGCAGATTATGGCTCTTAATCAGCTTCAGTGGTATGCATCAGCCAGATAAAGAATTAACAGTCTTTACCCTCTCTCTTTGAATGCCTATTGCCATGTAGATTTGTTATTTATAGAATTAGAGGCCATTTTGCCTGCTGAGGAGGTAGTTAAGTCTGGTTTGAAAGTGTAAAAAGGCTGGTTCTCAAAGCCTTCCTTTGTTTTCTCTAGCTTCTCCATAGACACTTACACCAGGCTTATCACCACCGTGATATCAGATCTACCCTGGTTATGGGTTCTTGCTGACATGGTCTGTTTGTACTCTTGCAGCTGGACTCTTGGCCCTTGTAATGTAAGTCGCCTGATCTAGACTATAAACTGTCCAAGGCAGAGACCTTGTCATTTTGCTGAGGACAGTCAACAACTGCCTAACCCTACAATCAATAACAAAACCTCTAAGGAATAATTATCATCTTTTCAGCGTTAACAGCATTTGGAAGGTAGTTTTATGCATGTACCGAAGGTCTTAACTTTATAGCCCCTATCATTCTTGCAGCTCAGCTTAGTTGTACAAACCCACATTGAAAATAACAAAATAAATGAGCCCTGAAGTCTGTAGACTTGGGTTCTCATGGAGCACCAAGGGGAGTAATGTCAAAGGCTGGGCTCGCCTATAAAAATATTCTGACACCAAATAAGAACATAAGAATGGCCATTCTGGGTCAGACCAATGGTCCATCCAGCTCAGCGTCCTGTCTTCTGACAGTGGCTGGTGCCAGATGTTTCAAAGGGAATGACCAGAACAAGGCAATTATCAAGTGATTCACCCTTTATTATCCAGTGCCAACTTCTGGCAATCACAGGTTTAGGGACACCCAGATCATGGGGTTCTATCCCTGACCATCCTGGCTAATAGCCATTGATGGACCTAACCTCCAAGATTATCTAGTTCTTTTTTGAACCGTTAAATTTTTGGCCTTCACAACATCCCCTGCCATTGAGTTCCACAGGTTAACTCCGCATAGTGTGTTCTTTTGTTTGTTTTAAACTTGCTGCCTCTTAGTTTCATTTGGTGACCACCCTGGTTCTTGTGTTAGGTGAAGGGGTAAACACACTTCCTTATTCACTTTCTCTATTCCATTTCATGATTTTTTCAGACCTTTATCATATCCACCATCACATGTCTCTATTCTAAGATGACAGGTCCCAGTCTTTTTAATCTCTCCTCATATGGAAGCGGTTCCATTCCCCTACTCATTTTTGTTGCCCTTCTGTGTACTTTTTACAATTCTAAATGTATCTTTTTTGAAATGGGGCAACCAGAACTGCATGCAGTGTTCAAGGTGTGGTTGTACCATGGATTGATATAGTGGCATATTTTCTGTCTTATTATTTATTCCTATAATGGTTCCTAACATTCTGTTAGATATTTTGACTGCCACTGGACCTTGAGCAGATGTTTTCAGAGAACTATGCACGACTCCAAGATCTTTCTTGAGTGATAACAGCTAAGTTAGACCCCCCCCAACATTTTGTATGCATAATTGAGATTATGTTTTCCAATGTGCATTACTTTACACTTAATACAGAATTTCATCTGCCATTTTGTTGCCCAGTCACCCAGTTTTGTGAGCTCCCTTTCTAACTCTTCACAGTCTGCTTTGGACTTAACTATGTGGAGTAATTTTGTATCATGTTCAAACTTTGCCACCTCACTGTTTACCCCCTTTTACAGATCGTTTATTAATATCTTGAAGAGCACTGGTTGCAGTACAAATCTTTGGGGGACACAGATATTTACCCCTCTCCACTGTGAAAACTGACCATATATTCCTACCCTTTGTTTCCTATCTTTAAGTCTTTTTCACTACAGAGGATGTGAGGGAGATTCCCACACCTGAGCCATTCTTTTTAGGTGATAGATCTGAGGAACTGTCCCAGACTTAGGTGTCCATAAAGGAGGTTTTGGCACAAATTGAAAATTGAACAGTAATAAGTCACTAGGACCACATGGTATTCATCCAAGATGTCTGAAGGAACTAGAATATGAAATTGCAGAACTACTAACTATGTAATGTAACCTATCACTTAAATCAGCCTCTGTACCAGATGACTGGAGGATAGCTAATATAACACTGATTTTTTTTAAAAAAAGAAAGGCTCAGGAGTCAATCCTGGCAATTACAGGCCAATAAGCCTAATTTTAATACCAGGCTAACTGGCTGAAGCAACAGTAAATAAGAAGGGAATTATCAGACACAGAGATGACCACGATATGTTGGAGAAGAATCAACATGGCTTTTGTAAAGAGAAATCATTCCTCACCAATCTATTAGAATTCTTAGAGGGTGTCAACACACATGTGGACAAGGGTGATCCAGTGGATATAGTGTACTTGGACTTTCAGAATGCCTTTGACAAGGTCCTACACCAAAGACTCTTAAGCTTCATGGGATAAGAGGGCAGCACCGCTCGGGGTCAGTAACTAGTTAAAAGATAGGGAAAAAGTCAATGAGTGTTCAAATTTAGGGATCAACAGCAAGGATTTTCCAACTGGTTTAATTGTTCTGGTGGGTTATGACATGAGAGGCCACCTCTCAGCTAACTGGGTCCCACATCTTTCAGAGCTTTAAAGATCGTTATCAACACAGTGAATTGTACCTGAAAGCATATAGGAAGCCAATCCAGAAGCTTGGACAGAGAAATGATGTGTACACAGGTTTCAGAGTAACAGCCGTGTTAGTCTGTATTCGCATCCGATGAAGTGAGCTGTAGCTCACGAAAGCTCATGCTCAAATAAATTGGTTAGTCTCTAAGGTGCCACAAGTACTCCTTTTCTTG
The DNA here is from genome assembly GCF_965152235.1 of Eretmochelys imbricata. Classification (NCBI taxonomy): domain Eukaryota; kingdom Metazoa; phylum Chordata; order Testudines; family Cheloniidae; genus Eretmochelys; species Eretmochelys imbricata. Next base: position 48,646,222 of record NC_135576.1, on the reverse strand, counting down.
ATGTGTACACAGGAACCCATACAACTCAGATGGCAGGCAAAATGTTTTGCGTCAGTTGGAGCATCTTAGTGGACCTGACGACCATCCCTAAAAGATTTCAGTATTGCAGCCAAACCCAAGGGTGACAAAAGCATGAATGATTGCAAGAGTTCTGCACTGGAGAGTAATGACTGCAGCCTTTGGGCCATATTCATATAAAATGTACTGCTTTCTGAGAGTCTGGGAGCCATGCTGGAACCAGTAAGGCCCTAAGGCTGTGAACCATTTTGGCAAATGAGAGTATGATGGTCTAAAAGGAGTCATCCTTGACAGACATCTGTGGTAATTAATTTAATTATGGAGAGTATAAAAATGTTGCTGGTTGTGTCTCAAGGGAATATGTTAACATTACCACTCAGGAAAAGAGACATCAGCCAACCTTTTTTGGGAGGAAGAGAGTCATTAACATGCAAATAGACCCTATTCTAACAAAGGAGTCTTCTGGTAGGTATTAAATAAAGTTGGCGGCAACAGGATTATGCATATCTAACACGCACCTATCTGGACTCAAAGGCCTCTTTTGAAGTACTGCATTTTAATTGGAAGGAAGTTGGAAAGCTATAGATCAAGAAATGCTGAGCTTTATTAAAAATTGCTTGCAACAGCAGATCATGTACAAAGGGAGACTGAATAATAAGCTGTTTGGAAGATGCTACGGTTAGTTGTTTTTACAGCATGCTAAGTACTTCACAGTACAAGTAAGTGGATAAGGAGCCTGAATTCTCCTTGCATTTAAATCAGGAGTGGAGTTGCAAGAGCATAAAACTGGTCAGTCAGAATGAAGGGGGACGAACAAAAAAACCCAGGGCCTACACCTATGAGAAAGAAAAATGTACAGCCTAATACCAGCATGACCTATCTCCAGAATTATACAATGGGGAAAACTTTTTCTGTACTGTCTGTTGTCTACTGATTCTTTGGGTCAATGGTAAATTTCAGGAAAAGTTTCTGAGCTGGGCCAGTTTTGGGGAGCACAGCTCTAGCACCTTCCACCTAAAGGTGAAGAAGATGCTAATTGCAGCAGAAGCACTGGTGATGTTAATTTGGAAAGAGTCTTCAGTATAAAGAATTAACTGTTAATACACCGCAGTTTAAAGGTGGGTATTTTGAATCATCGACAGAGAGGCAAATTTTACAGACACTCTTTCCTTGCATTGGAAATGAGAGATGATGTGAGCAGAGGCTGCAAAAATGTCCTTGGCCCACAGCCTCACTATGGGCCAGGTTTTCCAAAGCTCTCAGCTCCCAGTAGCACCATTTCTTTTTTTTTTTTTTTTTGGTGCCTACGTGGTGGCTGCAAATCTAGCCCTCAGTGTTATCGGAGCCATTTCGTAGCCATTTTTGTTAGAACTGTGCTCAACCCAATGGGTGTCATGGGAGCCTCCGGCACTGGGCTAATTTAACTTGGGTTTGGTTATCTTTGCCTCTGACTGATTGCAGAGCATTAGAGATGATGCTTCAGTCTGGTTCTGAGGATAGCTGCACTAGCATAGTAACTCTGTCTCCTCTAGAGACCACAACTCTCACAATAAGAAAAGGAGGACTTGTGGCACCTTAGAGACTAACCAATTTATTTGAGCATAAGCGTTCGTGAGCTTCAGCTCACTTCATCGGATGCATTCTGGTTCAGTTTCAGAAGAATGGTCTTGTAGTTAAAGTGCTGAGCTGGGATCAGGAGAGCTGCATTCTATTGCTAGCTCTTCCACAGATAACCCACTGGTCAGTCCCTCTCTGTGCCTGATCCACAGAGGATATGGGCCTGTTACACGTCTGGCTCAACCTATAGAGACTCTTGCTTTCAGTTTTAGAGGGGTCTCTGGGTTCAGTTGCTGGTGATTGACAGCTGTCAAGCACACTTCTACTGTGACACGGGGAAGTCACTTAATAACTCTGTCCCTCAGTTCCCCATCTATAAAATGGGAATAATAATACTTCTTTCTTTCCATTTTGTCTGTCTTATCAATTTAGATTGTGAGCTCTCCAGCACTGGGCCTGCCTCTTAATAGGCATATACACAGTAGTGTCTAGTACAGTGGATTCCTGATCTCACTCGGGGAGTCTAAACTGAACTGTAATACAAAGTAATTTTAACAATGCAGCATATGCACACTTCTTCAGCATGTCCATACACAGCATTCCTTCTAGCCATAGTGCTGTCACTGCAACTGAGTGCTTATCCCACTGACCTCAGCAAAGTTCCCCACAGTGGGAGTTGTGGGCATAGCAATATGTATTTTTTTTAAATTGGCACAAGAAGTTAGCTTTTTCCTATGTAGAAAACACGGTAGTCCTGCCTTGAGTGCAGGGGACTGGACTAGATGACCTATTGTGGTCCCTTCCAGTCTTACACTTCTATGATTCTCTAGTGAGTAAAATTTAACAGCACTTGTACTGCATACAAATATTCTTTATCTTCTGAAAACAACAAGCCAAACGTTTTAAAGCCCCATGTAGGTCTATGTAGGGAGTAATGCAACATGAGTAAGGTTCTAAGAGCGTATGCACTGCACTTTATTAAACAGAAAATGTATTTGTATAAAATTACAAAAGCTGCAATGGCTCAAAACAGGAAGATAATCAAGAACGTATATCACTGAAGAGGCATTGTGGAGTGGTGATGGGTGAACCAATTGCAATACCACAGCTAAAATGCTAGTGGTTTTGGTCAGCGCTAGGACTGCATCGGTGCAAAGTGACCCAATGCGTGATGTAAGACAAGTGTAACTATGATAATCTTTGCTCCAAGCAAATACAATTGTAACCATGCTGACAACCCTTGGGCCCAGTGGAACAACTTCTGTGTGTGGAAATAAGGAGCCAGATCCTCAACTGGTGTAAATCAGCAGAGCTCCATTGACCTCAGGGCAACGTTACCATTTACCCCAGCTGAGGATCTGGCCAAATATATGTATGAACATGGCAGGTTCTTATAACACCAACATTCTGCTGTGTAGAGAAGTTTTCCAGACTGATAAACTTTCTGTTAATGTGAACTGTGCTTTGAGCTGGATGAAAACATTTCAGTCACTTTGGTATGACAGCGTTAGGCTTCATGCAGCAGGAGATTTTGTCCCTGCAGTAATCTTACAAAAAAAACAAACAAAAAGGATACAGACTTTCACATTGCAGCTGATATCATTGGCTGGAATTTGGTCTTTCTTGCATGCAGTTCTGCAGAGCAGCTTCTCCTCCCCACCCCCCACCCCCCACACACCAGTGCTAACACTGCAGGGAGGCGTAGAGGAGAAAGACTGACTGTTTTGTTTTTTAAGAAAGCCCAGAGGCCAAGAATAGTCATGAGATTAGTGCTGTGCTGGAGCTGCTGTTTACTAGAGATGGTAGGAAAGTAATTTGAGGAATTTTGAAGTGAGGTAAACATGTAAGGTCTCATTCAGCTCTCTCTTAAGGCCTGATCCAACATTGCAGCCAATGGAAATGCTCCCGCTGATTTCAATGCTCTTGCATCAGTGTAAGTGAGGAATAACTCCATTGAAGTCAGGAGTGTTTCATCAGGGTAAAGCCAGTGAAAGTGAGCACAGGATCAGACCCTTTGTGTTTTAAATTTCTAAACAAAGTAAGGTGTGGGGGGATGAGGGGAGGAAGAGAGTAAACTATGAGGGGGATGGTCTTTCTTCCGGGGATGTAAATCAGGTAAGCGAGAGGACTCATTTGATAACAGCTGCAATTTATTCTGTATACTGAAATTTGTCTCAGCCCAGCTGAAAACATGCCCCTTCCACTCCTTTAGCTACATTGATCTTTGTTTCTCTAATGTCCAATCAAAGATATTACCTCACCCACTTTGTCTCTAGGACCGTTAGAAAGATCTGCCATGGTGCTGAGCCAGCATTCATGGTGACAATTTTTTTTCTGAGCAATACTACATTTTTTTGGCACAGACATAAGCACAAATTGTTTAAAACAGTTGTACAAGTCTAGTGCTGTGTTATCATTTATTGACAATCTGATGGATAAAACATGACATTTTTAAAGGATGTCAGATATTCACAGGGGAAGGGCCTTGACCTAACAATTCCACTTTTAACTAAGGCTTGGTCTACACTAGCAACTTATATCAGTGTAACTACAGCCACACCCCTGAATGACACAGTTATACCAACCTAACTCCCAGTGTAGACAGCATTATGTTGCCAGGATTACTTCTCCGATGGACAGAGCTACTGCCTCTCAAGGAGGTGGAGTACCTACGCCAATGCGAGAAGCCCTCCCGTCAGCATAGGTAGTATCTATCTGCGCTAGAGTGGTGCAGATGCATTGGTACAGCTCTGCCACTGCAGCATTTTAAGCGTCAACAAGCCCTAATCCTGTTCTTCCTTCAGTCTAGTTAGTCCCCTACCTCCGCCCTGCCCCTGCCCAAGCTCTTTCTCACTACTCATGTATCCCCTCTGCTCTCCCACCACTCTGTCTCCCCAACTCCCATCCCTTCACATCTTCCCTTGCTGGCCTTGGTGTTATAAAACTAGGAGACTGTGGAAGGCCCGGCAGATTGGCTGACAGAGACTTGGCCAGAAAGGAAAGTGCTTCATTCCCTGGTGGAAGGTACATACTGAAGAGGGAGAAGATCCTGGATGGCATTTCCTGCCTCAGCGGCTGGCAGAAATGACTCCAGGATTTGGGGAGGGAGGACAGGGGGTTGGACTAGATGATCTTCTGAGGTCCCTTCCAACCCTGAGATTCTGTGACATTCTATGACATTCTATGACAGCCAGTACCTCCTCTGGTTCCACTCTTAATGTCTTCTGAGGCTTGCAAGCTAGGTCAACAGTACATTCGTGCAGCCAAGGAATTACAAGCACACAACTATTTTGTGTGTGCGTGACTCTGGCCACACACATCCTGGGGGGAACAGGACACCAGATGTAAACTGAACTTGTGTAGTTAGAAAAACATGTTATTCCCCTCCTTGGAAAAAAACAAAACAATGTGCTGATTGCAACAGTTCAAGTGTTTCTTCAGGGGTTTTGAAATATCTGGAATTTTTCAAAAGCCTCCTCGGGTTCCCCCTTTCCTACTGCCTGCCCACATGGCTGCTATTACGCAACTGTGTTTACTGTCAACTGCGGATTCCCAGCATACTGGCAGCACAACATTGTTAATGAAAAATGCCTGAGGAAGCAGCTGGCAACATAGCAAAGATTCATGAACTCCAAAAAGCCAGCAGTGGCCAGAGCAGAATATCTTCCACAGGGCACAGCTAGAGGCATTTCATTGTGTCACCTTCTCCAGCAGCCATCTCTGCTGCAGTCAGAGGAATGAAAAGGCCAGATGAGGGGGTGCAAAGAGGCAAGTATGTGAAAGGTAGCTTGGGCCAGATTCTCCTCTCACTCCCACCACTGGAAATCAGGAGTAACTAGAGCGAATGGAGTTAATTGTATGAGAAAAGAATCTGGCCCATTACCTCCAGTTTTGTGGGGCAGATCATTTAGGGGTTCTTTTCTGTATAGTGCTTCAGTGCATCAATCAGATCCTGCATGTCATCAGGCACCATGTGAAAAGCCATCCCATTTGTTCTGATCATTACCATGAAGGTTGCCAGATTATACCTGATCATCTACTATGTTGCATGCTATGCACGCAGCTTTTTGTGTTTCCTCTTACCGTCCCAGGCAATACTAGATTTTCACCTCCTGAAAAGTCGCTTCCTTCCTCAGTATGCAAATAAAAGAGGCAAAAATAAGTGAATAGTAGGAAGCAAAATAAGAGCCCCTAAGAGGTTGTCTATGCAGTAATTTGTACCTATTTAGTTAAATCAGTTCAAACCCTTTGGGGATTGTTTCCACTGACTTTTCTTTTTTCTTTTTTTTTTTCCATTTTTGTCCTAATTTTCTTTTATCCCAATGTTCCATGGAAAGCTGTGGCTTTTTGTTAAAAACCCTCAGGAAAACTGGACAAAAATGTGGTGTTTGGCCAAAATTTGAAAGTTATCCACGTTTTTGGCAAAAAGCCAACATTTTCTGCAGCGAGCAGACATTGTCTGAGAAAAATGCCATTTCCTCTGAAACCAGATTTCTGTCAGAGCACAGTTTTGACAGAAAAAAACTTTTGGCCAGCCAGGTGGACATTCTTATGTCGGGTTCAAAGTGGCTTAATGCCATATAGTTGAAACTGGTTCCTAACCAACTTGAACAAAACCCAGATAAGACTGTTTTAAGAAATGGGACTATCCACACACAGTTTCACTAAGTTTATTTTTTAAAAATTACATCTGTTGTTAAACTAGGGGTATGTCTACACTGTCCCACTGTTTGGAGTATGGAGGGGTGAGATTAGCAGTGTAAACCAAAATGCTGTGCTGTAACTCAGTTTGTGCCCAGTGTCTAAATGGGGAATAGGTTCCTACAAGTGCAGCCCTCTTCACACAGGATGACATTAATGTGAACCGGGAACCTTTTAGTTAGTGCCTGCAGCATCCCCATGAGGGAATTACTGCGCAGCTCTTCAACGCGTATTGCTATTCACATCCCCCATAGACGAGTACACACTGCAGGGCCCTGTAGACAAGCCTTAGCACAATTCTTCATGTAACCAAGCCTGACGTGTGCATGCATTTGTATTGCATACAACAATTCTGCATTTGCCAAGGCAAACAAATACTTGTATGTGGAAATGGATACTTAAAATCCTAAATATCCTGCAGGGAATTTCCTGCCTTTCAAGGTGAATTTGTTTGGATAACACTGAGTTCCTGTACCAAGGCTGTATACTCATATGTATTGCTTGTAGATGTATTTTTAGAATCTGAATTTTGAAAATTTTGCCGTTATTTAAGCTTTTCCCCTCAACTTCCTCAACAAGCTAAAACTGTCCTATAGACTGTCATGCTTGTGGAGATTTGGGGTGTTGCGCTTTTCCCACCAAGCCCAACTTTTCCAGGGTTGCCATTTACTTCACTGTTTGTTACATTTGCTCACTCCCTGTCGGTTGCTGTATTTTCTGGAGGCTGCTTAAGTGAATTGGAGAAGGTGACCTAGAATAGCAAGAGGGTAGCTAGTCATTCAAAATTTGTGTACATGCTGCTCAGTCCATTGCTTCCACCCGTGATTTCCCATAAAGCCCTGACATAACACAAAATATAATTGCTGTATCTCTTTGTCTACCTGCTTTGCAGGTAACGTGTTAATGAAAGGATGGATGAAGGAACAACAAAACTTACTATGTGGCATTAAAAGTATTGCCCCTCGGAAATTCAAATCCTCCCCCCAGCATATATGCTGTGAACCTGCCTGTACACATATGACTTGCATAACAGTTTAGCTGGATTTGAATTCAGGCACTTTAATATTATGCAATATATCCCTCCCCAAACTGAGCATTCAGTACAACCTTCCAGCTATAAAACGAACTCTCCACCCCTTTTCTTTTTGCTACAGGCAAGCTTCCACAAATCATCCTCCACAAATGCACCCTCTATACAAAAACACATGTCCCAACATTGCTTTACCATAGACGAAGATGTTATCTTGCTTAGGAGCTTCCTATGTAAACAAGGAGCAAAGCATAGATGCGTTCTTATAACAACGACAAATGTGTGCCAACCAACATGCTGCCCACTTTGCATGTGCATTGGATCTCTTTCCTAGAATGGGGAGTAGATTTTAGAGGAATCATCCTGTCTTTTTATCTCACTAAAGTTAATCTCACATTTCCATTTCTTTTGCCAGGCTGCACATTATGTGCTCGATCTTTAAACACAGATGCCTAAGTTACATCTACAAAAAGATGTAAGGGGTCAGACTGATTATACTCTCTACTCATTTATGACAATGTAACTATGTCTACATATTTATTTCTCTATATTTAAACATAATTTAATGTGTATAATTTTTTTCTTTTACTAGATTAGTAGTGCAACACGCAATAAATGGTTGAGACACATATGTGAAAAGCTTTTCCACTATAGTGATTTCAGGCTAAAGGTTCAAATGGGTGGAGAGACCGATCAGGAAAACAGTAACTTGTCTACACTGTGAGCAAAACTATATAGCTTCAATCAGGTTTAAATGTTTACCAGCAGCATTCTAACTAGAGGTGGTGGACAATTTTGTCAAAAAAATTTCACTGAAAAATGCCATCTTGACAAAACTGGATTTTTTTATGAAATGTACAGATTCACAACATTTGGTTATAAAAACCTGGACAAAAATATTTTTAAAAAATGTCAAAACATCCCATTTACACTTTTGGAATGAAAAGTTGATTTTTCATTTTGAAATGATTGTTTCTAAATTTATTTTATACTTTTTAAAAATTTAAAGTTAAAAAGTGCCAATCAAAAGGAAGTGTTTTGATTGATGTGAAATGAAGGGTGTTTGGAATTTTATTTCCTGGTAATTTCAAAATTTTGAATTTCCATCCAGATTTCAGACAAAAAAAAAGTCTCAAACATTTTCATTGGACAAAAAAAATCCATTTTCTCACCAGCTCTAGTTCTAACACGTTTTTCCTGTCGCCTTCACCTGGGGATATTGTCTGAGAACAAGTTATAACTTGTCTCAAAGGAGATACGAATACATACATACACACACACCACACAAATGAACAACACTTAAACTGTTATAAAATACACTACAAGAGCTACAGTGGCACAGCTAGGACACTGCAACTGTACCACGGTAACATAGTAGCATAGATACTTCCCACAGTGACAGCAGGGGTTGGGGGGAAGAGGGGTCCTTCACTGTAGGTAATCCACCTCCCCAAGCAATGGTATCTAGGTTGATGGAAGAAGTCTTCCATTGACCCAGCCATGTCTACACTGGTGGTTAGCTCGGGATAACTACAGCACTCAGGGGTGTGAATTTTTCACATCTCTGAACACTGCAGCTATAGCAACCTAACTTTTAAGTGTAGACCAAGCCTAATACTGTCGAAACTAAGGACCCCATACTGCAAGGCATGGAGCACTCCAGCAGAGGTGCTGAGTGCTCTCAATTCTTGCTGACCTCCACAGAACTGAAGGTGCTCAACACCTCATAGGATCTAGTCCCACATCCTCAGCTCTGAGCAATTCTTGGAAAGTCTGCTTCCATCCTTTCCAACTTAGGCCCAACCGTACATGAAATTAAAATTCCTTCTTTGTCTGGTGTAAATGTCAGATAAAGCTGGAACTGAAAAGACGTTCCAGCAGGATGTTATTTTCTAGTTTAAAAGAACTGAGAAGCACAATTTGAAATTGCTGCTTATGTAATAGGAGCCTGAGAACAGCACCAATGTTTAATTGAGGGAAATGTAACTGTAGGGGAATTGCTTGGAGATCTGCCAGAAGGATTTTAACAGCTGGAAGTTGAAAAATGATTAACTTTGACAGCAATAAACGCCTCATGTTCCTGAGTAATTGTGTTAAGATTTTTGAGCTGCTTAAATTCTTCTCTGCGTACCATTAACATTTTGTTATCCAAATAGGAATTTACATCATTTTAATGAAGTTAAACATTTTATTTAACTCAACAGTTACTTTTTGTGAAAGCTTCTGATCCAGCCTAGAAAAGACAAGAGTTAGAGACGTCTGGGGCAAGGTATTCAAAATAATGAGGAGTGTATTGAAAAACAACTGGGTCTCTCTTTTTTAACTGAAAAGGAGAAAGGAACACTCAGTAGAGTTAAAGAGGGCTAACTTAGACCCAATAAAAGAAATATGCCTTTGTATACCATGTAGTCAAGTGCAATTCACTGCCCTTGAAAGTCATTAAATCAAACACTGTGGCTGGACTTAGTAGTGTTGGGACAGATCATCATCTCCATGGAAAGAGTCACAGGAGGGGACTGTGGAAAAGGAAATCTCTGTCAGGATCCTCTTGTGGGTTTCCTCCACATCCATTGGGAGGGAGTTCAGGAGTCAGGGTTTTCCCATTCAGGGAATGGGCTGTAGGACCCTCCCCTAAACCTGCCAGGAGGCCAAGCTCATCCACTGAAAAGCCCTATGCCTCCACACGCTGGTTCCCAGTGCACTGCTCCTTGGCTCCTAACAGGATGGCTATATTGGAGCCACTCAACTAGAGACTCCACTTTGTGGCTAACCTTGGGATGGGGCTTGACAGAAAAGAGAATACTGTTCTAGCTCCATAAGCACCTGAGCTCCATAGACCCCAAAGGTTAGACAACATGTCCCTATAGTAACATGGATTCACCACTCACACACACACACACACCCCGATGGCTGAGCATAGCATAGAAGTTCTTTCCTTTTCTGGTGCCCCCTGCGGACAGTCATTCTGGCTCTATGGTGGTCCCTCTTCTTGTGACTCAGGTCACTTCAAAGTAACAGAAGGCCTGACAAATAAAAATTCAGCATCCTTACAAACGGTCTTCAGTCCCAACTCTGGGCCCCGTGGTCCTCACATCCTTCTCTTTGGGCTTTACAGAGTCCTTATCCCTTTACACCAGGGGCTTTCCAGAACTTTCCAGGGGCTGGTAGGGGAATTGAGGCCCACCCTATACACTGGGTTCTAGTCCAGGGAGCCTAGGATGAGTAGCCAACATCTGCTCCATCAGTTACCTTGCTGCTGCCTTCCTGGACTTCCTACCAGCAGCCTTTCTTCAGGCCTTTTCCCCAGCCCCTTGCTGGGCTATTTGTAATCAGCAGTGCCTCCCAGATCTTGTCCTTTGAGATCTGGTTCTTGCCCTTGTACCAGGGCCAACCACAAGATCTTGCTCCAATCTTGTGTCTTCCAAGTACCTCCCCTGCCTCTGCTTCCTCCACACCTTGCAAGAGCCTTCTTCTTCCCCACATGTCTCTCTGTTATCAAAAGTGTGACTTTCTTCTCTCCCTGGAACCCCCTTCTTCTGCAACCTTCCTCTCTTTATAGCACCACCCACCTCTTCCCCAGCTGGTATTCATCTTTAATTAGGCCTGGCCCACACTTCAGGTGCAACTAGGAGGGTTAATGGCTTTCCAGGCCCACACTAACCCTTTCACAACCTGTATGGAGTGGACACCTCATCACAGCCCCCTACCCCAGCCTGTCTACTCCCTGTGTGGAGCCTAGCCCCAAAGGGAGCCCTCAATAGGGACCAGATGAAGGGCATGGTGGTGCAGAGGAAAGCAAGACACGGACCATGCAGGATGGGGACCATGCAGGACTATGCAGACCTTGGGCAGGGGGATGACTATCATTCTCATGATTTGTATCTGTACATGCTAATAAAATAGATATAAAAGTATTCAGTCCCCATGCTTCAGGTTACAATCTGATCATATAGCATGGCACAATGGGCTGAATGTATCACTGAGTGGAAACTGGCCCCCTCTGTGACAGTACAATATCTGGACAAGTACAGTTTCTGGGACAGGGACTGTACATTGGAATAGACACTGGACGTCGGATTCTGACTTGATCTGATGTGATACAGCAGCTCTTATGTTCCAGAACAGCACAGCACCTGTTACAGACACAGCCGGTAACAACAAATAGGTTGGGAGAACCCAAAAAGGTAGGGCTGGAAGGTGACTTCAGGATCGTCATCTAGTCCATGCCACACACCAAGGCAGGGTTAAATGTACGTAGACGATCCCTGACATGTCTTTGCCTAACCTGTTCTTAAAAGCCACCAGTGACAGGAATCCGCACCCTCCCGAGGTAATCTGTTCCAGTGCTAAACTATCCTTGTAGTTAGAATATTTTTCCTAATATCTAACCTGGATCTCCCTGGCTGCTGATTACATCTGGTCTCACCCTGGGTGGAGATGGAGAACAATTGATCACCATCCTCTTTATAACAACCTTTTACATATTTACTCATCATGTCACCTAGACTAAACATGCCCAATTCTTTCAGCCTCTCCTCATAGGTCACGCTTTCTAAACATCCTGTCATTTTGTTTCTCTCCTCTGGTCTCTCTCCAATTTGTCCACATCTTTCTTAAAGAGTGGTGCTCAGAACTGGACACGGTACTGCAACCTCAACAGTGCTGAGTTGCATAAGCGCTGACTCCATGGGTGTTCAAGCATCCACGGGGAAAAAAGTAGGAGGTGCTCAGCACCCACCAGTCACAGTGGTTCCGCAGCCCCAGGGCTGTTGGGCGGCCCTGGGGCTAGCCACGGATCAGCTGTTCTGTGGGCTCCGTGGGCTGGCCATGGATCAGTAAGTGGCTAGCGGGAGGAGCTCAAGGGAGTGGGGCAGAGACGGGTGAGTGGCGGGAGGGTGGAGGGGGGCCTTGGGAGAGAGGGCAGAGTGGAGGCAGGAAGAGGTAGAGCAATGGCGGGGCCTCAGGGCTGAGTGGGGGTGGAGCACCCACCGGGAAAAGGAAAAGTCAGCGCCTCTGCTGAGTGGGGTGGAACAATTACCTCCCATGTCTTACAAATGGCTCCCCTGCTAATATATCCCAGAATGACATTTGCTTTTTTCACAGCAGGATCATGTTGTTGACTCGTATTCCTTTTGTGATCCACTATAACCCCAGATTCTTACTGAGGGCTCCCCCCCGGGGCTAGGCTCCACACTAGTGGCAAACAGGCTGTCTAGCCAGCTTTTCCCCCTTTTGTGTTGGTGCATTTGATTTTGGCATCCAAAGTGCAGAATTTTGCACTTGTCCATATTGAATTTGATCTCATCGATTTCAGACCAGTTCTCCAACTTATCAAAATCATTTTGAGTTCTAATCCTGTCCTCCAAAGTGCATACAACCGCTCAGAGGGCTGAGATTTAAGGAACCCTTATAGAAACTTTTGAAAAGTTAAGTGTGAAATGCTGCATTCAGACATGCACGTGCTACCTGTGAAAAGTGATGGAAGCAAGATCAGTTTGTAAACAATTGCATACCTTACTTCAACAAGCATATCCCAGGTGCTGTATCAATGATAAATAAATAGCAACAGCAGCAAGTATAAGATCTGTATTATGCAACAGCTGCCAATTCAAATCCTATTTTGTTATATAGAACAGAACAAGTAGCAGCATGTAAATTACCAAACAGCAGAACACCTCAAACAGATGCCTGGGGGATGTTGTTGCAGAAAGAAGCAAACTCTGTGCTATTCTGGCTTAGTAAAACCATTGCCAAGCACATACCAGCCGTTAGATAAACACATAAATGACTGCATTGTGGAGAGAGAATGTTCATCATACCCTCCTCTCACAACCACAGATTAACCAGCCTGTCCAGTGTTAAATGGAGGTTGATTTGTTGTCAGTGCTCTTAACTCCACTGTTGGAGATTCCCAGGTTCACAGCTAACCTCATGGCTGTGTTCCCTTTCGTAAGGGACTTTTAAAATGTTTACCCAGCCCTTGGCGTGACTGTTAAAAAAAGGCGTTACAAAATAAGGCCAGAAAGACAGACGCAGAAAGACAACTAGATAAGTAAGATTGAACTAGTGGAATTATTTTTCAGTTGCATTTGTTTGTTTTACCAGAAATTTGACTGGCATTTGCATACTTAGTCCTGCCCTGAGTGCAGGGGACTGGACTAGAAGACCTCCTGAGGTCCCTTCCTGTCCTACAATTCTATGATAGAACAGGTCTCCTTTCAAGCCTAGGCTCAACATACATTTGTTTAAGAGCTGCTGGAATTTTGCCCTTCCAACTGGAAGCATTAACTATCCTCACCAATAGCAGACGCTAATCTGTCCATACTATTAACTACCTATTAAGGGGCAGAGTAGTCTGATCCTGATCTCCCTTTCTGTACGGTGCTGAGCGCACTTTGTTGGCACAGTAAAAATAAATTATTCCTACTAAGGAATAACTTGCACTGATGAAGTCATGCACCCACTGATCTCTGGAGATGTGTGGCTGCAGTGCCTGAGCCAGCCCTGCTGCAGTTGCTGAGAGTCAGGTGGTCAAGTGAGTAAATGTAATGTCCTGTCACCTCTGGATGCCTAGGTTCAAATTCTGCGTGTGTCACCCCACCACACTTCCTTGTCCTCATTGGTCTATTACACAAAACCACCATAGGCTATGGCATGGTGAGTGGGTTCTTCTCAAGAACTGGTATGAAACATTGACAGCTGTTGTACCAGCCACGCTTCAAGGAGCTTTGTAATATGTTGGCTGAAGAGCAACAGCTATTGGCTGAAGAGCAAATAGCTGTTGCTATTTATTTATCATTGATACAGCACCTGGGATATGCTTGTTGGCCTAGTACACAGCAATTAATATGGTGGGATATCTTGGTAGCAGAGAAAAGCAGCCCTTGAATAAGGATGCTGATGGTTTTTAATGTATTGTATCTATACTTATTTAATGCATATGTATTTAATGCATAATGTACTGTATCTATACTTATAAAGCATGCTTATAAAACCATCCATCTGGTCACTGTAAGACACACTCATTCATAGCCTCTGCTTTGCCCCCCTCTCAATCTTAACTCCCTTTTATTATTTGCTTTCTTCCGCACACAAAACAGTGAAGAGAGAAAGTGTGTGCAGGCACACATGCATTCTCTTCGAATGAAACTGACTGAGGAATGATTTCATGTACATTTCAGCCTGACCAGTAAAGCACCACAATCTAACAGACAGTATCCTCTGCTTCTGGACCAGAATTAAATACACTGAACTGAAAATTGCTTTTAAATAAGGCACTTCAGGAAATCAAAGCCCAGATGTCTTTCTATTAGATGCCTAACCTGAGCAGAATTTGTTCCTTCTGTCTAGCCACAGTCTTGCCACTTCCTTTTGCCCCCCTGTCATATCAAGTTGTACTATGATAACTCGCTCTGCTCTGAGCTGTCAGGCCCTATTCTGCTCTGAGCTGTCAGGCCCTATTCTGCTCGGCTGTGTACAAATACCTAGTGAGAGAGAGTTCCTGCATGAAAGAGCTTTCAATATAAATAGGTAAGACTAACAAAGAGTAAAAGAAAGAAGTATTGTTTTCCTTGTTTTACAAATGGAGAACTACGGCAGAGTGACTGGGTGACTTGCCCATGGTAACACAGGGGTCTGTGCAGATCGACGAACTGGACCCATATTCCCAAATTGAAGTCCAGTGCCACAACCAAAAGACCATCACTAGTTCCGATTTTGCAAATTTCTTGTGTATATGTCACAGTTCAGGGCAACTGCACCTGTATTCCTCCTCCATGGTTGCTTGAGGGCACCCACTCTAGGCTCCCGGCTCCTCAGCTGTCACCTCTTTTGGGCAGAGGCCCACATCTCTCTC
Organism: Eretmochelys imbricata; assembly: GCF_965152235.1. Taxonomy (NCBI): domain Eukaryota; kingdom Metazoa; phylum Chordata; order Testudines; family Cheloniidae; genus Eretmochelys; species Eretmochelys imbricata. The sequence goes on along the minus strand of NC_135576.1, from coordinate 48,631,061 downwards.
CCTCCTGCCAGGAATTTTCCAGGCTGCACAGTTCCCTGCCTACACGGTGAGCTCCCTTGCAAGCCAAACTCTCTAAGCAGGCCTACTTTGCCTTCTCCTCAGAAGCTATCATCAGAATAAGTGCCTACAATTATAATGTACCATGTAGCTCTTTCTAAGCAACCATATTTATTCTTAAAATGAAAGCATTACAGAGGAAATATATTAAAAACAATAAAAGAACCTACATGCATGCTAATAAGATTATCAGAGATTACCTCACCCCTAACATAAACTCTGAGAGGAGCCGGCCTTCACACCCCACTAAGCGTATTTTCTGTGATTACAATTCATAACACCTTTTTCTCAGAGCAGGAATCCCCATGACTCTGAGTCCCACCTTTATACAGTTTGGACCTTTGTCTTGAGACCTTAAGAACAGGTGATCCGCGGATAATGGGTTTCTCCTCAGCTTCAAAACGTTGGGTCTGGAAGTGGGAATGTGCATTCCCTACCTCTCAAGTATTTCCTAGAAGGCCACTCAACTAAAGGTTGACTCTGGTCTGGCACATTATTTAAGAGAGTCCTTTGAAGCTTGTAACACTTCTCAGGGTTTACATTAGTAATGTCTCCCACTAGAGATGTTACATACCATCCCACAATAATACATATACATTTGCATTTTTAATACAATGAACTCCTAAAATATTCCAACTTAATTCAGTAAGGTTTGTCCAGGATACTGCCAGAAATTGCCATATCTGTCATGGTCAAGCTTTGATGTTTCCGAGTCAGTCATATTTGAATCCCACTTTACCTAACCTCCCCCACCCCCCAAAAAAGTGGGGACATGAGGAGTTTTTGGTAAGATTATAACTCCCCAGGATACTGTTTTAAGGGCCAAATGTTAAAAAGGTCTCCCAGAGGAGATGTTGCCACTGCACTCACTAGCATAGAAATACCTTGCATTTGCAAGCACAAATCAGGTAATTGCTCACCCAAACATTTGCTCCGCATGTGGAAATACCCATTTGTTCTCACTTGCAAAACAGTGGGGATCCTTAGAAAACTTGGTCCTAAATGTCTGTCCCATCTTGAATTTCTTGAACTTATTTACTTCACCAGCTTCTGGAAAATGAAAAACAAAAGTTACTTTAAAACACTTTGGAAATGACTCTTACGCTCATCAATGAATACGTCCTACTCTGCGATCTCAAATAACGAGGGGAGAATTTCAATGGCACAAATGACAATTAGGTGTCTGCCTCCCATTAACTTTCAATGGGAATTAGGGGTATAACTGCCACCGGTGCCTTTAACAAATCTTCCCGAGTCTTCAGTTTTAAAATCTAGATATGGGGTTTTCTATTTTTAAAATTCCATCACTGAAAAGTGTCTGACTTTATAAACCGTCTTATGAGGTTTATTTTTCGGCTGCTCCGTCAATACATTTGTACTATTCTAAAGGAGATATCTGGCCTGTTAGACCAGGTTGTGTCTTTTTCTTTAATAACTAATATACAGTAAATGCTGGGGGGAAGAGTTAGGTTTCCTTCCCCTCTATATGTTTTAGTAAAGAAGTGAAACAAATGTTAGTTATTTCACTTCAGACAGGGTTGCCAAAGGGGGTGGAAAATCCTTCACTGATGAGATTCATTTCTTTTACTGGCATTCCATCTCTCTTTCAAGAAACATGTCAAAACCACCAAAGCTAATAAAGCATAAAAAGTAATCAAATTTCACAGCAATTTTCAGTCCATCCACCTTCACTTTGGTCATAACTGCCACTATTTACAGAATCCACTATACCGCAGGTTATTTTCCTCTGCTCCACTTCAAACAATGGAAGAGGATAGTATATTTCTGGTTGTTCAAATAAAGGGGTCTTGTGGGATTTCTCATCTTCTGCTTTAGCTCATCCAGGACTCTGGCTTACAAAGGTGTTCCTGAAGAGCATTTCTTTTTGCCTTTGAGGTGGGGTTGAGGTGCGGGGGGTCTGATCCTATGCCCACTGAAGTCAATGGCAAGGTTCCCATTGACTTAGGGTATGTCTACAGTACGAAATTATTTTAAAATTATTCTAGTCGAATTTTCAGAAGCTATTTTATACATTCAGCCTTCTGTCCCCCCACTAAAGTGCGTGAATTCGGCGGATTGTGTCCACAGTACCAAGGCTAGCATTGAATGTCGGAGCGGTGCACTGCGGGTAGCTATCCCACAGTTCCCGTAGTCCCCGCCACCCATTGGAATTCTGGGTTAAGCTCCCAGTGCATAATGGGGCAAAAACATTCTTGCGGGTGTTTCTGGGAGTGTGTCGTCAGAAAGCTACGGCAGACAATCGTTTTGCGCCTTTTTGGCATGCAGACGTCATACTGCTTTCAGCAAACGGTGCACCACTGCTCTCCTACTACTATGAATCCACCTCTCATTTCCTCTCATCTACCTGTGTAATCTCTACTATCTACTCTTTCTCTTCCTCATCGAACTCTTCCGCTGCCAACTCTGCTCGGCCATCATGAACCGAGCAGCACAGCTTCCACGCCAATTCTGCTCTCCCACTATTGCCACACTTCCGAGCTTCTCCATGCTGTCTGTCCTGGGCTCCCACCTCCGTGAAAGCCACAGAAGACAACTATTTTCCGCTGTTGTTCGGCTACCATGAACTGAACAGCACAGCTTCCGCCGCCAACTCTGCTCTCCCGCTATTGCCATGCTTTCGAGCTTCTCCATGTTGTCTGTCCTGGGCTCCCACCTCCGTGAAAGCCACAGAAGACAACCATTTTCAGCCTTTGTTCGGCTACCATGAACCAAACAGCACAGCTTCCGCTGCCACTCTGCTCTTCTACGTTTCGCGCTGTTTTTCCAGGATTACCCATGCAGGCGCCATAGGCATGGAGCCCGATCAGATCTCCGCTGCAGTTTTGACCATTGTAAATACCTCGCGCATTATCCAGCAGTATGTGCAGTACCTGCAAAACCGAGCAAGGAAGCGACGACAGCGCGATTACTATACTGATGAGGACATGGACACAGACGGCACGCCATGTGGCGACTGGGAGATCATAGTGCTGTGGGGTCAGGTTCATGCCATGGAATGCCGATTCTGGGCCTGGGAAACAAGCACAGACTGGTGGGACCATATACTGTTGCAGATATGGATGATTCCCAGTGACTGAGAAACTTTTGTATGCGTAGGGCCACTTTCATGAAACTTTTTGACTTGCTGTCCCCTGCCCTGAAACACAAAGACACCAAAATGAGAGCAGCCCTCACAGTTGAGAAGAGAGTGGCCATAGCCCTGTGGAAGCTTGCAATGCCCAACAGCTACCGGTCAGTCGGAAATCAGTTTGGAGTGGGGAAATCTATGGTGGGGGCTGCTATGCTGCAAGTAGCCAATGCAATCATTGACCAGCTGCTATCAAGAGTAATGACTTTGGGAAATGTGCAGACCATTGTTGATGGCTTTAATGCGCTGGGGTTCCCTAATTGCGGCGGGGCGATAGACGGAACACATATCCCTATCTTGACCCCGGAACACTGGGGTGGCCATTACATAAACCGCAAGGGGTACGTTTCCATGGTGCTGCAAGCACTGGTGGATCACAAGGGACGTTTCACCAACACCAACGTGGGATGGCCGGGAAAGGTTCATGACGCTCATGTCTTCAGGAACTCTGATTTGTTTGAACAGCTGCAGGAAGGAACTTACTTCCCAGACCAGAAAATTACTGTTGGGGATGTTGAAATGCCTATAGTTATCCTTGGGGACCCATTCTACCCCTTAATCCCATGGCTCATGAAGCTGTACACAGGCATCCTGGACAGTAGTAAGGAGCAGTTCAACTATAGGCTGAGCAAGTGCAGAATGGTAGTAGAATGTGTGTTTGGACTTTTGAAAGCGCGCTGGCGCAGTTTACTGACTCGGTTAGATCTCAGCTAAGCCAATATTCCAATTGTAATTGCTGCTTGTTGTGTGCTCCACAATATCTGTGAGAGTAAGGGGGAGACATTTATGGTGGGGGGGGGAGGTTGAGGCAACTTGCCTGGTGGCCAGTTTCGCACAGCCAGACAACAGGGTGATTAGAAGAGCACAGCAGGGCGCGCTGCACATCAGAGAAGCTTTGAAAGCCAGTTTCATGACTGGCCAGGGTACGGTGTGAGTGCTGTGTTTGTTTCTCTTAAAGTTACCCACCCCCTATATATATGAAAGGAAATAAAGTCACAATTGTTTAAAAACCTTTCTTTATTATTTGTTGCACAAAATCATAGAATCATAGAATATCAGGGTTGGAAGGGACCTCAGGAGGTCATCTAGTCCAACCCCCTGCTCAAAGCAGGACCAATCCTCAATTAAATCATTGAGAGAAATCAGAAGCTAGATCGGGGAGGGGAGGTACTGGGTTATGGGGGGTGGAGGAAGGAAAGACAAGTCCAGAAACCAAATAAAAATGTAGGATATGCAAGCTTTCTGCTGTTTGTGCAATCCTCTGGGGTTGACTGTGTGGGTCCCCATAGTGCTCCCCCCCCCCACACCGTGTTCTTGGGAGTCTGGGTGAGGAGGCTATGGAATTTGGGGAGGAGGGAGGGCGGTTATTCAGGGGCTGCAGCTGCAGTCTGTGGTCTTGCTGCCTTTCCCGCATTAGATCCACCATACAGCGGAGCATGTCAGTTTGCTCCCCCATGAGCTTGACCATAGTATCCTGCCTACTCTCATCACACATGTCCCTCCTCACTTCGTATTCATGTAACGCTTTACGCCACTCCGCAATTGTTTGCCTCCATGCATTCAGCTGGGCCCTATCAGTGCGGGAGGACTGCATGAGCTTGGCAAACATGTTGTCCCGAGTTCATTTTTTCTGCCTTCTAATCTGGACCAGCCTCTGGAATGGAGTAGATAGGGGCCGCACTGAAACATTTGCACCTGCTGCAGGAGGAGAAAAAGGGAGGGAAGTATTTTAAAGGATACATTTTAGAGAACAAGGGGACACTGTTTCTCAGTGAAACAGGCAATTCATAGTACATAGCACATGTTCTTTCTGTACAAGGTCTCATTTTACCTCTTATACTGAAGTGCCTGCCACTTTGGTGTGAGTAAGCCATCGCATGCGGCCAGGCAACAGAATTCAGCTTGCAGGCAGCCTGCAGGCTCTCTGGGGTGATCGCTTCATACAACGCCCTCCCCTCCGCCCCAACACACACACACACACCGCGGGGCTCTGATGAGGCTCTGAGCAGGGATGAGCCCTTTAAACTAAACGCGAACAGCCCAGCATGGCTCTGATGGGGCTCTGAGAAGGAATGAGCCCTTTAAACTAAACACAAACAGCCCAGCATGGCTCCAATGAGGTCTGAGCAGGGATGAGCCCTTTAAACTAAACACGAACAGCCCAGTGCGGCTGGGTTCCCCCCACATCCCACCGCGTGGCTCTGATCAAGCTCTCACTCACCAGAAGTGCCTTCTCCAGGATCATGGTCTGGGAGCATACTTTGGGAGTAGGGGGAGGCTATTGGCTCCAGCGTTAAGAATAGTTTCTGGGTAGGGGGGAAAACAGATTCCCCACTTGCCGCCTGTGCACTGTCCTCCTCCTCCTCCTCTTCGTCCTCCAAAAACTCATCCTCCTCGCTCCGTGCTACTCCCCCCTTGCAGGTGTCCACTGACAGTGGTGGGGTAGTGGTGTCGTCACCCCCCATAACTGCATGCAGCTCACGGTAGAAGCGGCATGTATGGGGCTGTGACCCAGAGTACCCGTTCGCCTCCCTGGCTTTTTGGTACGCTTGCCTGAGCTCCTTGATTTTTGTACGACATTGTTCTGTGTCCCTGGAGTAGTCTCTTTCCGTCATGGCCCTGGAGACTTTAGCGTATGTATTTGCGTTCCTTTTTTTGGAACGTAGTTCTGTCATAACAGATTCGTCTCCCCAACATGCAATGAGATCCAGTACCTCCCGTTCGGACCATGCTGGAGCTCGTCTGCGAATCCGGAACTGTGTGGTCTCTTTAGATAGTGGACTCTGCATGGTTGCCTGTGATGGTGGACTGTGCTGATAGTCACCTGTGCTGATGGTGACCAAACAGGAAATTCAAAAGTTCCCGGGCCTTTTACGGCCTATCTGGCTAGTGCATTGAAGTTCAGAGTGTTGTCCAGAGCAGTCACAAGGGAGCATTCTCGGATAGCTCCCAGAGGCCAATATCATTGAATTGCGTCCACAGTACCTGTAACCCAGAACTGCAATCTCGATTTTAGCGCTACTCCACTTGCCGAAGTAGAGTACAGAAATTGGAGTAAAGAGCCCTTTAAATTGAAAAAACTGGTTTGGTCGTGTGGATGGAACCAGTTTTATTTCGAGGTAACTCAGCTAATTCCGAAATAACCGCGTACTGTAGACCAGGCCTTAATTGTGCAAGAATGGCCCTGAAATGCACATGGTCAATACCACATGTTTCAGAATGTTTTTGCAGAAGGAGGCTGCCCCCAGATCTGACTACAAGATCTTTGCCCCAATTTTCAGTTCAAATACTAAATCCACTGGGCACAGAGAAGGATCAAAGTAGAATAAGATGGAAAATATTTCCTAAAATACCTTGTCACTGTTACAGAAGTACTGGACTGCACTCTGGTCTCTCTGTAAATAATTGTGTATTTTTCACTTTTCTTTTTTTATGCTGATAGTCAGTAGATTTGTTGATGATTAATCGCCACACAGTTTTTGGGGAGGAGCCATGTATTAGAAAGTCTGACAGCCTAATAAAGACAGAGACTTGAATGTAGTTCAGTGATATTGTAATGGAGATTCTGGCTTCTTCTAAAATGTTATGTCCTGTGAAATAGAGAGCATTTGTTTCCTTACTGGAAGACGCTAGCCTGACAGACAGTATAATCAAATTATTCTATTTTAAAATATGTTTTCATTGTTAATTCACAAGGGCTGTATAAAGACAGAAGGGATTCTATTCATTTTGAGAAATTTCAACTAAACAAAACTGAACTAAAGGATGGGTCTTGATAAATTACTGTTTACAGTGTTGTTATAGCCATGTTAATCCCAGGATATTACAGAGACAAGGTGGGTGAGGTAATATGTTTTATTGGAACAACTTCTGTTGGTGTGAAAGATAAGCTTTTGAGTTTACACAGAGCTCTTCAGAAGAAGAAATTACCTCACCCATCTAAGTTTCTTTTGATAAATTAGTTATTTCTATCATTCATTCGGGTGTTTTTTTAATCAAAAAACTAATTTAATCAATAGGTGAACTGTTCTTAGAGAGAATAATTAGAAGTTAATCATACTGGATTTTTATACTTTTATCACAGCCTGTGTTTTTTAGTGATCGAAGGGATGAGGTTAGATTTTCATTACCAGCTACTTATAAATATAATTCAGATGAAGGGGAATGTCAGTTGAAGAATTTTAAGCCTGGTAAATGAGCTCTCTTTGAAGTTTGGAAGCTGTGTGTCTGACAGATTTGTAAATAATTATTGCTTGTCTACAGGGAGTTAGGAAGTTGATGAAGTTTCTGGATTTTAATAATTGAGGTCCGGTTGTCTCCAGCTGAAGATGATAAAATGGAAAATATTGCCATGTAACCCACCACTCCCCTGACTTGAAAGGGATATGTGTTTTACATAAGCTGGCCAACTAACTGTTTTACCAGGTTCTTATGATCTCTATGCAGATCTTGTTACCAACATTACTCATCTCTGCCTTGCTGCGTATAGAAAACAGGCGAGGCAGGTGGTGAGTTATGACCACTACTGACTGGCTACAAATTATGCACATTCTATCTGATTCATTACCCCATCTCTCCAACCCCAGCCTGGTTGTTTATCTCATCTACCTGTTACATCACATCTTTTAGATTGCAGAGCTGTCAATTATTATATGTTTATACAGCACCTAGCACAATGAGGCCTAACCTGATCAAGGTCTTGAGGTGCTACCACAATATGTTAAAATAATAATCAGTAATACCATTGATAGAGTCTGTCCTGAGGAAACACTTTGGGCCAGATTCTTAGCTGTTCTGGAGTGGTACCTGCTGCAAATGTGGTGGGTGGTGGTGGAAAGTTGTCTTTAACCTCTCTTCTCACCCCTCTCCTCACCCCAGTCTTGGATACAGATCCGTACCAGATCAGTCCTGGAGGTAATGTAGAGCAGGCTAAAGGCTTCTTTATACCATTCTAGCTTCCAATAACCTTCGGAGGCATTCCAGCAACCAGAGATCACAAGGTATAGGGACATTCCAGCCATATGCTTTTCTCAGAAAAGACATTCTCCCTATGCCAGGGGATGGAGCATAGGAGCTGTTGCAGGGTCTCTTTGCTACCTGCTAGGAGAAACCCCAATGCTAGGAGAAACCTCAGGGAACTAGATCTGTTGGCATTCGATTGCAACAGGGAAAATCAGCCAGGGCACAGCCTGGCCCCTGCTATTTACAAGACATGTTACTGAACCAGACCCTCTATCCAAATTCCCTAAGCTTTGGTAAAGTTTGGAAAGGCATCTGTTTCAGATTAGGTACAATTCTAGGGGTACATAACTGGTATTAGTCACTCTCTTCCTTCCACGTGCACACTCCTATTTGCCCTACTAAACCTGGAATACTGCCTCAAGAGGCTGTAAATACTATTCCCACAGTTGTGCACTTGGCAAAGTAAGCGCTCAAGCTAGTTATAAAAGCCTGCTGTTGTAAGTATCCTGGCTCTGGAAATTCTAAGAGAAGAGTGGGATGAAAAGTGCCCGTTTTGTATTTCAGTGCCCAGAACATTCCTCCTCCTCACAGATGGTTCACAGTGATGCAGACGTGGCAGCTGAAGTGTACTACAGCAATTAATAATCACCATTTCCAGAGTGATTTCCCCCCCCACCCCTTAAAGCCCGGTCTAAAGGAGGCACATATAATTATCTTCATTTTACTGCGGGCAAAGCTGGGAGGACCCTGAAATAAACCATGACCAACCAACATTTGTAATGACAATTGTCCTTGTCCACACTAAGGGCAAAATTTTGTTTAACGTAGTGTTCAAATGTGTTAACACATTTTCTGACTGGATGCATTAGCCCAATGCAGATAAGGCCTGAGTATAAGAGCTCGGGCAACTGGAGTAAGGAAAGAATAGCCCCTTTGAGAAGGCCAAGGTAGTGGAGACATTAGAACAAGTAGCAGAAATGCAGCTTTGAAACTGGAGGCTGTTTTGTTTCCAGCTCCTCTCTGCCCAGAGTCACAAGAACCCTGCACACTGATTGCCTTTCACTGCCCATGTCTGATGACTTACTGGGCTATGAGCAAACTGAAGGTTCAGGAAAATTCTCTAGGACTAGGATTAGACACTCAAGGTGAAATCCTGGCTCCATTGAAGTTAATAGCAAAATTCATTGGGGCCAAGATTTCACCCTGAGATATTTTGTAAACAACATGGAGCTCTGGCTGTGTCTTGGGCAGGAGAAAAATGTTTGAAATGCATGTTAATAAAACATGAATGCTCCCCAAAATGTGCTTTAAAATTTTATAAACAGTCCTTTTAAGTTATTGCATCTTTGCAGAGATATGTGGCAGATTGTGCAGCACCTGGACACAGTATGATCAGCTCAGGCCAGTGTTATTGGCGCCTCAAATTTCAGAAGCACCAAGCTATACGTTTATTAAGTACCAAACTCATTCATTACATTTACCCATATGATACACACATGACAAAACCCACCAGCAGCATAACCTGGGCTGGAATAATCTTATACAGAGCTGGTCAAAAACACCTTGACGTTCACAAATTCAACATTTTTCATCAAAATTCGGATAAATTTTTATGAAGACCATCACCCATTTTTTGTGCCCACCTCGGTTATCATGTGCAATTACAAACCAGCAAAGTTAAAGAACCAAATGAGGTCTGGTCTTGTGAGGTGCTGAGCTTCTTGGAGCTAGGGGCACTCAGCACCTCACAGGAACAGACTCTTAGGCCATATCTACACTAGACTGCTTACAGCAGCACAGCTGTACCGATGCAGCTGCACTGTTGTAAGATCTCTCATGTAGCCACTCTATGCTGATGGGAGAGCGCTCCTGTCGACATAATTAAACCACCACCACCAAGTGGCAGTACCTATGTTGGCTAGGAGAAGCTCTCCCACCGACATAGCGCTGTGCACACTGTCACTTATGCCGGCATAATTTATGTCTTTCGGGGGGATGGAATATTCACATCCCTGAGCGAATAAATTTTGCCAGCATAAGTGGTAGTGTAGACACGGCCTTAGAGAAAGAGGTGCTCTGTGGGATAGCTGTCCAGAGTGCACCACTCCGAATAGCGCCATCAGTGTGAACAAGCTATTGCGCAAGCAGCTGTCAGTGTGAACACACAACAGCAGTTTTCCTTCGGCGCTCTCTGAGTGGCACTGTAACTGCAAGCGCTGTAACTTTGCCAGTGTAGACATGCCCTTCGTTTTAAGATGTTTGTGCTGATTTAGCTCTGCACTTCATAACTAGCGTTGATTAAATCTCACACACAAATGTCTGAGCTCCTTTCATTCTGCAAGGTTGAATTACTTGGTGCTGTTGTCATTGAGTAGGTTGCTTAATCTCCCTTTTATGGGGTGGTTTGTAACTTGAGGTTGCATATTTGTTGCGTGATGCAAAGGTACCGATTGTTTCACTGCATATGGCTGCTAGGGTAGGTAGATTAAGGTAAAATCCATATAACTCTAATGTGTGCTTTAAGTTATTGCTGCCCTGAGGCTTAGGCAACAACTTGTGCCAAGCCCTTTTGAGAATCCTTCTCTAAATCTTTTTAAAATAGTATGAATTTTAGTGCTCATAAAAAGGGCAGGACAGACAGCCCTGGAGACTGGAGTCCTTTATAAATACACTAGCAAAATACAAACATGAATCATAAATCTGATCCGCTATTTTTTTTTACCTAATTTGAGCCACATAAGGAGTTCATTTTTATTATCTATACATATTCCATTTCCATAATTAATTTTATAGCTAGTGATAAAACCAGTTTCTTTACCTGCTTCTGAACAATACCAGAACTCAGGTGAGATCACACACAACTCAGCTACTTTTTCCATCTGAATTTTTTTTTTTGTACAGCAAAAACAAAATTAGGTGCTCAGAGCTATATGAACAATGCCAAAAAATAATTTTATTGTACAAAACTAATTCACTAGTATAAGATTTCACTAATTCAATTATTTTCTTCATTGTGGGACAAGTTAGCAGTTGTCGAAAATGTCAGTCTTTTTGGATACATTTCACACTGGTTTCAGTTCTTCTTAGTAAATTTTGCCTTTTTCTTAGGCAGAAACTTGTGAAACCGCTGCACCAATTTTTGATTTATTGAAATGAGCAAAAAGCCCAAATATGCCGATTTCAATTTGCTTTCAACCTACTCACAGATCTATATGTAGAAATTACATTTGTTTTCAGTAACACAGTGAGTCTCAGTTTGAAAGGAATCTGAACACAGTAAAACAATTTTCTATCCCTGTCAATTCCCTATCAATTTTTACCATTGCCCCAGGTGTTTTTTTTTAATATGCTGCCATTGACAGCTATAAATACTCTCTGTACTCACATTTCCTGGATGCTTGAAGCTAGACACCTATGGCCTGATTTTCAAAGGTGCTATCCATTGGATCGCTAATGGAATATTGGATGTTCAACAGCTCTGAAAAACCAGGCCTTTGGGGTCCAGATTTTTAAAGGTATTTAGGCAGATAAGCACATTAGGAAAGGGATAGATAATAAGATCAAAAATATCATATTGCCTCTATATAACCATGGTATGCCCCCATCTTGAATACTGCATGCAAATCTGATCGCCCCATCTCAAAAAAGATATATTGGAACTAGAAAAGGTACAGAAAGGGGCAACAAAAATAATTAGGTGTATGGAACAGCTTCCGTAGGAGGAGAGATTAATAAAACAGACTTTTCAGCTTGGAAAAGAGATGACTAAGAGGGGACATGATGGAGGTCTATAAAATTACACATGGTGTGGAGAAAGTAAATAAGGAAGTATTTTTTACTCATTCTCATAACACAAGAAGTAGGGGTCACCAAACGAAATTAATAGGCGGCAGGTTTAAAACAAACAAAAGGAAATATTTCTTCATACAATGTGCAGTCAACTTGTGGAACTCTTTGCCAGAGGATGTTGTGAAGGCCAAGACTATAATAGGGTTCAAAAAAGAACTAGATAAATTCATGGAGGATAGGTCCATCAATGGCTATTGGCAAAGATGGGCAAGGATGCAAAACCACTCTCTGAAGCATCCCTAGCTTCTGTTTGCCAGAAGCTGGGAATGGGCGATGGGGGATGGATCCCTTCATCACTACCTGTTCTGTTAATTCCCTCTGAAGCACCTGGCATTGGCCACTGTCGGAAGACAGGCTACTGGACTAAATGGACCATTGGTCTGACCCAGTATGGCTGTGCGTATGTTCTACTGGGATTTTCAAAAGCACGTATCTCCCACTGAAATCTTCATCTTTAGTGCCTGAATACCTTTCCAAATCTGGGCCTAAATCTGTATTTAGACACTAAATATGTGAACTCTCTGGCATCTAAGTGCTGATTTTCAAACATACTGCCGAAATACAGATTTATATACCTAACTTTAAGCACCCAAGTTTGAAAATTGGGCTTTACATAGTGTTAATTTTAAGGTTTCAAGTTCTGGTAGGAAGACAGAGTTTTGGTCCCTGATTAAGCAATTCACTGACTGCTTCCCAGTGACATCATTCTAAGATCAGCCAATATAGTAAAAAGGTATGATGATGATTGGTTGGTTATTCTTTTAACTATAAAGATGTTGACATTCAACAAAAGGGAAAGGAATATTTAATCAATATGTCCTGGCATAGATTAAGATGCTCCCATGCCAGTGATTTGATAGCTTTAGAGGAAATGTATATCTCAAAGGAAGATCTGTCCAGAATGATCAAGTTATACAGCTTTTAAAAGCAGAACAGATGTATAAGCAGAAGTGATGGTGTCACTGAGAATCAGTTACATATCCTGTGGGAAAAATCTTCATTTATTGGAGGAGGACAATATGCTACGCTGCACACACATCCTCCTATAAAGTTAATCTGTTCTTCCTGCTCTGAAACCGTGTGTGACAGCTGTTTTTAGTCCAGAAGTAAAGTGACATGTAATGTCAAAAAATGTTATTTGTTTTTTCTCATCTGATTTTGGTTGAATGAATAGGTTCAACTAAAGTACAAATTAACCAGAACCTTGCTTCATCCTTTGAACTGAGCATTTTTGGTATTCCAAAATATTCTACTAGTGGTTTGCATTTTTACTAGAGATGGGCAAAATATTTTGGCTGAAAGATTTTCTGGCAAAAAATGCAAATTGGGTGACACCAAAACTTTTTGAAAAGTCATGTCCTTTTGGGGATTTGGGGGGGGACCCTAGAAACATTCCAAAACAATCAAAACATTTCTGGTTGACATTTTTGAAATGTTTTGATGTCAGTTTGAAATAAACTTGAAATTTCCTTCAATTTTTATAACAGCAATGCAAAACCATTAAAAATGCTCACAATCTAAACAAAATGTTTACTTTGGGGTCAAATGAAAGGTTTGACCCAAAACAATTTGTTTTAAACTTTTCAATTCACCAAAAATTCAAAAAGTTTCAGTTCAACCCAAAACTAATTTTTTAAACTGTCAGCAAAATATATATATACATATCCATTATTTGTACATCTCTAATTTTGACACACCTCTGTGTTTTCTGGTTCTGCCTCAGACCAGAGGCAAAAGCTTCATTTCTGGGCTGTCCAGAGTGAAGACCAGAAATTTCACAGGACAGCCTGTTCTTACACGATTTTCAGCCCAATTTCATAGACGAAAGAGGTTCAGCTAATTCATTTAAATAAATCATTTAAACCAGAAATGGGTCAAAACAGGACCTTTTTGTCTGAGCCTGGCCAGTAGGGCCAACTCCTCAGGCAGTGCATCCCAACAAGGAGCACCCACAGGAGTTCAGTTTAGCAGTTTAACATAAGTTCCACATATAAACCACATCCTTTCCCCTGGCCTGGGATGTCCCGCAATTCCCTGTAGATCTCGCTGCCCTGGCCCTCGGTCTGGGAGTTAAGAGCCTCTCTATTCCCTTCTGCCCTCCAACAGACCGGCTCACAGGCTTCTTAGTCTGTTCCCTGAAGGGTTGGCACTCGCAGGCCGTCTGCCTGGGAGATAAGCAGAGCCTCTCTGCTCCCTGAACTCAGGCTGCCCTTTACAGACGTGACTCTGTGACATAGCTTTCTACCATGGAACCCCAGGACTTATTCCCCTCACCAGGGAAGGGGGGCTGAGCCTGAACCTTAGGGTGCAGCTGAGCCCCAACCCCCTTAAAGGGCCAGCTCACCCTGTGACAGAACTCCAAACTCTGCTGGTTCAGATAAAACGGAATCTGGATTCAACCCACCTCTGATTTCTCCAGAACAAAAGCAGAGTGATATGGCAATGCAAAAAAATCAAACACACCACAAAGCCCAGCCCCCTTTTGGCCCTCTCTAAATTAAAGCTTTAGATGATACTCTGAGCCAGATCTAACCTCTAAGCCTTTTGGAGGTTTTCTCCAACACTAGTTGATGTCTATACATAATATCCTAGAAGCATACTCTACCAATCATCACACAAACTTGGTTAAAAAGGAGGCACTTTCTCTCTTCAAAATGGATTTCACAGTTACAAGTTACATGTTAACCACTGGAAGTACTGGTAAGCACTAATACTACAGAAGTCCTGCTAGGACAAGAAGTTGGTTCTTCACCCTTTGCTACTTTAGACCCAGGAGTGGCTCATCTATCCCTGTCCAGCAAAGTCTCATTTATACAACCCACAGTTCTTCACAAACATCCAGTCTGAGCACGTATTTGATTCCCTGCACAAAGGGTTATGACGATGAACAGACTTCAGTTGAACAATAGGGGGTTATAGTTTCAAAAGAACTCAGCAGCCAGCTGGTGAGTGCCTTGGAAAATTAGGCCCTTTTGAACTAAGGGCCTAATTGCCCAAGGTGATACACTTCCTGTAAGATGCAGAGTGCCATCAACTCGGACTGAACTCCAGCTCGCTGGCTAAAATTGTTCAACACCTTGCCGGGTTGGGCGCCCAACAGGACACTTTAAAAAGCTTGCAGTCCACTACTAGAGCCTGGCACCTCTGTTCCTCAACAGACACATGTACTACCCCATACGCTAAGAAACATGGAGAAGTAATTGTAGAAGAAGAACCTGGTTCTATAGCTTTCCCAAATAAGCTAAAGAAGCAGCTCTCCATGGCTCCATCTACCCAAACTTTACTCAAATGTGCTTCCATACAGGCGACTTTGGCAGACTGGGTGGTTATTCATTCCAAGTGACCAAACATCCAAGTCGAAGGGAGCAGTTATGATTTTACAGTCTTCACTCTGATGCCCTCAATGACTTTTCCTGTTTTCTATAGGACACCAAGGGAAACTGCTGAAATAGGGAACATGAGAATGGACAAAGAGGAAGAAAAGAGAAGAAAGCAATGTTCAGACTAGATGTGTCAGAGTAATCTGGTCTGTTTGGATTAGCTAGCAGTGCCTGTGGTGATGTTCAAACCCCAAATGAACAAGACATGCTTAAACATGTCAAACCAAATCCACTTCTCTCGAAGTCTTGTTCAGCAGGTGTTTGCACCATTGTGATACCCCAGTCCAGGAGTCCGTATCCCCAGAAGTAGCAGGTGAGCTTGCATTCAGGTTTTCCATTCTTTGTGTTCAGAACCTAACTTCCTCCAGTGTAGCTATTTAAATAGTTACCTGTGTTTTAAATAGACCAGGATGTCAGGGTTTAGAGCTGAATTAGTTTTGGGCTAGGGTTCAAAGTTCAAGCTTGAACCAAATCAAGGCTGGGATTCAGACTCAGATCATGCCAAAATCTTAAAGGCTCCTTTTCATGAGATTGGTACTGCAGCCAAAACAGACAACAGGCTTTCTCTGGTTTTGGTTTTGATCAGGAACTGAAACTGTAAGATCGACACATTTGAATGCAGACCTTCCACCTCACCCTGAAGCATGAAGGTGTATGGATGAGAGACCCTGGGGTTTAGGCCCTTTTCTAGTTTTAACTATTTCACTTATTCCTGTTAGCTTCCCAATGAGCACCCTACATGTGCTACAGAGAGGTGACAAGTGTGCTGTCAGGCCATATCACAGCCATTCATTTAATGGTCCTATAGTCAGATTCTGCAGAATGGCTTAATTCTGTCTACTGGGAGTCCATTTCCCAGGGACACACAAGGACCAGGAACACTCCCTTTCTGGCCAGCTCTCCTTTCTTGTTATGTTGGATGCATGCCATGCAGGTGCAGTTCAGTGGCTGTTTTCTCACCAACCTGTGGAGGAGCTATGGAACAAACCCCCCATGAAAGCTGGAAGACAAAGGGACACTGCGGGGATAGGGGCAGTGAGAATGGACAAAGGGGAAAAAAAGAAGAAGGAAAGCAATGTTCAGACTAGATTTGTCAGAGTAATCTGGTCCGTTTGGATTAGCTAGCAGTGCCTGTGTTCAAAGTCCACATGAACAAGACATGCTTAAACATGTCAATCCAAATCCACCCCTTCAGAAGTCTTGTTCAGCAGGGGTCACTTAGCAGACAAGCAGGAGTGGCCCTTAGCATGAGGCGTTTAGCATCTAAGGCCTCAGTTCAGCAAGACACTTAAGCACCTGCCTAGCTCTAAGCATGGGTCTAGCCCCATAGATTTCAATGGGTCTACTCATACACTTACAGTTAGGCACATGCTTAATTACCTTGTTGAATCAGGGCCTAAAAACAGACATAACACATGAAAGAGTGACAAAGAAAGAGGACCTGAGAAGATGAGGGATACAGCAATGATTGATCATGACATACATTTTCATGGCATCAACATTTTGTTAGCATCTCTTTTCTTAATATATTAGTTTAAGGAGTAATGGCCGACCTTCACAATCCTGGGAACCTAAAGTGTGGCTCCTAAACCCTTATTTAAGCATCTCAGTAAAAGTTGTGGCCTGAATTTGAGAGTTTCTGAGCACGTACGCCTCTCACTGAAGGCAGAGGAGCAAAGCACCTGCATCTCCTAGCAAAGTCAATGGAAGACGCAGGTAGAGCTGTGAAAATAATGGATTTTTTTCCAACTGCTGACAATTCCAAAAGAAATTATTTCAGGTCCAATTAAACAAAACATTTCACGGAAACATTTAATGTTTCCGTTTTAAAAGACTATAATTCAAGGAATTTTTAAAACAAAGTATTTTCAAATTAAAAATTTTTTCTCTAATTTTTTAAGGCTCTTTTTTCCTCCCATCTAAAACAATTTGATGAAATTGATAGCAATTCATGAAATGTTTCAGAGTCACTGAATCTGCCTTTTTTGCCAAAGAAACCCATATTTGCGTCAAAAACTTTCTTCCAACTCTAGATGCAGGTGCTCATCACATTTGAAAATCAAGGCACAACTTTTACTGAGGTGCTTAAACATGGACTTAGGTGCCTAACTTTAGACATAGAAGTTTATAAAGGTTGTTAAGTTCAACTTTTCATTGCCTAGAATCCAGGAAGTGAATGCCCTCCTTCTCCCCACTGGAGGTGCCACTGACTGTCTGGGCTTTTCTGAAAGCGAAAAGACGGTGAGGGAAGCCAGAGCTCCCACCAGTCAGCATCTGGTGCTTGAGTAGAATCCCAGAGAAATAAAACCCTATCCACAGGCATGCCATCAAGAAAATAGACTCAAAATACACTATGCCTGTGTGCTCCTAAGTAACTGACAGGTGAGGATCAATAGTCTCTCTTATTGAGTGCCTCTGAAAAAGAGAAGGCGGATGATAGCCTGAGGGAAGGGGAAATTATTGTGTAATGGAACAGAAGTAGCAAAGAAGACATGCTGATTGAATTTCCTGCTGTTTTCTATCTTTATGAACCTTAAATAAATAACCCATTTTCCATTCAGAATTAAGATCGGCAGAGTTTGGACTAAGGATGAGCAAACAGGTTCAAATAAAATCCAAACTGACCTGAGCCTTCACCCATCCCTTGAACTGAACTTAAAAATAGCAAGTGAATTCGACAAGCCCTGATACAAACAAGGAATAAAGATGGTTCAAACTGAACTGGCCTGAATGCTGCCAGTGAGGACTTGGTTCCACTTTAGGGAAGCTGACAGTAAAAGGGCAGTTTTTGTTGTAGAGGTGGCAGTTAATCACATACTGAGGAAGCTGTTCCAGAAATGAAAACTTTACAATGTCCCAGTTTCCCTGTGGTATACATAAGCTTTTGTCATGCCCATTCTTCCATCATAATCTTCCAGTTACCTATCTGATCTGAAAGAAACCATTCCCATCACTTTTACCAAAGAACAGAACTGAGAATTAGACTCATGCTGGCCAATGACAGCCCACAACGCTTTTGCTTTGAGGCTTTTTAGAAAATCGTAAACAAATGTGCTTCAAGCATTAAAATGAAACCCCAAACGAGTGAAAAAACCTCCCTGCCAGAGCATCCGTCCCAGTCCATGGCTTATCTCTCCTCCATGAAGTCAGCTTTTCTAAACAATGACCCAAGTGTCCTTGTTTATGGGAAACTCTCTCTTGCAGGGAACTCCCTTCTGCAAATCCAGACGTGTATGAAGTTCAGCACAGGAAGTCGGGCTGTCATGGCTCCAGGCACTGTTAATCATTTTTAAATGGTCATTAAAAAGAAGCAGTAGAGGATGCAGCTCTGATGAGGTCAGATAACAAAAATTGCTTTGTTAAAACAAAAACACTGTGCAAAACAGATTTAAGGGGACTTAAAACATATTGGGGTTTACCATGGGAAGGGCATAATGCAGAACCAGGCCCATGGTTTCAGAGGCAAACTTACCCCTGCTCCCTTTTTAGCCCCTGCTCACAGTTTCCCAGATCCCTCTCCCTGTCTGTCTCTCAGCACAGCCTCTGAGGCACCAAGCTGTTCGGGGTCGCAAAGGACCCGATTTTCAGATGTGCCGTATCCCAGCAACTCCAGCTGAGGTCAGTGAGAGCTGTTGGTGCTTAGACCTGCTCAAAGCTAGGCCCACCATGAATTTGGGAGGAATGGCAATTTACCCAGAGTGTCCTCCAGCATAGCATGGTCTAGATTGAGACCATCACTTTTAAACTTTTTGATTTTTGAAACTCCAATATATTTTGTACTTCATGGTGCGGCTCAACTTTTACATTCTCCATTTATCTGTGGGCCGTGCCTACACTTTGCCATAATTAATAATACCATTACATGACCTTTAACTTTCATGTCATTCTGCTGTCAGCTAATGCTGACACATATGTCATAGACCCTAGTGCATTATTTGTTTCTCATAACAATGTATTTATCCTACTCCTCTCAATCATTGCTATACACTATCATATGGTTTCTGCACCGGGGCACTCTGCCATCTGGAGTGCGTAGGCTAATGACCTGAGGAAGACATTGACAAACCAATTTATATTAAGACTCAGACTCCAGACATACGCTCTCAGTTTGGTCATACAGCTGGCTCCAGCTGATGAGACTGGGGAGCTCTGGATTACTTAGTTCACAATATTTTGCCACTTCCTCTTACAGTCCTGGGGCCAGATCCTCAGCTGCTATAAACTGACATAATTCAATAAGGACAAATGCAAAGTACTCCCCTTAGGAAGGAACAATCAGTTGCATATATACAAAATGGAAATGACTGCCTAGGAAGGAGTGCGGCAGACAGGGATCTGGGGGACATAGTGGATCACAAGCTAAATATGAGTCAACCGTGTAACAGTGTTGCAAAAAAAGCAAATGTCATTCTGGGATGTATTAGCAGGAGTGTTGTAAGGAAGACATGAGAAGTAATTCTTCCACTCTACTCCACGCTCAGCTGGAGTATTATGTCCAATTCCAGAGGCGTGGGGGGACATTTCAAGAAAGATGTGCACAAATTGAGAAAGTCCAGAGAAGAGCAACAAAATGAATAAAGGTCTAGAAAACATGACCTATGAGGGAAGATTGAAAAAATTGGGTTTGTTTAGTCTGGAGAAGAGAAGACTGAGAGGGGACATGATAACAGTTTTCAAGTACATAAAAAGTTACAAGGAGAAGGGAGAAAAATTGTTCTCCTTAACTTCTGAGGAATGAACAAGAAGTAAAGGGCTTAAATTGCAGCAAGGGCAATTTAGGTTGGACATGAGGAAAAACTTCCTAACTGCCAGGGTGGTTAAGCACTGGAGTAAATTGCCTAGGAAGGTTGTAGAATCTCCATCATTGGAGATTTTAAAGAGCAGGTTAGACAAACACCTGTCAGGAGTGGTCTAGATCAGTGCTACTCAAAGTGGTGGTCCGTGGACCGGTGCTGGTCCACGAGCCATCGGCTGCTGGTCTGCGCGCACATTGGAAAAAAAAAATTGCCGGTCCCCCACATCAGATAGCTTGAGAAGCACTGGTCTAGATAATACTTAGTCCTGCCACAAGTGAAGAGGGCTGGACCTGACCTCCAGAGGTCCCTTCCAGTCCTACACTTCTATGACTCTATGAACTCCACAGATGTCCCCAGAGCTACACCGTCTTAGAGGGGCTGGGGATCTATATGAGAGACTATAAACACTATTTAGGCTCCACAGCGATTCAGTAGGTTAGGACCCAAACCTGCTTCCAATTCAATCAATGGAATTGTTTATTTACTTCAATGGGAGCCCCAACAGGTCTTCTCAGAGACTTGATTGTGCAATGCCGGGCTCTGAGAGGATGCATACATTTGTGTCAGCTTAGATATGGCATTGTGTGAGAAGGGCTGAACTTCTGCTCACAATCAAAGATGACTGTACTGAGAAAAGCTAACCAATTGTTTATCATCACATAGGACAAAGGTGGTACATATTAGCCAACACTTAATTTCACAATATCTCAGTCTTAATGGTGTTAGATTTTTATTTATTTTAATGTTATCTTTGCTTCATTGTGAAGCACTAACTCAGCTGCTTAGTAACTAATTCACAATTTAAGTTGCTAAGAAACAATCAAAGAAATCAGATTAGTCTCTATACCCTGTTTTATTGTTAGAGATATTTATTTTGCGTAAAAGCAATAACTGTAAACAGAGAAGTTTATTGAACTTGCGGGAACAAGCAAATTCTCCAGCATTAGTTTCCTTTTGATAGCATCCTTTATTGGCACAAAGCTTCACACACAGATCCGAGTTATTCCTTAGGCAACACAGTCTATTTATTCAGACCTTGTGCAGTGTAAGTAGGGATGGACAGAATGATAAATCCCTATGGACTGGAATCTGGTTCCCCATGGAGATATGCAAGCTAGATCCCTGTGTCATCTTCCCATTTTCCCCAGTCTTGCTCACCTGGGATCCAAGGCGTGCCAGGTAGTCCCATTACTGGCTGCTGGGCTGCACAGCAATATGAGATCATTTCCCAGGGCTCAGCGCAGCAGCTGGCAGTCCAGCCCTGGCACTAGAGGACAGTATGTTGTAGCTACAAAAAGCAGTTGAGGAAGCTGCTCCTTAGCATGCTGCCGCAAGCAACCCCACAGATATACTGTCTGCCTTCAGCCTGTGCTACTATAGCGATGAGCCTCCATCCCTCAACATGACTGTGGTGTCCAAAGCAACAAGTGACCCTAGATCAAGAATTTTGAACAACCAGAATCTGATTGCTATTTCCAAATGCAGGTCTTGAGGTGGCAGGCAAGTGCTTTTCATACACCACCTTGACTCTCTTTCACTCATGCAGGCTACTTCTTTGACCCCACTGCTCTTGCTCCAATCCACCTCCCGTGCTGTCCTGCTGGCAGCCTATCCTACAAGTTCCACATTAAGCCGAACGGAACAGGAGAAGATAACACAAGCAGCAAAGGAGCCCTATCAGTAGGTGGACACCTGAGGTCATGTCAAATGTAGGAGGGAAGTAAGTAGACAAACAGGAAAGGAACTGTCTGACTGGTTCAAAGGTTACAACTAGGAATAATGGGATGTAACAGAACAAAGAATTTCATAGATTTTAATGCTGGAAGAGACCATTGTGCTCCTTTAGTTTGAAGATCTGCATAACGCAGGCCATAGAACTCTCCCAGTAACTCCTGCATCATGCCCCAAAACCTGTGGTTGTACTAGACCAGTGTTTCCCAAGCTTGGGACGCCGCTTATGCAGGGAAAGCCCCTGGCAGGCAGGGCCGGTTTGTTTACCTGCCACGTCCGCAGGTTTGGCCAATCGCGGCTCCCACTGGCCGCAGTTCGCTGCTGCAGGCCAATGGGGGCTGTATGAATCTTAAAAGACTTCATGAAACAGTTTTGAGGGGAAAATATTGTAGATTTCAGGGATGATATTATAATATATGGCTCTTCAATGGAAGAACACAACAAAACCCTCAATCCTAAACTGTGTTCCCTGTAAGCTGCGCACTTGGGCGGCCGTGCAGGAGAGATTCAAATGCTACCCAGCTGATTAGCAGAGCACGCACAGGTTCAGGTGCCCCTCCCCCCACATTTCTCCATCCTGCAGTTGCTCCCAGGACCCTCCTGCTGGCTGAGCAGCATGGGGGTGGGAGGGTAAGGGGGAGGAGGGTGCTGATGTCAGGGTGTCCCCCTCCCCCCACACCTGTACCCCATCTCTGCAGAGCAGGGCAGAGGGGACAGCCTGGCTCAGGAGGACTTGGAGCTGCTGTGGTCTGAGGTCTGAATGGTGAGTGACTGAGTGCCTTTCTTAAAGAGACAGTGCACTGTTTCTGAGATTTCCCCAGCAGCCAGCTCACACAGTCTCTCTTGTTCGCTCACACACACACACTCATACCCCATCTCCGCAGAGCAGGGGAGGGGAGACAACAGAGCTCAGGACAATTGGGGATTGGTCCTGCTTTGAGCAGGGGGTTGGACTAGATGACCTCCTGAGGTCCCTTCCAACCCTAATGTTCTATGATTCTATGACAGAGCAAGAGAGTGTTCAGTGAGTGTCTTAAAGAGACAGCACATGGCTTTCCCCAGCAGCCAGCACACACACACACTCTCTCTCTCTCTCTCTCTCTTTCACACTCACCTCCCAACACATACTTGAATCATTGTTGTTACTTCTTGCTACTTCCTGCAATGTACATATATTCTCTGTAATTTTATTCTTTCAAAGTGTTATTTTAGTGTTTTGACTGGTTTAAGCATTTCATAATTTTTATTTCTCTTACACTTAAATTTAATTCTTTGAGTAGTGAGTTCTAAAATGCCAAACCTGTCCTGGCTGGAGTAATTATCCCTATGGTAACTTTTTATTAAACTTAATATATTATATCTAGGTTTTTGTTTCTACTGGTGGTGCACATCCACATATACCTCAGTGCACATAACAAAATTTATTCCACACATGGATGGAAAAAATTAGAGGGAACATTGGTCCTAAGCCTGCTCAGTTAGTCTGGACTGAAGCTAAACATGGAAAAATGTGTTTTCTGCCTACCCCAAATCGAGTTTTTGAGACAGACAATAAACAAAAATGGAATCAATTGTAGCCCTGATAAAGTAAAAACAATTTGAGAATTGAATGCACCAACTAATGTTCCAGAACTGAGATGTTTAATGAGGATGGGAAATTACCTTAGTCGCTACCTACAAGATCTTTCTGCAGGGGACAGAACCACTGAATGAACTGTGAAAGTCCAACCCATCTTGGCTATGAGGGTCAAATGAAGAAATTGCCTTCAAAAAGATAAAAACAAATCTCAACAACTCCAGTTCTCAAGTACTATAATGTGAACAGCCCCACAATGGTCAATGTGGATACAAGCACCCATGGCTTCTGTGGTATATTCCTGCAACAACATGGTTCTGAGTGAAAGCCACTTACCGTTTTGCTCTCGCACTTTTACAGAAGCAGAAAAATGACATGCACGATTGAATGGAGTGCCTGGCAAACATATGGGAATGTGAGAACTTTTACAGATATCTGTATGGACTTGATTCATTTACATTGATAACAGACCATAAACTACTTGCAATCCTCAACAATGGAAAAGACCTGGGTCGAACACTCAACTGAGATGCCATCGTCTATTGATAAAATGAATGCGATTTAACCCAATTGCTAAAGAGGTTCCTGGAAAAAATCGGGTAGTAGCAGACACTGTCAAAGAGTCCAGTGTCCCACTCAAGTACCTGTGAGCTCGAAGTAAAGGCACATGTGGACACTTACAGACCAGCATCAGAAAAAAGACAACTCCAGCTACAAAATGCAACCTTGACCAATGCACAACTTCAGTAAATTCTAAGTTACATTATGGGTGGCTAGTCCAAGTATCTAAAGGACACTAAGGAAATAACAAGACACTACTTTGAGGTGTGTGGACAATTAAGTGAATCAAATGGACTCATGATTAAAAGACAATTGCATCATAATTCCAAATGAAATGAGAGGAGAAATCCTAAATGCCATCTATGGACATAAAGGATTAATTAAATGCTGTGTGGTGGCTGGGTTTCAGCAAAAATATAAAGTATCTGCATGTAAACATTGCAGAACTAACCAACCAACATAACATAAAGAACCTCTAAATAATAACACCTCTATCAGAGGAAGAGACTAGCTGCAGATTTATGTTAATTCAGAGGACATCATTACCTGGTCATCATGGACTATTTTTCCAGGTGTATAGAAATAATGTACTTGAAAGACCTAAAATGTCACAACGTTACCGAGAAACTGAAGTGCACTTTTGCTTACTTCAATATTCCAGAATGATTAGTGATGAACAATAGACCACAATTCACTGCAGCAAAATTTAAGTCATTTTATGATTTTGATCATATTACTAGCAGCCCACATTACCCACAAACGAACGGAGAGGCTGAGGGCTTGTCTACACTTACTGGGGGATCGACGCGCAGCGATTGATGCATCGGCGGTCAATTTAGCAGGTCTAATGAAGACCCACTAAATCAACTGCAGATCGCTCTCCCATCAACTCCTGTACTCCACCTGAATGAGAAGCGCAAGGGGAGTCGACAGGAGAGCATCTCCCATCAACACAGCATAGACCTCGCAGTAAGTAGATCTAAGTACGTCTACTTCAGCTATGTTATTCACATAGCTGAAGTTGCGTAACTTAGGTCGATCTCCCCCGTAGTCAGACAAGGCCTGAGAGAACTGTACAGAGAGCCAAGAAAATCCTACATCAGAAAGATCCATTCCTTGCTCTTCTGAGTTAAGGATCAGCACCAATAGCAGTAACTGAATACAGTCCAGCACAACTCCTGATGGGACGACAACTCAGAACTCCTGTTCCAACTTTGGAAAAGAACCTATTTCCAAAGTACCCAGATATGAAGAGAGTAACCAAATCAGATAAAAAGGCTCAGGGAGCTTATGGACACTTTTACAACAGATGTCACTCAGAGAACTGCCAGGTCTAGAACCAGATGACTACATTCATGTTAAATTGGATGGAGAAAACGGATGGACAATTCCAGCTGTTATAAAGAAAAATAATTCAGCACACAGATCATATGTAATTGAGACCAGCAGTGGGGAGTTCAACAAAAACTATTGACATATACAGTTTGTTCCTCAAAAGACCAATCAACAGAGCAAACTCTACAGATGGCAAATGCAGAATAAGATAACAAAGACTCAAGGATTGCAAATTGACCACAGCCAGTCATTGCAACTAATAGATATCCAGATGATCAAGTTATTACGCATTTGGGTCATATAATTAGAAAACCAGTATGATTCAGAGACACTTAACAGACTGATACACACTGAACTTCAAAGACAGCATGATAGTGTAAATATTGTAAATGGTAGAAATGTAAAACTTAAAGGGGGAGATGTAATGGAATGCTAAACTGTATTATACATAGCCACTAGGTGGTACTGTGTGTAAAACATCTTATCTATTCTAAGCGAACCTCAGTCATACCAGAAATTTAAAGGATCTTATGATGAATACATTTGATGTGCATAAACAAGTTCTGTAGCCAGCCCATATCTGGTGCAGAAGTACATGACAGATCTGTGTGGCCAGATGCAGGTTTCAACCCCTTTAGGAATACTGGTGTCTGGATCAGATGAACAGAGCAAACACTTCGCTGAGATATTCCACTTTGAAGTACAGCTGATCCAGATGGAGAGCCCAAACTGGCAAGTGAAGCAAACTCTCATTTAAGGGCAGCTGATCAAACTGCTGGTTTAGGTTTTTTTAAGAAATCAGCATGTGGATCAACTGTACTGCAAACTATGAAATCAGCATGTGGATTATTTGTTCCATCAAGCCATTGGGCTTCAAAATACAGCTGATTCAGACGCTGGGTTTTTTAGGGAGTCAAAGGACACCAGTTCATTGAGCTGCACTTAAAAATAGCCTACCACAACTAAACAAGAATGTTTGATCTTGAGTAGTATACTTGGAAGAAATGGCTTTGGGTCTCTGCCTTACTTCATTGTTCGTCCAGTTCGGCGGCCGTTTATTGCTTCGTATACTAACCAAGACCATACATTATCATTTAATTTACTATTCTGAACAGTTTTTGCCCTAGCTGGTGTACCGTTTGCATAAATGCCACCCTATCCCATAATAAGATAGCAGATTTCATCTGACAAATCTCCCCTGTGGTGTGACAGCTCAGGTGCGGCAGAAAACAAAATGATAGAAAGTCTGATGCTTGTCTCACACAAGTGCAATTCCCACTGACTCTGTTGGAGTGACTCCTCATTTGCACTGGTGTGAGTGAGTGCAATTAAGCTTGAAACCTTCTGACTTCTCTGGATAGAGAGCTACATCATTTCTGTTATTGCCAATAAATCAGAACCCAAACCAGAGTATATACAGTAATCACTGTGTGGTGTACAGTATGCAACCAAGTTGACTTTGACAAAACAAATCCTTGTTTTGGTTGCTGCTTTAGCCTTTAGTTTTGTATTCTAAGAGGACTAGAATTTAACATTACATGTCAAAATTAATGAGCAAAGAAAGATACAATTTCTTATGAAGTGCCTCAAGGATATTTCATTATTGTTCCTGAATAATACTGCAGTGCATGAATACTACAATAACTGACTACAAAAGCAAAGCAGATAATTAGATTAACAGATTTTTAAGGACCATTATGTTCATCTAGATGGATTTGCATAACACAGCAATAGAATTTCATCAAATAGTTCCTGTACTGAACACTGAACTCTGGCTGAGCTAGAGTGTATAGCTTCTAGAAAGACATCTCAGTTGAAAGAATTCCAAATGATGGAAAATCTACCACGCCCCTAGGTAAAAACTGTTCAATGAGCAAATACCTTCTCACTTATAAAATTTTGCACCTCATTTCTACTCTGAGTTTATCTAGGCTCAACTTTCAGCCATTGGCTCTTGTTATGCCTTTGTCTATTAGATTAAAGAGCCCTCTACCATTTAAAATATATTTTCTCTTCGTGTAGGCACTTCTAGACCACGATCTAGTCACCTCTTAACCTTGTCTTGGATTAACTAAATAAACTGAGTTTCTTTAGTTTCTCACTGCACATGCTCATCTATGGTGAAGTAGTGGTTGGCAAGCCAGAATGTCAATCTACAGAGCATAGCTTGCCACACGTACCCTACTACAGTAAACTAAAAGTTCCGTAGTGCACTGTAGCAGGGTCCACGTGGCAAGCTACTGCTCTGCAGAGTCACACCCTAGCTCACTGTGTAGACAAGCCCTTAGATACATTTTCTGGATCTCGATTATTCTTGTAGCTCTTTTTCTGAATCCTTTCCAATTTGTCAACATCCTTTTTCAAGGATGGATGCAGTATTCCAGTAATGCCTCTATTAATGCCATATACAGTAGAACTACCACTTGCCTATTCCTACTCCATGTTTTTCTGCCTATTCATCCAAGGAACAAGTTAGCCATAGGTGCTAGAACTAGGGGTGCTGCAGCACTCCTTGGCTTGAAGGGGTTTCCATTATATGCAGAGTTTAAAGTTTGGTTCAGTGGCTCTCAGCACCCCTACTACACAAATTGTACTGGCACCTCTGAAGTTAGCTCTCAGACACCATCACCCTGAGAGCTCATGTTCAGTTGATTATCTACCATGATGCTTTACATCTCTTTCAGGGTCACTGCTTTCCAGAATACAGTCTCGCATTCTATAAGTGTGACCTCAATTCTTTGTTCCTATATGCATGACCTTGCATTTGGATGTTAAAAGATTAACACAAATATTCAGCCTCAGAACTATCTGTCATCATTAAAATGTAGTCTTCAGTGTGGGGAATATTATTCAATGTATGCATGCACTGCCTCACTTACACAATTGGAGAGAAAATTGGGTTTTTGAATACACCAATTTTTGATTTTTTTTCATTGAAACTTAACACCCAAAAAACTGAAATCTCTTAATTTTGGGCTAAAAACTGAAATATTTTGATTCTGAAATACTGCTGAGGTGCCTCATGGGAATTGTAGTTTCGGTGCCCCCTGCTTTCATTCTCGCTATGGGTCTACACTGCAGTGAGACATCTGTGACTGGTCCATGCCAGCTGACTTGGGCTTGCAAGGCTTGGGCTAAGGGGCTGTTTAACTGAGATTTAGACCTTCAGGCTTGGGCTGTAGCCCGAGCTCTGGGACACTCACAGAGTCCTAGAGCCCAGGCTGCAGCTTGAGCCTGAACATCTACATTGCAAGTAAACAGCCCCTTAGCTGGAGCCCGAGTCATCTGGCAGAGGCCAGCCATGGGTGGTTTTTTTAATTTCAGTGAGTGTAAACATAGCCTAAGAACAAAGTTCCCCAGCCAGGCTTCCTCTCCTATTATGCACATAGATTATGTGACTGGAGTGATGTGGCTTCTCCCCTCACCAATTGGGTGACGTTATTGTGCATCATGGGAGATGTAGTCCAAAAATATAAATTATCACCACTCTAAATAATCACAGTTGAAGGTCTTCAAAATATAAGTCAGACAGCTGATCTGATCTGCCTCCCTGTGATTGTGAAAAAGACACAATTCCCCCTCAGCAGTATGCACCAACAAAAGCAAGCTAACAGAAACAGCACAGTCACTTGAAAAATGAGATTGATTCTCACCTGTGTCACTAATCAATATACACTATCAAGGCACCACAGTGGTGTAAAGAGTTCCTAAGAGCACATAATAGTTGGGCCCTGTAATCTGA
Organism: Eretmochelys imbricata; assembly: GCF_965152235.1. Taxonomy (NCBI): domain Eukaryota; kingdom Metazoa; phylum Chordata; order Testudines; family Cheloniidae; genus Eretmochelys; species Eretmochelys imbricata. The sequence continues at coordinate 48,601,924 of NC_135576.1, read as the reverse complement.
ATAACACCAGATCAAAGAGACTTCTTACCAGGCTGCAAAGACCCTCTTCAGTAATGGGTAGCCTATAAGTAGAGGTGAGCAAGAGACTGTCCCTCACCACCTGCAACATGTTGGGCTTTTCTTTCCGGGCTCCCATGGAAAAAAGCGTCATTTTAAAATGTGTTCTCTTTCAGTCTGTGCACCAATGTCTTTCTTCAGCCCAGTCAGCGTTTTTCCCTTGTGAAAACAAATGACAAAGTAAATTCAAGGAGCAGAACGATCTCCTAGGGCAGGTCAGTCAGCTTCAAATAGCAAAACTATCTCAAAATTGTTGTCAGGACAATAACAGCTCTCTGGGCACAAAGGGAAAGTGTAACAAAGGAGCAGGAGATTTCTGTCCCACAATGACATGTGGAAAGAACCCCTTACCTCTGGGCTGTCTGATACCTACCACAGTGACAGCCCATTCTACCTCAGAATGTGCCATCCTCTTAGTAAGGAGAAAGGGAAAACAAACAGGAGCTAAAAGAACCTCCCAGCTGGAAGAGAAAGATACATCAAGTGGCACTTGCTGTTAGAAAAAGAAAAGGAGGACTTGAGGCACCTTAGAGACTAACCAATTTATTTGAGCATGAGCTTTCGTGAGCTACAGCTCACTTCATCGGATGCATACTGTGGAAAGTGTAGAAGATCTTTTTATACACACAAAGCATGAAAAAATACCTCCTCCCACCCCACTCTCCTGCTGGTAATAGCTTATCTAAAGTGATCACTCTCCTTACAATGTGTAAGGCTGTGGGTGGCATTGTGTTCCACACGGCTGAGGTTATGGGGCAAGTGCCATCCACAGCCTCAGAAACAACTCTGACATCATAATCAAAAAGGCTGACAAAGGAGGTGCTGTTGTCATCATGAATAGGTCGGAATATGAACAAGAGGCTGCTCGGCAGCTCTCCAACACCACTTTCTACAAGCCATTACCCTCTGATCCCACTGAGAGTTACCAAAAGAAACTACAGCATTTTCTCAAGAAACTCCCTGAAAAGGCACAAGATCAAATCCGCACAGACACACCCCTGGAACTCCGACCTGGGATATTCTATCTACTACCCAAGATCCATAAACCTGGAAATCCTGGGCGCCCCATCATCTCAGGCATTGGCACCCTGACAGCAGGATTGTCTGGCTATGTAGACTCCCTCCTCAGGCCCTACGCTACCAGCACTCCCAGCTACCTTTGAGACACCACTGACTTCCTGAGGAAACTTCAATCCATCGGTGATCTTCCTGATAACACCATCATGGCCACTATGGATGTAGAAGCCCTCTACACCAACATTCCACACAAAGATGGACTACAAGCCGTCAAGAACACTATCCCCGATAATGTCACGGCTAACCTGGTGGCTGAACTTTGTGACTTTGTCCTTACCCATAACTATTTTACATTTGGGGACAATGTATACCTTCAGATCAGCAGCACTGCTATGGGTACCCGAATGGCCCCACAATATGCCAACATTTTTATGGCTGACTTAGAACAACGCTTCCTCAGCTCTCGTCCCCTAACGCCCCTACTCTACTTGCGCTATATTGATGACATCTTTATCATCTGGACCCATGGAAAAGAAGCCCATGAGGAATTCCACCATGATTTCAACAATTTCCATCCCACCATCAACCTCAGCCTGGTCCAGTCCACACAAGAGATCCACTTCCTGGACACCACAGTGCTAATAAACGATGGTCACATAAACACCACCCTATACCAGAAACCTACTGACCGCTATTACCTACATGCCTCCAGCTTTTACCCTGACCACACCACACGATCCATCGTCTACAGCCAAGCTCTGCGATACAACCGCATTTGCTCCAACTCCTCAGACAGAGACAAACACCTACAAGATCTCTATCAAGCATTCTTACAACTACGATACCCACCTGCGGAAGTGAAGAAACAGATTGATAGAGCCAGACGAGTTAGATAGATTGATAGAGCCAGACAGGCCTAACAAAGAAAATAACAGAACGCCACTAGCCGTCACCTTCAGCCCCCAACTAAAACCCCTCCAACACATTATTAAGGATCTACAACCTATCCTGAAGGATGACCCAACACTCTCACAAATCTTGGGAGACAGGCCAGTCCTTGCCAACAGACAGCCCCCCAACCTGAAGCAAATACTCACCAGCAACCACATACCACACAACAGAACCACTAACCCAGGAACCTATCCTTGCAACAAAGCCCGTTGCCAACTGTGCCCACATATCTATTCAGGGGACACCATCACAGGGCCTAATAACATCAGCCACACTATCAGAGGCTCGTTCACCTGCACATCCACCAATGTGATATATGCCATCATGTGCCAGCAATGCCCCTCTGTCATGTACATTGGTCAAACTGGACAGTCTCTACGTAAAAGAATAAATGGACTCAAATCAGATGTCAAGAATTATAACATTCATAAACCAGTCAGAGAACACTTCAATCTCTCTGGTCACGCGATTACAGACATGAAAGTTGCTATATTACAACAAAAAAACTTCAAATCCAGACTCCAGCGAGAAACTGTTGAATTGGAATTCATTTGCAAATTGGATACAATTAACTTAGGCTTGAATAGAGACTGGGAGTGGCTAAGTCATTATGCAAGGTAACCTATTTCCCCTTGTTTTTTCCTAAGCCCCCCCTCCCTCCCCAATGTTCTTGTTAAACCCTGGATTTGTGCTGGAAATGGCCCACCTTGATTATCATACACATTGTAAGGAGAGTGATCACTTTAGATAAGCTATTACCAGCAGGAGAGTGGGGTGGGAGGAGGTATTTTTTCATGCTTTGTGTGTGTATATAATAAGATCTTCTACACTTTCCACAGTATGCATCCGATGAAGTGAGCTGTAGCTCACGAGAGCTTATGCTCAAATAAATTGGTTAGTCTCTAAGGTGCCACAAGTACTCCTTTTCTTTTTGCGAATACAGACTAACACGGCTGTTACTCTGAAACCTGTTAGAAAATGGCCACTTTAGAAGTGCTGCTGCTAGGCTCTGCCAAATTTAAAGAAGCTGGCCCCAGATAGGCAGGCTGGGGAGTCCCAGAGGGCAACCTTAAACTAGGGAAGGTTAGTAGGAACTAGGAAGTCACCAAGGAAAGTGCCTTCTGGGGAAGGGACTGCATCTCATTGCATACTTCACCATATATCACAGAGCCCATAATAAAATAAGGAGGCTTTCAGGTACATGTGGATTTAGAGACACTGTAGTTGTTGCTTAACCACCTGAAGACATGGGTGAAATCCTGGCTCCCATGAAGTTTTACGATAGATTTGCCATTGACTTCAGCGAGGCCAGGATTTCACCTGCGGTGTCTGAAGTAGAGTTTGTGAGCTTCAGCTCCCAAAACACAGGCCCCTATCAGTGAGCTAAAGGAGCAACTTTGGTAGTTAAGCCAGTTCTAATACATTCAGCACATCAGACAAATTCCATCCAGCAGAGAGAGGTGGGAGAGCAGAGAGAGGTGGTACATATGCAAAAGCAGCCGACTTCTGTCACAGTGTTTTTTTTAATCAGCTGGGAGGCAGTTTTACATTTTATTCTTATCAGCTAAGGGGTACAATATATTCTCTGAAGCAGCTAGGAAAGTTCTGACAAGAATTAAAACTAAAAATAAAAAAATCATTTTCATTTTTATTATTTTTAAACAAAATTAGTAGCTGCATGGAAATGATGGGGGGAAAGAAAGATCATTTCCTTGGTGTTTAAGAGTATGAGGGGAAAAGTGGAGCCACAGCCCGATGTCCATCTTTCTCAATACACTTTAATTAGGCCTTTTCAGAACTCCAAAATGAACAAAAGTATAACTTTACATTACACATTTCCAGACCATATCCTCAGCTAGTGTAAATCACTGAGGTAAACAGAGCTATGCTGATTTACACCAACTGAGAAGCTAGGCCTCCTGTTTCTCAAGCAAGATAAAATATATTAATACACTGGAGTTCATCAGCACCATTTTAAGTGAAAGCACCCACTGCGAAGCGGCCTAGTCATCCTGAAATCCACAAAGACAAAACCAAATGAAAGGGTTAATGAAAAGAGGCAGGAGAAGGAATGGTAATAAATGAGTTGACAACAGTAAAGTTAAAAAAAACAGCTACCTGAGGTGTTATTTAAAATGGGGAGAAATGGACTGAAATGTGTTTTAGAAGCTAGTAAGTTCCACCCTGTTGGGCCCATAACAATGAAGATACAATTGTAGAGACAAGGTGGGCGAGACAATATTTTTTATTAGACCAACTTCTGCTGGAGTGAGAGATAAGCTTTCCCACTTGACAAGCTTGCCTTTCTCACCAGCAGAAGTTGGTCCAATACAAGATATTACCTCACCCACCTTGTCTGTCTAATATCCTAGGACCAACATGGCTATGATAACACTACAAGATACATTTGTCCCACTTGCTGAGTTAACTGTACCTCTGACCCCCTTGTGATGATCTTGAGAACACCGCAGTTAGGTCTCAGGCCTCCAGCTTCCAACCGTCACCTTCTGGGGAGCAGAATCCTGTAATTCTCTCCCTCCAGACCAGGGCCTTCAGTTGCAGACTCATGCAATTCACTATGATCAACTCAGCAGGTCTGACTTTAATTCAACACCTGCAGTTTTGTTCTCTGAGGGGCAATCACGGGGCATTCAGTGACCAGCCAGTAATTAAAGCACATTACTATTCAGAACAAAAGCATTACAGAGAAAACAAATCTTAAAACAATCAACAACTTATACACATTCCTAGCTTACAAGGTATCACATGAAGGCTTTGGTTAGTTTGGTAGGTCCTAAAAAAATAAACTCAAGCCCCTCTCTGAGGGCCTTATCCTGTTGGTCACAGTCTCATGGTGGTCAGTTCTTGGATGATGTTGGCACCTCCCCAGGTCAATGGCTGTTATTTTAAACAGTTTAAAGTCCTTTGTCTGCCAAGGCCTTTGAACCAGGTCAAACTAATCTGCATGCAAAAGACTCATTACCTGCAGTGTTTCAGTACTGGAGATTTGCACTGATTACTGCCCCACTGCCCCCATTGTCTTTAGTTCCTGCAGGAAGCATCCATTCTCTGATTATACCTCTGGACAAACGAATCACTAGCCAGCCCATAAAGATATATTAACTTTATAAACAACAGTAGTTGAATATACCATAGCATCTGTCACAATGATCACTTACTAACCTAAGATGGGATGACAGATACTTAAGCAAGGACTAGGAACAAGTTCAAATACTCCTCAGAAACAGGTTCAAGTAATGTCTTGAGTACAGCCAAGGCCTAGACTGCTGAAGGCTTTCTAACCCAACAGTGTGCTGGTCTTCACTACAGGGAGATTGATGCTGCTAAACTCAATGCAGCAGAGGTTGATTTAGCAGGTCTAAATCAATGGCAGAGTGCTCTCCAGTCTACCCCAGTACTCCAGCTCCCCAGGAAGAGTAATAAGGGTATGTCTGCACTACGAAATTAGGTCGAATTTATAGAAGTTGGTTTTGTAGAAAGCGTTTTTATACAGTCGATTGTGTGTATCCCCACACAAATTTTCTAAGTGCATGTAGTCAGCGGAGTGTGTCCACAGTACCGAGGCAACCGTCAACTTCCAGAGCGTTGCACTGTGGGTGGCTATCCCACAGTTCCCGCAGTCTCCGCCACCCATTTGAATTCTGGGTAGAAATCCCAGTGCCTGATGGGGCTAAAACATTGTCGCGGGTGGTTCTGGGTACATATCGTCAGGCCCCCTTTCCCTCCCTCCTTCCATGAAAGCAAGGGCAGACAATCATTTTGCGCCTTTTTTCTTGAGTTACCTGTGCAGACGCCACACCACGGCAAGCATGGAGCCCGCTCAGCTAACCATCACCGTATGTCTCCTGGGTGCTGGCAGACGTGGTACTGCATTGCTACACAGCAGCAGTTTATTGCCTTTTGGCAGCAGACAGCGCAGTACGATTGGTAGCCATCGTCGACGTAGTCCTGGGTGCTCTTTTAACCGGGCACGTGGGCAAACATGGGAGTGACTCAGCCAGGTCATTTCCCTTTTAAGTTTCGTCTCATGGAGATTGACTCCTACCAGCAGTGCACTGTCTTTTAATCAGCAGCCAGCAGAAGATGATGGCCAGCAGTCATACTGCACCATCTTCTGCCGAGCACCCAGGAGATGACGATGGCTAGCGGTCATACTGCACAGTCTACTGCCAGCAAGATATATAAAGATAGATGAAGTGGCTCAAAACAAGAAATAGACCAGATTTGTTTTGTATTCATTTTCTCCTCCCTCCCTCCATGAAATCAGCGGCCTGCTAAACCCAGTTTTGAGGTGTATCCTTGAGGTTTTGAGTTCTATCCTTGAGGGGGCCATTCTGTTTCTCGCAAAGCCACCCCCTTTGTTGACTTTAATTCCCTGTAAGCCAACCCTGTAAGCCATGTTGTCAGTCGCCCCTCCCTCCATCAGGGCAACGGCAGACAATCGTTCCGCGCCTTTTTTCTATGCAGACGCCATAGCACAGCAAGCATGGAGCCTGCTCAGATCTCTTTGGCAATTAGGAGCACATTAAACACCACATGCATTATCCAGCAGTATATGCAGCACCAGAACCTGGCAAAGCGAAACCGGGCGAGAAGGCAACGTCAGCGCAGTGACGAGAGTGATGAGAACAAGGACACAGACTTCTCTCAAAGCACGGGCCCTGGCAATGTGGGCATCATGGTGCTAATGGGGCAAGTTCATGCGGTGGAACGCCGATTCTGGGCTCGGGAAACCAGCACAGACTAGTGGGACCGCATAGTGTTGCAGGGCTGGGACGATTCCCAGTGGCTGCGAAACTTTTGCATGCGTAAGGGCACTTTCCTGTAACTTTGTGACTTGCTTTCCCCTGCCCTGAACTCAAGAATATGAAGATGAGAGCTGCCCTCACAGTTGAGAAGCAAGTGACAATAGCCCTGTGGAAGCTTGCAAAGCCAGACAGCTACCGGTCAGTCGGGAATCAATTTGGAGTGGGCAAATCTATGGTGGGGGCTGCTGTGATGCAAGTAGCCAACGCAATCAAAGATCTGCTGATATCAAGGGTAGCGACCCTGGGAAATGTGCAGGTCATAGTGGATGGCTTTGCTGCAATGGGATTCCCTAACTGTGGTGGGGGCCATAGATGGAACCCATATCCCTATCTTGGCACCGGAGCACCAAGCCGGTGAGTACATAAACCGCAAGGGGTACTTTTCAATAGTGCTGCAAGCACTGGTGGATCACAAGGGACGTTTCACCAACATCAATGTGGGATGGCTGGGAAAGGTACATGACGCTCACATCTTCAGGAACTCTGGTCTGTTTCAAAAGCTGCAGAAAGGGACTTTATTCCCAGACCAGAAAATAACCGTTGGGGATGTTGAAATGCCTATAGTTATCCTTGGGGACCCAGCCTACTCCCTAATGCCCTGGCTCATGAAGCTGTACACAGGCAGCCTGGACAGTAGTCAGGAGCTGTTCAACTACAGACTGAGCAAGTGCAGAATGGTGGTAGAATGTGCATTTGGACATTTAAAAGCGCGCTGGCGCAGTTTACTGACTCGCTTAGACCTCAGCGAAACCAATATTCCCACTGTTATTACTGCTTGCTGTGCGCTCCACAATATCTGTGAGAGTAAGGGGGAGACATTTATGGCGGTGCAGGAGGTTGAGGCAAATCGCCTGGCTGCTGGTTACGCACAGCCAGACACCAGGGCGGTTAGAAGAGCACAGGAGGGCGCGGTGCGCATCAGAGAAGCTTTGAAAACCAGTTTCATGACTGGCCAGGCTACAGTGTGCAAGTTCTGTTTGTTTCTCCTTGATGAAACTCCCCGCCCCTTGGTTCACTTCCCTGTAAGCTAACCATCCTCCCCTCCTCCCTTCGATCACCGCTTGCAGAGGGAATAAAGTCATTGTTGCTTCACATTCATGCATTCTTTATTAATTCATCACACAAATAGGGGGATAACTACCAAGGTAGCATAGGAGGGGTGGTGGAGGAGGGAAGAACAAGGCCACACAGCACTTTAAAAGTTTAAAACTTTAAAACTTATTGAATGCCAGCCTTCTGTTGCTTGGCCAATCCTCTGGGGTGGAGTGGCTGGGTGGCCGGAGGCCCCCACACCGCGTTCTTGGGCGTCTGGGTGAGGAGGCTATGGAACTTGGGGAGGAGGGCGGCTGGTTACGCAGGGGCTGTAGCGGCGGTCTGTGCTACTGCTGCCTTTCCTGCAGCTCAACCATACGCTGGAGCATATTAGTTTGATCCTCCAGCAGCCTCAGCATTGAATCCTGCCTCCTCTCATCACGCTGCCACCACCTTTCAGCTTCAGCCCTCTCTTCAGCCCGCCACTTACTCTCTTCAGCCTGCCACCTCTCCTCCCAGTCATTTTGTGCTTTCCTGCACTCTGACATTGTCTGCCTCCACGCATTCGTCTATGCTCTGTCAGTGTGGGAGGACAGCATGAGCTCAGAGAACCTTTCATCGCAAGTGCATTTTTTTCACCTTCTGATCTTCACTAGCCTCTGGGAAGGAGAAGATCTTGTGATCCTTGAAACACTTGCAGCTGGTGGAGAGAGAAAAAGGGACAGTGGTATTTAAAAAGATACATTTTATCGAACAATGGGTACACTCTTTCACAGTAAACCTTGCTGTTAACATTATATACATAGCACATGTGCTTTCATTCCAAGGTCTCATTTTGCCCCCCCCCCCCCCCCCCCCCCCCCGTGGCTAACAGCAGGGAACATTTCTGTTCAGCCACAGGCAAACGGCCCAGCAGGAACGGGCACCTCTGAATGTCCCCTTAAGAAAAGCACCCTATTTCAACCAGGTGACCATGAAGGATATCACTCTCCTGAGGGAAACACAGAGAGATAAAGAACAGATGTTGTTTGAATGCCAGCAAACATACACTGCAATGCTTTGTTCTACAATGGTTCCCGAGTACGTGCTACTGGCCTGGAGTGGCAAAGTGTCCTACCATGGTGGATGGAATAAGGCTGCCCTCCCCAGAAACCTTTTGCAAAGGCTTTGGGAGTATATCCAAGAGAGCCGCAAATGCCAGGGCAAATTAATCATTAAACATGCTTGCTTTTAAACCATGTATAGTATTTTAAAAGGTACACTCACCAGAGGTCCCTTCTCCGCCTGGAGGATCCGGGAGGCAGCCTTGGGTGGATTCGGGGGGTACTGGCTCCAGGTCCAGGGTGAGAAACAGTTCCTGGCTGTTGGGAAAACCGGTTTCTCCGCTTGCTTGCTGTGAGCTATCTACAACTTCATCATCATCATCTTCTTCCTCGTCCCCAAAACCTGCTTTGGTGTTGCCTCCATCTCCATTGAAGGAGTCAAACAACACGGCTGGGGTAGTGGTGGCTGAACCCCCTAAAATGGCATGCAGCTCATCATAGAAGCAGCATGTTTTGGGCTCTGACCCAGAGCGGCCGTTCGCCTCTCTGGTTTTCTGGGAGGCTTGCCTCAGCTCCTTAAGTTTCACGCAGCACTGCTTCGGTTCCCTGTTATGGCCTCTGTCCTTCATGCCCTGGGAGATTTTGACAAATGTTTTGGAATTTCGAAAACTGGAACATAGTTCTGATAGCACGGATTCCTTTCCCCATACAGCGATCAGATCCCGTACCTCCCATTCGGTCCATGCTGGAGCTCTTTTGCGATTCTGGGACTCCATCATGGTCACCTCTGCTGATGAGCTCTGCACTCACCTGCAGCTTGCCACGCTGGCCAAACAGGAAATTGAAATTCAAAAGTTCGCGGGCCTTTTCCTGTCTACCTGGCCAGTGCATCTGAGTTGAGAGTGCTGTCCAGAGAGATCACAATGGAGCACTCTGGGATAGCTCCCGGAGGCCAATACTGTCTAATTGTGTCCACAGTACCCCAAATTTGACCCAGCAAGGCCGATTTCCGTGCTAATCCCCTTGTCAGGGGTGGAGTAAAGAAATCGATTTTAAGAGCCCTTTAAGTCGAAAAAAAGGGCTTCATCATGTGGATGGGTGCAGGGTTAAATCAATTTAATGCTGCTAAATTCGACCTCAACTCCTAGTGTAGACCAGGGCTAAGGGAAGTCGACCAGAGAGCGTCTCCCATCGATGCAGCGCAGTGAGGACACTGGGGTAAGTCCACCTTAGCTACGTCGACTCCAGCTATGTTATTCACAAAGCTGAAGTAGCATAATTTAAGTTGACTTACCCTGGTACTGAAGACAATTTCAGCGTCAGCTTATTGCCAATCTAAAGAAGTGCAGGCAGGCATGTGGAAGCGGGGGAATAGTCCCACTATTGTGGGGAACTTTCCTGGCTTCTGCACTACCCCGGTGAAGTGGGCTAGTGAAAGGATCTGAGTCCTCTCTCCCACTTCTTTTACCCAGTGGCCTCCCTGCCCTTGAGGACTCCCCTTCCACTCTCCTGTCTGGCAGAGTCCTCATAACCCCAACAAGACTGGGCCCAGGATTCCTGGGGGGCTCGACCCCCAACCCTGCTGTGGTCACCTAGGACAGGGGCTAGGGTCTCCCCACTCCGAGGTACTCTCTCTGCACTGGGCACTTCCCTGACCCACTGACCATTACATGCAAGTTAAAGCAAATGCAAGTTATTTAATCAACAATTAATTTTAAAAAGAATAAGAAAAAATGGGAAAGGTTAAAGGAAACACATCACCCCGCTCTGTGGCAGGGAACATCACAAACAGTGTCTCTGGAATGTCAGGGTAGTTCACAGTCTGTTCCTTGTAAGTCCCAGGCCGCCTTCTCAGGCCCTGGCTGTGCTGCAGGGACGCTGTGGGTTGGACACTTGCTCTGGTGGTGGCCACACGCTCTCAGGCTCTAAGTGGTAGGACCCTTCTTCCCAGTGTCGCCCCCGCCCTGTCGGGGTTACGATCCAAGCCTGGTCCGCAGAGCCTCTTGGCTGAGTCGTCTCCCTGTGCTGAGCCCGCTGCCCAGGGTCCCCATCGCTCTCCCCAGCTGCTCACCGCACCCAGCTCTGGACTGCTCCAGCCCCAGCTGCACCACTCTGTCTTTGCACTGCTGCTGCTGCTCTGCCTCCAGCTCCCTGGGCTGCTTCTCTGGCCCCTCTGGCTCTGGTTGCTACAGATCTGCTCCCAGGACAGGTCTGCTCTGCAGGCTTCTTCTGTGACTCTGCTCCCGGCACTGACCTGCTTCCTGGGCTGCTTTTCTGGCCCCTCTGGCTCTGGTAGCTGCAGCTCTCCTCCCAGGGCAAGTCTGCTCTCTCTGGGCTGTGCCTCTGGCTTTGGGGCTGCAGCTCTGCTCCCAGGACAGGGTCTGCTCTCTCTGGGCTGCTTTTCTGGTCCCTCTGGATCTGGCACAGCTCTGCTCCCCAGCTCAGCTTGAGCCCCTGCTTTCTCCTTAGCGCGGCCCCACTCTGTCTGACCCAGGCAATTCCAGCTCACACGGAGGATGGGACCTCCCTGGCCTCCTGACTCCCTGATTAGCCTGCTTGCCCTGTCATTCATAGAATCATAGAATCATAGAATATCAGGGTTGGAAGGGACCCCTGAAGGTCATCTAATCCAACCCCCTGCTCGAAGCAGGACCAATTCCCAGTTAAATCATCCCAGCCAGGGCTTTGTCAATCCTGACCTTAAAAACTTCCAAGGAAGGAGATTCCACCACCTCCCTAGGCAACGCATTCCAGTGTTTCACCACCCTCTTAGTGAAAAAGTTTTTCCTAATATCCAATCTAAACCTCCCCCACTGCAACTTGAGACCATTACTCCTCGTTCTGTCATCTGCTACCATTGAGAACAGTCTAGAGCCATCCTCTTTGGAACCCCCTTTCAGGTAGTTGAAAGCAGCTATCAAATCCCCCCTCATTCTTCTCTTCTGCAGGCTAAACAATCCCAGCTCCCTCAGCCTCTCCTCATAAGTCATGTGTTCTAGACCCCTAATCATTTTTGTTGCCCTTCGCTGGACTCTCTCCAATTTATCCACATCCTTCTTGTAGTGTGGGGCCCAAAACTGGACACAGTACTCCAGATGAGGCCTCACCAATGTCGAATAGAGGGGGACGATCACGTCCCTTGATCTGCTCGCTATGCCCCTACTTATACATCCCAAAATGCCATTGGCCTTCTTGGCAACAAGGGCACACTGCTGACTCATATCCAGCTTCTCGTCCACTGTCACCCCTAGGTCCTTTTCCGCAGAACTGCTGCCTAGCCATTCGGTCCCTAGTCTGTAGCGGTGCATTGGATTCTTCCGTCCTAAGTGCAGGACCCTGCACTTATCCTTATTGAACCTCATCAGATTTCTTTTGGCCCAATCCTCCAATTTGTCTAGGTCCTTCTGTATCCTATCCCTCCCCTCCAGCGTATCTACTACTCCTCCCAGGTTAGTATCGTCCGCAAATTTGCTGAGAGTGCAATCCACACCATCCTCCAGATCATTTATGAAGATATTGAACAAAACCGGCCCCAGGACCGACCCCTGGGGCACTCCACTTGACACCGGCTGCCAACTAGACATGGAGCCATTGATCACTACCCGTTGAGCCCGACAATCTAGCCAGCTTTCTACCCACCTTATAGTGCATTCATCCAGCCCATACTTCCTTAACTTGCTGACAAGAATACTGTGGGAGACCGTGTCAAAAGCTTTGCTAAAGTCAAGAAACAATACATCCACTGCTTTCCCTTCATCCACAGAACCAGTAATCTCATCATAAAAGGCGATTAGATTAGTCAGGCATGACCTTCCCTTGGTGAATCCATGCTGGCTGTTCCTGATCACTTTCCTCTCATGCAAGTACTTCAAGATTGATTCTTTGAGGACCTGCTCCATGATTTTTCCAGGGACTGAGGTGAGGCTGACTGGCCTGTAGTTCCCAGGATCCTCCTTCTTCCCTTTTTTAAAGATTGGCACTACATTAGCCTTTTTCCAGTCATCCGGGACTTCCCCGGTTCGCCACGAGTTTTCAAAGATAATGGCCAATGGCTCTGCAATCACAGCCGCCAATTCCTTCAGCACTCTCGGATGCAACTCGTCCGGCCCCATGGACTTGTGCACGTCCAGCTTTTCTAAATAGTCCCTAACCACCTCTATCTCCACAGAGGGCTGGCCATCTCTTCCCCATTTTGTAATGCCCAGCGCAGCAGTCTGGGAGCTGACCTTGTTAGTGAAAACAGAGGCAAAAAAAGCATTGAGTACATTAGCTTTTTCCACATCCTCTGTCACTAGGTTGCCTCCCTCATTCAGTAAGGGGCCCACACTTTCCTTGGTTTTCTTCTTGTTGCCAACATACCTGAAGAAACCCTTCTTGTTACTCTTGACATCTCTCGCTAGCTGCAGCTCCAGGTGCGATTTGGCCCTCCTGATTTCATTCCTACATGCCCGAGCAATATTTTTATACTCTTCCCTGGTCATATGTCCAACCTTCCACTTCTTGTAAGCTTCTTTTTTATGTTTAAGAACCGCTAGGATTTCACCGTTAAGCCAAGCTGGTCGCCTGCCATATTTACTATTCTTTCAACTCATTGGGATGGTTTGTCCCTGTAACCTCAACAGGGATTCAGGCTGACGTGGAGCATTGGCCTCTCCCCATTATTCCTGGGGGCTGTCAGTCTCAGGGTCCCGATTCCCCATCGACCCTTCCCCCTTTTTAGTACTGGGAGCTAGCAACTAAAACACCCCCACTGAATGTTAGTAAGGGGGCAACAGTCCCCTTACACATAGTGGGTGAAATCTTCACCCCATGGAAATCAACCCATTGATTTGAATGGGACCAGGTTTTTGCTTGTTATATTCATAATAGGTGAAACCCATCCATGAGCATGCCTGCTGCTGCATACTAAGCAAGCCACAAGCAACAGAAAACCTGCTGTAAGTGCTGTGCTGGGAGAATTACAATAAATGGGACTCCTGGTCATGAAAGGCATGTGTTCCTGCTCTAGGTCATCACATGTTGTAAAGTCACAGCTACCGAATAAGTGTCAATTTGCACATCCAAATGTGGAACTGGAATATCCTGTTAAGGGCCCATATTTGAACATGTGACTCACTATTGCACTGGACACTAGAATTTTAACAGCAATTTGTGCACTAACAGAAGGTCTTCTTGGCAATGTTGTTAGGCTCATCATTGCAGTATCGTACATACCCACTATTTCTATAGCTTTCCCTTACCTACCAAAAGGGGTTTCCCCAGCCCCTTCCTTGACTTTCCTGACATTACGTGCAGAGAGGGGACTCTCATGGGCTACTTTCTGTTTCTCACACTAACAAAAAGTCCAATCCTTAAAAATCAAGCATCACTCAAGAAAACAGACATAATTTCCACTGTGTTTTGCCCCAAAAGCCTGCTAAAAGGGTTCAGGGTAACTTGGCAACAGATTTAAAGGCTTAGACATATAGAAATGCTGTTCCGATACTCAATACACAATATCAAATATGACTTCACTATGTTTAACTTTCATATATTTTAGCAGCAAAATATTTTACTTCAGCTGTGGCATGCAGAATAAATTGCTGCCATACTAAATATTCTTCCAAATGGATTTAACTTTGTGTAATAAAATGAAACAGCTGGGGTATCATAATTTCCAGAAAGAGTATGGACCCACATGACAGGAGAAAATGGAGCTGTCAGAAAGCATGAGCATTCATATAGGCTGTGACACTATCTCAGGATGATTTTCCCTTAGTACTATTCACTGCAATGTGCAGTGCCCAAGAACTATTGGCCTTCAGAATGGGTTAACATGGCCAGGCTTACAATATGAAAGTGATTTGGAAGCCACGGAGGAAATTGTAAAAAGCTATATTTAAAGCATGACTCAAGATAAGGATGACAAGTTTATAAAAACTGCCTTCCGCAATCAAGGGCAATCGTGAGAAATGCCTTTATTCTCTGATAACAAGGGCCAAATTCTGCTTTGTTACATCCATACAACCTCTTTAACTTCAAAGGAATTGCATTGCTATAGATAAGAACAAAATTTAGCTCCTATCCATTCAGACAGGTCAAGAGATTATGCACTACATTCAAGTCATTTTATATTTATTGCCCTGTTAGTTAGTTTATATTTTTTCTCATTCGCATAAAATTCCTTGACAAACTAAAGTACAGAGAGGTAACAGTACAGAACTCTCCCTAGGACATGCAGGAGACTTGTGGTAGAGTCAGGGACAGAACCCAGGCCAGCAGAGTCCCCCTCCAGTCCCTTAACCAGAAGCCCTTTCATCTACATAGGAAATAATAAGACTAATAAATGTAAATACAATTTGAATCACACTAAAAATACAAGGCAACAGCTTATCTGGTACCCTGTTTTACTATAGGAAAGAGATAAGCAAAGGACACAATCCCACATTCCTTATGCAGGTCATGTGTAATTCCTGCCAATGTTAATGGGAGTTTGAGCATTGTTAAATATTACTGCCTGCTTATAGGAACACCCACAACCTACGAGGCTCTGTAAAACCAAGGACAGTAGGGCCCCGCCCCAAAGAGCTAGGAACAAACAGATGAAGGGTAGGAGAAAGGAGCCCAGTGAAGAAGTAAAGTAACTGAGGTGAGGATTTCTGAGGATTTCTTTATAATACAGTGAGTTTTGGTAATGCTGTTTTTAGATGTATTGAGAGTCGTTCAGCTGGGGAGACTGAATCGGGCCATGGAAAGTCACCAGGGATCTTCCAGCTGAAAAGGCCACAACAGAGCAAAACCTGGTAGCAGAGTCCAAGGTCTATAGGGACGAAGATCTCTAGCTTCACCTCCCAAACTGACCAGAAGAGAATGTCCTTTCTTACACTCACCCCCCAACCATGTGTTTTACTTTACTTTTAGTGTTAAGGACTCCTTCCCAATGCTCTCTCTTCTTTGGGGGAGGGGTAGCTCAGTGGTTTGAGCATTGGCCTGATAAACCGAGGGTCGTGAGCTTAATCCTTGAGGGGGCTGTTTAGGGATCTGGGGCAAAAATTAGGGATTGGTCCTGCTTTGAGCAGGGGATTGGACTAGATGACCTCCTGAGGTCCCTTCTAACCCTGATATTCTATGGTTGTTTGGTTGAACTTTTACTCCTCCAATTGCATGGGCTATTCATTTGCAGGAATTACTTTTTTCTGTCTAATACAGTCTGATGTTAGGAAGCTATTCTCTTAGCTCTATATAGCCCACAATTTTTTCACTCTTATTTTGTTTTTTCCCTCCCTAGGTGAGAAGAGGAATCATATCGTTAAGTCACATTTAAGGACCTCCCAGAGGAATCATTTGACGTAATTGAATTCAAGATCAGATCTCTTCTTAGCTGTATCCACTCCTATCCACAGAAACAAATTATGGCTATGGCTACACTAGAGAGCTTACTGCAGCGCTCGCTGCTCTAAGCTGACAGAAGAGAGCTCTCCCATTGGCTTAACTACTCCAGTCCCTGCGAGCAGCAGAAGCTACATCAGCAGGAGAAGCTCTCCTGCTGACTGTACAGTCCAGGCTGGTGTTTGTGTTGGTGTAATTTATGTTGCTCAGGGGGGTGGTTTAGTCACACCCCAAGTGACATAAGTTATGCCGACGTAAGTTGTAATGTAGACATAGCCTAAGTGATTCCCAAGTGAAACAAGTCTTCTGTGATGTTGTTAATTATTTCCTCCAGTTAGGCCTACCTCTATCTGCCGGATCTTTACTGAGGGCGATACCATCATGGAAACCTCAATAAGTTAAAAAAAGGAAAAAGAAAAATGTTGATAATGGCAATGTTTCAGACTTGCTCCAATTCATTTTAAACCCAAAGTGTGTTTCCAAATCAATTATTTGTGACACAGATTGAATGCTGGGAAGAAGAACTAAATTGAAGAGCAAGCTGCATTCTGCACTTAACATTTGGCATTCCAAACCTGAAGGCCCAGTCCTGTAGTCCTTACATACGTGTCAGTTGGTCTGATTCACCCCTGCCTTTGCAATCAATGGGGTTACATTGGGGTAAAACTGGAGTAATGCAGTGGTGAATCAGATCCAGTGAGAATTTTACATGCACAAAGACTGCAGATTCAGGCAAAACAATCTATTGTATATCCACCCTTAGAATCATAGAATCATAGAATATCAGGGTTGGAAGGGACCTCAGGAGGTCATCTAGTCCAACCCCCTGCTCAGAGCAGGACCAATCCCTTCTGATTTATAGATTATAATGAAACTGTGCAAATATTGATGAAGAGGAGGAAATGAATGGTTGCATTGTTTCTCTTTCCTTCTGCGCAGCCAGTTTGTATTATGTCCTTGTCCCTCCTTCAGTCCCAATCTGGCTGACCAACTTGATGGCAAAATAAATGCTTGTATGAGATACTGTGGGTCAAATTCTCAGCTGATATCACTGGAGCTACATCAGCTTACACAAGCTAAGGAACTAGATTTGTAAGAGCAAAACTGGGTTGTGTGTATCCATTAGAATGGATCCATAGAAAGTCTACCCCACATTTATCTCTTCCCCACTGCTCTCATTTTATCTCTGTTGCTGTTCATGGCCCGTTCCCCACCCACCCCCAATCCCTCCCAAAAAATATCATCACATCATGGTACGGCTGCTGAATGTTAATGAGATATTAATACTTGGTCCAAGTCCTGCCTGCCAGTCATTTTTTAAGCAATACATCTTCACGGTTGCTGGTAACTGGTGGATCAGGTAGTCCACCAACCCATCTTTATTGCATGGGTACCTCCAGGCTCGAGAGGGTAGCAAGGATTTCTATACCCACTCATCTCTGTTGTAAATGTACATTCTGTCTCAAAGTTCTGCACAGAGAAACGGTTACCACTCTAGTCTGTCTCCCTAAACAATAGGTTCAGTAATGCAAAATAAAAACTGGGCTCTCATCTAGAACCTGATGATTTATATAAATTCATTGGTTTAAATAGAATCAGACTCAGAGAAATGTAGGGCTGGATGAGATCTCCAGAAATCCTCTAATCCATCCCCCAGTGCTGAGGGAGGACCAAGTAAACCTAGACCATCTCTGAGAGGTGTTTGTATAACCTATTCTTAAAAACCTCCAATGATGGGTGTGACATTACACCCCATATTCTTCATAGAAATATGGCTATGATATGAATCTGGAATAACTAAAATATACTTTATGCAAGATGGCTCATGTAAGATATCATTGGAAAGATTATGATTTACTGAATGTGCTTATCCACTTTGTATGCATGTATCATTTCTGTATCTAAAGTTAGGAATATTGACTATGTAACAATTACAACTGTGTGTGTACTTGGGGGGAACGCCCACCAAACAGTAGTCAATCCTCCTGAATGACCCATTTAAGAAGGACAATAGAACTCTGAAGATACTAATCTCTGTCCTTCCTGAGAGGCACCCTGGAATGTATCTATGACACTACAAGGTCAGGTGCTAATGTCACCTGATGCAAAATACCCCCTTGGACACTGCTGGTTCTTTTCCACTGTAGGGGGATGGGGATCAAACAAAGGATTCTGGCCTTAGGCAAATCCTTTTAAGGCTGGGGAGGGGGTTGATCTGGACTCTTCTCCACTGCCTTCCCACTCAAGAAGAAAGACTGCTAAAAACACCTGAAGTGACAAAGGCAAGGGCCGAATCCAGACTGAGACATGAGTCTAGTCTATAAAGAGAAATAATTGGAACTCTAAGCTACAAAAATTCTGCTTCCTGCCTAATTCAACATTTAGGGTGAGAAATTATATTTTGTAACCTGCTTCTTTAGTAAATCAAGCTTAGTTTGCGTGTTTTGTTTTATTTGCTTAGTAATCTGATTTGTTCTGTTTGCTATCCCTTACAATCACTTAAAATCTGTCTTTTGTAGTTAATAAACTTATTTCTTGTTTATAACATAACCCAGTTTGTGCAATTCATATGGGGGGACAGAGGGAGGAGTAAGAAGCCGTGCATATCTCTCTTCACATTGAGGGAGAGGGTGAATTTTTATGAGCTTGCACTCTGCAAATCTTTCTATACAGCGCAAGACAGTATTTTGGGGTGTTATGCCCCAAAAGGGATGTGCATGTGAGTGCTAGGTGACTCTTCTCACACAGAGCTGATTACTTCAATCTGTGTCTGCAGCTGGGTGTGGCCCTACTTGTGTGTGTGTGCTGCAAGAGGCCGAAAGCCTAATTCAGCAAAACAAGGAGAGGGAATCCAAGCTAGTGGAGTAGGAGGGGTGAAACCCCAGTACATCAGGTGACATCCCTAAAGGGGAGTCCAACCCAGCACGATGGGGATTCCAGAACCTCTCTTGGAAGCCTATTCCAATGCCTATCTCTCCTTATAGTTAGAAAGTTTTTCCTAAATCTAACTGTAGCGATGCAAAGACTCACTGCCACGGCACCTTCTGCTGGTCGTCTCAGGAATTAGCTCTTTTCAGCCTTCGGCGCACCCTCTGCAGGCCAGTGTCTTTCCTGCCACTGGCAGGCACATCCCTCTCGGACCCCAGTGCCCTTTACCCTGGGCTTCTGCACCAGCAGTACCCCCACACTCTGGGTCTCCATCCCTGGGGAGCCCCCAAACCCTAAACCCACCTTGCCTCAGTGGCTACTGCCAGTAATCATCTAACCCCCACTCACTGGGGCAAACTGCAGTGTAATGGCCACTCATTGTTGGCAAGGGGTTAGGACCAGCTGCCTCTGCCTATTTCCAGGCTGCCCCTCTGCAGCCCCAGTACTTTTCTGGGCCTTTACCAAGGCCTGCAGCCTGGGGATTTACCAGGCTGGAGCTCCCCAGCTCCCTTTGCCCTTCCCCAGTACTGCTCCACTTGGGATACCTCGCTCTCAGGCATCTAGCCCTTCCCACTCCAGGGCTAGAGTGAGACTCCTTCAGCTCCTGGCCCCCAGCCCTTTTATAAGGGCTAGCTGGGCCCTGATTGAGCTGGCCACAGCTGCAGTCAGCTACTCACTCAGCTTTTCCCAGCAGCAGCCCTCTCTAGGGCTGCCTCTAACCCCTTCAGGGCCGGAGTGTGGTGACCTCCCTGCTACACTAACCTAAACCTCCTTTGC
Organism: Eretmochelys imbricata; assembly: GCF_965152235.1. Lineage (NCBI taxonomy): Eukaryota > Metazoa > Chordata > Testudines > Cheloniidae > Eretmochelys > Eretmochelys imbricata. The sequence continues at coordinate 48,581,922 of NC_135576.1, read as the reverse complement.
TGCTGATTAAGCCAATTACTTCTTGTCCTGCCTTCAGTAGACATGGCAAACAACTGATCACCACTCATCATCATCCTCTTATAAACAGCACTTAACGTATTTGAAGATGATTTAAGAGCTTCCTCATGGCTGCTCTCATTTATGCCAAAAATCAGCCTCTTTCTGGCCAGGAGCTACAGGATTAGGGGAGAATAAATGAGCTTTATATCTACTTTTGCCTGCTCATCCCATAAAAGGAAATCTAGCCCAGTGACTCTATTTATTTATTCTAAATAGGAGGTATTTTTTTGTCCAGTAGCAATCCTTTCTACAATTTGTTTTTCATCTCTGTTTTGTAACATTGAGTTGCATAGACACATTACTTATCTGTTTACATAAAGGAGTAGATAAAACAGTAATGATGGTGTTATTGACACAATGTGTATTTAGTTTATGCTAGGACATCTATAATATGTGAAAACAGTTGAGATGTTCTCAGCATATATCCAGTGGCAGATTAAAGAATTTGCCGCCCCTAGGCCCTGAAATAATTGCCTCCCCCTTCCCCCGTCCCAGCTCACCTCCACCTCCGCCTCCTCCTCTGAACGTGCCGCCCGGTCCTGCTTCTCCCCACTCCCTGCCAGTGCTTGTGTGCGAAACAGCTTCGCAAAGGAGGGGGGAAGATGGGGGAACACGGCATGCTCAGGAGAGGAGGTGGGGATTTGGGGAAGGGGACCAATAGGGGCAGGGAGGGGGCGGGGAATGGGGGCGGTGAAGTGGTGGAGTTGGGGTGGGGCCGGAGGGCGGGAACCGGCGCCAGGGGAAGCAGCCTCTGGCTGCTATTATAAATTTGTCGGCCTAGGCATTAATACACCGCTGCATATATGGATTTTCAATATCAGCCACTCATCAGGAAAATAAATGAAAAGACCAAGAACAAAAGAAATGGGAAAGTGTCATGTGATGCACCTGGCACCAATGGCAACTATGACTCATCACAGCACTGATTGCACTTCAGCTCAGTTGTATAGTGTTTGTACTTTGAGATCACAGATATAAACGCATGATGCAACAATGGTTTGGGTCATGCCAAGATCTGACCTAATCCAACACATGGGAGCTCAGAGGTAGAATTCCATCTTTATAGAAATCTGCTGTCAGTGGGTTAATCAATGCACAAGCTTTTCATAGATGGGGCCTGGGTTCACAGATGGAAAGACAGTAGGCTTTCGTGGTCTCCTCTAGATGTCTACAGAGATTTATCCACAAACAAACCCCATCATTGTACAATTTTGCACAAGACCTTGGTAAATTGGCCATCTCTTTTCAGGACTGTATTAGCAGAAATGTTACAAGTTAGGACAGAGGTGCATTGACAGAAATATATGGGAAGCTAGTATAGTGCTTAGCCGTACATTAGGCCTCCGATCTAAAGTCTGAGAGGAGAATAAAAGAATAGCTAGGGGATAGTAGTATCTATGTGAGCAACAAAGGCAGCTCAGTTTACACAGTGCACCTCTGTTTGTTTTGGCAGATCTGTATGTGGATCTGTCTCTGGGCAGGATTTCCAGGTCTGTCAGCTATGGTTAGTGTTCCTACCACACCTGTGCCCAGGTAGATCTACATTTATGCATTGTTCTCTATGCAATTGTTCTCGATCTCCAACCCAAGATAAATTTTCTAGCCATTTTCTTTTATACCCAATATCAAATTAGTATTGTGGCTTAAATCCCAGTCCCTTTGAAGTCAGTGGCAAAACTCCCACTGATTCCATTAAGACCAGTATTTGTGTGTTAAAAATACAGAATCTTTCAGGCACGCAGCAGACTCCAAATGTAACAAACGTATTGCATGTATGAGCAGAAAATTCCCCATGTGTTTGGCTCCCCATTTTTCACATTCTTTTTGGCACTGCTGCGGTCACAATCCATGATATAATATTGAGCTATATGCACTTTAATATAATATGCACTGTAACATTTGGAAGGCAGGGTTGCAGCATTCTGTGGTATGTGGCACACCTCCTTGATGCAAGTTAAAGGCATGTCAACAGCTGGTGTTTTTGGCTGTCACATATGACATCAACTAGCATGCCTCACTGGAGGAACCAGTGTGACGTGTCTTTCAATTCACTGAGAGCCGTGCCACGTCACGAAATACTGCCGTCCTTTTTTGTATTTTTATAAGGGATTTCCATTGTGTGCCCTTTCACATTGTGGGGCCAGATTTTCATCTGGTGTCAGCTGACTTCATGGGAGTCAATAGAAGGTAACCAGTTTACACCAATTGAGGGTCTGGCCCTAGGCATCAATTTTACACTGTCCTAATGTCCTGGCAGTGCAAGAGTATCCCACCACATCTACTACACCATTTAGAACAAACTGTATTATTAGCCACTCAAATGCTTGGGTGGTTCCATTTCTGGGGCTTACTGATGATCATTCCAAAGAGAATCCTAGGGAACTGTAGGTAACAGCATTTATCATACATGTAAGTAGAATCCATTTAGCATAAGCAAGTATTTCCAATCACAGGTTTCACTATGACTATTCCAAGTGAATAGTATTCACTGACAAAGTCTGAAGTAGAGGGCTTCCTTGGCTTCATTATTTTGATTGTAAGTGAATTATTCCACGTGTCTGAGGAGGGGTGTGGTGGTAGAAAAATCAAAGGCAAATCCCAAAATGGTTTATCTGCCTGTGCTAAAATGGATTCTGGGTATCCATGGAAAGCTGGAGTCTTCCAAGCATCCAAGTAATTTCCCTGCAAACACAGTTAAGCTCCCAGCCATCCCCTTTATGGCCTTCTTCCACTCCCATCTTTACATCTTCTGTGCTGCCCCTTATACTTGGAATTCCCTTCTCTCCCTGTGATCTCTCATCATTCAAATCCTCCTGTAAGACACAATTTTTCCATTCAAGTATCAGAGGGGTAGCCGTGTTAGTCTGGATCTGTAAAAGCGGCAGAGTCCTGTGGCACCTTATAGACTAACAGACGTATTGTAGCATAAGCTTTCGTGGGTGAATACCCACTTCGTCAGATGCATGTCTTCCATTCAGTTGTTCCCAGATGATCCTTCCCACGTGAATATGTATGGCATTATGTGAATGGGCATCCCATCTGCACATTGAATGTTTGAACTGCACTTCACCCCACGCAGTAGAGGCTCCACACATAAGGCTCCACACATTCAAGGCTCCACACATAAGAGCAGCCATGCTGGGTCAGACAAATGGTCCATCTAGTCCAGTATCCTGTCTTCCAGCAGTGGCCAACGCCAGGTGCTTCAGAGGGAATGAACAGAACAGGCAATCATTGAGTGATCCGTCCCCTGTCAGACATCCACGCATCATAAGCACTGAGTTTAGGCCTTATGTAGCATGTTGGGTCTTGCACAGGTTGTTTGCTGCACAGAGGTAAGTTTCATTCCTAGCAAATAGGTTGTCCCGATTCACCTCCCATAAACAAATTAACAGGAGTTGCACAACTGACTTCCTGGGCACTGCACAGAAATTATGCCCATAATATTTTCAGAATGCAAAATTTAGGCCATTAGCTATAAGAGGGAGTTAACCATTATAATGCAGATGACCCATTCAGCAAAGTTCACTTCACCAAATCAGCTTCTTTGTTGGGCTACAAACTGAGAAACAAGATAAGACTCAGAGTCAATGGCTTATTTCCATGTGACTACATTTTGGAATGTGCAGCTATAAATACACACACCTGCATTTATGCCACATTAAACATTTTTCAAATGTGTGGTGTGTGTCAGATAAAATATAAAAGATGGCAGGAGGGATCTGTTTATGATGAAAGTCTAAAACAAAATAAGCTGCATCCAAAAAAAGCGAGTATCCCTTTGTCATTCATCAGCTGCCAAAGTGATTTGAATGTTGTTATTTCAGGTGGGATCTTTCCACTGTAGGTACCCAGAGAACAACTCTGTAAACAATCACCTCCCCTTGTTGCTATGGCAACAGGGACATATATGGAGTTGAGGAAAATATGAGGTTTACAAGAGTAACAACAATGGAACTAACTGGCAGGCATGGAAAAAACTATCGATCAATCAAACTAATGGTCCAAGAGAGAATAAACTAGCTCTTGCTAGCTACATTTATATCCAACATTTCACATTATAATGCAATCTGTGGGCCTGCTCCCATGCAAGTCAATAGGATCTTTACAAGCTCGTTCTTGTAGAAGCAGCACTGTCTAGCACCTGTGTTTTGATAGATGGAAAATGAGAAAGGTAAAATACCACATAGAGCCAACTCCTGGTCTTACTAAAGTCGACAGGAGTTTTGCCATTTAATTCAATGGGAAGAAAGTCAGATCTATAATATGTAGATGGTAGTTAATTTTACAGGCTTGATTTCCAAGTACTGCTCTCCTTACACAAGTGAAACACCCATTGACTTTAATGGGAGGCTTACATGAATAAGGAGGACAAGATTTGGCTTTCAGTAGTTTATTTAATCCTAATTGTGATCCACTGGTGGTGGTTTGACATTAGATTTGCAGAGCAATAGGCTTGTGGCACGCATTTCTCTGAAACACACAGCCTTACATTCTAGTCACATGTGGTGAAGTAGCACCGAGTTCTAGTTTATACAAAGAGCTTTATGAGGTCACAGCAGCATTCTACTATCAGCCCTTTGGCAAAAGACTGGAGGCAGGAACAGCGGAAGTGCCCTAAAAGTGTGGGGGGGGCTACAGGAGCCCAAACCATGCCCTCCCCCCCTCAGGGCCCACCCTCACACCACCCCTTCCCCCCCCCGAGGACCCGCCCTCACACCGCCTCTTCCCTCTGAGACCCCACCCTTGCACCAACCATTCCCCCTGCCCTCACACCACCCTTTCCCCCAAGCCCCACCCTCGCACCACCCCTTCCCCCAGCCTTTGCACCGCACCTTCCCCCCACCCTCAAAAAGCCCCTTCCCCCAAGGCCCAGCCCTCGCACCACCCCTTCCCTCTGAGACCCCACCCTTGCACCACCCATTCCCCCTGCCCTCACACCACCCTTTCCCCCAAGGTCCCCCCCTTGCACCACCTCTTCCCCTGAGACCCCACCCTTGCACCACCCCTTCCCCCCAAGGCCCTGCCCCTGTGCTGCCTTTTCCCCACCAAGGCCTTGCTCCTCTGCAACCCCTGCCCCTCCCTTATGGCCCCTTGGAATTTTTTTACTGACCATGGCCCCTTGGTCCCCTCCCCCGGTTCCGGCGCCCCTGGCTGGAGGACGTTAGACAACAAAGCAGTTAGCTCCTTCCCTTCCTGGACTAGAGACTAATTATTTGGTGTCAGTGGTTATGGCACATTTCAGTTCCAGAAATGGGATGCAGCTGGAAGACATTGTTACTTGTGGAACAGAAGCTGGCAAGATCTTTCAATAAACAATGCTTCGCATCAAATGATGGCAAAAATAAGACCAGAAAAAAAGAAAACTTAAATTGGGGCAGCCTTAAATTAATAATAAATAAATTGGCATGATGCTCAGTAGTTTCTGTAAGCTTTTCCATTATCACATTGACATCATAATACTGTAATCCAACCACACAGTTCTCCACAAACAAGAGTAGACTGACTTTAAAGGCACAGCCTGCATCATGGGTGGTGTGGAAGAAACCTTATGGTGGAGGCAGCACAGTGTGCCCAAGCTCCCAGAGAAGTGCAGACACAGTACCATCTTTCATGGGCTCTCCTACCCCACCTCCCCTATGCAGGGTCCACTCTGCTGAACCCCTAAGAGTCCGACATTAACAGCCACCCGAACTCTAGTAGTCCCTGTGCTTAGGAGGGTTCTGTGTTGAGGGCTGTGACTGTGCCTGGCTCCTCCACAGGAACTCAGTGAAGAGAAGCTCCCTCCACCCACACATGATGGACAAGGTCTGTTTAGCTTCTACAGGAGATATAGGTGTGATTTCCAAAACCGCCCAGGATTGGTTTAACTCCATCCCATTGAAGTCAATGGCAAAATTTACTGCCTTCAATGGGAGCAGAGTTCAGTCAGTGAGGTCGCAGGGAGGGTGTAAACTGATGTTGAGTGTACATATGTACCTTGAGAAATTACCAGTCCCTGTTACTGCCAAACTTCTTTTATCACTTTTTGCTTTTAATAGGTTTGCACAGTTTATTTGGTTAGGAGTCAGTTTGTCATTATGAATGCAAGATGCCTGCACAACCAGGTTTATTTACTAGGATTTATATGGCTTCCTGACTCTGTGAGGACCTTTGTAACCAAGGCCAAAGCTGTTCTGTTACCCTTTCACATCGCTCTCTGCAATATTTTCTGGACTGAAACCTGGGACCTGGGTTTCATTTGAAGACGTCAGCTGGAACACAGGGTTTCCATCTCTGATAATACTACAATAAAAGTGGAAGTGGTGTAGCTCGCTGTAACCAAAGGAGGAGAAAGGTGTGAATTGTTCTTTCTTTGCTCTTGGACCATATATAAGCTATTTTTGACCAGCATGGGTCAGTATTTTCTTAAAGCATGGTCCTACTCTGTAAAACTAGTATCATATGGTTCCATTTTTATTGTGCCATTCAGTGATTCCATGTCAAGCACAAAACAAACAAAGAGTTTACTATTAAAAAGTACTTTTCTTCCTGACACAGAGTCACAGGGTCTGGTCTATGCCCCACCCTGTGACCAATCTCCTGGAAGTGACCCCTTCAGTGTGCTGGGCTCCCAGGACCTGTAGAGTTCTGCAGGGGCAGGCCCATGGCCTCCAAGACTCTGAGAACAGGTCTTTGGCACCAGCAAACCCTGTGTCTCTCCATGGCTCCCTGCAGAAAAGCCAACCAAGACAGACTCCTGCAGGAGGTTTATACTGTAGCTCTTCGGGGCTCAGGGCTCTCAGTGAGTATTTGCAGTGACATAGGCAGCCTTTTCAAAACAAGGTAACCATTTATTGGTCACCTGGAGCACAGAATCTGAAAAGCCTGAGGTTAGCAGAGAGAGGCAGAAGTTAAACCATAGTCCATCCTGGCCAAGTCAGCGCCATGATGTGCCAGCTAAGCTGTGATGGGCTCCATCTCTGGCCCTCTTCCCCTGTCCCCCTTTTGTCTCCTCAGGTCCAAACTTCTCTGCCCCTCAAAAAGGGGAACCCTTCCTCCCGTCATCTGACACATCATTCTCCAGCTCTGAACACAAGTCCCACCCACTGGAGTTTCCTGCTGTTAGGTGTTGATTGTTCAGTTGTTCAGGAATCCATTTGTCTTTCTGAACCTTCTGTTGATTTGGATCAGTTTGAGCCAGTTCTTTCATGACTCCAGTCATTCCACCCAGGGCCGGATTAAGACCTTTAGAGGCCCTAAGCACTGAAAAGATTATGGTGCCCCCCCCATATGTAATTCAAAATAAAAACGATACTATACTGTAAAATAAAATTTTATTTTTCGAAATGACACAAAACTCACATGTATGCTAAAATTAAAATAGCTTCTTTCTAGATTTTCTGATTGCAAAATTCTGGATAAGTTCATCGAAGCAGACTCGAAGAAGCATGTCCGCTTCCATACATAATAGGGAAAGTGAATCAAGTCTGTCCTGACACATTGTTGTTCTCTGAGGGTTTTTTATTTTTTTCAGCTGAGCAAAAGAGCGTTCTGTGGAGCAGTTAGTAATCATCAGTGTTAGAAAAATACGTAGTGCGATCTCTACATTTGGAAATACACATTGTATTCCATCTTTCAGTATTGTGTCATGAAGATCAATGTGACTGAATTTCATTTTTCCTGTTTCATTAAACTTTGCGCGCATATAACAGTGGAACTGCCGTACTTCTCCACAGAGATTCATGTTCAAGTCAACAGGGTATGAGTCAACTAGCTTTTGGGAACCTTGTGAATATTGTTTGTCAGATAAGTCCATATCGTTTAGAAAAGAAAATCTACTTGATACTTCTTTGTACACTTCACCTCTCCTCTTCATATGAGCTTCTAGTGTATCAATTATAGCATAGTAAGTAGATACGCGAAATTTGTCTCTAGGATTCAATGCTGTTTCTGTTGCACTGCTATCATTTGCTTGTTTTTTCCTGATTCACCTGCAGGACTGGGCTTCTTTGTAGTTAGTATCAGGCAAGATATCTTTTGATATGTCTTCAAATCTTTCAAAATCATTCCTCAAAGTGTGTAAGTGGTCTGCTAATGATTGACAGAGGTCTGCACATGTTTTCAAATCCAATTCTTTTTCTTGGAGAGCTTGACTTGTGTGGTAAAAGTGTTGTAAAATTTCATTCCACATGGTCAACATGAATACAAATTCTAGTTCTTGCATCTTGTTTGCAATGTTTTCTGCCTCTCGTATAGTTTCTCCCTTTTGTGATTGGTCTTCAGCTGTACTTTCTAATGCATCCACAGTCTTTGAGTAGGACTCCAGAATTGCACTTGTTGCCACTCCATGTGCCTCCCAGCGAGTATTAGAAAGAGATTTCAACACACAATCATTGCCCAAATACGTTTTAAGAACTACCCATCGGTGTGTTGAGGCAGAGAAAAATGTATAAAGTGGACTATTGAGAAAAAATGTATAAATGGACTATTGAGAAAAAACTTACTGCCACCGGACAACAAATCAACAGTAGTGCGGCTAACAAGAGAGATTGAGAGAGTGTGCAGCACATGGTAGGTGGGGATAAGTAATAAAAAGAGAACAGAAAAATGAGGGAAGAGTGTGTAGTGGAGTGTAAGGAAGTCTAACAAAGTTCTGATTTCTCCCATACTTCGATGCTTTTTTGGAAATATCAAATATCAAATTTTTTAAAAAAAAATCTCTTTTTTTTTTGATGCCTCCTGCTTTGCTGGTGCCCTAAGCATGTGCTTAGTCTGCTATCGGGTAATCCAGCCCTGATTCCACCCAGACAGCAAGGTGACACACACCCTGTCTCCTGCAATGTTCCAGGAGCAGTGACACTGTGAACCTTTTTGTACCCACTGGGTAGCAATGCAACATACAGAGAGAAACTGAAGTATGCCTAGGATTCATACAAATATTACACAAAATTCCCACTTCACCACATCTCCTATCTTCCAATCCAACAGACTGAGTTTAGGTTCAGAGATTCAAAGGGGGCTCATTGACTCCTGTGCATACCCCATGGGGATATTTCTCCTCTCACTTACACCAGGAGATGTCAAGAATAAGTCCATTGAAGCCAATAGCATTACACTGCTGTAAGAGCAGCATTGGTTACAGGAGAATCAAGCCTCATGATTTCAAGTTATGTCCTCCATGACACCTGTACAGCCCCATTGCCTGCATTGCGCAGGTGTAATGGTAGTGGATTGGAACTTAATAAGCAATTATTGGGGTGATTCACAAGAAGGAATAGAATGCAGCTCACTGTCTCTTGTCTCTACTGGCTCAGTAAGAAAACAACAAAGACTTGGCACAAGAGTAGAAGGCTAGGACTCTGAATAGACATGGGAAGCAGATCTGTGGAGTAAGACTAGGACATTTTAGAACAGTAATTCTGCAGACTTGTGCTACATTTAAATATACACTCAGCTTTGATAGCAATTCACCCTGTTCTAATATTCAGCTGCTAAATAGCTACAACAGTTTCATCTCCCCCTCCACGCACCCCTCATCCTGAACATCTGATAGATACCAAGCTGTGTTATGTATGCTAATGTGGGGGGAGGAGGGAAGAGACCATTACCAGACACAAAATGGTTCTAGCAGAGATACGCACCAGCTATAGCCCCCACTATTTATGTAAAAGATGTTGCTTCCAAATGCTATTTGATTATTATTCCTAATCTCAGTAATCTGCTCTAAATGGGTTTATTAAAGTGTCCTCAGAGTCACTGTGGGGTCTATCTATTCTAACAACAATTTTGCAATGATTGCTATTCAACTCACATCTGTTTCTAGGGGTTTTTATATGTTATTATATATCTAGTAAAAGTATTTTAATTTTCTTTCCTTAGACAGTACAGCTACAGGAAACCTGCTGTGGAAACTATCTTCAGAACAAACATGGGCATAAAATCAGCTGAAGCCATGGCTTTATGTATCCTCATCTCTTTTGTCCTTACCCAGAAATTTAATTCCAAATAAATTTTCTCAGCTACACTGACCTGTCTCCTTCTAAACATAGGCCACTTCTTATTATCAGAGTCCATGGAGAAAGTAGAGCTGGATCCTTCTCTTGGTGCTGCCCCTGACTGCTCTGTGACTTTGGGCAAGTCACTTAGTATCTTTCTGCATCTCAGTTTTCCCATTTGTAAAAATGTGAGGGAATGACACTTTTGGAAAGTGCTTGGAAATCTTTGCATGGAAAAATGTTGTTTAAGTGCTCAGTTTTATCACCTTGCTGCTTTTTCTTTCTTCCATCTATTAATTGTAATAAAATCCACAAATAATCCCAACAGAGATATTTGAATCAAAAGTTCATTTAGTACATCAATTAAACCTGGTGCTGGCTTCCTGCCATTTCAGTCTAGGTGAACTGGTTAATAATCTACTGGTTACAATAGGGAAATTGGAGCATGGATTCTCTACTGACTTTGCTCCTGACTCACTGTTATGTTTCTGAAATATAAATAACAGCACTGAAGCACTTATATGAACACAATGCATATAAAACATTGCATGGATTTTGTAGATCTAAGATAAGGACATTTTGGTCAGTCAACTTTTGGGTACCTTTCAAATGGAACAAATCAGGGGAAAAGAAAATTTTAAGCTCAGTCCAGCAAGGTGCTAGGAGTTAAGTATGGTTATGTAAGTCAATAGGGGTGGAGGTTGCCCAGCACCTCCCAGGATCAGGCCCTTCTTTTGAAAAATCTCACAAGAAAATAATTACTCCTAATCAAAGATGAAGGACTCCCTCTTGCCCCTCCACCCCCATAGGTCTATATTAAGCAAGATAGCATTTCAACCATTAGACAGAATGTTCCTGAGGAGTTAAAGTTGCATAGACTTTGTTCATTACTATTCTGACTCAGCAGGTTCTTATTAGCTGAATAAGTCAAACTTTTGGATACCTCTTCACAAGCTGTCCCTTAACTGTTACAATCAAGACTATGAATGATGCTCTTATACAAAAGCATCCTTGCTCAGCAACAAACTTTCCTCATGATCTCATACTAGGAAGCCAAATAGCAATGGCATGGTGGTAACTTAGAGCATCTGTTAACTGATACAGAGAAATTCTCAATTAAAAACAAATCAGAACAAACCCTTTTTTACTTCAGCTTATAGATAAAGCTAACTTCTAAAACAATGTTCTTCTGATAGATTATTTCAAGTGAGACCTGTGGCTAGAGAGACACACTGGTTAATTTGTCCAGCTGTCAGCTGGACAGTCAACTTGGGTTTAGCACTCTACAGCAGTTCTGAACATATGTTGCTTTTGTCTTAAACTACATTTCTAATGCTAAAGCTTGGAAATCAGATTAAATTAATGCAAAGAGGAAATTTGGGGAACTAAATTGATTATGAATGTCTTTGACAGAAATCCCCAAATGCATGTATTGCTTTAACATCACCTCTTTGTCTCTGGTGTTCTTGGAATCATTTGTTTTATATATTTGTGCCATTGCCTCATGCTGCTGACTTTAGGGTCACAAGTAATTAAATAAATGAGATTTGGAAGTGAGGTTGGACATCTTCATAATTCTCCTTTCATCAGTTGAATTACACTACTGTTAATCTGATTCCCAGCTAATGTGCTAGCTAATGATACAGCTATACTTACAAAGATAAAACACAAAGGTTTGATATAAGAACAACCAAATCCCAAAACTTTCCTATTCCAAAAGAAGAAAAATAGGCTTGATCTGTTATACAAATGTTAAAGATTATTTTGAACATCCCTCAGGTTTGAGGAGTGGAGTCTGAATCCAAAGGCTACAGCTTTAATAATCTATTCAATATGATTGATCCTGTACCTCAACAACATTTCAGACAATCAAGAAATCTAATCACTAGTTCCTCAGATTTGAAGGCATTTGCTATGGCCTTCCAGTTTCCTTTGCCAAAGAGACCTCACAGCTACCATAACCATAAACTGAAAGCCATTCCATCCAAAACCTTAATTCTTCCTCTTTCCCCTATCATTTGCCTTTTGGGCTGACAATTAGATTTCCCCCAAAGTGAATATTTCTTTTTTAAAAGTTTCAACAAAATTTGAATCTTTTTTGAGTGAAAGTGTTCAAGCAGGAAAACAATATTCATACCCCTTTACAAAAGGGTGAAGAGCTTATTGTACTCAGCCAGTTCAAAAAACTGGATTTTACATCTCAAACTTGCCATGAATCTAAATCATCAACCACATGCTTAAGAAACTAATGAATTTACCAAGTCAGTAATACACACAGTTCACATCCTGACCTTGCTTTCCCAAAGTTCAGGGCCATTCAGATACCAAGGTTTTAGTTTGGGTCTACCCCAAATAATGGGAAATAAAATTGTCAAGTGGCAGCACAGCCACTTCTAGTCACTAGTGAGCAAAAGGGAAAAAGTGGCAGAAATCAGGGAAATGGTTCTAGCAGCTAATGCCCCTCATTCAATGCCCCTCTCTTACCATGCCAAGACCGGACCCTGGAGCAATAGTGAAGGCCACTTACCCTGCACAGAACATGTAGAGAGTCACATCCAAACTGGCCAATAAATATTTTTGACAAGTTGCAGTAACCCATGCTATGTGGCTTTGAAGTAGGCATTTTATGAAGGGGGGAAATGCTAGTAATGGTATACAAAGCTAAGAGGTTTGGGGGCATGGTTTGTTTGTTTACTTTTAATAGATGGTATTCTGTGGCTCTTTTTATGGAGGTGTTGCCTGTGGTGTTTTAAAAAGATTAATTGCCCAGGGTTTTGCATGGCTCTCTGAAGAGCTCAGTTTATGTGGTGTTTTACAGAGAAGTTGTATTAGTCTGGTTTTAATTTGGCCTTTTTATTGGTCCTTCCATAACTGGTTTCACAGTCGTGCCTTTGTTGCCTTTGTAACCATGAGGGAAAAGGCCTGTTTCTAAATATAACAGTTCAGCAGCGTGGGTGATAAGATAAGAGTCAATGGCACATAGCTGGAAAGTCATTCATTCAGGAATCTCTCTCCCAGGACCACCCGCGATGAGAGCCACCATAGTTTCAAAGCCTTTCTTGCTTTATTCTGCCTGAGCCCTGTGCGCTGTATATCAAAAGTCAACATGAGGAGAGAGGTTCTTCTCTGAAGAATTTAAGGATGGCGTCTTAAAATGAATACAGCCTGGAGCAGCATTGACTCTAGTCACCCAAACCCATTGTACTCTGCAGACTCATGGACACTCCACTTCCCAAGGACTCTCAATGGCAGCAGGGTTTAATGAGTATCATTTTTACAATCTTGTGGCAGATCCAAGGGCTCCTCTTTAGGGTTCACAGGTTACCTAATATGACATCAGACCAGCCCTAGCAAGGAGTAGAAGAAATAGGCTGTGTCAGAGATTCCAGCGTCGGAAAACTCTTTCACTTCCAACAAAAGCAACTCAATGGCTAAGAGCTCCATGTTTTAGTGTATACCAGCTCACCCATCCTGGCTTTCTCAGATTTTTTGCCAAGTCTTCAACAGGTCCCATATAATTATCACAACTAACTTGCTATTAATGGATTTAGCAAAGGTGAAAGCATTGTGAAATATTTCCAGTTTTCCATGCAAAGATTTCACTACATTTCTAATACTTCTAAACAAATAACTGGCTCTGGCTATGTACAATACTGCCAACAGCATTGTTAGATCACTTCTTATTCTATTGCCAATTATAAAGTCAGGCATTAAGGCACTGAGGAAACTACTGTTCCTAGAGAAGTTGACACAATAATGTCATGTAGCTATTTAATGTGACAATGCAGACAATGGGTTTACCACTGATGGAACTGTTCACATCGCAGTCCTTAAGTGTTATGACAAGATATTGTTAGGGTGCACATTGGCTACAAAGTGGTTAATACAACTGGACAGTTCCCCCCACCCCGGGTTGAACTACTTAATGTTTAAAATGGTCAAAACTCACGGTTCTTTCTGGCCAAGGAACAGGAGTAGCTAAGCTGTATATATATGGGGTTTTTATGGCATATTATCTTCTTTTGTGCATATTTATTTGGCAAAAATTAGCAGCCAGCAATATCCATCTGCCCGTTAGCCCTTTTACAAGAATTAAGAAGCAGGGTGATCCAGAGGTTAGGACACTAGCCTAGGACTTGAGAAACTTGGGTTCAATTTTTTATTTCCTGTGTGAACATAAGAACAGCCATACTGGGTCAGACGAAAGGTCCATCCAGCCTAGTATCCTGTCTTGCTGCCAGTGCCAGGTGCCCCAGAGGGAATGAACAGGTAATCATCAAGTGGTCCACTCCCTATCGCCCATTCCCAGCTTCTGGCAAACAGAGGCTAGGGACACCATCCCAGCCCATCCTGGCTAATAGTCATCGATGGACCTATCATCCATGAATTTATCTAGTCATTTTTGAACCCTGTTATAGTCTTGGCCTTCACAACATCCTCTGGCAAAGAGTTCCACAGGCTGACTGTGTGACCTTGAGCAAGGCACTTGGGAAACTGAGGCACAGAAAGCCCATCTGTAAAAGGGAGATAACAACACTTCCCTATTCCACAAGGGTGTTATGAAGATAAATACATATAAAGATTGTGAGGTGCTCTGATACTGCAGTGATGGATGCGAGTAAGAGAGAGAGTTACAGATTAATGTGAATCAGGATTTTGTTCTTCTCTATAAATTTGAGAGAAAAAAAACAAGTTTCCATGTTCCCCTATAGCCTCTGCTACCCACTTTCCCGCAATTTGTGCACCATTTAAAGACCTGATTCCACACCCTTTATTCATGTTGAGTAGTGCTTATTCATACAGGGCCAGACTGTGGCCCACCTCGTGCACCTATGCGTGCTAGGCTGAGGATGCAACGCCCTTTCTCCCCTGTACTAATGATGACCCTTACCATGGATAACTGCACAGGAGGGAAAGCAGCCTCCACAGGACCACAGCTTTCTTCCCCTGTGCATGTGGGCGGGAATAGGAAGGAAAGGGGAACATACTGGCCTGGACAGCTGTCAGAATCTGCTTCCCAGGCTGCTCCTCAGCAGCATGAACAATGCACTGGCCATTGCTTTGGGCTTGTGGCAAAGCCCTGATTGAGTCCGTCAGCAGCACTCAAAGTAAGGTTATAGATTCAGGCCCTGGAATGTACCCCTCTCAACCTGCCAAGCTCCAAAGGTGAGATACACCATGTGCCAAAGACCCCATATGAACACACACAAATAATCATGCAGAAAAATGACAATGATTTGGGATTCATTCTTTTAGTGTGAATAACTATCACCTCAGCTTCATTATTATTATTTCTATTGCAATAGTATTGCAAGGCCCAACTAAGAAAGGAGCCCCTAGTGTGCTAGGGTCTGTACATACACATAGTGAGAGAGTCCCTGCCTCAAAAAGTTTAGATGATTTTTTATTTCTGAGGTAAATGTTCGGGGACACGACATTTGTGTGCAACTCTGGTAACTTTGGGATTAAACCAAGCAGCAAGCCTGAAAATGGGCTTCCTTAGGTAGGCCCCAAAGTATTAGTAGCATTACTTCAGGATGTGCAGCCTAGTGTAGGCTTTAAATATATGTACACTTGAATGAACAAAATATATTATGGTGAAAACCAGAAATTAATTTTTACTCTTATTTAAATGATCTCACTAAGTCAATTATAAACCAAGGAGGTTGCCCTAAAAGTCCAAAACAGTAATGCAACTCATTGGGGTTCTGCAACATTCTGCCTTAATCGGTAATACAATTTGTGAAGATATTTGGTCAGTTCTGCTCTTTGGAGAGAACTGTCCATATCAAGGAAATAGTCATAATTTGCATATTATGGACACAATTTTGAAATGCTCTTTTTAAAATAGTTGTATTGATAACAAATGGAAGTTGCTAGTTTTGAAATGAAAATATCAATAGCTGCTAAAGATCAACTGCATTGTCATGCTAACCAAAATTTCTAAGCAGTAGGGGTTACATTCTAGACAGACCATCACTCTGGAATACGTCTATAAGAAGCACATGTTGAGAACTGTTTGCATTATGGTTTTGTTTTTAGGCTGTGCAGTGCCATACACTGTTATAATCTGGCCAGTATTCATCCCAACGGTAACTGCATTTTAGTTTTGTATTCCTTCTTGCTACTGAGCCAGAAGTTGCTGCCAACCCAACATATTTACATGGCCCTTACTAGAGGAATCAGGAAAAGTTACAGACATAGCACTCAAGGGACTCCATGCCAGGCTGTTCCATGGAGTACTGCATTGTCTGCAGACCTGTGGTGTGAGAGGTTTAGTGGTGGTGCAAGCTGTGGGTGAGGCATCAATGCAGCCAATGGCTCTACAAACCAATGCTTAATTTGTGCCAGGATTTTCCAGGGCTGAGCCCCGGGCACCTTTAGGCTTGGCAGTTCATAGCCCCAGCACCTCTGGGCTTGCTGCATCAGTTTTGAATGTAAAAAAAATTGCTTGAGCCCTGGCACCTCTTTCATTACAATTTAAGCACTGCTGCAAAACTACACAGATCTATCAGCTAAAACCCTTCATTAAACAGGGCACCAGGGCCTGGCCACTAGCACAGTTCATTGGTTGGAATAGTGGTCAGGAAGCAACTGGACAGTTGTTCAACATCCTGCTCCTTGGAGGCAGCCCAACAAAAAGCAAAGTTAAATAATCTTTGGAAATCTTCTCTTGTTTAATCATAAATGGATTTCAGTTTTAAAAAGTTAAATGGAAAAGTGATATTTCAGCCTTTGGACAGCTGCTGTACCAGGTGGCATGTGGTGAATCTACCCTGGGGGCCTGAGAAATAAATAATATATAAAAGGTCTTATATTTCACTAACTTCAGATAAGTATGTGGAGCTTCCTACAGCGAGCCTGAAGGAAGGGGGAGCCTGAGAAATCACAATGAGCAAACGGGAGAAAGGCTTTCATTTGGTTAGAGATGGTTCTCTTCATGCGGTTCCTCAAACAGCAGCTCTCATTCAGTGTCAGCTCCCAAGGACTCAGTGCTAGACTTTCAAAGCCGACTCCTTCTCTGATGCATCTGAGAGAAATAACATGTCATCAGATCATAAGCTTGTGCCAGAATTGTGATTTGTTTGTCTAGACTTTGGTCACTCAAATATGTTTACTGCTAAACATCATGAGAAATGTGCAACAAATAAAGAAGTGTCTAAGATCCTTCATGGCTGTCTCTACTGACTCAGCCTGTGTTAGGCCATACTGTCAGATCTTAAAGTTCACCTTCAGATTTGCTATCTCTGTCTACAACACACTGCTATATTCTATCAGAACGGTGTATTTTACAATCATCAGCAACTCCTTCAGTTTGAGAGCAGGGCTTTCAGAATTCTTTGTCTAGTTCTAGACACAGTATTTTAAACAGAAAGAACTGTCTCTTGATTCCATGAAGTCAATGTGAGCTCTACCATTTTAACCCTTTAAAATGAAAAAGATCAGATTTATCAGAAATCAGATTAAGTTCACAAATTAAAATGGTGTCTGAATAGTCTCATACTGTTCAATGTTCCATTGCTAACTTTACATTTAAATAGAACCCCAGCCCTACTTCACCGAAGCTCTCATTCAAAGTACTCTTAGTCTCATAATATTCACAGTCTTCTATATTCAACAATCATCAGGAAAAAAAATCCAAGCCTGTCATTTTTTGGCAGGGAGAGAAGAGACACATTTTGGTCATAATTTTTTACTCTTTGGAGCTACTCAGATGCCACAGTGGTGGGTCCCAGTATGAGAACCTACAGAAAGATGGTTTTAATTGTTTCCATTTAATCTAATATAATATAATAGAAAATAGAGAGCTAATACAATAGAAGAATTTTCTGATTTTACAAGAAAAGCCAGTATATTGGATATTACAGAGCTAAATTAAGAAATAAGTGGTTTTCCCATGAAGTAGTTTAACAGAGAAATTAGCATCCCAAGTTCCAATCCCCACTCTTTAATTGACTTACTGTGTGGCCTTTGGCAAGTCATTTCTCCACCTTGATCCAATCCAGTGGTATTGGAACAATTTTTTATAATTGGGGTGCTGGAAGCCATTGAACAAAACTGTAAGACAAACTATAAGCCTTGTATGGATGGAACCCACTTCAAGCCAGGGGGTGCTGATGCACCCGCAGCACCCCTAGTTCCAACTCCCTTAATCCAATCTGTAAAATGGAGATAATATTTATTAACCTGTCACTCATGGATAGAGTGGCCAGACATCCTGATATTACGGGTGTTTTGTCTTACATAGGCAACTATTACCTCCCCTCCCCTGAAAAAGAAAGTGTCCCAATTTTTGACACTTGCTATCCGGTCACCCTCCTCAAGGATGTGGCATAAATAAACAGAAAATTTTGTGCAGCATTTTATAAAAACTGTAAGTGTTTACTGTAATACTATTACTAACTACAGAGGGGTCAAAAAAATTTTATGGAACTGTTTTCCATAGGAAAATGCTGTTTGGTCAAAAAAATCAAATGTGTATTGTGGGACCATGTTGATTTTGATGAAATTTGATGGGAAAAAATGAGTGAAGTGGAGTATTTTGTTCAGATTGTCTCATTTTGTTCCAACTTTCCAATTTCATAGTTTAATATTATTTACATTAGTATATACTACATTTATAATATAAAATATGAATGTGTTGACATTATTAAAACTAAATGTTTCAATAAGGTTGTTTCAATGTTTTCAAGTAAAAAATATTTCAGAATTTTCATTCCACAGAAAATTCCTACTTTTCATCCCAATTCAAGATAAAAACAAGTTTTGTAATGTCAGAATTTCCTGTGGGATGGAAATTCCATTTTCTGACCAGCTCTAATTATACATGTTTGTGTACATATCTTCCACACCCACAATTTGAGAGAGGGGGAGATATAAACGCATGTTATAATATTATGGGGAAAAATTATTGGCATGAGTGTGGGATGACTGAGTTACTAGCAATTGATGACATCACTAATCAACTCTGAAGTGAATGCCAAATAAGGGCCAACAAAACCACACACGCACAAGTCATATGTTCTGAACATGCCACATTTTACTGGAAAGCTGTTTTTAAAGAAGGTTTTTTAGAATGGTTTGGTACTATTTCTTGTATCCTTCCACCTATAATGCCACTGTTTAGTGCTGCCATCTTTTGCAATTTTTAGTTAGCATATCTCAATATTTGGTGTTTTTGTAAAACCCCAACTTCCAGAGTCGTGTGGTTACATGAGACTCTCAACTTACATTTAAAGAAAAAGAAAAAAGTTATTAGACAGCATGGCTGTAGTGAAACATTGCAAATGTGAACCCTAAAGTCTCAAAAACTAGAAGACAAATGAAAAGAACAACCAATTTCTTTTTTAAAATCTCATGATTTTAAAAATAATCTCAATTTTGAGGGGTCGAAGCATGATTCATTTAATACCTGGGGTTGCCAATACTGATACTGAACTTAGTAAAGGAGGAAAAAAACAGAATTAAATCATTTAAATATGCCTTTGAAATGGCCTAAAATTAGGGTGACCAGATGTCCCGATTTTTCGGGACAGCCCCCATTTTGGGGGCTTTTTCTTATATAGGCACCTATTACCCCCACCCCCTTGTCCCGATTTTTCACACTTGCTATCTGGTCACCCTACCTAAAATAGATTTTTTTGTACATAAAAATGTCATGAAATTAAAGTCAGATGTCTCAGGACCTTACAGAACTAGAATATGTGCTGTCTCCCAAAGTGGGAAGCTCCCCTTTTCCAGTGCATAAAGTTCCCAGGTCTGTCTTAGAAGAACTGTAAAATATCACACTGAATATTGCCCATCCTGCACGCCAGGGTAATTTAGTAACTGGTGGAAATGAAGAAACATTTTTGTGGGAAAGCTGATTTTTAAAATGTAACAGCTGTTGGAAGCTGCTCAGAGGTCCGGAACATTGGATGAAGTCATAGAGAAGAGGTGCGGGTAAACAGGTCATAAGTGTAGGACAGCTTATATTTATCACTTGACTCTGCAGTTCATCACATGGACATCACCACCACATACAGAGTGTGTAGAGTAGGTTCAATAGTGCATATTGTGATGTATTGAGGACTGTTTTGGAATTGCAAGATGTTGCTTTAAGAGCAGAAAGGAGGGGTTCCCCTGGTCACGCTTGCTGGCTAAAGGGCTCTGTATCAAAGGGTGTAATTCTGAGTCAGTTTGCAGACAGACAGCAAGAGTATGGTGAGGTGAACTGCAACTCTGTTTTAGGGAGCAATCTGCTTTGTCTCTTTCTGATTTGGGTGTGTTACTGTTTTGAATTCTAAGAAATAAAAGAGTTACATTGCAACCTTCCAGCAGGAGTATTTATGTTTTTTAAATCTATTTCTGTGTGTGCCTTGAATGTAACAGAGAAAAAACTGGCGATGAAGATGGGATTTAAAAAATAAATGTGAGGAAGACTAAAGATAAAATGGCTGCATATGGTAATGTGGCCAGTTTCCAACTTAATGGAAAAGAGGAAGATTTTGCAACATATACTCAGAGACTTGAGCAGTATTTTTATGCAAATACTATAGAAGATGTTTATAAATAGAGAGGCACAACTCAGCCCATCTTATTCTAACTGGCTGGTTGCAAACTGACTTTCATCACACACTTGGCTACAGAGTCCTGGCAGCCTACAATCAGGACCAGCGAACCTCCTCAGCTCTTAAAGCAACAGTTTGCATTTCCAACACAGTCCTCAATACACCACACATGTGTGCATATGTACAGTGGGGCCCAAATTGTGAAGTTTGGATGTGGAGCCAGATCTAAGGTAGAACTTTCCCAAATTTCAAGGATGTTTGGCGTTCCAGTTCAGCCCACTACATGTATGGAAGAGCTAAACCAGATCCAAAACTCCAGAAAGTTCAGAGCAGGATAGGGATCAAATTTAGAGATCTAGTGTGCAAGATTATCCCACTGAGGGGAAAATCGCAGAGAGGAGCCAACCATAGACTCCGGCTGGTAGGAGCAGCTGCAGAAGCAGCCAAAGCAGGAACCTTTGAAAATTCAGACAACTTTCCCCCTCCCTCAGTGGCTTTACCTCAGCTTCACTTCACACCTGCCCTTCTTACTTTCATCCCTCTTCCCCCTCTTTCACCCTCCTTCCCTTCAGTGTCTGCTTTCCCTTTCCCTTTTCTTTCCATTTAGCCTCTCCTCTCCTAACTAACCTCCCCCACCAAAATCATGGAACAGAATGCCTGCTGACATCACATTGTTGATACTGCATGTGTGTTAAACCCCTTCCCCCAGCCTGTGTCTGTCTGGTCTATTTAGATTGTAAGCTCTTCAGGAGAGGGGCCCTTTACTAGTCTGTGTTTGTACAGCTCCTTGCACAACATGGCCCCATTCTTGGTTGGCCCTTAGGAACTACTGCGATAAAATGGTTTAAAATAGTAACCCGCATTTCTAATCATGTGCGGTACAAGGGGCATATTCACCAATATGTTCAAGCTGCTTTTTTTTAATAATTACACCATTTTTTTAAAAAATTGAGAGTGAGGGAGGCTGGGGTAGAACACACAAACCACACACGTTGTGGCACCTTGATCCAATAGAAGTCTGATATTAACTCCATGCCATCTAAAAAAGAAATGAAACTAAGAATCCTGAGCAAAGCATAGATCCACATCGTCCTATGAAAATACGTTGGTTCTGCACAGTCTGAGCAGACCTAGCTCACTTGGGAAAGCGACCACTCACAACCAAAAATTAAATACGGACTTTCCCAGCATAAAGGCAGCCATTCGAACGGGGACATTAAAAACAGAGCTGGTAGAGGACCGTGTTCAAATGAAGGTACTTTTACATACGTCATAACAGGGATTTAGGATCTCCTAAATGTGATTGTCAATAACTCCTTCCTCTTTCTTCCACATCCACCCAATTGTGGTGTTTTTGTTCATTGGTGCTGCTGATCCAACTCCTATAGAGAATCTTTTTATTGACTTCAGTGGGACTTGAAGGAGGCCCATACATAAAGAGATTTTATGAGAGGTCTTTACATATTATAGGGAGATCAGAATATTATATTCCAAATTGAATACAAATTGCATGAAAAGCCTCTTCAGTACTTAAATCTTTATAGCCTAATGTTGCCACATTTACAGTGACACCATCAGATCTAAGTCACTTTTTTGTAGGGTTGCCAACCCTCCAAGATTGTCCTGGAGTCTCCAAGAATTAAAGATTATGTCATGTGATGAAACCTCCAGGAATATGTCCAACCAAAATTGGCAACGCCATGTATGAGACGCAATATGCCACTCTCTGTCAATATGAATATCTATCACCAGTGTTTCTGGCAACCTACACAGCTCTATACCAAACAAAAGAGGGAGAAACTGGAGATGAGGTGATACAAACAGCCAGCACATCCCACTGTTTCCTTTGGATACAGTAGAGATGGTTGCATGACATGCTATTCATAACTTTAGTTAAATATTTTGATGACACTCAAGAGCAAGGTTATAATTAAATGTCCCTCCAAGCACTGTTATCAGAAGGAGTTAAGAGCAGGAATGAATATCCCCAACACACTTCCAATAAGTAAAGCAGTATTTATATGCCAGAACCTTTTCTATATCTTCCTTCAGTTTACTTATTGTAAATATTTCCCAGTTTCTTCTTTCCTTACTTCTTAAAGATGCTCCTCCCTTTCCAAGTTTGTCAGTGACAAAGATTGGAAATTAACACCTCTTAACTGAAGCTATGAAAACCTTAGTGGTTTCGTTTTAAAGGAGGTCATGTTAATCATCATTTTCAGTCTGAGCAGGCTTCCGGAAACCCCATCAAGTTTGGATTTGAGTTTCCAACAAAACCTAAATCAGAGTAAAACTTGGTCATGACAGTTGCATTTTACCTGGTTTGGCATTAGCAATACATGAAACTTCAAACTAGGCATGGGCTCAACAAGACCAGAACCTAACCAAAACCCTGGATCCTGCTGAAATGTAGGCAAGTTCTGACCCATATCCCAACTTTTCAGCTCTACGAACTGACTGATCCAAACTCCCCAAATCTCAGCTACTCCCTGGCCAACTTTGGGAAAGTTCAGATTTAAACTCTGGGCCCAGCTCTAGTAGGTGAAAACCAGAAGGCAGCCCTGGTTGTGCTGGCAAGGTTTTGGCCATATAGCTCTACTATTTTAAATAATCAGACACAGTTACTTGCTCTTAGAGAATACTCATTACTGCCAGAGCTTAGTCAGAGCCTAAATTACATGCAGTGAAGGTGATGTGCAGTGAAACCATATATATGTATACTGAAATTTAGGAATAGACACGCTGATAGAAAGATAACCTACCTAACAATTATAAGAGAAAATCTTGACATTGCGACCGCCACTGCCTAGAACCAATCCTTCTCTATTTTGTGCAACAGCTTTTCAGAATATTTTTAGATCTAGGCTCAAATGATAAACATTTAACAAGAAGAACTTATCTTATCGACTCCCTGCAAAAACTTTACAGTACAGTCTGCTTGGAATCCACGCAGTCATGAGGTCTCCAAGGGAACCAATTTAAGCCTAAAGACTAATCTGTCTATCTGGCATTTATACTGTGCTCTTCACCATGGTATTCGAGAGCCATTGGGGGGTGATTTGTCATGGGGCTCACAGGAGTGGCCACTTCAGCTCTGCCATTGTTAGCAACCCTGGGAGCCCTGGCATAGGCAGATCAACAACTCCCAGAGCTTTTTTCAGCATCTTATTTATTAGGTCTGTTTTGAGCCAGTTTAGAGAATATATGGCATTAAAAAGACATCTAGCTGCTACCCACTTATCTGCAATATGACTCCCAACATCGTGAACACCAGTGGGGCTGAGCAGTGATTTCACTTCAGCAGCAACATTAGGAAATAGTAGGGAAAGAAAAGATAGAGCAGTCCCATGGTTAGGACACTAGCCTAGGACTTGGGAGACCTGGCTTCATGTATCTGCTCTGCCACAGACTTCCTGCGTGACCTTGGGCAGGTCACTTAACCTCTCTGAGCCTCAGTTCCCACCTGTAATATGGTGATATATAGCACTTCCCTACTTCACAGGGCTGCTGTGAAGATAAATACATTAAAGATTGTGAGGTGCTCTCATACTATGGTAAAATGAGCCATATAAATACTTAAGATAGAAACTTTTCCTAAAGTAGACATGGCTTTCGAGAATGTAACCTCAGTTTCACTTGATGGGGCTGGAAGATGCAAGTTCCACCAGTTTATACTCACCCATCAATTTGATCCTTACTCTCTGACATAGTAATTGCATGTTCATGTAATAAAACAAAGATCAAATCACAGAGTATTTAAACTACCTGATTATCTGGTTATGTAGTTCTGTTGTAGATCTGCACAGAGGTATGAATGTGAGGGTGAAGACTCAAAACTTTATGCAGAGCTAAAACTAGTGAAGGACTCAGAGGGGTATTCAGAACAGCAAGACAGGAAGAGGATTTTAGCTGCAATTTTTGGACAGGGGAAGGAAAGAAACTACAAAGGAGAGTGATATACTAGGGAAGGCAAGAGAGAAGCAAGGCCTGTACCAAGGCTATCTGAGCTACATAAACTTCTTTGAGCCTCGCGGGATTGCTCTTTCAAAGAATGCCTGCAAATCTTAATTCTAAATGATTGTCCAGAGAAAGCTCCACATACCAGAGTCTAGCTTGGGTCACTTAGTTATGTATAAATATGTCTTAAAGATTATTATTATTATTCTCCTCCCAATTTTTTAATCATCTTAATGAAGTGAAATCACTGCTCCACTGAATTTTAACTGGGGATACATAAAAATAAGTCCTTAGGTCCTACACAGAAATGTTCTTGTGAAGTGTCACCAACATTGCCATCAACAAGCACCAGGATAAGTAAATATTTAAGGTTGAATTGTATGTCGTATTTAAACAAATTAGAGAAATTAAGCCAGCCTGTGATTTCCATAAACAAGTTCTCAGTCAACCAACTCCCATCATTTCCCTAAAGGCTGTATTCCTTCTCAGGGCCAATATTTTCATATGTGCTGCATTTCTTGGCAGCTCCCTCCTAGAGACAGGCTGACCCTCTGTTGCTTGTGTCTGATCTGTGCACACTGAGTGGAAATGTGCCAATCCTTAGGCTTCCATTTGTGCCAGAGTGTGTCAGCCAGAAAGCTTCTTTGTAAACTAAGTGGTTTTCTCAGCTGGAAATAGTTTTATTTATAAGATACAGGTTTAAAAATAAATACATGCAGCAATCAATGGGGCTCAGACCATATCGCTGGTACTGAGAGACTTGCAAGCTGAGGAGTTGTCACAGCTCACATTATAGATGAATCCATCTAGACCACAGTTCAACTAAACCTCTGAATTAAGAAACAGTCTGATCCATCTGTTCACATCTTCTTCATACATTTGTTGGAAAACAGCATATCAGGGCACTCCAAATGAAGGCGGTCTTTCCCTGAGCAACAAACGGATGAGGCACGCTGATACACATTCAGAATTCGTAGGGAGACCAGTTAACTGGATATTACTGGCTCCCTCTTTGAGGGGCAACATTTGCTTTGTGCTGAACTGATTTCTCCCAGCTCCTAATCTAAGCACTGATTTAGAAAGAGTCATTCTTGGCATGTTACCTCAGAATGATACTTTGCAAAGGCAAAGTGGCTTGTTTCAAAAGCAGAAAACAGAAAAGATTGCAGTAGCAGCCAGGTAAAAAGCAAGATGCTTGTGCCATTATACATTTTGCCAGTATTATCCCAAAGGTAAAAATATATTTGCAAGATTAAAAACAGAAACTGAAGGGGCACCATAATTACCAGTTAATTATAAAATCCCCCTATCTCAAATTATAGGTTTTATTTGGAAAAAACCCAGAAAACAGTTTGATCTGGGGGCAGGTTCCTCTCCACCTCTGGGAAGTGTGTTGTGCGGCCATTGTTTTAGAGTTTACACATTTTATTCCAGCCTTCTTGTTTACAGAATTACATTGCTGAGCCAAAGGAGCTCTGCAGCTTGCCAACATCTGTTGCTATTATCACTGAGGCCTGTGGCAGAGAGGAGAAATAGGTTACCTGGTAGAGTCAGATTTATGGTGTAGTTTGGTTAATGTTCTTCTTGATCCTAGGGTAACACATTAGCAAGGGGGAGGGGAGGGGAAACTAATTGCAGCACAACTGGTAAAGGCTGTTTGAGAAAAGGATGCTGTGGGGGTTGTTTACTTGTAAATTAAAGTTACAGCAGGGTGCAGAGGTGCTAAACATCCTGGGGACGCTTATTAACACACCATAATTTATGTTGACCTTAATGAATAGGCCTGATTATTTACACATTGGTTGTTTGGAAGCTCCTTCTTAAGGATAGGTCTGCCAAAATCTGGACCCCTCTTATACTGTAATTCCATGTTGCTGAATTCACCATAGCAAGGGGTGGATTCCACTAATCTTAAATTGTGATTCTGTTCTGAAAGAAGACTGTGCAAATTACATTGGGGGTCTTGTGTTTATTGTCTCTCACTTACTTCCTGTTATGTTAATATCGATTCCCCCTCTAGTACACCTCCACTAGATCAGGATTACTCTTGTTGACATGCAAGCATGAGGCCACACAGTTTGACTTTCAGATACCAGGCTGAATTTGAAAGGCAGCCCGAAAGCAAGTCATTCACCTTTTAAACTGAGGAAATTTGAGTTGGGTGTCAGAGAGTCACAGCCCCACAGTGACATTTTTACAGCTTCTCAGGGGAGAGTGCACTATAAACCAAAGCATAAAGGAAAAGGAGTGTGATCATCCTAACCTATTCCCCATTAATGCATATCCCATAACCACCACACTATTTATCACACTTGGCAAACTTTGAGAATCACCACATGGGGTTTTGCAACAGTGCATGAACTAATTTAGTTCAACCAATGAAACTTGGTATATAGACAAGGTCTCAGAGGAAGTCTCTGTCAAAGACAGGACTATAACTTGGGACTTCCTGATCCCCACTTCTGTATCTTAACAATCACATGGCCACCCTTCCTCCCAATGAGGTTCCTACTGGTCAAGGACAGGTATCCAGAAATGACTGAGGTTTGTGCCTATGAATATATTTAATACACTGAGCTAAGTGACACAAATGACAGAGTGCAACTCTGCATGAAAGGAGTTTATTGAAGACAGACCCAGTTCTAAATTTTCAAGCGTGTCTAGCAATTTGGCTGCCCATCTTGAAACTCCTTAGAAGGGGGCTTATTTTAAGAAAGTGCTGAACACCCACCCTCT
This sequence comes from Eretmochelys imbricata, assembly GCF_965152235.1. Taxonomy (NCBI): domain Eukaryota; kingdom Metazoa; phylum Chordata; order Testudines; family Cheloniidae; genus Eretmochelys; species Eretmochelys imbricata. The sequence continues at coordinate 48,554,642 of NC_135576.1, read as the reverse complement.
GACAATCTAGCCCCTTTAAAGGATTCTCAAGTTGGGCATCCAAAAAAGGACGCACCCAAAATCACTAGCCCCTTTTAAAAATGTAGAGCTTCTTTACACAAACATTTAGTTCACTGCAAGCTGGGGTATGAATCTGCCCTGCACTAGCCTGCCATGGAATAACTGTCTGTGTAGACCCTGCTGACAAGTATTAATGGATGGTTAATGCTCTTTGATCTAGAACAGGGTCCACACAGACAGTTATTCTGTGGCAGGCTAGAGCAGATTAGAGTCACACCCCAGCTTGCTGAGAACTAATTGTTCAGGTAGACCTTAGGCGTCTAAAGGGAGTTTAGAGATTTTTGCATGGCAGGTTGGAGATGAGCTGCCAGGGTCTCTTATTCTTTCATTTTTTAATCTATTCTTTTGCTATCTGTTTTCTAAAACTACTGCTTTCTTATGTTTCTTTCATCTTTTTAGTTTTTGTCTGGACTTGAGTCTGAGACCCACGCTACCTTCTCTGTTACATCGGTGCAACCCCCTTGACTTCATAACTGAATCAAGTGTGAAATTGATATCACCCTCAAGGTAATTTTGACATGCAGAGCTGTGTCTGGAGGTTAAACAAATCTATGATTAGTTCATAAATATTTAGATTGAGTCACATGAAATTTTTCAACATGTGTTAGATACAAGTCAGACACTATAACCTAATTGTATGATATTCCCTTTGTATATTGCTGGAAGAATTAAATTGGAGTATCTTATTTATATGGCCTGGTTATTTGTTTTGTCTGACATTTCTGAAGATGTATATAAACATTTATTTAAAAGAATAAGAAACCTTAACAGTGTGTTACGCATTCCTCAAGGTAATGAAATCCATCTTTATAAAGCACTTCCAGTGTTAAACTTATCAGATCACTATTGACTGAACACTGGCAAGCCTGATTTTGCATAGCGAGGGCCTAGAGCAGTAAAGCAAAGTGTTTCCTAGAATGACTAGCATCAGCCTTAGATGAGAGAAAACACTGTAACACTTACACAGTGAGATTCATTTTGTTATTTTCTTCTCTCTTGTTTCACTGATGTCAATGCTGAAAAATAGATTAGGTGTCTCAAAGGTGCCTATAATAATGGACAATGGAGCTATTTGTACCAATGTGCTAAGATTGTTTAAAAAAAAAAAAATTTAAGATGAAGAATTATACTAAAGGAGGATAATAAAATTACTGCACCCAATTCATCCCTGGGTAACTCTACTGGAGTCAGTACAGCTAAACAGGACTCAACCTGGCCTGACATACTTAAAATTAATTCATATTAATTCTGTACATTCCTGCTCAATGAGAGCTACCATGTGTATATCTCCTCAAGTTGGGAATTACACCTCTAGCTCAAAGTGTAGACAGCACCTGAGCGCTGGTCTCCACTACAAACATATGTCGGTATAATTCCCAGTGTAGACAGCACTATGTTGATGGGACATAGCTTTGCCCATCGACATAGCTTCTCAATAAATTGGTTAGTCTCTAAGGTGCCACAAGTACTCCTTTTCTTTTTGCGAATACAGACTAACACAGCTGCTACTCTGAAACTTCTCAAGAAGGTGGAGTACCCACACCGAAGGGAGAAGTTCTTCCGGCAGCTTAGATAGCATTTTCGCTAAGTGCTGAAGCTGCACCGCTGTAAGTGTAGACCAGTCCTTAATCTCTGTGCTTCAGTCCTCAACCTGTAAAATGGGGATGATGCTCTATTTTTGCCCACCCTTGGTCTGCTTTGTCTGTTCAGACTGTAGTCTCCGCCCTGGAGAGCTTCTCTCTTGCTGTGTGTTTGTATGCTGCCTAGTACAATGAGGCTCCGATCTCGGTATGGGTCTTTAGTTGCACATAACAATCCACTATCACGTCGGGACTTGGTTATAGCATGGTTAGGCTCCATATTCTCTACAAGACCAAAACAACATTTTAACCATGTCAGGAAATAACTGTCTTAATCGCATACATCCCAGCTCCCCATTCAGTACTGTGTGATCAGTGAGGACAGAGGTGATAGGCAGCAACAGATGTTGCATAGCATGCTTAGTTCTGCCACAGCTCTCAGATATGTCAATTAGATGAATTCAAGTCCACTGAGTCTTGAGGAAAGGTCAGAGCAGATCATGGTGGAAGACTATAGATACCGTTCCTTGTCACCAAAACTCTTACACATGCAGAGTCAGTTAAAACTACTGAATTCTTAAGCATCTTTTCATTATCTATTTGCTTGCCATTTAATCACTGGTCTTTCAATATGCAATTGGAATAACCTGTGGAGATCTAGATATGCTTAAATCCCATTCCAAGGATTTAGAGGCACCACCCAAAGACAAAAAATGTAAGCTCTCACTGTCATTTGTCAGATTGTTTATCACACTTTCTCACACCTTCTGACAGGAGAATGCAAGACACATTGCATAGGGAAAGGACAGCCCAGGGCGCTTCATTACAAATAGCAGCCCTCATGGCAACAAACACCATTGAGGTAGCTTGGCAACTGAATGTTCTCCCCTTAGAAGTGGACAGCCCAGGATATACTCTGTATGAGGGTGCTGGAAGAGACTGAGCCAGGCGATTGCTAAGTTCTCCACACTGATGAAGACCCTGATGTATATTACAGCTTTAATTGGCTGTGCTGATCCAGTTAAAACATAGTTCACAGAAGTAGGAGAGCCAAAGAGACTCACATGCTCTGGCTTTGTGTAGGAACCTCAGAACAGAATCCCCTTCATAGTGATTATAAAGTCCTGTCTCCTGTCTACCACAAAGGACGCTACAGTCCCTTTGACCTCAAAACACTGACAGAGAATGAGGAAGACAAAATAGGAATTTATAGAACAGTAACTTTAAAATAATTTTAAGTATGTTAAGCCATGTTTATTCCTTGTGTAGATTCAGAGTGTCCCTGTAATAGGGTTAAAATGCTGGAAAGTCCAAGGCTCCAGCCAGGTTATAAGGACACAGATAGATCCTTTAACCATCTTGTATGCAAGGGCCCCGACTTGGTTTAACTGCAATGTAGCCAGGCCTCAGTCAATTCTATGGGAGGAATTGGGGTGGATAATCCATGTGCTACAACTCATCCATCATCTGTGATTTCTCTTACCCTTCATTCCCTGGCACTTCAGCAATCCAAATTTGTTCATTTCAAGTACTGGAGCAATTTATAAAGTACAGAGAAGAGGGTTCCTTTAACTACAGACATTTTAACATTCCATTACAAGCCATTCAAACTAGAATTTGGATTTGTCCAGTAATAAAAAGATTTTATATCCAAACAGTATGTGGGAAAGTCTCCAAAGACTGTATTCATAGTGCCATTGCTGTGGTACTCCTAGTAGCAGCCATTTGTGTATCTGACAATTCCCCACACAAATTGACCATTTTGCTATATTTCTTCTAACTGGCCCCTTTGAAATATTAGGGGAATAGAACTAAGGGTTGGATTTTCTCTTGCACCAGAACTGTGCTCTGATCCTCGGGGCCATCTCCATCCCCCACACCACTTCCAGCAGCTGCTGCACTGCAACTCCAAGGGCTTGTCTGCACAGGAAAGTGATAGCAATATAAGCTAAAATGTGAATTTATAGACTCGTATAGTTATGCCTCTATAAACCCTCATATGGACACACTTGTTCCAGTATGAGAGTGCCTTTTTCTGGTTTAGCTTATGTCACTTTGGAAGAGGCTTGGCTAAACCAAAAACAAACAAAAAACCACTTTTGTTCCTGAAGAAGCATGTCACTCAGGGACATAGGCAACGGGTATCATAGGCTGGGGGAGGCTGTGCCTCCCCAATCAGGCATGGCCCTGCCCACACTCTGCCCCCAGATCACCCCCCCTCCTGCTTCCCGCTCTGTGACTGGAATCCAGTCTCCTGGTCGGGTGGCCCCGGCTTGGGCTACGCCACCTGCCCTCCTGGCACTTCAGGGCTGGGGAGGCTGCAGTCACACTGCCCACCCCCCCAGCGCTCTGGGGTTGGGAAGGAGCTAGCCTGGGGTTGAGGCCAGCAGCTTCGGTGGGGGGAAGTGCTCTGGGCAGGGCAAGAAAGGGGCGGAGCCTCGGGCAGAAGGAGAGGGGCTGGGGGCTAGCCTCCCTCAGGCAGTGGTACACGCGCCGCCCATGCTTGGGAAGTTATATTAACATAACTATAGTGATTTAATTATAGTCATATCAGTGGGTTTTTAAAAAAAAAAAACAAAAAAAAACACTTTCCCATGTAGACAAGCCCTAAGTTGTCCTACCGACTCAGTGTCCTTAATGTCACCTATACCAGTGGGGGATAGGTGTAAAAAGCTCCATAATGCCCCCTTCTGACCCCAGTACACCTTCCTGTAGCAATTATGCCCAACGGACTGTTCTCCTATTCCAGAGGAGTTATCTGCAGCCAAATATCAATTCCTTTACACTATGAGAGAAGTGTAAAAGGGCCATAATGCACTAGAGCAAGGGTGGCCAAACTGCAGCTCGTGAGCGGTTTTACAGTTAAAGTGCGGCTCACAGAGCCCCCCCCCCATGCCGTCCCCCCCATTCTTCACCTACCAAACTGTTCGGGGGCGCTTGGGACTTCTACTCTGTGGCAGGATGATGGGGCTAGGGGGTTCTGACCAGCAGGGTGGGGGGCTCAGGGCTTCAACCGCAAGTCCCAGGAGGCGTGCCCTGCGGGGCTGAAGCCCCGAGACTTCCTGCCCCATAGGGAAGAAGCTCCTAGACCCACCACCCTGCTGCATGGCAGAAGCCCTGAGCCCCGGCAGGTGCACCCTGGCTCTTGAACTTCTGAAAATTGTCATATGCAGCTCGGAGGGTCAGTAAGTGTGGCCATCCCTGAACTAGAGAATCTGCTCTATGTCTATTTAAAAAAAAAATACAGCTTCTATCTCCAGGACTTCCAAAGTGCCTGTTAGTTCCAGAAGAATTTCTGATTTCCCCACCCCCACCAATCTTGGAAGACACTCTCCCACGTCCACTTTTACAAAGTATCTCTCCACTGCTCTTGATAGGTGGATTCTATCTACATACGTACCTACCAACACCTCTCTACTGCTCTCATCATAGTGTCTGAGCCTCTAAAAGACAAGGTGGATGAGGTAAGATCTTTGATTGGCTCTCTCACCAAGAGAAGTTATTACCTCACCGAGCTTATCTCTCTAATGTCCTGGGATCGACACGGCTACCACAATATTGAATAAGCATCTAGGAGCCATTCTAAACTCTGATTCTGGTGACCACTACAGCAGCGGTTCTCAGTAACCCATGGACCCTCATTTCAATATAATATTTTGCCACAGACCCCCAAGCCCAACGCGCAGCCCCAGGCCCCGCCCCTACTCTACCCCTTCCCCCAAGGCCACACCTCTTCCTGCCCCCTCTCCACCCCTCCCCTCCTCTTCCCTGCCTCTTTCTGCCCCCTCCCCCCGCATCCTTCCCAGAACCTCCTGCATGCCAGGAAATAGCTGTTCCCCGGCATGCAGGAGGCACTGGGAGGGAGGGGAGGACTTGAGGGAGGGAGGGAGAGGAGCTGATTAGCAGGGCCAGCAGCACCGGACAGGATTCAACCCTCTCCCCACTCCTGGAATACCCTCAGTCTGCGGACCCCAGTTTGAGAAACGCTGCACTAGAGTTTTCCAATCTTAATTTACAGTGTTACTAGAATTAATGTTGCCAGCTACACATCCTGAAATTCTGGATGATTGTTTTAAAATGGGGGAGGTGGGTATTTTATGAGGAGCCATTTTCACTATAAATTAGAATTATAGCTATGCCATGACATGTCAGAGAAATGAATGAGATGGACCTGACCCAGAACACTGGAGGAAGAGTTAGCAGTCGCGGCACCTAGAATCAGAGGAGAGGTGCTCACTATGCCAGGCACTGTACGTACACACACACACACACACACACACACGCACAGAGAGATAATCAGAGCTTGCAGCCTAAATAGACAAGACAAAGAATAGTAGGAGAAAAACAGAGGCATAGAGAGGTGAACTGATTTACCTACAGTGACACAGAAGTCAGTGACAGAATAAGGAATAGGATCTCCAGTCTTGAGCCAAAACCCTATGTACTACTACAATACAAGCCAATCACCACCTGCCCAGGTCTCCTGGCACTCAGTCTAGTGTCCATTCTACTTAACTAACTGCCTCTTTGCTTGTTTCAAACCTTTTCTGTCCCGTCCCCCCCACCTCCCAACCCTCCAAACTTTAGGGAAGTTTGGATCCAAGTGAAGACCCTATCTCTATAAAGTTCCAGATTGTAAATCCTAATCAGAACATGCCTGAGCTTTGGGGAGCTTCAAATAAGAATTTCACAGTTTGGGCCCTTCCCCAATTAATAACAATATTTTGCTATACAAGGCTTTCATGCCGTGATATTGACCTCACCTCTGTATGTTTCCAATAATTGTGTTTTCCCCTCCCTGCCGTCAAGAATGGCACAGAAGGGTTTTTCCCTTTCCAACTCACCAGCCTCCGACCCGCGTCAGGGACCGGGTCTGAGGTAACGTGTCCTGAATGGAAGAGCAGGGGTGAGGTAAATTGCTCTACGTGGCAACCCGAAAGTGACCCACCTCCAGCTTTTGCCTCAGATCAGGAGCAAGTCATGGCACAAAGTCTATTCCAAGTGCCATATAAGCTTTACAAAAATGCAAGTGATTGTGCTGAATCAAACACCCCTCCAACCTGTCCAAAGACACAGTGGGCCCAATCTTGCTCCTACTGAATTCAGAGGCAAACAACTGAACATGATTTTCCAGTGTGATGCTCCAGCAAATAGGGCCATTCCAACCCTTAGATGTATAAACAAGGGAGTAGGGAGGAGATTTTACCTCTGTGCACAGCACTGGTGAGACGGATACCAGAACACTGCATCCAGTTCTGGTGTCCACATTTTTGATAGGGATGTTGAAAAATTGGAGAGGTACAAAAATGATTTGAGGGCTAGCAGGGGGCGGGGAGGAAAGATTGAGAGGTGACTTGATTAGAAGTGTAAGGATCTTCACAAGGAGAAGATACAGATACTAAATCACTCTTTAATCGAACGGAAAAAGGCATAACACACAAACCAATTGCTGGAAGCTGAAGGCAGACAAATTCAAATTAGAAATCAGGTACAAATTTTTAAGAGTGAGGAGAATTAACAATTGCAACAAACTATGGAGGGCGCTGGCGGATTCTCCATTTGCTGATGTCTTCAAATCAAGACTGGATGCCTTTCCCAGAAATATGCTTTAGTCACACATAAGTTATTGGGCTTAATACAGGGGTAAGTGCGCGAAATGTAATGGCCTGTGATATAAAGAAGGTCAAATTAGATGATGTAATGTTCTTTTCTGGCCTTAAACTCTACAACTCGATGAACCCCATTCACTAAAACAGAAGCAGGATCAGGTCCAATAAGTTCATTAACCTAATGAAAACAGATCTAATGAATGAGCAACTCCACAAACACCCAGCACAATGGTTTCTATTTGAACATGCCAACAACGCTCCTGAGTCCAGCTGCTTGTCAGACAGCCGAATCCTGTCATTCAGGTCTTTGTGACTCTACCTATTGTGGGGAAACCCTTTTCTTGTAGGGAGACCCCCCTTCTTTTGTTCTTATGGAGAAATCTTTAAGAGCTTGGAGAGGGAAAGGGAGTCTCCAGCTCAGAACAAAGGGGAATGGCGCTTCTGCCAGCAGGAGGCTAACAAGCAAATGACAATTTCTATCTCCCATGGCTCGAGTACAATCACTTCAGGCAGTGTCAAGACCTGTGTCAGCACAGTGCCCTGCCGAACTTCCACACAATAGATCAGGATGTCTGCGTTCAGAGAACAAAAGCCTCCTCAAGGGAGTCATCTCAGAGAGCTCCAAGGCAGAATGCTCAATAGCCAGGGCTATTCAGCAAAGCTTACCTCTTAAAGCCATTGAAACTGACTGATGGCCTAAATGACTGGGAATTATTACCATGTTGAAATGATCAAGTACTGATAATCCTAGTATCAGAACATTAGAGCATGCCCTGGAGACGACATTTATCATTTCATGTTATATATTAATAGCCATTACATTGTAAAAATAACATAGGGTTTATTCCAGATTAAAAATGTGGCTTGAAGTTCTGGGTCACAATGGGTCCAGGGGAACTTGGCTCTCTGCGCTCAGCCAAATGATTTAGCTCAGAAACTGAGTCAAGCTGCAGGGAACAATTTTTTAAATTTTTCCCTGGGTTCCTGCTGTTGATCAAGGGAGAAGGGAGAAATCATGTTTCCACAAGGCAGGTTTATTAAGCCAGTTCAGTAGAGCCAAGCAGCATCTCGCCCTGGGACCCCCATTGAAATGAGAAGCACAGAGATAATTCAGCCAAAAGCTTGATGAAACAACCAGTGCTAAAGGCTCATCTCAGCAAGGTCCTTCCTGTGTCCAATAGGGAAGGAATAGGCAGAGGCTAGGGTCATACGAGAACATGTGAGGAAAATTTGACACAAAACATGTCAAGAACCTATTCACAGCAACAGGGAGCAATCACGCGGCATGTGACTCAGCATCCATCACGCAGGGCAGTAGCCTTCCTGAAAAACAGTCCCTTGGATCTGTTCTGGACTTGCTTGTTTGTATTGTTGTTAATACTTCTTTTGTGATTGTTGCCTAGAATCCATTCAACTCCCATGAAACCACATGTGTAATGAAAGGCAATAGCTCTGGAAAGTGTTGTCAAGGAAGTCAAGCCCCATTTGCCTCCTATTAAATCCCTATTATCTAAATGCTGGGGAGTGGTTCTGTGAATGCTCCCCCTGTGTATAGGGCAAATTCATCCCCAGTGTAACTTGACTGACATCAAGGGAGGGCCAAATTTATGTCCCTGTGAACCTTTAATTCCCATTAGCCCCAGCACAGGCTGCATGCTTGGTGAAACTTCCCTGAGTCATCAAAACATGCTCCCATTACCCTGATGCTGCATCAAAGGGAAATAGACAAGAGTCCTTCATCTGCCAATAAATCTATATTTTATTTTTAAATAGTCTTCTAAGGACTTTTCTCCACACTCGGTTTCTTTGATATGAACATCTCCCCTTCTGCCTCAGTGGGGAAGCAAGTAAAAAGATAGCCTTGTTTGTGATAAGAGCATCCAGAGAAGCCAAGTATTTTTTAAGCATCTGACCCTTTAATGAGTAAAGACACAAAAGATCATTTATTACAAGTGATCCTTTGCCAGCAGCCCTTATGCATGTTACTGATTTCAAAAGCTTTATATTCCCCTTTTAGACATGCTTTGTACTGTTTCCCACTCATTAGAAGATGGCTAATGTAAATAGCACTTCCAACGTTAATATTAAATGCAGAAAGAAACATCAAAACAGGGCTATGGCTGTGAGGCAAACTGACAAAAGCCAGGAAATTCAAAAAGTTAAAACTGCCACTCGGTCCTTAACTTTCCTCACTGTGGAAAGAAACACATGCATCTGCACGCATACACAAGCCAGTGAGTTACTCAGGGTAACTGCAAAAGTGTCAGTTTATGTCACTCCATCCAACGATAACTAAACACAGCGATTCTCGGTTTTTAAAAGGACCTCACTATTGTACTGATCAGTCAAGCACTAGAGTGGTGCTTTGGAGCCCAAATTTCAAATTTTAGAGCAAGGGTCTTTGGGGAGTCTTGTGAGCGTACAACAGCATCTGAAACCATCAGATCTCTGGAAATTTTACACTTTTAACCCACACACCTCCTGGAAAGTGACAGTATGTTTGCTCCAAGCAAACAAACTCCAGAGCACAACCATGCACTTCCATTTTTCTTTTATTTGTACACGGCAGCGTGAAGTAACAGTGGATTAGTAGCAGTAGTTTCACTCCGACAGCTTGCTCAGTGCTGTGCAGTGCCCAGAAATAGAGACAGGCCCTGCCCAGAGCAGCATTTAGTTTTTCACAGCAGATTTCATTGCACACTACACCACTGAAATGCAGACACTAGTGTCTCCATCCCAGGGGAAACACTGACATATTTCCATGTTTGGTTTTATCCCAAAGAAGGATGCTGTTTTTTCACAAAATTGAAAATTCAGAAAAAAAATTCAGTTTGGAAATGTTAAAACATCTGGTTTTGTTGAACCAAAATTAAGTGATTAGTTTCAAGCCAGTTTGACATTAATCTGCGTCCCCTCGAGTTGCCATTGTGCCTCACAGGAGTTATAGGTCAGATGCCCCATGCCCTCATTTTCCTGTATGGGACAGGCTCCTGGACCAGACTATATATTCCATGATGCACTATGGCCATGACACTCCCACAGGGGTTCAGAGGGAAGGCTGTAGAGCATCATGGGAAATGTAGGTTTGATTCAGTTAGATGAGCCGAAGTGTTTCAATGCAGGGCAACCTGACCTGAAACAAAAATCTTTTGTTTAGAATTCCTTGAGGATGATAAAACCCCAAAGACTTTTGGCAAAATTGGAATTTCCTTACAGAAATTTTGATTTTGAATTTGCAGAAATTGCATTTTTTTTTCCTTTGAAAAACATTAACCAAAAAATCTTGATCTTCTATCGTAGCCACCTCTGAATCAAGAGGGTGGCAGCCAGTCCTTTGTTTAAGTATCAGAGGGGTAGCCGTGTTAGTCTGTGTCCACAAAAACTATGGAGGAGTCCAGTGGCACCTTAAAGACTAACAGATTTATTTGGGCATAAGTTTTCATGGGTAAAAAACCCACTTCTTCAGATGCATGGAGTGAAAATTACAGATACAAGCATAAATATACTGACACATGAAGAGAAGGGAGTTACCTTACAAGTGGAGAACCAGTGATGACAAAGCCAATTCAGTCAGGGTAGATGTGGTCACCTCCTCATCAATGATTGGGAGTGATCAATACCAAGAGAGGGAAAATTGCTTTTTTAGTGAGTCAGCCACTCCCAGTCCCTATTCAAGGCCAGATTAAAGGTGTTAAGTTTGCAAATGAATTGTAGCTCTGCAGTTTCTCTTTGAAGTCTGTTTTTAAAGTTTTTTTGCATTGCTGGCTCTGTCAATCTGTTTCCTCACTTCCCCAGGTAGATATTGCTGTTTTAAAATGCTTCATAAAGATCTTTCAGGTGTTTGTCTCTGTCTGAGGGATTGGAGCAAATGTGGTTGTATCTTAGGGCTTTGCTGTAGACAATGGAACTGGATCGTGTGATGTGTCCTGAATGGAAGCTGGGGGCACCTAGGGAAGTGAAGAAACAGATTGACAGAGCGAGATGGGTATCCAGAAGTCACCTACTACAGGACAGGCCTAACAAGGAAAACAAAAGAACGCCACTGGCCATCACCTGCAGCCCCAAGCTAAAACCTCTCCAGCATCAACAATCTACAACCTGTCCTGAAAAATGATCCCTCACTCTCACAGACCTTGGGAGGCAGGCCAGTCCTCGCTTGCAGACAGCCCCCCAACCTGAAGCAAATACTCACCAGCAGCTACACACCACACCACAGAAATACTAACCCAGGAACCAATCCCTGTAACAAACCCGTTGCCTACTGTGTCCCCATATCTACTCTAGTGACACCATCAGAGGACCCAACCACACCAGCCATACCATCAGGGGCTCATTCACCTGCACATCTATTAATGTGATATATGCCATAATGCCAGCAATGCCCCTCTGCCATGTACATTGACCAAACCAGACAGTCTCTACGTAAAAGAATAAATGGACACAAATCAGACATCAGGAAAGGTAACATACAAAAGCCAGCAGGAGAACACTTCAATCTCCCTGGACATTCAATAACAGATTTAAAAGTAGCTATCCTTCAAGAAAAAAAACTTCAAAAACAGACTTCAAAGAGAAACTGCAGAGCTACAATTAATTTGCAAACTTAACAGCATCAATTTGGGTTTGAATAGGGACTGGGAGTGGCTGGTTCACTACAAAAGCAATTTTCCCTCTCTTGGTATTGACACCTCCTCATCAGTTATTGGGAGTGGACCACATCCACCCTGACTGAATTGGCCTTGTCAACACTGGTTCTCCACTTGTAAGGTAACTCCCTTCTCTAAGTGTGTCAGTATATTTATGCTTGTATCTGTAATTTTCACTCCATGCATCTGAAGAAGTGGGTTTTTACCCATGAAAGCTTATGCCCAGATAAATCTGTTAGTCTTTAAGGTGCCACCGGAGCCCTTTTCTTAACAAATTGCCCATAAGTGGGAGGGAAATTATTTCAACCAAGGACACCAGGGCAAAGACGTTCTATTTCAAAAGATGGCACAGGATCTTTAGTAGCCACACACCACAGATAAGAGTTTGGTTTCTAAGGCCATGTCCACACACGAATGTTGCTCTAATTTAACTAAAAGTTTAAACTGAGTTAATTAAACTAGTGCAAACAACTATAATTTCAGTGAAAAAGAATTGGGGGGTTGGTGTTTTTTGTTTTTTTGTTTATCTTAAATTTCTTCCTAGTTAACTTAAGCTAAACTGAAATCAGTCCGAATTAAATTGAAATAAAAGGATGTCCACACAGCCTTTTGCACTGGTTTAACTAAATTGGCTTTTTTTAAAAATGCTCTTTAATTAAAACAGAGCAATTTTTTTGTTTAGACAAGCCCTAAGATCTCATCGAAAAAGATCCACTACCAATTAAACTACATGGTATTTATCTGCTTCAGGAGGATGTGGGAAGTATAGAGAAGTCAACTCTGTGCTGGGATGTCAGTTTGTTATTCCCTGTCCTGGAGTCTAGAGTTTCAGAGTTTAAATCTTTTGTACCCATAAGGGATACTCCTGGAAGACGGCTGTCAGTGGCATGAAATGGTCACATCTTGCAACTGCATGAAAAGTAAATGCAAGATTATTTGAAAAAGGTCATTTTATTCTGAAAGGGAAATGATTTAGACTCATGGTGCTATCTATCTGCACTCATTTAGAACAGAAAACATACTTCTTGTTTACTCAAAAGCCAAGAAGCTGTTTGGTGCTTCAAAACCAGAGGCCCCTGCATCAAGAGACTTACAGTCTAAATTAGACAGACAATAGCATCCAAACCATGCAACATCCAACTTCAACCAGTATAGGGTTATTTATTTTAATATATGTTTCTTACTTGGTGAGATGCCATTGGAAGGACTCAAAGGCAATATGGAGGCAGTGAGATGAATTCCATTATTCTCACATCTACCCAGAGCACAGGACCAAGATTAAGGGGGGGGAAAAAACAAACAAAATTGAGCGTGATTGGCTTTTTCTTTAATTACCTTAAAATTCCCAAACACAACGAGATTCCTGTGTGTGCTAAATTTTAGCACTGAGCAAATTGGTTCAGCTGAGTTAGGAACCCCTGAAAATAAAGCTTTATAATGGAGCTGCTGATACAGCAAATACCTGCCCCATATAGCAAAGTGACTTTAGAACAGCCAGTTCACAGGATCATTTGAGAAGAGGCGTTTTCCCTTTGTAAGCTTGTCTTTTGTATTGCTCACACTCCTACATGCTACTTTGTGCCAAACTATTTGCTATTCTGTGGAAGCTTCTGCAGTTTCCTACATCAGATGGAATTTACCTCCATGTAATTATTTGTTCTGGAAACTCTTTGATCTCTACTTCCCTTGTAACTGCAGTGTAGTCATGCTTTGAACTACAAAAAAGTACCAATTTAAGGCTCTTACAAACATAATGGTTAATCCTAACAACAAGGTGTTAATTGGTCTCTTGGCGATTTAAGCCACAGTCACAGTAGGCTCTTATATCTGTTTACTGCTGTTGTATTTCCTCCTCACCACAGTAAGAAAGTACTGGGTCCGATAGTCCTTTTATGCAGATTTCTATTTTTTCAGATTATGTTACAGTTTGGGATAAAAAATAGAATATAAATGTAATAGATCTCTCTCAACAGGTGTGGTTAAGGAAAATTAAACTCACGGCAAATGGTTTGAGGCTGTGTATTCATGGATAAGAACAGGTGAAAATTCAGGTCACACCGAAACTCTTTCTGGGGCACAATAACCCACTGTTAAATGAAAGCTATTTCTTGGTATGACAATTTCATCCAATCCATTGGCCCTGGCAAATATAGTCCCCAGAACTATTCACAATAGGCCTTTCGTTTTTTAAAAGCCAGGCCTTAAATGTTTACTGAACATGTTAAAATGAAAAGCATGCATCAGATAACCCCCCAATCTATATTTGACAGGAAGAACATTTTCTGCTCAGGGTCAGACCTAATACAGGAATTCATGGCTTATCCTACACACCCTGTCTTGCAAGAATCACGCCTTCATTTGTCATCAATATTCCAACTCCCGGACCCCCAAGACTGTAGTGGTGTTAACAGACCACTTCACTTTGAAAGGTCCCTTGAAATATGTGTTAACTACTTATGCTAAACAATCTGTTCTACATTGTATTTATCTGTGACACTCTGAGTACCATTCCCAGAGCTGAAGAAGAGTCCTGTGTAAGCTTGAAAGTTTGTCTCTCTCTCCCTAGGCGCCAACTTATCCTGGTGCTGGTGGGTGCTCGCGCCCCGCCCCGACTCCACCCTGCCCCGCTCCATTCCAAACCCTTCCCAAAGTCCCCACCCCAACTCCGCCCCCTCCCTGCTCCTTCCTCAAATCTCCTCCCTGGCCTCTTCCCTGCCTCTTCCCCTGGGTGCCGTGCATTCCCACTCCTCCCCCCTCCCTCCCACAACTTGTTACGCCGCGAAACAGCTGTTTCGCGGCAGCAAGCGCTGGGAGGAGAAGTGGGGAAGGAGTGCTCAGGGGAGGAGGCAGAGGTGAGGTTGGCGGGGAGCTGCCGGTGGATGCAGAGCACCCACCAATTTTTCCCCATGGGTGCTCCAGCCCCGGAGCACCCACAGAGTCAGCTCCTATGTCTCTCACCAACAGAAACTGGCGTAATAAGAGATATTATCTCACCCACCTTCTCTCTCTAATCTCCTGGGAGGCAGTTTCCTGTGGCATTTGGCATTATAGTCACATGTTAAATTAGATTGTAGCTTTAGTCCATCTCCTTGTGTACTGGTGATAATACAAGAAAAAATCCCATTTATAGCCCTCATGCTTGCTGGCAGTATCAGCCATCTGTTGTGTAGACATAAAGACTGAACTCCAGTCCTTCCACAACAGAAACATGTTACCTTGGCAGGAGCAGCCAGTCTTTGAATGAACACAGCTCTTGCAAGTGAAGGTGAATTCCCATCAGTGACGAGGGTCAGAAGTGCACCTACAGCATGGTCATTTCCAAGGAGCATCTGCTAAACGAGCTTTCTTGCCAGAGCTGGGTTCATTGACTGGGAGAACAAGAGCTACTCTAGAGACATGGGGGATAAAACATGCTTTCCCAAACCTCTGGAGCTAGAGATCCCCTTCCAGGCTAAGGGCTTGTCTTCACGTATAACGCTACAGCAGTATGGCAGCGTCACTGTAGACAAGACACTTCTAGGTCAACGGGAGAATGTAGTTAATCCACCTCCCCGAGAGGTGGTAGCTATGTCGGTGGGAGAGTTTCTCCCCATGACCTAGCGCTGTTTACAGGGTGGAGTTAGGTGGGTATAACTACATTGCTCTGGGAGGTGGATTTTTCTCACCCCTGAGCAACGTAGTTCTACCAGTATAGGTCTGTAGTGTAGACCTGGCCTAAGAAACAGTTCCCCACTGCCCCCACCAAAATACATCTGTCCAGTTAGAGACAAAATCCTGTAACTCTAGCCATAGCAGAAACCTCCACTTAATTATGAAGTGTCAAAAAGTGAATGTTCATTATGGAAGAGGGGCCCAAGGACCAGACTCCTGGGTCTGGCCAATTTGGTTGGGTGCAGCAGGACCCACGTGGGAATAGGGGAGAAATGTGGCTCCTGTTTCCCCTAGCCGAGAGCTGACTGGGGCCCAAGCCAGCTTGCACTGTAAATCCAGGCACACATAGGTAGTCTTATTAACAAAGGCTGAAGCAGCCTATTGCACAAGCGTTCACATACCCCCTGCATTTGTCTACAAGATATTGTTCTAGGGTTATAAAGGGACACCCCAGTACCGGGACTTATGGTGCAGTTTTTTGGCACGCTGTCCCATACCTTCCTGAACACACCCTGGGCCTTTGTACAACCCACAGTCTGAGAAACTGATATACTTAATTTGCAAGATATATTGAATAGACTCATATCACAATGCACATTGTGAATGAGGGGAAGGGGTGAGAGAGTTCCACTCAGTTTTCCCAAGTGTTGGTGCAGTTTATAGACCATGCATCTCTCATCCGGAGAAGCTAAAAGTCACATTGAAAACTTTTAGTTCTCACCATAAAATCTTGAACCAGAGCCTTATTTTTCTGGCTCTTCACCCTGTCTTGTACTCAGATTTCTTCCCTTTTTGATCTATTGCCAATAGATAAGTAAACACTGAGTGGGATTAACAGTTAAAGGGTTTTTTGCTGTTGCTTTTTTTAAAAATGTTCTGTGAAATGAGAAAGCTGTTCAAACAAACCTATAAAATATCACAATCTGTCTTCCCCTGGTAAATACAACCACACCTTCCTGGGAAAACAATAGGTTTTATAACTGCAACCTAATACAATAAATCTAAAGCACTTCATCATGATAAATCATGCTTAAATACCATGTTTCATGATAATGATGTTTAGCAGTGTCATGCTGTCAAAAGAGGAGTGAAAAGACTTGACCTGACAGATGAACCCAAGTTTGAGCTTTTCTTAGATCTTTGATTAAGAAGTCCATCTCTTACTCTGGAGAATGGTGCTCTCCCATGTATTTCATGATGATCATCTTGTGTGACAAGTTTCTATTAGGAGACTGTCAAGGAATTTATGGTTTTCCATCTAGGCATTTAAAGACTACATGATTGAAGTGCACACGCATATTCAAAGTTGAACAGGCAGACAGGATTTTGAAATTAAACAGCTACCTGAACAGAATGGAGAAGATAGAGACAAGTCCTCTGCTGGTATAATGCTACTGAAGTTATGCCAGCAAATAAATTATTTGGTCCAATGAGTTTAGGCAGTGAAGTGCTGTGGTATACGCACCCACATCCACAGTCACTACAGACTCAAACCTGCGCTGAAAAGCTGGAAATTTGGTAGTGTTGCAACCTCAAATTTCCATGTATTATAAAATAATTGAGGGAATGCTATCTCCTGTACTTACAGAAGGCTTCCTTTAACGGAGCCTTGCAATCTCTGAAGTACTCATCCTCACTCCACACCTAGCGAGATAGGGAAGTACTGTCCAGGGTGAAGCCTGTGGAAGAGCAAGGAGATGAACCCAGGTCTCCTTAACCCCTAAATCTTCATTTCTTCATTCAGTTTAGGTCTATCAGCCCTTTCATTACTGAAGTTTCCTTCTAGAAGTGTCTCTATCTAGAAAAGCCTTCTTCCCAAACCTGCTTTGGGGTCACTGATGCTAAATGAGTGCATTTAGGAAGCCACAACTCTGGATCTAGGGTTTCTTTGGGTGTAAATCAGCAGGGAGTACGATTAGGGAGCACAAATACCAATGGAGGAGGTGGTAAATTATTTAAAATCTCTAACAATAATAGTGTAACATATATTATTTACACGCTATGACAATGGTACTTACCGATACCTGGAACTAGTGGTGTTTTTAAAAAAATACTTTGCAATCTGTATTTTTGAGGTTGCCATTGCTAATCTCAGTATCAGCTCCGGAATGGGAAAAACAGATACATGCATCGATCTGTTCTAAGCCACAGGAAGTCTTGGGAAAACAGGCTGTCTCCCAAGTATCACAGTGCTTTCTGCTTCCACTTGAGTTGGATAGACTCAAAACAGTCTCCCTTGTCATAACCTGACTCTCATGTTTCCAACTCTAGCTGAAAAAGCAAGAATTAAAAACGTGGAGGTGGGGGGGAATTAGTCACCATTTTTTCCAAAGCTCAAAAAAATATTTGTTTTGAATAGTGAGTGAAAATTCAGGCTGATCCTTACTCCCGCACTTTATGCATTCTTTTAAAGTATGCAGCTTGTGCTCTATCTGCTATGCCTTGTAGCCTATGTGCCATTACTTCACATGGAGAGAAGGGCCCCTACTCTGCTGCCAAGGTAGCTGCCATTATGTGTTCAGCTATAGCCTCCTGTGGAAGATACACACACACGGAGACCTAGAGTCCTTCTGGGGCACCTGGCATTGGCCACTGTCAGAAGACAGGATACAGGGGCTCGATGGACCTTGACCATACTGGCTCAGAGCAATTCTTATGTTCCGATTGTCCTCTCAGCTGACACCAGTGTAGCTCCATTGACTACAACAGAGTTACTGCTGGTTTACACTGGAGTGACAGGAGAACAAAGGCCTCTGTTTTATACTCTCTTGTGTTTGTCACCTGAGAAAAAATGAAGGTCACTATCTGAAAGGAGGGTGGTGCTCTTTGTGAATGGAAAAAGACAATGATTCCTGCTTATTGTCCTCTTCAAATTCCGTTATTTCATAGCAGTGCTGTTGCCTGGGCTTTAGGGGCTTGAGCTAGCTCCCATTCAACTCAGTGGGAGTTCTGCCATCCACTTGATTGAGAACTGGATCAGACCCTAGCAATACAGGAAAAAGTTTGGAGGTATCCTGGCAAGCAGTGAGTTCTGTTGGGCATGCATGCGAACCGGAATAGGAAGGATTTCCTCCTCACACACTCCACCTTTAGCCTGCGGCAGATTGACATTTCCTGTCTTGGGGGATTGTTCATTGCAACAAAATTGAAGACTCGTCAGCTGAGATGGACTGAAAATAGCGGGCTTGGATTCAGCACTAAAACACCTCCCAAGTTTTGAGACGAGGTTTAATTCAAGACCCATGTTTACAGTGAAAGTAAGAAGGGACTCCTCACCATCCCAGAGACAAATGTGTGCTGGAGTAGACAAAGTGAGATAAGAAATTTTTAAAAAGCTAGGACTGTTCCGAACATTTGTCAATCCATTTCTGGGGCAAAGTACAATCTTCAGGCACATTCTAAAGGGAATATTGAATATTTTATTGACAGCTCAGTCCGAATGAACTGGTTTCCATGGTGACTATCTATAAAGTCTTCCCCTTGCTTGCGGGGGAGAGAAAGTGCCTCTTTCCTGTAAACCCCTGTTGAAAACAATGCAGGGAAACGTACCATTTTTCAGTAAGTCTCATATATCTTTCGTTTGATCCCTGACAGTTTTGCTTCCTGGAGCACGGAACAACAAATACACAATCTTAGGATGAGCATTCCTGACTCATTAATGAGCCTTTAGAAATGAGCCAGCTAGATCATCTAAAAATAGCTCAGGTACCCATGAGAAAATTTTACCTGCCAAACTATGAGTAAACAGAGAGGCTATTGCCCAATAGGCCCGAAAGCAAGTGAGCCCACACCTCAAACGTTCCCTAGTGAACGCTCAGAAAGCTATGTTAAGTGAGTTCATTTTTCAGGAAAGGTTTATATTTGTTGAAGATACAGCCACAGCAAAGGTCTACTAACACTTCCATACTTCAGGGCCCTGAACAATCCCTCACCCCCGCCAACGCTGGATCTTGTTTCTCACTATACTCTTCAAGGCAGCAATTATCTCTTTGTTCATGTTTGTACAGCACTGTGCACAAGGGGGCCCTTGTTCTGAGCCAGACTTTGTCAATGGTCCCTCAGTCCACAGTGATGCCAGCCTCAGTGTACCCTTCTTCAGTTCATTTTTCCACTCTATAGAGGTTCTTAAAGCACACTCATTACCACAGTATCTGAGCACCTTCCAGTAGGGCTTTAAAGAGCATGACTAACATCTGTCACATGCTTGTTTTCTCATCCGCTCCGCTGGGGGAGAAGCACCTGTGCTAGAATGTTTGGTCTGGAGATTTATTTATACAAATATCTACACGCGCATTGCTGGGTGTTTGTTCGATAAGGTAAGAGCAAAGAAATATGCCTTACACTTAGACCAGAAGGTGGTGAGGTTTGTCATGGTCCTTACTATCTCTGGACATTCATTTCACATACTTGGGCCTGCCCCCTATCTTCAAGCCTTTGTCCATGGTCCATCCTCTGCATGGAATGCACCATCAGCCTCAGGACAGCAGGTCCCTACTCTCTCCTTAACCAGACTCTTTCTAAAAGACTCAGTTTTTCCATAAAACCAACAAATACTAACCCAGGACAGTCAAATAACTAACTATTAGGTGTTCTTCATCAAATATTCTTGTTTGGATCCCCCACTGCATAGTGCTGCCCCTTTCTTATGGCCAGCTTGTAGAGTGGAAGCTAAGACCTGTATTTGGCTGTGCCTTGCACAGAACTAGACACATTACCATGATTATATACTTTCAAATTAGGATACCTACTTCAGCATGCATATGGCAGACTTTTCCCCACCTACTTGCAAGTTAAGAAAGAAGTTGCACCAATTTGACTAAGCCAGTTTCTAAATCAGCTCAGTTGTGGACATCCTCTCATCAATATTAGACACACTCACGTAAGTATCTGCACAAGGGTGTTGAGCCAGTGTAACTACATCAGTTTGCCTATCCCAGTCACAAATAGAGTCTTTCGGCTGTTTCCATGTAGCTTGCACTTTTCTAGGATTGACTGAAAATGAATTTGCCCTGCTTCACTAGTGGTGAAACAGCACATAAGAACATAACCGTTGGTATCTATGGAACAGTCAGGTATCATAGCTACATTTAGGGGAAAGCAAAGCAAAGCAGAATGAACACACAATATCCCCAGTCATCACTGAGTTAGTTTTGCCATCACTGATAAATACGATAAACAGGATTAAACATATAGGGTGAAACTTGGCTTCACTGAAGTCAGTGACATAACTCGCATGAATTTCAGTGAAGCCAGGATTGAACCCATTATTTAAAACCCTACACAGTTTAGGTTTCACCAGGCTTTAATTTGGCCCAGAGCTAAGTGTGACTATGGGAAAAAGACAAGCCAAAGACAGGAAATGATTTCATGTTAGGAACTCAGAGTAATATGTACTTGTGACTGGGCCTTCCTATAATTAAAAAGAAATCCCATTGCCACAGGGGTGGAAGACATTCCTGTGTCAAATCTTTGAAGTTAGAAGGTGCTCAGAGAGCACTGGGGTGCTGAGTGCAATATAAATGCCAGAGTAGAATACATAGAAACCTAAAGGTTTTTACACTGTAGAAATAAAAAGTTATTACGGATTGATGCATGAATCTTTTGAGATCTGTTTGTCTCCAATTCAGTACCATAGGAAGGAAGGAAGAATGGGATAGGGTTTCATGATAGCAATAGATGTTCACCAGATCATCCCAAGAGAGAAAAGCACTGGCGTTTTTTAATCAGGTTTCCTGAATTCTGGTTGACAATCTAGATAGCGTGAGTCTTCCCAGGCAAGTTTCAGGAAAGCAATCAGCAGGGGGGTAAAGAAAACATTAGGGAAACAACCTCCCACTGTGTGGTCAGGGAGGTGACAAATCCGAGGGAGGATCAAAAGAGCCAGAGAATATATGCTTGTATCTAGCCAGTGCCCAGAAATAACTAATTATTGTACTAAAAATAAAGGGGTTGGATGGTAAGATACGTATTAAAAATAATTTGGCACTTGAATGCATAGTAAAAGAGAAGTGTAGTTACAGCTGATAGCTGTCAGGAAATATTTTTAAAGACCCCAGATCACAGGCAACAGATTTTCGGTATTTCCATGAAACAAAAATTCTAAACGTTCCTTAGAAAGATGGGGGGTGGGGGGAGAGGGGAAGGCAAAACATTTTAAACTTCTTGAGCCTCCTTCTCCTTCAGCCATTCAGGCTGGTTTAAAGTTGTAACGCAACAAACACACACCAACACAAGAAAAGTAAAGATCTGTAATACAATTATTGTAAACGAGTAACCAAAGCCATGTCTACACTACAAAATTCTGTCAACCTAACTTACATCAGCATAGAGCCACGACAGTTATTAAATCACTTGTGTGTGTGCACACTTGGCTTTGTGTCGGCAGTCCTCACCAGGAGCACTTGTACCAATTGTACTGTTAACATGGGGCATTATGGGACAGCTCCTGAAAGCCAGTAACAGTTAATGTCAGCAATGCAGCATCTACACTGATACTGCGTCGAGCTAATTACGTTGACTGTGACTCTCCACCGCTCAGGGACAGCGGTGTATTAACGCCTAGGCCGACAAGCCCTAGGCCTAGGGTGGCAAATTTGCTGGGGCGGCAAATGTATAATTCCCCCGGCGCCGGTTCGCGCCCTCCACCCCAACTCCCCCCTTCCCACCCCCATTCCCCGCCCCATTGGTCCCCTTCCCCAAATCCCCACCGCGGCCCCACCTCCTCTCCTGAGCGCACCGTGTTACCCCCTTTTCCCCCTTCCTTTGCAAAGCTGTTTCACGCACAAGCACTGGTAAGGAGCGGGCAGAAGCAGGACCCGGAGGCGTGCTCAGGGGAGGAGGCGGAGGAGGAGGCAAGCTGGGGCGGGGGCGGGGCGGCAATTATTTCAGGGCCTGGGGGTGGCAAAATCTTTAATCCGCCACTGCTCAGTGAGGTGGTGTTACTAAATCGGCAGAGAGAGTCATTTCTATCAAATTTAAGTGAAGACACAACCACAGCTAGGTCGATGCAAGGCAGCTTAGGTCAACCTAACCCTGTAGTGTAGACCAGGCCAAAGTCTTTAACGTTTTGCCTTAGCTCGTAAAAGACCTGTGAACTGATTTGTCAGCAATCCTTGACAGTTGGACTAAAAATCATTAGCTGAAGAATGCAAAGTGCATTCTGACTGGAGAAGACCAGAGAGAAAACACAGCTAGAGCAGGGGTGCTGCACTTTCAGAAGCGCCTTCATTCGTCTGTTCCCTAGACCTTCCATGTTCACTGGAACATTGGCTCTAGACAGGAAGAAAGCTGTCTCTCCCATGTCCTTACTCGGTATTGCTGTATGCATACTGGCAAAGCCAGATGTTCCTCTCCCAAAGGAACAAACTCGGAGGAAGGAAAGACTATTCTGTGGTGGGGTTTCTTTTGTGGCCTTGCAGAGAAGGAAGGGAGCTCAGCCTGTGAACAGCATGGATCACGGCATTCAACAGAGCAATCTGTATGAATCCTGGAGCATCCGTAGGAACAGCTGGGTAAACTGCACTGATTACGGAGTCCACCTCCCCCATGCTAATATGTCCCCCTTAGCCCTGCTGCCTTTGACTGACCCTCTGCCATTCCCTACAACTGGCCATTACTCCCTTCCATGCCGCCATCAGGTTTTTCTCCCCTTCACATACTTAAGGGAAGTGAGCATCTGTACTGTATGTTCAGTACACAGAGATCCCTCTGTCCATTTCAAAATGTCAAGCTGGACAGGGTTTAAGTGCAATTGGTGCCTTGGAGGACTGAGCACTCACTTTTGATTTTGGACAATATCTGGGGAGGTAAAGGATTTCTCCCTTATAAGATGCCAGGTCAGGATTCTCCAGAATGCTGATTTATTCCTGCTACAAGCTAGCTCTCTAACAGGAAACGAAGAGCTATACACTGCCAAACCTGAATTTGTCTTTAAAGGGAACAAGTTCAAAGAGAGAGAGAGACCATCTGGTAATCTGTATGACAAGTTCCTCCAAACACTAATTTATCATTCTCTGAACTGGATGGTTTTGTTTTCAATACAGTAAGTGTGACTAGATACCTAAAAAAATGTCTTTAACAGCAACACAGACCATTGGTCAGTTATATACAAAGAAGAAAACCAGTTTCTCCAGGAAAACGCAGGTTAACACCATTTAAGAGCATCCTATGTGTTTCACTTGATTGTTTATCATGAAGGGCTAAAGGCTATTTTGTCCAGTGTTTGGTCCATGTGTCTGACGGAAAAATGTCCTTTGTACTCATTATGTTTTCAGGCATCCAGTTAAGAGATGTGGGATGACTGATATGACGGTGGTGGTGGTGGTGGTGGGGAAAGTCATATTACAGCTTAAAGCATAACAGATTTCACTTGGCACTATTCAGTGGGAAATGGAAATCAAATACAGTGGCAGAGCAATCTGTCAAGGAAAACTTGTTTCATTGTGCAACAGAACCCACTTAAAAACACATAAGTCACCAGTGTAAGAAAGAAATGAAAATGTCATTTCTTTCATTCCTCATGTCTTACAGATATAGGATTGAATGTATAAAATCCTCAATTATAAATCAGAGACACTATAAGAGACAAGGCCTATAGGCTTTGCTATGCATTTAGCATAGTTCATTTTCAGCTTTGCTTCCCTCCCCCAGGCTTATCACTCAACCACATCTATCTTAGTAAGAATGACATAATGGGAAATTGTTACTGGTTTGAAGAATTTGCAGTGGAAGCACAGACTGAATGATTAAGCATTGTGCTTCCTGCATTCCATACCTAGTGACAAAATAAGACCTTTGCAATTGAAAATAAATTCATTATTAAGTCATAGAGGGAGGGAGTTTGAAGGGGATGAAGGTGTTTTTGATATATGTGGTTTTGCAAAAAATATCATCAATATTTTTGGTGATCTTATGGTTTGCACTAGAAAAGCTATTGCTATGGCAGCAAAAATATTTTATAATAAACCCCTGTTTTCAGGCACTCAACTTATTTTCCTTGAAAATTTACCCTTTGGGACTAAAATTTGTGATGCTTAATTTTCAGAGCAATAGGTAAACACTTAAGTTTATTCATAAAAATCCACTTGGCTGGTTTTGAGATCTCAAAACCTGCGCGAAAGGGAAGGCATTTCAATGGAAATAGTCAGGAATTTGACAAACAGACAGACACTGATCAGAATAGCCCTCACAATAAGGCCAAGCACAGAGGGACTTGAACCTTGGCCTTCCATATCCCAGATGAATTCCCTCACCACTGGGTTATTGGCTATTCTGGGGTGGGTCTCTCTCCCCCCATGAGGAATTCCAAAAGGTCTTGCTGAACAAAACCAAATTCCTTGACTTTTTTTTCAAAATGGAATTCTTGTTTTCCAGCCAACCCTATTCACCAGTTTATTTAGAAAACTGGAAGTTTTAGTCACCAAACCCAAAAAGCAGGGCACCCAGTTCCATAAATCTGCATGTTAACTTCCCCTCCTTCACCACCCACACAATTATATGCCATGTACTCCTACTCATTTGTACACTACTTCATATGCAAGATCCCTCATAATAGTAACAGATGAGCTATCTTTCTGAGACTGTATTTCGCAGGTGGTTTTCTGTATCAAGCTGATATTTTCCCAAGGATAGCTAGCCTGTTGTGCTTTAGTTAAATCTGTGAATTCCATTTCTGAAGCTAAGGCAAAGTCTCCTGCATAAATGGTATGTTTGATCAGTAAGGAGGGCTGAGGGAGAGCTGAAACATGATATGGACATTTTTGGTTTACCTCACCAGGTAACATTTATCTTTTGTGTTATCAAGAAATTTATCGGAAAAATTTACATTTGGGAACTATAAATCATTAACTAGATGCAGGTCCACTGCTAACATGTGGCCAGATGCAATTATCAAGCCAGCTAGAATTTAAAGACATAGCGATCCAAGTCAAATCACTATGCTGGATTAGCAATGTGTCACTTTTCAGTTTTGCCCTGCAAACAACTTGTAGGGCAAAAACAACAAGAGATTCAGTGGTTTGAGCTTTGGCCTGCTAAACCCAGGGTTGTGAGTTCAATCCTTGAGGGGGCCATTTAGGGATATGGGGCAAAAATTGGGGATTGGTCCTGCTTTGAGCAGGGGGTTGGACTAGATGACCTCCTGAGGTCCCTTCCAACCCTGATATTCTATTCTATAATTGGTGCAAATTAGCAAAACAAATATTAAACAAAACTGCTGTTCAGGGGAAGAGAGGATAATGTTTTTCTTAAAATCTGGTAACGTACTTCAAGTATATAAAATGTACCACAAAAGACACTGACTAAGATGAGACACACACAAGCAGATCTTATGCTTACCATATCATAATGCCGTGACAAGGATATTACTTAATGTAGTTCCTTCATTCCAAAACTTTCAATTACAAATGTATTTCCTGTCAGACTCAGTGGATGCATTTTTTAACATCTGAAGAAAATATACCAACATGGCTTAGCCTGTATACAACAGACCTGTTGGACTCCTTACTATTTCTTATATGTACATATAGTTGGGGAAGACTGGGATGAAGACAACATGGAGGGCCAGCCTGGAACCACTGGAGTATGCTCCCCACAGAACCTGTAATAGAACCCAGGATTCTTGACAGAACCCAGGATTCTTGAATCTCAACATTCCTCTGCTGTCAGCAAATAGCTGTGAAACCCACTGTCAAAGTGCGGGCTACATAGAATAATAGTCTTGTAGGGCTGGAAGGGACCTCTAGAAGTAATCAAGTCCAGCCTCCTGTGCTGAGGCAGCATCAAGTAAACCTGACCATCCCTAACAGGGTGTTTGTCCAACCTGTTCTTTAAATTTCAGTGACAGGGATTCCACAGCCTCCCTTGGAAGGCTGTTCCAGGGCTTAATTACATGTGGCTCTCAACACTTAAACTAGTGGAAGGGATATTGGAGAGTTTAAGGAGAGGTCATTGGAGGTTCCCCCACACAGAATCCATTACTTGTAGGTGCTGCTTCAAGTTCTCTATACACATATAATGCGTGCCATCGCTGCATTGCAGCACACACCTTGCACCAAAGGAGATGAGAGTCTCCTTGGAAGTTGTACTACTAGCATCAATGTGGAATGAGGAAAACTGAGCCTGACATAGGGAGAAAGAGGAGAGATAAGCAGAAATGGCCTTGTGACATGTAGCAACCCGCTACTGGATCAGGAATGGACATTGCTGACAAAATAGACATGGGGAATTAAACCTTAGACAGCGTGTGACTGTCCCCAGTGGGTCAGAACCTCCAAGAGATCCCTGAATGGTCTGCCTTTTTCTTTACATGTTGGCAATGCACTTTTATTGCTAGTCATGTCAATAAAGTCTCAATGAATTGAGCTGTGCAAGTTCCCAAGGTTAAAACTAGGGATTCTTACATAGCAACATAACATTCTATGAGCCTGATCTATGGAAAGATTCCGATTGACTTCAGTGGGCTTTGGCTCAGGCTCTATCTGCGGACCCATCAGAGCAGGCCAGAAGTAATATACAGCCCTTTTTATTAGCTACAGAAAACTCAAATGAGACTAAAATGAGTTTGTAAGTAGTAAATACCGTACGTGTTTTCATCCAGACTGAGTCAGTTTTTGATGCCTGTGCAGATCCACAGCACAGAGGCTTGCTTCAACATTTGTTCCCAGAGTACTCCAGTCCTCAGAACACACTAAAAGTAGATTCAATCCTCAGTGGGCCAGAACAGTGCTCAGCGTACCTAAAGGGAGAGGCAAAGGTGGCTTTATGCTACTTTTCCCACACACCCACCACCATCCAAGCATGGGGCAGGCCTAGCAACCATTATCCCAATCAGGGATTGCCAGAGTTCAGCACACGCCATCTTGAAACTAAGAACATTCTATTGATCCCCTAAGAAATGAAAGGTTTCAGAGTAGCAGCCGTGTTAGTGAGCTGTAGCTCACGAAAGCTTATGCTCAAATAAATTGGTTAGTCTCTAAGGTGCCACTTGTACTCCTTTTCTTTTTAAGAAATTAAAATAAACAGATAGATCTGCTTTCTGCTTAAACTAAAAAAGACGGAGGGAAAGACTACTCCGGCTTATGTAGTAAGAGTCCCTAACTTCCCTTTATGCCATTGGAGGAGAAAGGAAAATAATCACTCCTGGAACCATTAAGAGATGAGGGCCAAAACTTGAGAAAAAGCATTTGGAAGTTTAGAAGTGATAGAAAAAGACAGCATAACTAACCTTGATTTTAGGGAAAGGCCTGCCAAAGGCAGGCTGCTTGGCCTGCTCTCGTATGGAAAAGGAACAATGACTTTCAAACCACCTAACAAGGGCTTTCGTTCTAGAACAATTTGCTTATCCTTTGTACTTCATTAGGAACCAGCTACGTAAACAGGTGCTGCCATTTCAGTATGGTTTCATGATGTGATTACTCTGACCAATTGTTGGCCAAGTTCTGGGAGTTTGCCTGAGTAAGGGCAGAATAAAACCAAGTAAGGACCTCAGAGTTTGTCCCTGTGTTACGTGGAAGACAGGAGTCTGTTCTCCCATTAGAGCTATTATTACCTCCAATGTACTTTGAGTGAAAGAAGCAGAACACAAGAGCTAATTCTGTTGTGAAAACTTCTGTTACCCCATTCATTATCTACACATAGGTGAGAGAAATCTCATCAAGCCTGACTCAGACCATCAGCCTTCCAAGGTAGTGAATGCCAGCTAAATCCAGTTGACTAGATGGGGGTCTTTTTAGGACACTTTCAAAATCAAGATCCTATCTTTTCCCGAGCCACTTTTCTTAAGAGTAGTGATTTGCCTTGGTGTTCTTGGCCAAAAAAACTTCCAGCTCATCTTGTTGTTTTTGATGGTACATTTTCCTCAAAGTGGTTGCACGTCAATGGTGTGGAGTGGAATTAGAGCTTGATCTTGCTTCCCTTGAAGTCAGCATGCGTTCGGTGATTGGCTTCAAACAGGGAACAGGATCAGGTCCATAGGTTATGAAGTGCTTTGGGATTCTGCAGGATGGAAGGAGACAGAAAAATATGAGAAATCATACTTAAAACTGCACTAAAGACAGGCCATTAGAATGCATCCTTAGGGGAAAGCCGGGCCATTGGGGGGCGGGGGAGGAACAGAACTGAAAGCAGTGGGTTTCATTATGGAGAACAAGACTAGAGGGAAAAGGGCCCCTGTGAAAGATGGACTCTTTAGCCTGTCCAGGTGAGGGAAATGATAATCCTACTCATCACTAGCTTTCTCCTTCGAAAGCAGCAGTCAGGTGAGGAGCGGATAGGGACTCCAGTGGTAAGGAAGATGCAGTTATTCAGTTACTTGACTGCATTATTATATACTACTAGCTGCATTATACTTGATGGCCCAAAGCTTCCCCCTCTCACACATGAGAGAGTTGCTGTTACAATATCAGTGACCTGAATATGGAAAAGCAAGACTCAGAGAGAATTAGATTCAAGAGGCTTGAAGCTTCCCAGGAATCTGAAAGAGCAGGCATTTAGGTCTTCATGGCCGACTAGAGCCAGTTAAAAGGTCAGAAATAAAAGGTTATTGACCTGTAGATTTTCTTGAGGCTCTGAGGTCACCATGACTTCAGCCCCAGGGTTCTCCCCACAACACTGGGATCATAAAGGACTTTGCAGGTCACTGACCTCAAAGCATATGAAATCAGGAAGACAACTGGTAAATTTAGTCTGCATTTCATGTGATTTTCATTTAAAATTTAAAATAAAGTTACAAGGCGAGGATCACATATAGTGACCACTTACGTTACAGGGAGAAAAAAATATTTCCTTCCACTGTAGGAATCACTGGGTGACGTTCTATGGTGTTTCAGAGTAGCATCCGTGTTAGTCAGATGCATCAGATACATCCGATGAAGTGAGCTGTAGCTCATGAAAGCTTATGCTCAAATAAATTTGTTTGTCTCTAAGGTGCCACAAGTTCTATGGTGTATATTCTATGGCAGCAGATCAGAACAGGAAGATCATATGGTCCCCTCTGGTCATAATATCTGTGAATCTGTGTTGTTTTGTTTCCTGGTTGAAATGTTAAAAAAGGCAGTCTCTGCTTTCGTTTGCCCTTCTATTTCTTATCACGTCTCAAAAACGGGCTCCCAAAGATCTGCTCAGCTACCCCTTCCTTGGAAAAACGCAGGGCAGCAAGGTGAATTACCTATTTCACTCATGACACAGCTGATTTTTTGACATGGTGCCCAGAAGTCTTAAGAACACAAGAATCTGTATCACTTTGATCACAAAAGACAAGTGGCTCTAGTTATCTGAAATTGTATTTGACAGGATGGAAGCAAGATAGGAAGTGAAATGTTAAACTCTGCCATTTTAAAAAAAAAAAGAAGAGTTTTAATGAATATTTGAGCAAGACAGAAAAGTGGGTTTTCAGAAGGCAATTAAAAAAAAAAGAAAGAAAAGGAGCTGGTATAAATGTTACCAAGCACCCCTTTAAAAGACTGGCTATGATGGAAGTTCATTTTTGATTATTGTGTTCAAAGTACCCTCCGAAATCCTAGAAAATCAGTCTATGGCCGCAGCAGACTGCTAGTGTTTTAGCAGTATTAATCAGCATCAAAATGCTGCTATGGTCATATAAACACATTGTAAACCAGATTCTCCACTCAGTGGTTTAATTACTTTGCAGTCAGTGGAGTTTCTTCTTGCTTCCACCAGTATAAATCAAGAGTATCAGGGCCTTTGTGCCTTTACCGAATTGTCTTTTGCGAACAAAAAAACCAGATCCTGCTGTCTGAAGAAGTTACCCTGATTTTCATCAGGAATTTGAATATTTCACACACAAATTAAAGTCTTGGAGCAATGACATCAGAAGTGCATGTTCGTTTCAGTTGTGGTTCTTTTGACATTACTGTAGAGCTAGTTTTGCTTCGGGCCAAAAGCACATTATGCAGATGAAAGACTAATAGCTTATGTAGCCAGCCTGCTGACTGCTGGAACAGGGCCAAATTTCTCAAATGCAAATAGTATAATTAATACTTTTGTATATATAAGAGCTTGAAGAAATGCATTGTGCTTTGCTCCTTGGGCCCTCCCAGAACCTTGGCCCTATCGCTGCTGATTGAGTACATTGTATAAGGTTCCCTTTTGCTACAGCACGACAGTCTGCAGTGATAGCAGTAGTAACCAATCCTTCAGACAAAGGAAAAGAAGGAAAGTACTAGACGTGGGATGTGCAGGGCTGCTTTGAAGACCCACATTTCATATCGCTAGCAGCCCTGAAAGCAAAGTCACATTCTAGGGCTGTTGTTATGAAGTCTGTTTGGAAACCATTGGGAGCCAATATGCTGATGAGACAGAGACAGCAACAACAACCTTGCTTTTTTTATATGAAGTTGAGTGCTCCCAAATGATGCCCGGTTCACGGCACTGGAGACAGGCATCCCCTCTGTATCCAGGCCCAGCCGAGGCAGTGGCTACACCAGCATCCTGTCCTGGTGTGCCCATCCCGATTCCCTTTAGGAGTCAGAAGGTACTGCAGTCTCCATGCCCATAACTCTAGGCCTTTCTGTGGAGACTGAGAATTATTGCCATGGGGTTGTTGGATTCTGGGATATCGACACCACTAGTCCATTGAGAACAGGACTGAGACCAGCAACTCTTTTGATATAGGCCAGTTCACAGATAGCAACAGCTTTCAGTCACTGCAAGCCAGGAATCGGTACCCTTTACCATAAGCCATCCAGTTCCCCACAATTGATTTACCCAAGAAAACCAGTGATATCATTGAACAGCAACAGTTGCAGACAGTCTCTCTTTCCTTCTTCCTCCAATGAGAGCCTGGTCCTGCTTCCTTTGAAGTCAGTGGCAAAGTTCATATTGACAGTTAAGGTACCAGGCCTGGAGTGAAAAGCGAAGATGTCAAGAACCGTTGTAGAGGTCTCTGAAACTAAGTCAGTGTTATGCACCATATTGCAGCAGTCCTGTTGACTGCCAAATCAGAGGCTTCATAATATTTATTCTTTGTCATGCTTTCCGTCCAGCCCTGGAGAAGGGAGGGGAGCATCCTGCTATGCCCTCCAAAAGGGAAAACAAAAAGCAGACAACAGAGCAGTGGTGGTAGTCCCATATGAATGAGCATTTAATAACCAGTGGAGTTATCTAAAGACTCCAGAATACATCACTAGCACCTGATGTAAGACTGTTGTGCCTTTGACATGTCATATACAAAGATAGCTGACAATCCTACTGTCCTCGTTATCTCACCTGCAGTCTGAAGCTAGCCATGAACATACACTGAAGTTGATTCACCACTGCCTTGCCCCTTCAATAGCAAGTGCAGAGTGGGTATAACATGTTACCGTTCTGATCTGGTAATGTTTTACATGCTCGTTCTACAGGTCTAAGTGGACTACTCAAGGTGTAAAGCAGGGGGGAATCAGGCCCAATGAATCTTTTAAATATTACCAATATAACTGTCTTAGTGGAGTGCCACCACCATACAGTAAAGGATGTACGTTCTTTTCATATTGATTAAACTTGTTAGTCACTTCTTCCATGACAATACTAATGAGAGAATTGCCTTGCCACCAGTTGCTTATCTAGTCATCTATTCCATATGATAGAGATCACAACCAGTGGTTTCAGAGGGAGGTTAAATTAATCATGTTAAGGACAATTATGGAACAACCTGCCAATAGGGGGAGTTTCCTTCTGTTAGGCAATTAGAGTTGGATATAATACAGAAAGGAGCAAAGAGAAAATGAACTCTCCAGCATTTTAGTCACTATCAATTAGCACAATAGCAAAGGTCATGCTGTGTGCCGTATCATAGCATTTTACTAGTCTTCCCATTCGCTACAAGTTGACACCTTCCCTGGATCTTGGCTCCCCTCCACTCAAAAGGCAGTTGTGCTTTCTCCCCCTCCACATGATGTAGCCACATTTAGTGGACAGCCTTCTCTTCAGCTCCTGTTATCCAAAGCAACACTATCTACCCACTAATTCTTTTCAAATTGCATCTAAAAACGTACCTTTCATTAACAATGGACCAGGGCTAGAACCTACTTCCATCAATGGACTGCTCTGGGAGAACATTCCCCTACAGAAAGAGCCACATGATGCATCATGTTCCTCCACTTCCGCCTTCCCCATAGCTAATGCAATAAAGCTATTTTCCTTCCCAGAGCCAACCCCAGGCAGTCCGTGTTGGGTAATTACTTATGATAATGAGCATCACGTGTGCTGGATCACTCTGTTTCTTAGGAACATTTTGGTAGTGACTGGGGCTCTGGAGCATTTTGATGCTGACCCATCCCCCAGTGGGATGAGTTTTAAATCATTCTTTGAATAGTGATAGCTGGTGAAACCCACCCTAACAACAACAGTCTCACACTTGGAAGTGATCAACTTTAACAAAGCTAAGTGATACTGATAAGGAGCTTGCACTAATGTTTAAAATGAAGGTATTTTAATACTGGTTTTGAGTTTTTCCAGAGTACTGTGGAGGGGTTACTCATGCACTGCAAGCCAGGCAAAATCCTACAATAATCCCTTTAACTAAACAACATTTCTTTAGTTTACATCAAAGTTTTGTCTAATTTGCACCTCCCAAAGGAAAACATATTCCCACTAGAAATTTTAACACAAACTGTTAATGAGTTGTGAATTCCTTATATACTCAGGCAAAGACAACTTGCTGAGCTTCAAGCAAGCAAACAGAATTTAAAGCAGATTGCACAAGAAGAGGGAAAAACTCCATGATTGTATATACCCAGGAACGACGACCAGCACACAAGAGGAAAGAGCAATGTAGTAACAGAGACGTAGAGCTTATATATGGTTGAGTTTAGAGACATACCATAAATCTACAGGACAAGATAGTAATCCCACAAAGGTATTTAAAGAAATCAGATGTGATGTTTTTTAATTACATGAGGCCTTACAGTAGGTAAATCCCCTTTCACCTGACTTTCCAATTCAACCAAGTGAAATAAATAGATATGCAGATTTCAGAATGAGCCCTTACCGCCAGCTCCCGAAAGCCAGTTTCCAGTGGAACTGGGAGCTGATGGAAATTAAGGTCTTTCACAGTACTTAAACAGCACCTCACCATCTTTAATTAAGGCCTAATTTAAAAGGGGTGTTAACTGGTATTTGTAATTAAATTTGGTTCCAGTAATTAAAGGGATTTTCTAAATCTTATCCTCAGTGTTAACATACTCATTTGAATAGCTGAAGACTGTTTCCTAAGTCTTTCTTATGAAGGAAAATTTTAAAGAGAAAAGAGGAGATTTGGAAGTGCCACCAAAAATAGACAACATGAGCCTGAAATTATTTGTTGGACTCTAATTAAAAACAAAGGTCTCACTTTATTAGAAATGGCTCATGCATGCGTTTTGAAAGGCTTTCCCCCTTTTGTACAGTTGAGTCAGTCTGCATATTTCACAGCTGCTTCACAAACATAACTGTGCATAAATGATCCACATGCCACAGTTTGTGTGGATTTACAGCTAATGCATAAGTGTCCTCATTCTCTTGTACTCAGTGTCCAGGGGTAGTGTACACTAGCTGGGCACTGAAAGAAAGGGCATTCCTTTATTAACTCAATATGAAAGTCTTATCATATTCAGAATGTTTAGGAACACACTGTACAGAAGACTGATTAGCATATGGGAGAACATATTGTATCGGGGGAAGAGAACTGATTGCTGCTAAAGCATATTAGCACAGCTTCATGACTGGCAAACTCATCAAAGAGAAAGTGCTCACACAGTTCAGTCAGATGGCTGGAGTATTTCAACACAAGGCCATGAGCGTGTAGAGAATTACTCACATGCTTAATTTAAATCACTGTGAGTAGTCTCACAAACTTTCTACACAGGATGGATGGCCTAGTGGTTAGGGTGCTAGACTAGGGCTAACGAGAGTTGGGTTCAGTTCCCTCCTCTGCCATAATCTGCCTGAATAACCTTACGCAAGTCCCTAAGGCCTTATCTACACAGCAAAGTTATGCTGGTATAATGGAAGGTTATACCAGTATACAGCTGCCTGTTAGGACTCATTATATAGGTCTCCCTCTCTCTTGCCATGTTGCTATGACTGTGTTAGAAGAGGCTCAGTCAAAGAAATACACCTGGCACTTGGAGTAGGTGGTGGGGATGTTTGTGGTGGTTCTTAATTCCTGTGGAATTTCATTTCACAGTCTCAATCTGGCTCTTGAGAAACCTCTGCTTCCTGCACAGGTGAGCTCTACCCTTTTAGTAGAGCATTCCATTGTGCCACAGGAGTGAAGTTACCAAAGTCTTCACCCCAGAGCTTGCAGTATGCTTTAAGCATCAAAAGCTCTATACATTTATCAGAGGGGAGAATTTGGCTTGACTACTATTGTCCCTCCGCACAGTAATAGTAAGGATAGTCAAGAGCTTGGCTGGAAATACGTTCCAGAAAGGACTAAGATGAATGCATGTGTCCATACCTTTTATATTATAACAGCAAAGGTTGATAGTGTACTGTGCAATATAGGCCTGATCCAAAGTCTACTGAAGTCAATGACTTGGATCAGGCCCTTCCACATTTTACTAACTATAGCTTCCATGGACATTCTTTTTCTCTACTCCCCTCCTCCTTCTCTTCACTCTTATAGCCTTCTCTCTGTCCCTCCACCCGATCTAGCTATTACCGGCATAAGAGCATTCTCCTCTGCAGCTCCTGCCCTCTGGAACAGCATCCCTGTATCTCCCCTCTTGATCCAGCCTTCAGGTGTTTTCATTTCTCATCTAGAGACATCTTTCCTCCCTTTCCTGTACTTCTTAACTGCTCTCTCCCCTCTGATTTTTTTCCTGTTTTCATTCAACGGCAAAAAAGCATTTGGGGCCACACTTTGTATAATAGGTGCTCCACAAAATAAAGTCAGATTGCATCACATTGTAGCCTTCACTGGCTCTACATCCATTCCTGAATCCAATGCACAACTACCCACCTGGTTTTCAAAAGCCCCTTTGACTTGTTCCACCTTGTTGCTATATCATACTTCTCTGATAGCTCACTCCAGCCCTGCAATGGTGGCCTCCTCTCTTGTAATACCTGCACTTCGGGTATATTCTCTTTCACTTGGACAGTCCTGTCTATCTGGTTAGACCTTCCTTCCTCTACAGGGATGGCTTCAGAATTTGAACACCCAGGGCAATTATTTTGGGAGGCCCTCATCTACTTATTCAATCCTCCCCCACCCAAATCCCGTCACTATCCCTATGCTCATTCACCCTGCTACTTCTCTCCTCCTCACCCTCTTCCCTGCCACAGCTGCAAAGTAAAGTACCCACAGATCTGCTGTCTTAGCAACACGGTGGGTAAAGAGGCCTAGCAACCAGGTCTTTTCCCAGAGAGAGCAAGTGAAGACATTAATGACCTTTGCTCTGCAGATATTAATGCATCGTCAGTGCATTCAGACAGAACCCATAGTGCCAAGTTAATTTTGGGACTGTCTCAAAATAATGGGGACCCTCATGATTCAAGAACCCCTTCAGCTACAGGTTTCAGAGTAGCAGCCGTGTTAGTCTGTATCCGCAAAAAGAAGAGGAGGACTTGTGGCAACTTAGAGACAAACAAATTTATATGAGCATAAGCTTTCGTGAGCTACAGCTCACTTCATCGGATGCATTCAGTGGAAAATACAGTGGGGAGATTTATATACATAGAGAACATGAAACAATGGGTGTTACCATATACATTGTAACCAGAGTGATCAGGTAAGGTGAGCTATAACCAGCAGGAGAGCGGGGGGCGGGGGGAAAAAACCTTTTGTAGTGATAATCAAGGTGGGCCATTTACAGTTGACAAGAATGTCTGAGGAACAGCAGTGGGGGGGGGGGCAGGGGAATAAACATGGGGAAATAGTTTTACTTTGTGTAATGACCCATCCACTCCCAGTCTTTATTCAAGCCTAGTTAATCATATCCAGTTTGCAAATTAATTCCAATTTAGTAGTCTCTCCTTGGAGTCTGTTTTTTTGCTGAAGAATTGCCACTTTTAGGTCTGTAATCGAGTGACCAGAGAGATTGAAGTGTTCTCCGACTGGTTTTTGAATGTTATAATTCTTGACGTCTGATTTGTGTCCATTTATTCTTTTACGTAGAGACTGTCCAGTTTGACCAATGTACACGGCAGAGGGGCATTGCTGGCACATGATGGCATATATCACATTTGTAGATGTGCAGGTGAACGAGCCTCTGATAGTGTGGCTGATGTGATTAGGCCCTATGATGGTGTCTCCTGAATAGATATGTGGACACAGTTGGCAACGGGTTTTGTTGCAAGGATAGGTTCCTGGGTTAGTGGTTCTGTTGTGTGGTGTGTGGTTGCTGGTGAGTATTTGCTTCAGGTTGGGGGGCTGTCTGTAAGCAAGGACTGGCCTGTCTCCCAAGATCTGTGAGAGTGATGTGTCGTCCTTCAGGATAGGTTGTAGATCCTTGATGATGCGTTGGAGAGGTTTTAGTTGGGGGCTGAAGGTGATGGCTAGTGGTGTTCTGTTATTTTCTTTGTTGTGCCTGTCCTGTAGTAGGTAACTTCTGGCTACTCTTCTGGCTCTGTCAATCTGTTTCTTCACTTCAGCAGGTGGGTATTGTAGTTGTAAGAATGTTTGATAGAGATCTTGTAGGTGTTTGTCTCTATCTGAGGTGTTGGAGCAAATGTGGTTGTATTGTAGAGCTTGGCTGTAGACAATGGATTGTGTGGTGTGGTCTGGATAAAGCTGGAGGCATGTAGGTAGGCATAGCGGTCAGTAGGTTTCCGGTATAGGGTGGTGTTTATGTGACCATCGCTTATTAGCACCGTAGTGTCCAGGAAGTGGATCTCTTGTGTGGACTGGTCCAGGCTGAGGTTGATGATGGGATGGAAATTGTTGAAATCATGGTGGAATTCCTCAAGGGCTTCTTTTCCATGGGTTCAGATGATGAAGATGTCACCAATGTAGTGCAAGTAGAGTAGGGGCAT
This sequence comes from Eretmochelys imbricata, assembly GCF_965152235.1. Lineage (NCBI taxonomy): Eukaryota > Metazoa > Chordata > Testudines > Cheloniidae > Eretmochelys > Eretmochelys imbricata. Next base: position 48,517,145 of record NC_135576.1, on the reverse strand, counting down.
TAGGGGACAAGAGCTGAGGAAGCATTGTTCTAAGTCAGCCATAAAAATGTTGGCATACTGTGGGGCCATGCGGGTACCCATAGCAGTGCCGCTGATTTGAAGGTATACATTGTCCCCAAATGTGAAATAGTTATGGGTTTGGAAGATCCCATCTCCATACTGCCAGATCTTGCCATGTGTTATTCACTTTTAGCTTACAACCAACACTAAACACCAAGGACATTTCCATTCCTGTTACTTTAGCAACACTATTTGTGTCCCACTAGCTAGTGCAAGTGCCTATTCCTACAAACCTCTATCTTTTTAACCCTATGCTTTTTTCTCAATCTCTCTGTACCACGTTGTCCTTTTAAAGACAGACTGCAGAAAGTTCTAGATTATTCACTTTTGTACCTAGAAAGCAATATTCATATTGAGTGAAGGATGCTCCATTGGGCTGCTTCTCCTTTTACTCATCTGTGTGTGTAAATTGGCACTAAGGATTCACTTCAATAAAGTTACAGTGGTGTTATATCGGTTTTAGTGAGAAGAAACAACATTCACTGTATTGCATTATATGGTAAATAGATTTCTTTCGTATCATTCCATGCATGTAGATTAACTGATAACCACATTGAACTCAACAAGTATTCCCAGATTTGCTGACAATTTTTTCCTCAAATATTATTTGATCTAGTTTAAAAAGATGAAAAACAGCCAAAAAACTGATTACTCAGTTATGGCCATGCCATGTACTTTCATAAGCAATAGCTGTCACCTGGCTGCAAAGTTATTACATGTTTGTGCCTTGTGAGAAAAGCTATATCAGGAATTCTGTTCTCAAAGACAAAGAAACATTGTAATATTTAGAGCAACTATAAGTTAGGAAGAGTGTGCGCACCACTAAGAATGAACTGGAAACCCACTATATTGTGATTATTTTCATGCTAATTTAACAGATCTTTAACAGCAAAGAGACAGGATAATTGATAAATTTATAAAAATATTTTTCTGCCTAAAAATGAGAATTGTTTATCTGTCCAATTGTCCATTGAAGAACTTTTTCCATAGAAAATAGCTAAACAACTTGCTGATTAGAAGCCCATGATTGGTCTAAAAAGCCCACTTCAGTCCAGTGATGGTCAGCTGACACCACAACAGGTCATGGTGGAGTTAGTTTGCACAACTACCTTGACTGCATGTTTAGCATAGTATAGGAGGCACTGAGCAAACGCTATTTGAAAAGTGCACTTGATTTCATTATCCCAACACTTTCTCTTAAGGGAAACAGACAACATTTCCTCTCTCCTCCCCCACCCATTATTATTGCTTTTCTTTTTAAAAAGAATGTGCAATTTTTCACCTGGTGTTAACAGACTTCTGTCGACTCAGTTTCATGAAACCCTGATTCCTCTTCACCTTCTGTTGATCTACAAGGGCTGAAAAATTATAGACCCTCTTCCCCAGATTTTCCACTGGGCACAGGGGAATAAATTAAGAGCCTGCGCAGCACTCCTTGCACACCACAGAGTAACATCCTGCAATGGCTACCTCCAAACTAGTCTTTGCTAGCTAAATTATCTCTTGCCGACAGTAGATGCAGCTAAACCACTGCTAGCCCCCACTTAGCCATGGCCAGACTGTTCAGTCACCATATGTAAGGGGGTGAGGTCTCCCAACACCACTAGCAGCAGGGACATGTCCCTGCAGGTCTCACACGTCACTGGAAAAATCCCTATGGAGGCTCTAGTCCCACCCCAAACCATAGCCTTAACAAAGTCCCCAAGGAACAGCTATGACTATCCCATATGATTTCTTATGCTGTCTGTTCAGCCAGACCCATTTTAAGTTTCATGCCACTCCCACTTCTGATGGAGGACCACCAGATTCTGCCCTGCCCAATGTTGCCTGACAAATGAAGAAATTAAGCCATCCTCTCCATCCTGAGGTTAAATCTTAGTTCCAGACAAAGTATAATCCACCTGGGCTTGTATCTGCTCCAGGAGATTCTGGCAATGCCACCTAATTACCCCTGAGATGCTACCTCTCTAACCCCAAGGCAGACCAGTTGAGAAAGGCCCCTTTTCTGTCTGCCCTTCATTTTATATAGTGTTGTCCCAGCCCTTCCCCAGCTGTTTACTGATAGCCCCACATGTACTCAACCAGGCAAAATCAGCCCCACTGAGAGGCAGCCACCTACTCAAAAGGGGACTGTCCCATTCCCTCTTAAAGGGACCATGCACCCTGTGACACCACATTTAAAACACATGTTGTTGAGCTAGAGTGTGCATTGAGAATGTAGAAATAGTTCGTATAATTTAGCTTGAGAGAAAACTCTTGGAAGGAGGTAGACATTCATGATGGCTATCCCAACAGGCAACTGTCTTTCAAAATGCTGAAGAGCAAGTCCACAGGGAGGAAAAGAGGACTTTAAAGAAGTTGTGGCCTTTGGAGTCACACGCCTGATGCTGACTAGCTGCATAACCTAGGATGAGCCCCTTTAATTCTTTGGCCCAGATCCTTAAAGGTATTTAAGGCTCCTAAATTCCATAGAAATCAATGGGAATTAGGTGCCTAAACATCATTTTGGATCTGTGCCTCTGTGTCTCAGTTTCTCACTCTCCCTGAGCATATAATTCTCACATGCCCAGAATCTGGGGAAGAGAGAAAAAGTACCCCCTATTCTGGACTCCCACATGTTGTCATAATTTTGTTTAGTATTTAAATACAAAACTGATGCCAACTTTATAAATGATAGATTAGATTAAATTGCATCATGGGCTCGTGTCCTTTGAGATTACATGGTAGAACCGTCAGATGCTCCAACCCTGCCAATCTCTACCACCATAATGGGATGTTGTCCCTTGAGTAGATTGGATCTTCATTTCAGACTTCTAATACTAACAGTAAGACCTTGAATCTCATTTGCTAGACATTCAGTAGCCAATGCAACATTAGACTGTTATGTCTACACTACAAGCAAGGATGTGATTCCCCTACTCATAGGTCTCCATGGCTCTCATGGAGCTAGGGCTAGTATAAATAGCAGTGTAGTCGCAGTAGCATAGGCAGTACCAGTGGAGGCCAGTTTAGCCAGGCCAAGTACAATCCCCCCAAAACTGGTGGATGTGTATTTAGCACCACTGAGCCCTGCCCCTGCTACCTGTGCTACCAGGGCTACCCTGCTATGTATACTTGTGCTACAATGATGAGAGCTAGCATGAGTATGTGTACACAGGCAGGGGAATCACACCCCCAGCTCACAGTGTAGATTTAGCCTTCAGCTGTACTGATATTTCTGTATATTCTTTGGTATAGCAATATGCTTCTGGAGAAACAATGTTAAGAACATAACATAATATAAGAATGGCCCTAGTGGGTCAGACCAAAGGTTCATCAAGCCCAGTATCCTGTCTTCCGACAGGGGCCAGTGCCAGGTTCCCCAGAGGGAATGAACAGAACAGGGAATCATCAAGTGATCCATCCCCTGTTGCTCATTCCCAGCTTCTGGCAAACAGAGGCTAGGGACACCATTCCTGCCCATCCTGGCTAATAGCCATTGATGGACCTATCCTCCATGAATTTATCTAGTTCTTTTTTGAACCCTGTTATGGTCTTGGCCTTCACAACATCCTCTGGCAAGGAGTTCCACAGGTTGACTGTGCGTTGTGTGAAGAAATACTTCCTTTTATTTGTTTTAAACCTGCTGCCCATTAATTTCATTGATGACCCCTAGTTCATGTGTTATGAAAAGGAGTAAATAACCACTTCCTTATTTACATTCTCTACACCAGTCATGATTTTATATAAATGTTGAAATTGTTGTCTTTGGAGTTGCAACTATTATGCGTCCCCAGTCAAATTAGTAAGACAAAAAACAGTGACTGCCTTTAATAAAGGCTAAATTCAACTGCAGCAGAAAGCTGGAACTAATTCTAATACTAGCAGAAAGACTCCACTCCCTGAAAAAAGAAAAGGAGTACTTGTGGCACCTTAGAGACTAAAATATAAATTTGTTACTCTCTAAGGTGCCACAAGTACTCCTTTTCTTTTTGTGAATACAGACTAACTGGCTGCTACTCTGAATCCACTCCTTGAATTCCCCTCAACAGGATATCAGAGCAGAATACACTCTATCAGAAATGCCAGGCAGAAACATTACACCATCAGAACAAGCTTTCATTGGCTGTTCAATGATCAAACATGTAGCTACCTAGCAACTTCTCAGAGCTGATTAACCCTTTTGTAGGTATTCCGTACACCATAGTGATCACTTTAAAAACAAAGTGAAACCTGATACTGGAGCCTGCCAGGATTTTCCCTAGAAAATTATCCTCTATCTTGGGTCCTCTTTAACCTGCCATTAAACTCATTTGCTAGAACACTTGTGGAAAGTAAACATGGCTGAAGCAAATTCAATTTTTATTTCAGCAAATAGTTGCAGACATTTTGGGGGGAGGCAGAGAGGAGAGACACTCAGCTCCAGCTCAGCCTCTTCTGAGCTCTAATCGATGATTCAGCCCAAACAACACATAGCCCTTACACAGCCCTTGGTCTTTTCACCGCATTATATAAACAAATTCTCTCGTGTTTCAAAGGCTTCCAAGCCCCACCACTTTTGTTGTTGGAGAGCAGCAGCTCTTTCAGGCGCAGGCCCTTAAGCAGTCATGCTGCCTCTCTTTGCAGCATTGTAGCTACAAGCCGCTGTACAGGTGCTTTAAAGGGTAACTCCTTCTCCTTCCAGGAGTGTTTATCCACCCTACAGGCTATGAAGAGCAATAGCAAGGTCTATGTCCAAAGGTATTATTTGATTATGGCCAGGAGGAGCAATTAAGGCCATGGCATGATGACTTTGCTCACTGTGATTTGTATTGGATCTTTATGAATCATGCAGGTAAACAAGCTACCGCCTCTACATTTACTGACCGGCTGTTTCTGTAGAATGGGAATTGTCCTTTACAAAGCCTTTCATGTCATCATTGTATAACTTGTAACAACTGGTAAATATCTCCCTCTAATATACCAATGTTATGGTAACAGATTAGCATAGTTTATTTTACACAGACAGCAGGCCCAATCTGAATTAATTTCACACCCCAAATTGCTGTTAATTTCATTAGGAGTTTTGCCTGTCACACTGACCAGGTTCCTTACTGTTTTCTCTGTACTCCTATTGGTCTGTTTATATCCATCTTTTGTCTCGTATTCCATACGTGCAGACTTCTGCTGGCACCAGTGGGTGCTCGACCCCCCTCTGCTCCCGGCCTGACTCCACCCCTGCCCTGTCCCCATTCCAACCCCTTCCCCAAATCCCCGCCCCGGCCCTGCCTCTTTCCCGCCTGCTCCCCTGATTATGCTACCTTCCCGCTCCTCCTCCCTCCCTCCCTCCCTCCCAGAGCTTGTTACACCGCAAAACAGCTGTTTTGTGGCGGCAATCTTTGGGAGGAGAAGCAGGGACATGGCGTGCTGAGGGGAGGAGGCGGAGGCGAGGTGGGATGGGGAGGCGGAGCAGAGCAGGGAGGGGAGCTTGGCTGCTGGTAGATGCAGAGCACCCACCAATTTTCCCCTGTGGGTGCTCCAGCCCTGGAGCACCCATGGAGTCAGCACCTCTGTTGTATTCTATACATAGGCTATGGTTACACTACAGAGCTTACAGCAGCACAGCTGCAGTGCAGACACTCTAAGCTGATGTCAGAGAGCATACCTGTCAACTAATTATTCCGGTCCCCATGAGCAGCGGTAGCTATGTCAGTGGGAGAAGCTCTCCACACCAGCACTTAGGTTGGTGAAATTTACATCCCTCAAGGCAGTGGCTTATTCACATCCCTGAGTGACATAACTTATACTGATGTACAGTGCAGTGTACATAGCCTTAGATTGTAAGCTTTTAGGACAGGGACTGTCTTTTTGTTCTTTGTACAGCACCTAGCACAATAGGGTCCTAGTCCATGACTAGGGCTCCTAGGCACTATGGTAATAATGATAATAATTGGAAGAGCCCAAGAAATGCAGTATTGGGTCCTCTTCTTGTGATGGGATACAACTGCTAATATCTAATGATGGGAACTTTTTTGGCTGCAAAGCTACTATAATTTACTTGTTGGACCAATAAAAAAATCACATTATCTACCCTGTCCATAAAATATATAGTCCATCCATAACGTAGCAGAGTTCTAAATTCCTACCCTATTGTAAAAGGAGTAATCCTTATTTTTTTTTACATTCTGAAAGGCAAGGTAGCGGACTGTATGCGTGTAGCCTTTTTAAATAGTCAATATATTTAGGATTCCCCACTCCCAGGTAGTGGAAGTTATGGTCAGAGCCCCCTGCCAGTGTTGAAAATATATGGAACTCTCGAAATTAATATTGCCCATCCCACAGCGAGTTCAAAGAGAGGAGGTTATTTTAAAATATACAGTGCTATTGAAATCCTTTGAAATGACATGGGCATGGTTTCCATAGATGGTATTAGAGTGGAACTGTGATAAATGTAGCGAAGTTTTTGTACTAATTTAAAGTTAACTCCTCTCTGCTGTAGCGACATTCCAGTCAACTGTGTAAATATATATTCTATACATAAATAAGTTAAAAAACCTTTGTGTGGAAGTGAATTTTCATGCCTAGTATTTTAAAAAATTTATCTGAGTACATTACTATGTAGAAGATAACTTTAGTGCTACTTACATAGAAATATTGGACATCCACTCATTCTAAGCTGATCATTCTTTCATTAGCAGCAATGAAATAACTGAATCAAGAATAACACATTTATGTGCATTCCAGGAATAGCCAGAGCGATTAGAGTAAATGTTAAAATAATTAAAATGAGTTTTGGAAGGGAGATAAACCCTCATGCTTCAGGGGTTTAAGCCAACCTCTAACTATTGGGGGTTAGGAAGAAACGTTCTTCGGAGGCAGGTTACCCCATAATTGCCTACTGTGGGTTTCTTGCACCAATTATGAAACATTTAGTACTGGCCACTGTCACTAAGAGGACACTAAACTAGATGTGCCAGTATAACAGTTCCTAGGATCCTAATTTATAGCCCTGATCCTGAGAGATGCAAGTACCCACAACACTCCTTGAAATCAAAGGGGGTTGCAGGTGCTTAGTACCACTCTGGATCAGGCTCTGCTGCCCGGCCACTACCAACTAAGTATTTAACTCCCAAATTCAACTGTCAAGACTAGTTTGTAGGTAACCTATTCCTAATTGCTAGAAAACACCTTTTCAAAGCTCTAAACTCCACCCCACCACATGCCATTTTAGACAAAACGTTGTTTACTATCAAATGGTTGGGGTTTTTTTTGGTTTTTTTTTAAAATGTATTACTCAGGGATAAAACTGAATGAAGACAAAATTATTCTCTGGGATCTATACAGCCATGCTCAACGCTGGCAATCTGCTCTCCCTACACGTGTGAATCTCCCAGGGATGTCAGTGGGAGTTCTGCACATGGAGGGAGCATATATTTGAGTACCACTACATAGTTCTAAGAGAATTTTGTACTCAGCGGTTTCAGTTTGGTTAAGAGACTGTAGCAGGTAGACAGTATTAATGTTTGCACAAAACACTGGAGAGATCAGTGATATATACTGTTGGACAAATTCTTTGCTTCTGTAAATTGGCACAGCTCCACTGAAGTGATTTAAACTTACTGAGCCTTGAGTTCCACTGAGTCAAGTATGGTGAGACAATTTACACCAGCAGAGAAACTGACAAGATATTATTAGACAATAAGTGTCTTCAACAGGGACTGTGATCTCTGCCACAGAGGAGAAAATTGGAGCTAAGTTTGGCAGCAGCAGACCACTCCGTGACAGCTGTGGATCTAGCCAGGAAGATTAAAGAGGACGTGACTGAGAACAAAGATGGAAGAGAATTGGTGGACTGTAGGCCTTCTGGAACTGGGCATAAAACCTGTCTGGGCTGGCTTCCTACTTTAGATATTATAGAAGAGCCCAGCCTGCACCCAGCTTGGTCCAGTTTGAATTTAGTTTACCCAAACTCATAAGAACAGAAGAAATTAACTTTCATGATTTTTCCATCTATTCCAAGGCCAGAAGGAAGAATTGGGAACATGTAGTCTGATACTGGACAGCACTAAGCACAGGTCATAGAAGAATTCCTAGAGCAGGTCTTTTAGAAAAACATCCCATCTTGATTTAAAGTTGTCGCTCGTGGAGAATCCACCAGAACCTTTGGGCAATTGTTCCAATGGTTAATTACACTCACTGTTAAAAATGTACACTTTATTTCTAGTCTGAGTTTGTCTAGCTTCAGCTTCCTGCCTTTGAATCATGTTATATCTTTCTCTGCTAGATAGAGGATCCCATTATTAATTATTTGTTCCTGTCACCAGGGTTCCTACAGGAGGGCATCCCATAGGCTCTGGGACAAGTCCCAGCACTCACCCAGGCCTCTGCTCTGAAGCGTCTGCATGTCTCAGCACATTAATCTGCTTGTAAGAGGCTCAGCCCTCCAACTGAGCACCAGATAGTCCACCCCTTCCAGGGTTTGTCAATAAACACAGCTGAAGTAACGACACATGAAACTTCCCACAGGTGGAGTAAGAGTCCTCATCCCTCAGAGGGCTTCTGTAAAGTAGTGGGCACAAGTAGGTAAGTCCATCCATCCTCCCTGACTAGAGGGGTACCAGGCAACAGTTAGCTCAAGAGTCCTTGCCTTTAGCTAGGCCTGACTCCAGGAGCTAAGGAAGGGAGAGCTGTTTTTCTCACTAGCTGCCACCAAGTGAGCTGGATTTCTCCCTTTGAAGTGCTTCCCTCCAATGTTGACATCTCCCACAGGTGCAGCAGGGCAGGGCCACCTGAGCCCACGTTAGCTCATTAACTCTGTGTTATACAGTGTGGGGTTTGTATGCAACATCGTAGTTCCTCATGTAAGTACTTATAGATAGTAACCAAGTTACCCTTTAACCTTCTCTTTATTAAGCTAAATAGACTCAAGTACATTTTCTAATCCTTTTAGCATTCTCTTGGATCTTTTTCTGATTCCTCTCCAAATTATCAAGATTCTGCTTGAATTGTGGGCACCACAACCGGACGCAGTATTCCAGCAGTGGTCGCACCTGGGCCAAATTCAGAGGCAAATTAACCTGTCTACTCCTTTTTGAGATTCCCAACTTCATGCATCAATGGATCACATTAGCCCTTGGCCACACCATTTGTACTGGGAGCTCATGTTCATCTGATTAGCCACCATGACCCCCAAATCTTTTTCAGAGTCACTGCTTCCCAGGATAGAGTCTCCCATCCTGTAAGTATGGCCTACACTCTTTTTCCTAGATGTATACATTTACAGTTAGCCATATTTGCACCCAGTTTACCAATCAATCCAGATCACTCTGTATTAGGGACCTGTCCTCTTCATTATTTAGCTCCCCCAGTATTTGTGTTATGTACAAACTTTACCAGTGATTATTTTATACTTTCTTCCAGGTCACTGGTAAAAATGTTAAATAGAATCAAGTACTGATCACTGTGAGACCCCACTAGAAATATACTCACTTGATGATGATTCCCCATTTACAGTTACATTTTGAAACCTATCAGCTAGCTAGCTTTTAATCCATTTAATTTGTGACATATTAATTTTATATATTTTTAGTTTTTTAATCAAAATGTCATGTGATACCTATTCAAATGCCTTACAGAAGATTACTACATCAAGGTTATTATCTTTATCAACCAAATGTGTAATCTCATCAAAAAAAGATATCAAGTTAGTTTGGCAGGATCTATTTTCCATATATCCATGCTAATTGGCATTAATTATATTACCCTCCTTTAATTCTTTGTTAATTAAGCCCCTCATTAGGTGTTCCATTATCTTGCCCAGAATCAATGTCACAGGCCTATAATTGCCTGGGTTATTCTGTTTACCCTTTTAAAATATTTCAACAACATTAGCTTTCTTCCAGTCTTCTGGAATTTCTCCAGTGTTCCAAGATAATGAAAATCAACATTAATGATCCAGAGAGCTCCTCAGCCAGCTCGTTTAAAACTCTTGGATGCAAGTTATCTGGACCTGCTGATTTAAAAATGTCTAATTTTAATAGTTTAACATTCTCCTGAGATACCAATGGAATGGAAAGAGTGTTATCATGATATGATGAAACTACATCATCTGTTTACCTATTTTTTATCTAATGATATCCTGGTATTACAAAAATTGAAGCTGTTTTTCATGAAGTGAAAAAGCAACTAAAAGATCTGGGGATAGAACATGTTATGCTCCTGCCAAAAGTTATAATTATGCATACTATGGTATGGTAGTGACTAGAGGTCCCAGCTAAAATCAGGGCCCATTGGGCTAGGTGCTGTACAAATAGCATAAGAAATAGTCCTACCCCAAAGAGCTTACAATCTAAACAGAAGATAGACAAAGGGGGCAGGAGAAGGTGAAGTACAAGTGTAGAGGAGTGAAATGACTTGCCCAAGGTCACATAGCAAGTCAGTGGCAAGGTTAGACCCGAGGTCTCCTGACTCCCAGTCCAGTCACATAGCTGCTAGGCCATGAAAAAAAATTCTTGGCAGTGTTTAGTGGTCAGAAGTATATTTTAACTTCTCTGGAGATTGCTACTTGCTTTGTTGACCACTGTACAAAATACTATGACAGTGGATACAATGGATTCAGTAACTGAACGTTCTTAGGAGGCATAAACATTCTTCATCTCAAAAATGAAATATTAGGGGTTGTGTGTATATTATGGAGTGTTCTTACATTGCCACTCACTCATTACAACCTTTTTTATTTTATTTTCTATGGTAAACTGAAATTAAGATTTAGAGCAAATTCAGATTCACGCAAAGTTCACACAAAATCTGCATCTTCTATCTACTGGTTTAGTGTGAATAAGCACTGATATTATTATAAGTTTCCCACACTCCAGGGATGGATCATTTGCTCTACAAGGTGAGGCAGGTTGGCAGGGATGTTCTTCAGACAGAACAGGGCTGCCATTCTCGACTATTTCCATAAACGATAGATGGGGAAAGCATCCTTTTCTATATTTTACTTCAGACATACTTTGAAATATTGCTTGGTTATTTGTGTCGGATTCGTTTGTCCAACAAAAGAAATGGACTTTTAGTTTGAAACCGTAATAGGTTTATGGCATTAACTCTGATTTATGACGGCGTTAATTATGTTGAATTTCTCTTTCTCGGATGAGAACTGCAGAAAACATTGAGCGTGGAAGTGACAGTGAAAGTTCTGTACAAAGAGGGCTTGCAGATCTGGATCTCTTGCATGGGGAAGGTATTGCCCTCCTGTTCATTCTGAAGAATTAATTCCCTCCATGGCTGCTTAAATGAATGTACCCATAGCAGAGCTAATGCATTGCAATGTAGATTTCAGTTGCCAGACCCATAGCTACTGCAGCTAAGCATGCCCTTTAGGCAGCATTAGAGGTGCTATCTATGGGATTTACTGTTTAAATGGTTGGAATAAATTCCAGTGGCTGCCTAGTTGTTTTGCTGCACTGAATGTTTTATAATTATTCTATGAACCTACTACTTTGTATGGTTTGGAAACTTTAAATATGATCTAATTATAACATTTTGAAAATATTAACTGAAAAAAACTCTGAAGTATTTATAATCTCCTGGTATCAGAAGTTATGTGCAATTTCTGATGTTGTCAAGCCACAGCAGTTCAAACAATACTGTTCCTCTCTCTTTTTTTCTCAAAAGTATTGTTTTCTAATTTTAAAAAGTAAAATTCAAGAGCTTGCAGGTCCCTCAGCTGAATTAAAAACAGTGTCCTGAAACAATACTCTAGGAAATTGTGGAACTATTTTGCCTTTTTTACCAATCTAGGCCCCAATCCTCCAAAGACACAAATTTAACTTTATGGACTGCAAGTAATCCTATCAAATTCAGTGGAATTACTCCCACTGTGTAAAGTTAAGGTCATGCATAAATATTAGCGCTCATAAGAGGACAAAAAAGATTTTTATTTTATTGGCCAGATCCTCATCAGGTGTAAATTAGCATAGGTCCATGGATATCAAAAAACGCACTTTTTCAAACACTGAAGACCAACACTAAAGAGTTTGTTGTTCTCCCAGATGAGTTAAAAAGCTGCTCCTAGAGCTTTTATTTAAATGTGCTTGCTGAAGAGTATGATTATGTAAATGAGCAATAATCCAGTATTGTTTACCAAGGCATTTTAAAAGTTTATATACAAAAGATTCCTACAGTTGGCTTTTTTAAACCATAAGTACTACTTTTTCCTTCTTGAGATTTTGACATGGATTAGACAAAGGGGAATGGGCTGAGTCCCTCTAACAGGGGAGGTGTCAGAACGAGCTGCGAAGAGTTTATAGGCGGCCTTATTTGTATTGTCTACAGTTGAACACAGGTCTAAAGTCAGAATCCAAAGCCACCTATAAATTCTCTGGGGTTGTAATCAGAACTTGACCTCTGAAAGCAGGAGAGCCTTGTTTTCAGTAGAAAGGGTTCTGAGAAACCAGACCTTCTGTAATCTGTGGGAAGGCCTGAATGAAAGCCTTGTTAGAGAGGGGATTAGGGTTTAGACTCTAGCAGGCTGAACCATTTTCTGGGAGTATTCGCAAGGGCTTTTGACTGTCTTCCACTGAGACTGCAGGTGGTCCAGGGAACTCCTTTCAGCTTTATCGGAACACACAGGCAGATTGGAATTCTCAGCAGGTATTGGGAAGAGACGTTAGAGCAAACTCGGCTGGAACCATCTGTCCATAACTGCTGTCTAATTACATGAACTGCTTCTTGCCATTTTTAAGATCCGACACCCTGTCTCTGGCAAATGACATTGAGTGGCAGTAACAGAGTTATGCAAAAAAATCTGCAAAAATGTGATTCGGGGAAAGACATGCAAGAATGAAGAACTGGTCTGGTGGGGGGTTAAACACTGATTGGGTGGAACAATGATTTGACTTCATTTAATTTCAGGGCTAGGAAGTCTAGCTTATTCTATTACTACAAGGTCTTTGTGCCTCCCTCAACTTTAAATTGTTGTTTGAAAATACTAAATGAAAAATAAACTCTGTTAGATAATATATTGGATAACTACTTTGTAAGAATGATGTAGGCTATGTTTAAAAATCTGAATGCACAGCAGTGCTATATACAAAATTTTTTAATAAAAATATGCATTAAACTGTTCCAAAACCTTTTATTTAAAAAAAAAAAGGAGCATTTCACATCAAATGAAGAGAACTTACATCATCAGTGCTGAATAGCCTTTTAGAGTTAACCAAACGCTACCTACCACAACACATCAGATCTTACTTAATGACTCTGGTATTTTTAGGGAACTGTGAAGTTAACCAGAAGCCACTACTAGATACTGTGATGTGCCAGAATTACTGTTTAAATTGCAAACCATTTTGCAAGGGACGATAAAGCTTTTTCAGGTAGAATGAGTCGCATTCCAGCAATGTTCAGGGCTGTCGCACAATGGGATTCAGACACAGGATCAAATTCAGAGGTGATGCGTTAAACTCCTTCAGACTCAGAGGGCCCAATTCATCCCTGTGCCTGTGCAGTGCCTGGCACAGGGACGCTGAGCAGGCAGCTTGTGCCTCCAGTATCCTGGGGCTGCCAGGGCTGGTCAGTCTGGCCCCTAAGGGAATAGCTAGGGCACAGAAATACTCTGGCCACACCTTCTACTTCCCCCAGTTTACCCCCTGCCCCGCAGGGAAGAAGGGTGTGCAGCGCCAGAAGAGCCAGAAGGAGGCCTTATGGCTGCTGCTTTGCAACCCCTTTGTACCAGCATAGCCAGCTCAAATGAACCACAGGCCACCGATGAGTTGGGTCCAGACTCCCTTAGACCTACTTATATCCACATAATCATGCGGAGAGTACAGGAGTCCAAGCTGGAGTAACTTACACACAGTGGAGCTTCAAGGAGGTGTAATTTCAAGTGTGGCGTGACCCACTTTAACTCCCTCCCTCCCGATTTTTTGCTAGTCTTGCTGCTCTTCTCTTCTGGCTCCAGGGTATGTGAATTACAGCAATGTAGCGGAATGTAGTGTTTAGTAGAATCACGGGGGGCAGGGGGGGAACCGCTGTGTAGCTGTGACATACATGAGAAGGGGTTCAGGGCGGGGAGCTGAGGTTGGGATAAAACGTAAGGTGCATGAGCCCCTCTACACTAACCTCTGAATTTAGCCTTAGTCTTTAATTTTTAAAATGAGGTAATTCTAGTCTTGTAACTGAGAGTAAACGTATCACTTCGGGATGAAAAATCAGAATTGTATCTTCATTTCTTATTGCTTAGGGACTCCATTGCACAGAGACCAAAAGCTCCTAGGGTCTGAAGGCATCCTGCAGCTCTTGATATCTTTTCTCACATGCAAATACTGTGCTATCAGCAGGTCCCTAAGTCTGTCTGTTTCCTATCAGCTGTTCTTAACTAGCTAAAGTGTAACCATCTTCCTGAAAGAACCATTGTTCCTTTCATGAGCCTATTAAACAAAGTGCCAGCCAGTTTGTTTACCTTGTGGCATTTTTCTACAGCTCCATTTCAGTCTGGGAGACATCAATTCTGTACACATTTTAGTTACTTCTCACACCCATAAATGAATAAATAAAAATTTAGGTTATCACAGCCAGTCTTACTGAGAAGCCCCAACCCTCAGATATCCATTAGGAAAATGAAAAGGAGTACTTGTGGCACCTTAGAGACTGCTTGAATCCATTGGTGACTGGGAATGGTTCAGATGACTCACCGTCGTCCATAACACAAGCGAGCATGGCATCGTGGAATTGCCAAACCATTGCGATGAATTTCTCCGGGCAATCAGATTTTGCCATGATCTCCCAAAGGCACTCCCACTGACTGTAACAAATCCTTTTGTCAGGTCAATGAAAGTCAGACACAGGTTGGAGTTCTGTTCCTGGCATTTCTCCTGAAGTTGACAAGCTGCAAACACAATGTCTATGGCTCCGCATCCTTTCCTGAAGCCAAGCTGACTCTCAGGCAGGAGCCCTTCTTCAATGTGTTGCACAAGGCGAGCAGAATTCTGGTGAGAATTTTGCCAGCGATTGACAACAAGGAGATGTTCCGATAGTTGTTGCAGGATTGTGTGTTACCTTTCTGCTTGTACAAGTGGACATGCATGCATCCTTGTACTCCTGGGGTATAGTTCCTTGAGTCCACAATAACTGGAAAAATTCAGCCAGTTTCCGGCCTTATAGACTTCTGCTGGTATAGCATCTGCTCCAGGTGCTTTACCATTTGACAGCAAGTCAATCGCTTTCGCAGTTTCAGTCAGCATTAGAGATATTTTGATATCAGTCTGGGGCAGTCGATCACTTGCCTCCTTGCTAATAGATGATTGTTGATGGAGGATATTGTTAGTGTTCTGCCCACCTTTTGCAGTATCTTTTCTTTGTCAGTGAGTAGTGTGGTGCCATCAGCACTCAGTATTGGAGATGTACCTGGTGATCATGGTCCATAAATGTCCTCAGAGCATCACAGAAGTTCTTCATATCATTCCTGTCTGCATAGTACTGAATCTCATCTGCCTTGTTGCTCAGCCTTGAGTTTTGCATCTCTCTAAGTTTGCATTGGACAGTCCTCTTGATATTGTTGAAGGTCTGCCTTCTTAAATATTGAAGTTCTGCCTCCTAAACAGGCCTTATGGAGCCAATGTTTCTTGTTCAATAGTCTCCCTATGTCAGTATCATTTTCATCAAAGCAATCTTGATGTTTACATGTGATGGAACCGAGGGTATTGGACGCAGCTGAGTACACAGTCTCTAAAGGATGCCCAATTTTCCTCGATGTTATTAGAGTTTGCATCAATTATTACAAGTTGGTTGTACGGTCCTTCAGTATGATGTTTCCTGCCATGCTTACAGATGCTGTTCGTGACTGTGACACTGGGATTGGCATCAGAAACCAGATTGATGGCAAGCTTTTCAATCTGAAGAGACTACAGGCAAAGACAAAGGTACAGGAAGTGACTGTTTGTGATCATCTGTTTGCTGAAAAAAGAAAAGGAGTACTTGTGGCAGCTTAGAGACTAACCAATTTATTTGAGCATAAGCTTTCGTGAGCTACAGCTGACTTCATCGGATGTTTGTTGATGACTGTTCCCTGAATGTCAAATTTGAGTCTGACATGCAGCGGAGGATGGACTATTTCTCTTCATCTTGTGACACTTTTGGTCTCACAATCAACATCAAGAAGACAGAAGTGATGTATTAGCCTTCACCAGAAAAGCTTTACATAGAGCCTTCTATCACAGTGAATGGCCAAACCCTCCAGGCAGTGAACAAGTTCACCTACCTCGGCACTACACTGTCATGTGCAGTTCACGTTGACGATTAAACCAACGCCAGAACTGCCAAAGCAAGTGTGGCCCTTGGCAGACTATGTGCACATGTGTGGGAACATAGTGGCATTAGTCAACAAACAAAACTGAAGGCCTACAAAAGTCATTGTGTTGCCAACTCTGACGTATGCATACCTGGAAGGTGTAAAGATGCCATGCTGTGAAGCTGAATAAATTTCACCTCGGCTGTCTGAGGAAACTGATGAGGATAAGATGGCAAGACAAGGTTCCAGATACTGAGGTTCTCATACGGGCAGGTATTCCAAGCATCCATACTCTTTTGATGAGACGAGCAGGCAATGTCACCAGAATGTCAAATGAGCGACTGCCAAAGAAGATCTTTTATGGTGAGTTAAAGGAGGGAAAGCACTCTCCGGGAGGCCAGAAGAAATGTTTCAAGGACTCCCTCAAGTTATTCTTGAGGCGTTTCAACATTGACCCAGAGTTTTGAGAAGATCTCGCTCATCATCTTTCTATCTGGCGAAATCTCATCCATACTGGAGCCAGAGTCTATGAGCAGAGGATAACTGCTGAGGCAGAGCAGAAGCTCCAGCAGCATAAATCCCGCAACAGCAGCATGTCCACTGTTAATCAAGTAACTCATAGCAGCATCTCTTGTTCAGTGTGCCACAGACAGTTTACAGCTCAAATTGGCCTGATCAACCAAACCAATCAGTGATGTCATGGTCATCTTCAACCATGAAGGATCAAAACAACAACAACAAGGTGAAGTGGCCAGTTAACACCCTCCAGTTACAGCGAGGAAAGGAACTGGGGGGAGAACAGGGCCGGCTCCAGCGTTTTTCCCACCCCAAGCGGCAAAAAAAAAACCAACTTGCCACCGAACGGGGAAGCGGAATCCTGCCTGCCGAACACAGAGGTGGAGTGATGGTGCAGCCGCCAAATCGCCGCCGGCAACCAAAGAAGAGTTGTGTCCCCGCTGCCAAATTGCTGCCAAGAGTGAAACGGGCTGTGATGGAGCGGCTGCCGAATTCCCGCCACTGCCGAGGGCGGATTGCAGCCCCAGAGCCCAATGTCCTGCCGCCCCTTTACATTTGCCGCCCCAGGCACCTGCTTGGTTCGCTGGTGCCTGGAGCTGGCCCTGGGGGAGAAGCAGCTTGGGGGTTGTTACTACAATGATCCACACCCGTCACAACAAATTTTTCAAGTCCATGAGTCCTAGACATGCCTATTACAACATGTGGTGTACCTCATCCAGTGTTCTAAACACCCCAATAGCAACCATGTGGGTGAAACCAGACAATCACTATGCTCTCGAGTGAACTCACACAGGAAAACGATAAAAATCAAAAACTCCATGTCATCTGTGGGTGAGCACTTTTCACAAAGCGATCACTCTATATTTGACCTATCAGTCCTCATCCTCAGAGGAAACCTGCACACTTTCAAAAGACAAGCTTGGGAGCTTAAGTTCATAATTTTGCTCGACACCAAAAATCATGGACTGAATGCAGACATTGGATTTATGGCTTATTAAAACAATCTATAGCCCACTAACAACCTCCCCGCCAATTTCTTTCCCGCTTCCCGCCCCCCGCCTTCCCCGTCCCCCCCGCCACCGCTTTCCTCCCTGATTGGAGGGATGTTAATGGACCACTTCACCTTGAATGGTCCCTTGAAATATGTGTTAAATTACTGATGCTAAACAATCCGTTCCACCTTGTATTTAGCTGTGACACTTTGTTTCCCAGACCTTAAGAGGTCTGTGAAAGCTTGTGTCTCTCACCAACAGAAGTTGGACAAATAAAATATATTACTTCAACCACCTGGTCTCTCTAGTTTTATGAAAATTAAATGCAGTCAGCCATAGATTTTATCTTTGAATCAAGGGATCTGCATATGATCAATAAAAGGTGCCTTAGATTTTACAAAATATCAAACACACACCCCAGCACCATCTAGTATGCAAGTGTGAAATAACCGAACAGCGAAAATCTGATAACATAAGAAAAGGATTAGCAGGGGTTTTAGCTGAAATTCCTACTGCTCTCCCTCCTCCACTGCTCCCCATCTCTTCAGAGATAAAGATTATGGTTGCTAGGGAAACCGGACCAAAAAAAGAAAAAGAGGGAAACTTTGTCTAATTTGGTTTCCTGAGACTCTCAAAGCACTGCTGGGCCAGAAGCACAGCCTAAACATGGTTGCGAGAGATTTGTAATTTACTTAACTAAACTCATTTTAATTCATAGTCATGCCTTACATATTGAGGCTGACTCTTACTCCTAGCTGTACCGTCTCTAACAAATAATGATGCTTTAAAATTCATAGATCACCATTAAAGTCACATTCCAGACATATGGTCTCATCTACCTGTATGTCTTAGACAGAGGGAACTCATATCTTATACATTTACAACAAGCCTATAAATACAATGTAAATCTGTGTGTAAACATCACCTTTACCTATAAGATACATATGCATGTTTGCGTATGTCGTATTCATACACACAGACATAAATTCTCATTTCTGCTCCAGCCCCTTTGCACTATTTGGGCAAGGAGGAAGAGTGAGTAAGGGGACATGATAGGGATGAAAAGACAGTATGGTGACACCAGGCTATCCCATCTCACTCCTCCACTGGTGTAAGAGCTAACAGAAGCCTATGCCAGTAATCTAAGCCAGACTAAACTGTGCTAACTCATGTTGGAGGCAGGGTCAACCAAGAGAATCGAAGGTCCAGATCCTCAAAGGTATTTAGGCTCCTAACTGCCATTAATTTCAATGAAAGTTAGGAGCCTGAATAACTTTGAGAATCTGGGCCAAAGAGACTAACTGGCTCCCTGATGCCTACTCTGCTGCCCCACGCCAAGCTGCTCCAGTCTCTCTCTATGTAAGTATGCGCATACACATTCATACTATCTATACGCAACGGATTAAAAAGCCTCATTATACCTCATTTTTAAAAACTACAGAAGAAAATACTTTACCTGCTTAGACAAAGCACTGAGGATCCTGCCATTTCGTACACTCTCGTGCACATGCTTCTCTCCGCTTTAGCTCTCTCCCCTTATCACCTTCAAGGTCCCCAGTTGCAGCATCTATCCTTCTGGACAAGCAGTAGGTATCAACCCTCCTTTTGGAACCCATCCGTTCTACTCCTGGAGTCCCTGTAGGATGATACAAGGCATTCCTTCCCCCCATCAATCCTGCGATACTACATTGACATGAAATGCTATGACTGTTATCTGAGGTCTCTGACAGAGGTAGGTACAATTAATCTCCCCAGTCATCTAAGGACTGATCATGTTACCAAGGAAGCATTTCAAGGCCTTCTTAGCTGAGGACTGAGCATCTAGGTATGCTTAATTTCAGTGCAAGGAGCCCTACCACAATGCTAATAAATGGTGACCCCCTGCAATTATTAAAGAGTGTTTCCTATTCACTCTTACTGTGCCTACCATCTTGATTCTTGGCATTTACATTTGGTAATTCATATAATCCATTTCAATCACCCTGCCCTGCAATCCCTTCAGCTTTCATGGGCTAAGTGGGTCAGGCCAAGCCAGTGTTTGGATGGAAGTCCTCCCCAGAACAACTTGGTGCTGCAAGAAACGATGCTGATGGCATTCAACTCTGAGTCATCATGGCCATGCATAGTGCCGTATTACCAGATTAGATGTAAACCCAGCACCCAGAGCTGTGTCGAGGCAATAGTGTGCAGGGAATAATTTACTCCATTCCTTTATCCTTTTTTATCTCAGAAGACGGCAATTTACTTCAATTTTTTCCATTATTCAAAATTACTCCAGTGACTAATTTGTTTTCATCCCTCTATGGATTGTAAATAGCTGAGCATTGGATACTCAAGCTATGTTGGTTAGTTCTGCCTAGTCCTATAAGTTACTATGTATTGTGTCCCTGAGTAAGTCAGCAGAAGCCTCTGAGCAGAAAGAGGGCTTGAAAAAGAACTGGGCTATTGAATCTCTCAGGGAGTAGCAGCAGAATTTAGTGAGAGCCTGGTAGCAAGATTAGGGGATTTGGGAAAACTACATCTTTTTCTTTCTGGTCTTACCCAAAGCACTGCACTCTTAAGCACAATAGGTTACTGTAGATTGCAGTATTAGTTGGGGGCTGATTTTAAATGTAATTGTCTCATTATATTCACACAAGTGATTATACATACACAGCCCACAGTACCAAAGGTGAAGCCATATACCCACATAGTGCCTGATCCAAAGGCCCTTGAAGTCAATGGAAAGAGTCCATTAACTTCAGTGCTTTGAATCAGTCCTTTAACTCATGATGTACCAAATTTTTTTGAACATGGTCCCTCTCTATTTCTGTGAGGTGACACGACTTGCCCTAGATCACATGGCAGACCAGTAGCAGAACCCAGGTCTCCTGACTCCCAGCCCAGTGCTCTATCCACTAAACCATTGCTTTTCCTGCGTATCCTGCATACTAGAGGGGATTTCTGGGAACAACCATGGTAGGGAAAGCACAACTATACTATCCAGAGACTAGTGGAAGCCAGTGAAGCCACACAGCAGCCCAAGGCTACACCTTGCATCCTTCAATGCTGTGCAGCTCTCAAGTGATCTGCAGGTTAAGAAGTAGAACACCTGGTCTCTTTCTCACTGGGGAGTGATCCCCTCCTCTGCCACCTCCAAGGAAGAATTCCTTGGAATCACAATGGGTTGACAAGTGTAGAATTATCCCTCCCCTAGGCAGAAGAATGGGGCCATTGGCCACAAACCTTGGCAGTACCCTGGGGTATGCATGCATGGGTCTCATTGTGGGATGAGGGCCTCAGTTTATAAAAGGATCCCCAAACCAATAGCACAAAAAGTAAGCTTAGAAATTCATAGGCTGTGCTGGTGTAAATAAGAGATTTTAGCTCAGTGTGTGCGTCTGTGTATATACACATACAAATATATACATCTTAAAATGCTTTATACAGATCCAGGAACTTTTTTTCCTCAGGAACTATGCTGGAAGATCTGACTTGTCTAATTCTGTTCTAGATTCATATTAGACCCTAAACTGTACTTCAAAGGCCAAAAGAAATCATGAAGGCTTGCATTTCCTGCTGCTTGTTGTTTTAAAGATCTTGTAGTTTTACCTATTGAACTCTGAGATCTAGATCATAATAAAGGGGCCTAATAGAGCAAAGGGAACAGTCCACGTACAACTGAAGCAGAAGTTTAAAACAAACCAGTAAACTACATATCAAGGATGTCTTTTTATGAAAGAGATGCAAGTTACAAGGATAAAAAAAAAATGGCAGGCAAACAAACAAACCCAACCCTCAAAGGAACTACTCATTGAAGAGAAAATCTCTAATAATTTATTGACCTTCAGTTTCACATTGTGAAAAAAAAAAATGCAGTTTTACAAAACCTTAAAATATAGTAGCAAACAGAGACAGAACATAGACATTTTCCTTCTTCACTTGTACAGTTTTCTGTTAGTATGTGAACCACAACTTCAATAGTCAGGGAAGGGGCATTATTCAGCTCTAATCACTCTTATTAGACAGGTGTCAGGCCTAGAGAAAAGGGTCTACACAATTATACCAGAAGTGGAAGGCTGTCCTTTGTTATAAGTTTCTACAGCAACCAGCCTACAAAATAAGAAGAACCTTCCCGTCCTATGCCAAGGTTTTTGTGTGCACTCTGCTGTGAATTGCATTTGCTTCAAAGTGTGGGATGTTTTGCACGACTGGAATGGTCAAGTAGTAAGCCAGAATTCCCACATCAATTCAAAGAGCAGAAGCCCAGAATATTCCCTGCAGGGCCTGAGGCCCACCCTGACTTCAGTTTCCTTCAGCCTACACAGAGGAATTAATCAAGCAGTTGAAAGCACACCACAACTTTGAAAACAGCTGCAGAAAATTCATCCCACTTTCAGAAGTTACATGGTATTAGAAAACAGATTTTTGTCAGAAGCTAAATAGCAATGTACAGTGCAGCTTCAAGACAGAACTATATATATCCCTTCGTTCAATAAAGAAAACGGAGGGCTTGATCAGATATACCTTTAGTCAAATGAGTCGTCTCATTGGACCCAACAGTTCACTTCCCTGTAACTTGTGTAGCCACAGACACCTGTGCGAGGAGGAGGTAAAACGTGACTATTTGGATTTGGGAGCATTTTACACCCACATTGCACAGGTGTGAATAACTATCCAACCTACAAGGCAGTGGAGAATCCAGCCCATTTACTTTACTGGGGCAACTCGGGCTTATAGGAAGGTGCTCTACGTAAGAAGCATGTCTATCGTTTAAAGCCATGTAGAAGAAGGGGACTGATGTTTTAACACTTCAACAGCTCAACCTAACCTAGTGGAACTACAACTGTAACTCGTTTCCTACATAGTTATGGAGTCCTGTTCATGTCAAACCTTGGGTCACCGTTTAAAAATTCTTCCCTTGTGAGAAAAATTTAAGGGTGATCACTGTAAACATTTTCAGATGGTAAGCTTAAAGAGCACAGTGACTTCACCATCATAGAGAGAAATGCAAACATCAACATTATCACTTTTGTTTTTGCATGCATGCAACTAAGAATCTTTTACTTATACTGCAGCAGAATACTACCACCATGTTGTTGACCACATCATTATTATGTTGGGCTCAACAGACTTATGAAAAACACAACATGTGCTTCACAGTGAAATCTGGCAAGGAAAGCACCTGTGAAACAGAAGAAGAAATGAATGGGTTCATACCCGACTCAAGACTAGACTGAGCAAATAAAATGGGCATTCTTTTTTTAATCCTTTGGTTTATCATGATTATATTTGACATTTCTCAATACCAAAGTGTCTGAAGACTCATCTCTGGGCTGTGTGAAAATAAAAGATGCAGCAGAGTTTGAGGATTATTTTTAAGTTCTAGTTCTGCAATTTTTCATGCTTCATCGTAACAATTGTGCCACACCTTTCGGGTCTTTGACACCATGGCACTCATTCATCCCACTTCCGTGCAGAGAGAGGAGCCAATCCTGTCAGTGCAAGTTGTTGGTTTTTTGTTTTGTTTTTTAACTAGTTCACTACTAATATTTTGTTTTTGTGAGTCAGCCAGACTCCACTCAGTCAGGTAAATGTAGTTATGGTAAACGTCCCATAGTCTAAACTCATAAATAAATAAATAAATAACTTTTTGGCCAATGCCTTTCTTGGGGCTCTGTGTACAGAAACCATCCCACAGCATCTTCTAGGTAATTGAGAAGCTGCACAAAGAGAAAGCTGTCTATAGTTTTGGCTAGTTCCAGATAAGAAATAGAAAGGCATAAAATGGCCAATGAAAAGGAGCAGGGACGCTATCTACAGGATAAACCACATCTAACCTGGGGAGTTGGTGGCCTGAGAAAGTGACCTCCATGGCTTCTTCCTTTAGTATGTGTGTAATTTAAGATCCTGCCTACTTGTAATCCTTCCATTTCCGACTGAGGAAGCCATCCCATCACTCGCTCCCACCTCCAACTATTATTCAACAGTTTTCTTTTTTGTGTGCAGCAGAGTGAGTCAGAGACCACAAAATGTGCAAAACAAACAACAAATCACACAAATCCTTACAACATGAAGACAACTGCAGGCATTGTTTCAGCATGCAAGCACTGAACAATAAATAGCTACATCTACAAGTAACATAACAGGAATGGGACAGTTTAAGTCACCTATAAATACAGGGAGGAAGGGAAAGAAAACATTTGGGGAAAATGAGTTCTTTTTAGTTCCCCCACTATTGCAAAAACCTTTTATTTTTTAATTGTGCTGTTCCTTAGCCAATGAAGGGTCACTCACTGCAGATAGGACAATCGAATGGATTCTTCAGACACTGCCTATAAACAAGTTCATTCCTGCAGCAGTACTCTGCAGTGACACAGCTGTATCTTCATTCATGCGACATCTCACTGTTTCAGACCTGGCCTGCTTCCCCGGCAGCTGGTGCTGACACGTCAAACTGTCACAGGGAGAGGTGACAACCATTTCAAATTTCACACACACACACAATGGAGTCCATGAAAATCAAGAGTTGTAGGTTGCACAGTTTTGGAAAGTTCTGGACTTTTTTTGTTTTTCCTTTTCCCCGTCCCCTCCCTTTAAGGTCTGATTAACACTGACATTAATCCACTATTACTAGTACAAGGAATCAGACCATAGGTTCATTCTTTCATATTTAAACCATGTGCTGATGCACCAAAGACAGTTTTTTCCTCCCATTCCTTCATGTCCAGGTTAGATAATTTACAAGGTGCAGATATTTTTCTTCAAACTCAAAGACTCTGAACAATTTTTCTTCATTAAAACCATTTCTCCGTAGCTGAGATTCCAAGTCTCTTCTCCAACTAACAGAGCAAACTAAAAAAAAAAAAAAAAGGAGGGGGAGAAGAAAAGATTTACAGGATTCTCATGAGACAATATACAATAAGGTTTTCATTAGATGTCAAAGAAAAACTAAAAGCCTTTTGTGCATCTCTGTGTAACAACTAATCACGGATAGTAAATAAACCAACCACAACATTTAGGTCAGATTCTGCCTTCTTTACTTGCCTGGCCTTACTCTGCAAGCAGTCCCAGAGACTCCAATAGGGACTAGCCATGGAGTAGAGTTGTACTTCTGTGTGAATCTGACCCTTATAAAATAAAAGGTTAAATAGCATTTGGTCGATAGTGCTGTTTTTGCAACACACTGCTTTTCCTGTTCTCAACAAATGGGGTAGGAATATGCTTAAAAAAAATGAAAACAACCTCATGCAACTTCTCTCTTCCAGAAAAGCCTCAAAAATTATTAGGGCAACCAGTTTATTCTACTCATGGGCCCTACTGAACTAGAGCAGACTGATGTTGAAGAAAGAGCTGGGAGGGAGCCGGGAGGCTGGGTTCTCCTCTGTTCACCATGAAGAACTCTAAATTGAATTTATTCACCATAGAGAAAGTGGACATATTAATCCCCTTATTTAAAACTTCTCTGCTATTCATTATGGCAGAAATCTGTCTCGCTTCTTTTCACATGACAATGCACCATGCCTCAACAACTCCACACGGGAGTCTTTTCCAGGAGCTGATTATTCAGTGAAAAATATAGCCCTTGGATCCTGAGATTTGGCTACCATATTTAATTATGAAGCCTATGTTAAGTGCAAGTTTCCAAACCAGACACCAGCCTCATTATTACAGTAGCTTTAAATAGCACAGCGGGAATTTAGGGTGCACATGCAGAGTAACTCTTCTGAAGCCAATGTAGTTAATCTGAACGAACACAGATATGTGCAGGAGAGCAGACTGTAGCCCTATATGGTCAGTGCCGCAATGCCCAAGAACAGCCGGGTATACTCACAGCCTTAGCCTGAAATCTCTTTGACTTTGTGGGTTTAAGACAGACCCTTTTCATTATTTCCAGTGTAATTTTTTGCCATTTCTTATTGCTGATTAGCGTCACCTAGACATTCTTCAGACTAGTGTGTCATTTTTTCCCTTCTTGAAAGGTATATCTCAACACTGAGGCCAAAAATTATGTTTCCTGTCATGGGATGATTAACCAAAAGAAAAAAAAAATAACTCTTGCAAGGAGAAAATAAAACTAAACCTATTCAAAAGAGCAAAGTTTGAAGGAAGAAACAAAGCAGACTAAAATCTTCCTAAGCTGCGGCAGGCTGGGGCCACACAACACCATGAAAACAGAGGATAATCAGAAGTAATTTCCTTCTTGTCCCTCCCACCCACTGACAGAACAGTGGGAGTCAGTAAAAATCTACTGGCTAGATGAGCATGCCGCACTAGAGTGGTTTCAGTTTACGGTTGCATTCATCCCGTTATCTTACAGGCTAGTGAGGCTAAAGTAATGGCCTTTAACAGGATATCGCAAAGCAAATGAAAGCCTTTAGTGCCATTATATTCGGACTACTATTTTTCAGGAAAAAACCCCCTCTGTTTCTATGTGCTGTAAATTTTAGAACAATGAAGTCAATCTTAGGAAAATAAAAGTCAGTATTTTTCTTGGCACAGATCCTGAGTTTGGCCATTTGTTACTACTGTTCTGATAACACTGAGCCCTGCTGAAATGAGTAATAATAGAATCTGGTTGAATGGTATGGATTTAAAGATGTGTTCCCAGCTTTCCGGCTAGCAAGGAAGTAGTCTCAAAGAAGCCTATTTGCTCAGTTTTTGAGTTATCGGAAGTGTGTGATTAGTCTCAGATACCCAGGATATGATCAGTCTCCAATGTTTGCAAACGTTGGATGGAATCCAAAACTCTGTTTTTCTAAGACTAAGTTGTGGGTGGAGATGGAAAAGTTACAGGTGGTTATTCAACTCAAAGACCAAAGTGTCATTGAAAACATGACCTCACTACATTTCCTACTAGATTTCAGCTCTGAGTTGTTACTCTGTGGTGGCCCAAAAATGCACTTCTTACTTAGTCAAAATTCCTATTCAGCTCAAGGGGAAACAGCAAGATGAGGCCTCAGCACACCACTGGGTGAAAAAATTCCACAATGATCCCCAAATTATCAGATTTACCCTGTTACAAGGACAATCGGGTGTCCTGCTATTTATTGCAGGAGCCAGCCAGCCATCTCCTTGTAGTCCAGTTGCCAATAAAATCCTGTCAACATGATCCTTCTGAAGAGCTAGATGCTATGAAGTCTATAAAAGCAGACTGGTATCATTATCTTTCTGAGGTATCTACTTTGATCTGGAGGTTCTAGGTTACTGCAAAGCTGATTTAATTATTTTAAACTGTTTTTCCTTCAACAGTTTTTTGCAACCTGGCTGGTTTTATGGTTACATTATGCAGTATTCAAATCCCTTAAGAAATTACTACTCACAAGGCATGGCTCATTTAAGCAACAAAGGGTGCTTCTGAGGGTTAAACATGCCATCAAAATGTGTTTGTAGCCACAATGCTGCATTGCAGTCTCTCAGAAAAAACTGAGCAACACACACTAAAGCATAGTATTTGTAAGTTTTAATGCAAAATAACTCAAGTAAGAACTCTAGAAAATATCAGAGACTTAAGTGATGCAATTCAGGAAAATATTGGGGGGGGGGGGGAATAATGAAAAATCAGATTTAGTTTAAGACAATGGCTAGCAAGTTAACTTTGTTTTGTTTATAAACTGACAATATTTTGGGCTGCTCAGATATTTTAGTGGTTTTCCAAATGAAGAAGAAACAAAAAGTAAAAAAGTGGAGCCACATAACCAGCAAAACAAGCAAGGCCAAACTTAGACTTGCCTGTAAGAAGTTGCACGTGGTGTGAGTTTGGCCCATAATGCTTAACTGTAAATGAGACTGCATTTGCTTTGAAACACTGCCAAGTAATTATTTGAACCACAGTATTACTGGTATATTGGAGTGACATTATATATAGTCAGCCATATAAACACAACTTTCCTTTGAAAAACAAGCGCTTTAAAAGTATATTTAATGGGCCCAATTCAAAATTAGCATAAGCAGGTGCAATTCCATTTACTTAAGCTGTTGCAGAAGGGTTGACTTGACCCAGTGTGTTTGTGCAACACCTTACATATCCACTGGTAACAATGCAGCTGCAGCAAGATTGTTCACACAAACAGAGAGCTGTCCATTTGGACCGAGTCACCACCCTGCTGCAGCTCATGATTAGAGGGTTAACAGAAGTCTTTTTAGGTTCTCATGTTGATTGACCAGTTCTGTATAGTTAAGGAAACACCACCTATCCCTAGTAGGTTAATGATTTATAACTGAATTTGTCATAATTAAACTATATTTTCCCATCAGCATTAGACCTAGTGGAAATAACATATTCAACATCTAAACTGGGAGGCAAAGTGATCAATCCAGTGAAGAGAGCATGGTACGGGGAGCCAAGCAACCTGGGTTCCATTCCTGGCTCGGCCACGAATTTGATGCATGACCTTGGACAAGTCACTTAACAGCTGTGTGCCTCAGTTTTCCTTACTGTAAAATACAAATAATTTACTTACCCTCCTTTGAGATCTGTGGATGTAAAGCACTGTGAGTGCTAAGTACTATTATATTTGTATTCATAAGTCTATTTTCTTACCTGGCAAGCTGCAATCACAACACACACACAGTTATGAGGGGAGGTGTTTCCATGTGCTGACAAATGCTGTGGGAATTAGTGAATAGGGCACTGTGGTTATGCTGTTCCATACATCTAATGTGGGATCATAGCAGTCCAATGTTTTGCATCTTTGAATCCCAAAATAGCCTCCCACTACATATAGTTTGTTTCCAGATGCTACTGCATGGCAGCTCATTCGCTTAGCTGTCACATCTCCCACCTTAGTCCACTGGTATGTTTCACTGTTGAATTTATAAGCTGAGCATGCAGAGAATTCAGTATCTCCACCCATAATAAAAATCTGGTTACCCAAAACAGCTGCAGCTGTGTAGCGCCAGGGCTGGGGGCAGGTGGCTGGTACTGTCCATCTATTTTCACATTGATCATAACATTGAACTTTGGGCAGCTTGTCATGGCTAACACTGGTGCCACCAAAAGCAAATAGCTTAAGCTTTGCACTAACTACAGCTGCATTGCTTACTCCTTCTCGAAGTGGTGCAACCATTGTCCATTTGTTGGTCACAGGGTCATACTGTTCTACTTGCTTTAAGGATACTGAAGGGGAAGCTGGAAGGCAACCAGTTGCTGCTGTGTGTCCTCCTACTACATACAAACAGTGTTTGAGTTCAGCAGAACCATGCCCAAACCTAGCTACCAGCATGGGGGCAGCCTTTGACCACTCCTCATGAAGAGTGTCATACACCCAAACATCTTTGGAGACTCCGTTTTCTGATCCCCGACCTCCAGTGATATACACTTTGCAGCCAATAGCACAAGCACTGAACTCTTTCCGTGGACTTGGGATGTCAGCCTTTGGAATGATCTCTTTTGCCTTTTGGTCCACCAGATACAGCTTGTCACACATAAAGGTTTGGCCCCCCAGAAGAAACAGTGCATGGCCAGTTTTACGAGGTCTGGCACACAAACTGGTGACCACACCATCATTCTGTAAGATCTTTAGCTTGCATCTTATTGCTTCTTCTACTATATCTTTGCTTTTCCTTTGCTTAGTGATAAGTTCTTCCATGGCTACATTCTCCATAAGGTAGATGGCTGGCAAGAGAGCCAGTCTCACAGTTTGCAATAGTTCAGGGAGATAACAGTGGCGCTTATTCAGATCATAGTTAACCCAGTTAATAGCTGACTCATATACTAATCTTTCATCTTCAGTTTCTAGTTCTTCACTGGAAAGGAGCTGCACAACCATGTCTTTTGGCAGCTGGAGAAAATCTTCACTTTTACTGATGGTTTGGAAGTTGCTAAGACACATCGTCCAAGAGAGTTCATAAAGCTTGGTGCACTGGTGAGCATCTGACAGCAGCAGCATGCCAAGACAGTTGGTGGGATGAAGGTTCTTCTCCAGAAACTCTGCACAAGCATCTCTGATATCCTGGAATTCTAGCATGTCTCCAGCCTCTAGCAGGGACTCTGCATTCTCTTCATTGATGATAACTCTGGAGGAGTACGCATAGTCCAGCAGAAGTTCTAAAACTTCTGGATGAATAGAATTATGAAAATTGACTTCACTAGCCTGGCTCTCTTTAAGTCCACCACTGAACATTGCTTCAAAATAGCGACTACATGCAGCTAGGACAGCTCTGTGGCAAGGGAATGACCTGTTGCCAGCATGGAGAAGTACATCTGTAAAAAGCCTTTGTTGGCGTAGAAGGTTCAGGTGAGTAAGGACGCTATCAGCATATGATGATTTATGGAATAAGTATATGTTTATAGAGCCAGTGCTGGCTCTAGACTTGCGATTCTCATGCATGCTGACTGACATTTTCTGCCACACCTAAAAATAAACAAAAATTAAATAAGATTAAGGGTTCTCATGACAAATGTTTATGACATACCTCTTTTAATTAAAAACAATTATATGCATCCCTGATAATGATTGTAAGCAGGAAGACTGCTCTGAGCCTATTATAGACATGAGAGGACAAAGAATTGTATCTACTTCAGTGTATGTTTATTTTTTTCCCCGATAAGTTTCTTAAATGACATGCCCCACTATTATTGCCCAAGAGCAGGTTTACCTTGGGAAACCTGATCTCCAACTTTCATGACAATAGTAGGCAAGGAAGACAGAGGAAAAATAAGGACCGAGAGCGGATTTTCTCACCCCTCCCCAGTGTAGCACAGCTGATTCATCACATACACACACTCAAACACACTTGAAACATTCTCCTGCTTTGAATCATAGTAGGAAGAGCTACCGGAGAGAATACCTCTTGGAATGTAAAAAAACTGCATGGGAGAACAAGAAGGTACTCATTCCATTTTGATGATTTCTTTTGATATAATGGTTCCATATCCAACAGCAGGGAGTGGGAAAGATACGACAGAGACAGATAACATTGCAAGGATATTGTTACATGACCAAAGCTTTATTACAATATCATGGCTAAATATTATAGAGATCTACATCTTGAATATCTCCAGTGGAAGCCTGCTACTGGGTGACAGTATATGCGTACAGTCTTGGCAGGGTAATGCGATTGTACTGTCTGCTGATATCAATGCAGGACTGCTATTCTGCAGTCCCCCTGAGTTAGGCTCTCAGAGCGCAAGAGTCTGCAGTTGTTGGTTTGGGGGTGGGAGGAAATAATATTCTACATTGCTACCCCATCCTTTCAAAACCAGGGCTGTTCTGCTCCCATTTTAAGGGAAACAAGTTATATGTGACCTTGGAAGGATTCAACTGCCCTCCATGGTCCCTTCCAACCATTTGCAAGTTTATATATTTTGTATGGGCCAATCTTCTGGATTAAGTAAGGCAAGTGGTTGGCCCTGAATGAAACTGAACTGATGTGTGCTATGGGGACATATCAGGGACACGGGCTCTAGATTTGCATCTACACAGATCCATTGACCAAATCACACAGGTGGGCAGTGGAGGTGTGACAGACTAACAGCATCCACAGAAGTTACTGCAGACCAGGGGCTGCCATCATGGAACAGCTTCACTGGTGCTCTACAGCCTGGATAGATGGTGGTGGGGAAGAGGTTTGGTGAAGGAGTTCAGCTTCTCTGATTACCATGAAATTCCCCTCCCCATTTATATTCCTGAACATATATTTCTATGCTGCTAATTAAGACATCATTCCATTTCCACAAGGTTCATGTTTTTTAGAGGAAAACTTTGCCCATTGCCCTCAGACCAGTGCTCTGATAAAGAGACTATGTAAGAATCTGAATAGCCTCAGAGGTCTGTATGTCATTCTAAAAATCAATACAATATTCCTTTCATTCTTTTGGAAATCATAGGCTAGAACTCACAACAGAATAAAAACCTGATTTTTCCAGCATTTAATAATATTACATTTATATCTGCGAAATTATAGACTTCTCATACACCTGCTCATGGATTGCTGCATACCAAATAACCTGTGCTCTGCTCCAAGCAAGCAGCAGTATGGCATAGCTCTGCACAAATGGCATATCACAGACAATAGGAAGTTTGTGATTTGCCTTTGACTTCATGGGCATGCTCAAATAAGCACCAAAATACTGCAACCTCTTTCTTTTAAGCTGGAACTTAATTTCCTAATGATTATCATCAGGACTTTAAAGAAGGAGCAACATGGGAAATACACAGTGTTTGTCTTTATCAGGCCTGATCCAAAGCCCACTAAAATCTATCGGAATCTTTTCAGTTACTTCGGTAAGGTTTAGATCAAGCCCTCTTCATTGTGACTGAAAACATGAGCTGCACAAAGCACTTTGGACCAATGTTTTAGGTTAACTGCAGTAACTGTAAACACAGTACAAGTAGCCAAGTATGCTATTAAAATGCATGCAACTACTTTTACATGGTAAGTATAATTGCAATACCCATTGTATATAATTGCATTACCTGACAAATAATCATCATTCAGAGGACATTCAAGGGTCACATACACTAATCCAGGACTAAATGTACCCATTTACCCTCTTGCCAAAGGTTAAACTGAACATGCGCCTCAATTTCAGATTTGTTGTGGCTACAGAATTACACAGAGGATCATGGCTCTGCGTATTGGTGCATCAACACTTTAGATGCAAAAGTGGGAAGATCAACCCTCATTTGGCAAACATTGTGGAGCCAGATTTTAAAACCGTTACAGGATTTTGTTATTTCATAAGTTGTTATGATTCAAATACACAACATTCTGTATGTTTTTCTGGATTGGTCTGTCTCACATGCAGGGCCCAATCCTGCAAGAGGCTGAGTGCCTCCTGTGGGGTGTGGAGCCACCTCAGCTTCCAGTCTCTGAAGTCAGTGGGAGATGCAGGCACTCAACATCCCCAGGCAGCATTTAGCGTTTTATAGGATTAGGACCTTAGGTGCTCATCCTAACACGAGCTACATGTGGACAGATCCCTGCACTCTTGGGCATCCCCAGTTAAGTCAATGGGGGACCAAGCAGACACAGGGATCCCCCCTGGGTGATATTCTCTGCAGGATGGAGTCTTTGATTGCAAGTTCTTTGCATCTGGGACTATGTATCCTGCTATGTACTGCTGCAATGCTAAGCATACCAACAGCACTCAGCACTAAATAATAATAATTAAAAAAAAAATCACAGCAGCATTGATAAAGAAAAGTTCAAACCTTGGAAATATAGGTGTGTTCTGATCCAGAGTGGTGCTGTGAGTTCTCATGAGCTGTGGCTGCACAGAACCATGCAGGATCAGGTCCTGAACACAAAATAAGAGCTAAGAAACTAGAGTTATCCCTGTGTTTGAGAATGGTGAACTACAGACCCTATGCAGAGGGGTAGGACAGAGGTAGGAAAGTGCAGATCACTGCATGGTGCCCAAGCCCACCCACAGCCCTACCAAGAAATACTGATCTCAGCTGCAAAAAGATAAAAACCACTGTGAGACTTTTGTGGCATAGGGAGGTTCAGGGTTTCACGTCATTTCTGTTTTGCACACAGCAATATCCTAAAAGACAAGGTCTGATCTTTCAGTGACCAAAGCCATTTTTATTAATTACTTGCAGTATTCATATTTGTTCCTCTTTAGCAAACCTTAACAAAATCATTACCTGTATCATTCTAAAGTTGCCTCTTTAGAAGAATTCAAGGTGTGGCAAGTCACATTTTAGTAAGCTAAACATATTTCCTCAAACAAAACAAAGATACACACTATATTTGTACATCTTCCCCCTCAAGTCCCACATTAGTTTTTGAGTTGTTCTACAAGTCAATATGTAGAGGCAAAGTACCATTAAAAAGGATTTCTTATAATTTACTAGCAAAGTAGTGTTTTTGTGAATAAATGTGGTTTGTGATTGTTGAGAATGCAATTTGGGCCAAAATGTTAATAAGTATATTCAAAACTACAAAAATATTCGAACAGACATCTCTGATTTCTCTATTTGTTTCTGCAAATTATGCAAGCCTCAAACATTTCAGCAGAGGTAATTCACAGTCACTGAGCAAGTGTTCATCTTGAATAAAATGAGTGAACTCCCGTCAGGCAATTTTTCCTTAGAAACAGTAACATTTGAATATAAAGGACGAATGGTCAGTAAAATACAAATCTATGTTTATCATGAATCACTAATGAAACAGACATTGAAGCAAGGGATGATTTATGATGTACTTCAACCAGCTACTTGTCACAGCAACCTCAAATCTGGTAGTACGCAATGTTCAACAACCTCTTGCCCTACTTCTTAACAGCTTTAGATTCTGAAGATCTCAGCTCAGTCAAATAAATTCTTTTTAAAGTGTTTTCAGTTATTTGCACATTTATTATGTACAAGATAAAACTTCCTCTCAGAACACTATAATCTCATCGGTTCTCCAGTGAGATACTTGGGAAAAAAATCACCGTTTCACGACTACCCACTGCATGAATTGATCCTTTTCTCAGCTGCTAAGTCTGCAGTGATGCCCAGCCCCTCTCTAACACTCCACAGTATAACCCATTGCACAGAAGTTACATGAAGTGTAAATCAGGCTATCACTTATCATGCATTAATTTTTTGTACAGTTCCTGGGTTTTTTTTTGCCAAATGCAGACCATTTCAAAATGACTGTGTGATTGTACACACCTATGTACCTACGTGCCTATATGCTTGCTCCCCTTCAATGTAGTATCCGAACACCTTCCCAGTATTTCAAATCAGCAATAGTATCTGTTTCTTCCCAACCTGCAGAAGAAATAACTTAATTAGCTTATACAGATTTCTGTTTTATCTTTGTGTAAATGAGCATTGTATTGGTTGTGTATGAAAAACTTCCTAAAAGAAAGAATAGAAGAAATGGGTTTTGCCTTTGATTCTGAAAGTGGTAAAGTCCATGGTCATTCAAATTCTGGTTACTCAGACTTATTAAAAAAGTCAACTGATATTTCTTATGTGTATTTTCCAAATCAGTCATTTGAGAAATTTGAAAAGGAAACTACAATAAATCAATATTTAAGGTTAGTATCTAGTATTAAGTGTTTCTATTTGCCAAAGACAGCCACATACCAGAAATATCTATCCACCAGTGTTGCATTTTCCTTCAAAAGGCTGCAATGGGCACATGGTGCACAAACAGCGGGACCTGCTTCCAGGAGTGAACACAGGATGCTTACTAATGCACAGAATCTATCATTTGCGTGATCTGATGTTACCATCAAGCCCACACAGTCGTTCAATATTCAATTAGAGATCGATACACAGACTCAGTTCATGTGTATAGTAAAAAAAGCTATGAGGCTGCTGAAAATGCGCCCTGACAGCGAGATGAAAACATCTCCCAACTTAACAGCCTCAGTGCAGTGGTGCTTCATTTTGCAACACAGACAATCAGCCCGCCAGCTGATTTATGCAGGGAACAAGTTGCACGAAGTCTGCTAAGCTGGGGGGGAGCGGGGTGCGCTCCCTGCCAATGCACCTTTTCAGCCGCCCGCAAGGCTGTCCGTGGCAACGGGTCCCGCACCCGGCTCGCTTCGCTTTGGAGTGAGACTCAGGGCGATCCCTGCGAAGGGAGAGAGGGAGCCTAGCGCAGTCCTCCCCTCCCCTCAGCCTCCCCCTTCCCGGGGCTGGGGACGCAGACGCGCGTCCTGCCAGGAGCGCCCCGCCAGCAGGGAGAGAAGAGCTGCTGCCCCCGCCCCGAGTGCTGCCCGAACACCCGCCCGCGGACCGGCAGCCCCCGCCAGCGCCCGGCCCCCCGCAACAGGTCAGCGCGCAGGAACTTACAGCCGCGGCGCCGGGCTCCCCCCTGTCTCACGGCCGCTGCTCAGGGCAGGCGAGAGGCTGCGGGAGCCTGTCCCGTCCCGCCCCTTCCCCGGCGGCCAGCAGCCTCCGGCTCGCTCCTTCCTCCCTTCTCCTGCCGGGCCGCGCCGGGGGGCTGCGGTGCCTCCCCACTGGAGCCCGGGCCGGGGGCAGGAGAGCCGCGGGCAGCCGCACTCGGGCCGGGCGAGCGCGTGCGCGGAGCGGAGGCGGAGGCGCTGTTGCTGCTGCGGGAGGCGGCCGCTCGCCGGCTGCTGCGCTTTGCGGCGCGGGGAAGCGGGTATATGGGCTGCGGCCGGGAGGGTGGGGGGCACATATGCAAAGAGGCTGAGTGACACACGGGGGAGGGGAGGGGCGGGGAGGGCCGGGGGAGGAGGACGCGAGTTAACGGAGCCGCGGGGAGGCTGCAAGCAATGCTGTCACATGGGCCGGCGCGGGGAGGGACACAAAGGGAAGAGGCTCCGCGGCAGGGTTGGGGCACCTCGCCCAGCCCGGGCCCCAGGAGGAGCCGCGCGACATGTGCGCCCAGTGTCCCTCGTGAGGAAGGCCAGCCCCCGCGCAGAGCCGGAGCCCACCGTCTCCCTCCCCACGTCCTCAGCAGCCCGGTGGATCCCAGTGCACTTAGCAAGGGCCACACCTCCCATCTCCCTCGGACAGGTCTGCGGAGCACGGGCTCCTCTCCAGCCTCCTCAGACAATGAGGAGCCTCCTCCAGCGTCCGGGGCTGAGCTCTGCCCAGGCATCGGTGCAGGCAATCTCCATTGCCTGGCACACCGCAGGGACACGCCCGCCACCGGAGAGCTCGTGTCTCCGCACCGAAGGAATGAGACAGCGTCGATCTGCAAAATGCTACAGACGCTAACGGAGGAGATGTGCTATGAGGTGTATTTTAAGAGATGAGCTACATGAGATGGACTCAAATATATGTTACAGGGAGCCCGGGTAGACCACGCTGAGAAAAACCCATCATACATCTGATTACATATAAAAAGGCTTAAGCTGTGATTTGCAGAAATAATAAGGCATGTCACAGAGCTTTTTAACTGTGCAGAAATTCCCCAGGCTAATGCAATGCAAGGGAACAGGGTGAATCCATCACACGTGGGAAGCCAGGCTTTAGGAAGCGAAGCGAAAAGCGAGGCAGGACTGTTTTGTCTTTAAATGCTTCTCTGTGCGATGATAAAGCTAGTTCAGTGAGCGGGGAGCGGAACAAAGCAGCTGTTGGCAACTCCATCTGCAGCCCGCTAGGATCTTCCTCCCTGGAAGAAAAACCAGGCTCGGCGCTGGAAGCATCTACTGCTGACCTAGGAACACTACGGCACCCTCTCGGTCTTATGCGAGTGGAAGTGGCCAGTTTCTACTGCTGGCAATGCGTCTTCCTCCACCCCCTCCACGTGTTTCTCAACCAATAGCCAG
Source organism: Eretmochelys imbricata (assembly GCF_965152235.1). Lineage (NCBI taxonomy): Eukaryota > Metazoa > Chordata > Testudines > Cheloniidae > Eretmochelys > Eretmochelys imbricata. The sequence goes on along the minus strand of NC_135576.1, from coordinate 48,480,157 downwards.
CAGCGTAGGATTCAAAGCAAACTACAGTGCTCAGAGGAACTGTACGCTGGGGTTCCTTCTGTCTGCTGAGATAAAACATTCGGTTGTGATTGCATTTTCATTAAGCCTTTTTAGTTTTATTGCTTAGCGCTTATACAGTAAAGTAATTGAGCATCGCAAACTTCGGCCTGACTTTAATTATTCGCCAATTAGCAAAACGGAAAAAAATAATGGGCAAGAAGGCTGATTTTAAAAATAAACATCTAAGCATACAATAATATTATATAAAGACACTGAGCAACTCACTACATTTTAGTAGATAAGAAATCTGATACTGTCATAAAGTTCGTCAAACTTGTTACCAAAATATGTAAGGAGATTTGGGGGTGGCATTTATTTTGGGGTTTTGTTTGTTTTGTTTTTTTAATGGTCTCTAATAGCTACAGAAAGAAAATGGAAATGACTTTAAGCTCTCTGGATAGATCAGTTTGGGAAGTTCATTCTTTCTTCACAATGAAAGAAATGGAGGACTTGTGGCACCTTAGAGACTAACAAATTTATTTGAGCATAAGCTTGCGTGAGCTACAGCTCACTTCCTCGGGTGCATTCAGTGGAAAATACAGTGGGGAGATTTACATAGCTTATGCTCAAATAAATTTGTTAGTCTCTAAGGTGCCACAAGTCCTCCTTTTCTTTTTGCAGATACAGACTAACACGGCTGCTATTCTGAAACCAATGAAAGAAATGTTATCCAATGGCCAATTCATAAGACCTGTTTCCTGTTTCCTTTTTCATGTACGTGTCTGGATTCAAAATACTCCATAGAATACAGATATGCACACAATCAATTTACAGCAGGAGCACATCATGAGGAATTCTAGAGAGCCGAGGGGCATGCATATGGAAATAAAAAATGGTGCAGTGGTGAGCAAATGAAAGGGTAATTTGTTACACAGTTTTGTTCTGTTTTTTAAATACAAAATTAAATTATGAAATTAGGCACAAGAGATACAGAGATGTTAAGATATTGCACATCTGTATGTAATAAAATACGTTTAAAGCCTGTTTGGGTATGTGAATTTCTCAGAACTCATGCAGAGTAAGCGACCTCTTGTAAAAGATGCTGTAGCCTAGAAACCAAGAGCCTGATCCAGTGCCCGCTGAAGTCATTGGAAAGTCTCCCATTGACTTGAAGGAGCTTTGGATTTTTGAACATTTGGGGTTGGCCATACTGTCAGTCCATCCTCAACTCAGGCCTCATCCACTCACAGAAGTTGCACCATTTTAACTAAACTTGTTTAGCAACACACTTTTAGTGTAGATGTGGTTCATACTGGCAAAAAAAAGTCCTTTTGCTAGCATAGCTTATTTCACCCAGGGCAATGGTATAAACACCACCAGAAACAGGACTTTTTTTGCCAGTATGTACCACATCTACACTAGCAGGGTCTGCTGATATAGCTGTACTGGAAAACCTTTGAAAACACAGACCAGGCGTACATGCCTGCAGCACAGACTGCAATCTCATATTTAATGCTATTAACAGCTGTGTCCTGGTCTGGTGCCTTGTTAGACTCTTAACATCATTATTTTGTTAGACTGCTAAATAAACAGCATGGGGTTAAATGTATTAGCAGCCTTCAAAGGTAATTTTTCTTCATTCCTTCCTAATTTACACTTTGACTGAATTAATTAGAATGATCTAATTAACACTGTACAACAGCCATACCAGTGTCAGACACATCTCAGGAGGATAGGGCCACGCACACCTCTCAATGGCCCACACCTGTTTTTCTTATCAATTTACTTTTATGGGTTTCTCCAATATGCCTCTAAAATATAGTTCCCATTTGATGTAGCACAATATTTTCTTGTTGAATGCCAAAGATATTTATAAGCATTTTGAAAGATGGTTAAAATATAGTGATTCTTGATGAAAACTGTTACCAGTCACCCATTTTATGGGAAAAGACAAAAGGAAAAAGCTCAACTTTTAAGAAGGGGAAAAACTATTTTAGATTTCCTTCCAGGGATTGTAATCTGTGGCCATCGCCCTTAGACGTCCTCACTGCCTGGCATTGAAATGCAAAGCAAAATAAAGCCTGTTTCAGGCTGAAATTTGGTAGCCCTGTGGGCCAAATTCTACTCATAGACTTTAAGGCCAGAAGGGACCATCATGATCATCTAATCTGACCTCCTGCACATTGCAGGCTACAGAACTTCACCCACTCACACCTGTCATAGACACCTAACCTCTGGCTGAGTTACTGAAGTCCTCAAATCATGATTTAAAGATTTCAAGTTACAGAGAATCCAACATTTACATTAGTTTAAATCAGCAAGTGACTCATGTCCCATGTTGCAGAGGAAGGTGAAAAACTCCCAGAGTCTTGGCCATTCTGACCTGGAGGAAAATTCCTTCCCAACCCCAAATATGGTGATCAGTTAGACCCTGAGCATGTTGACAAGACCCACCAGACACCTGGGAAAGAATCTGTAGTAACTCTAAGCCTTCCCATCCAGTGCCACATCTCCAGACGTTGGGATTTTTTCTACTAGCAATCGCAGATGGGCCACATGCCATTGTAGGCAATCTCATCATATCATCCCCTCCATAAATTTACCAAGCTCAGTCTTGCTTTAAAGCAAGTTTGTGTTTATTTTGTGCCAGTTTGTGTTCCCTGCCCCCACACACTGCTCCCATTGGAAGGCTGTTCCAGAACTTCACTCCTCTGATGGTTAGAAACCTTTGTCTAATTTCAAATCTAAACTTGTTGATGGCCACTTTATATCCATTGGTTCTTGTGTCAATATTGACACTTAACTTAGGTGACTGGTAACTGCTGATAGTGGGGGACACAACGGCAGCCCCCGATTACAGACTTGGTCAACTTCCTGGTGACTGCCAAAAGAGCCTCCAGCAACAGCCTCTTGATGATGGTGCCCCCTTGATCAAGGCAAGACCGCCTACCCTTAAGGTCAGCCTCCTCCAGCCCCCCCACTCCTGATATCTCCCCTGGACCGCCAGCCCTCCCCATCCCCTTGGCCCACCCTGCCTCCCCCACCCCCTTATTGCCACTCTGCCCCTCCCCAGGGTCCCCACCCCATCTCCCCTGGCTCCCACTGCCTCCCCAGAACCCCGCCCATGGTCCCTGGCCTCTGCTGCCTCCCTCACCCCCCACTATCCCTGTGGCCCCCCACCCTCCCCTGTCCACCCCACATTTCCCCTGGCTCCCACTGTCTCCCCCAGCCCCCCACTTATCCACCCCATGGCTCCTGCTGCCCCCCCTCCCAAATCCCCAATTGCCCATATCTTCACTGCCTCCCTCAGATGCCCACCCTTCCCCCCTGGCTCCCACTGCCTCCCCCTCTGGCTCCCACTGCCTCCCCTCAGATGCCCACCCATTGCCCCTGAGCCCACTGCCTTCCCAGGCTCCCCACATATCCCCTATCCCTGCTGGACCCTGCTGCCTCCCACAACCCTCCACCCATCCACGCCATGGCTCCTGCTGCCTCGCCCAGACACCCACCCTTCCCCCCTAGCTCCCACTAGCTCCCCCAGTCCCCCACCTCTCCACCCTATGGCCCCTGACCTCATTGCCTCCCCCATCCCCATTGCCCCAGCTGCCTCCACTGGCCCCACACCCCATCCCCAGGCCCCCCTTCCTCCCCTCGCTCCCTTTGCTTACCCCAGTCAGTGGTACTCAGGCAGGCTAGCCCAGACATGTACCTGAGCAGGTAACTGCAGCTGCCAGCCAGGAAGGGACAGAACTGCTTCCCCACACACACACCCCCGGCAGAGCTGGGCTGCCAGCCCAGTCTCTCTTCCCTGCTCTAGGCGCCACCTTCTGGGGATCAGTGGGGTCGCTAGCTGCTGGTGCCTTTCCTAGGCATATCTCTGCAGTGGAGCTCCCACCCTAGCAGATATCTGGGCGGCCATATGACCCCTCAGCCTCCACTGCCCTGTCACCTCTGCTCCCTAGAATTTATCCTCTGATGTATTTATACAGCACAATCATGTCTCCCCTCAGCCTTCATTTGGTTAGGCTAAACAAGCCAAGCTCTTTGAGTATCCTCTCCTAAAGTAGGTATTCCTTCCTCTGATCATCCTAAAAAGAAAAGGAGTACTTGTGGCACCTTAGAGACTAACCAATTTATTTGAGCATGAGCTTTCGTGAGCTACAGCTCACTTCATCGGATGCATACCGTGGAAACTGCAGCAGACTTTATATATACATCTGTGTATATATAAAGTCTGCTGCAGTTTCCACGGTATGCATCCGATGAAGTGAGCTGTAGCTCACGAAAGCTCATGCTCAAATAAATTGGTTAGTCTCTAAGGTGCCACAAGTACTCCTTTTCTTTTTGCGAATACAGACTAACACGGCTGTTACTCTGAAATCTGATCATCCTAGTAACCCTTCTCTGCACATGTTCCAGTTTGAATTCGTCTTTCTTAAGCATGGGAGACCAGACTGGCACACAGTACTCTAGACAAGGTCTCACTAGTGCCTTGTATAATTAGGGTGACCAGATAGCAACTGTGAAAAAACGGGACGGGGGTGGGGGGTAATAGGAGGTAATATATAAGAAAAAGTCCCAAAAAATGGGACTGTCCCTTTTAAAATGGGACATATGGTCACCCTATGTATAATGGTACTTCCCTACCTCTACTGAAAATATTTCACCTGATGCATCCTAGGATTGCATTAGCCTTTTTCATGGCTGCATTATAACACTGTTGGCCCATAGGCATCCTGTGATCAACCAAGGTCTTTCTTCTCCTTTGCACCCAGGTCTTTCTCCTCCTTTGTCGTTTCCATCTCAGTAACATTGATAAAACTCTGAAGTCAATGGGATTGCACCAATGTAACTAAGAGTTTTGGGGCCTGAGTCTCTGGGCATTTGCACTGCTGTAAATCACCAATAGCCCCACTGAAATCAATGGAGTTACACCACTGTGTACTGGTACTATGTGGTTTCCATAAGATTTAATGTTACGTGACACAATAGAAAAAAAAGCAGTTTGGTTTCTTTTAAGCAAGAATTTTAAGAATCTATCAATCAATGTATATGGCAATGGTTACAAATGCTTTTTTGTCGTCCCGCAAATGAAAATGGATTTGCTTTTTATATTGATATTTTCCAGGCAGGTTTATAACACTGGGTATTTTGGGGAGGAGGGAAAAATTATACTTGTTTCATTACAAGTTAGCATAAGACTCAAACTCCATCCTTAATTTTTAGGGAGGATAGAGCTGGAAAGGCCCTCTGGACATCTAGTCCAAAAGTGCTCCAAGTTCCATATTGTGTGAGCCACATCATAGTCATGGAAGTGCCTGGTGGATCATTTCTTCATCACAATTATTCAGTTCCTCTGTGGCAGCTGCTAACATGGAGGAGTAATGTTAGGAGAGAATTTAGTTGTTTAACCATCTTTAAAGCAAGAAGTGTTTTGTCATTTAAAAAAATCACTAGTTTTGCTTTTCAATGTGTTTCCCTCACCCATCTGCTATTTTCCAATTCCTCTCAATCTCCACTTGCCCTATATCTCTCACCCTTTCTCTACTCCCTGAAAATAGTTACCTGATACTTGGTCCTCTTCTTACCAGGAGAGGTCAACCCTTGTGCAGAGGACTAGTACAAAGACAATGCACCACTTAAGTCACACTGAAGCTCTGTTTTGACTAGTGCCTAGTTCTTATGCTTGCTCTCTCCAAATTTAATTTCCTCTGATGCTAGGTTCCCTTCTTCAACCAGTGGCTCCAACTCCATTGGCAACTCCTGGCTTCTCTCCTGCAGGTTGCTCCCATCCCAGTGTTGACTCTGGTCCCTGCAGGCAGCTCCCATTTTCATCTTCTCCTCCTATGTAGCAGTGGCCCCCAGTGGAAAGAGCTATCTTTTACAGCCCTGAAGACTGCAAGAAAAAGCCTGGAAGCAGAAAATTGACATAGGTGGAGGAGTCATCCCCATGTCATCTTCCATCCATTCACAGACCACAAGCCAGTGCTCTGTGGACCCGCAAGGACCCCACAGACCACAGTTTGGGATCCACTGATCTAGTCGAAGCTCTTAGAGTCAGATCGTATGCTACATTAATCACTTCAGTGGTTTAGCTAGTTTTTTTCTTAAAGACTTTTAGTGATGAACGGTAATTAAATGAAAGAATGGAATAAGTCATCTAGCAAGGTCCCTGAATGATCAAGGAGTTTGGTTATCTCCAATTTACTGGTATTATTATCTAAAGTGAGTGCACAAAAATGCACCTGTACTAACACCTGAATGCAAAGCCACATTTGTACAGACAAACAGAAGGAGTGCGTGTCTAAGTACTTGTTTACACATTCATAAGTACCAGTTTGTACATGTATTTAAATGGTGTGCATGGTTTTGTACATCTGATGGAATTGCATATTTTGTTATGGGTGGATATCGGGGCACTAATGTCTAAAAATTTAGAATTTTGTATCTGTCTCAATCTTTTCTGAGTTAGTTTTAGGACTTTACTTATTATAGAACCTTCAACCTATTTCCCCACCTCTTTCACATTATATCCCCTCAGCTAGGTTAGGCCCTGATCCTGCACCCATTAAAGTCACTGGTAAAGTTCAGGGTCAACCCCTATGTACTGTGCACATGTACTGCAGCAACTTCGAACAGTGGGTGATTCCATATGAGCGGAAATGCCCTGACCAGGATGTGTGTTCAGGACAGAGTTTCAGATTTGATTCAGGCTGGTAAGGAAGAAAGAGAGAGATTGTTATTTCTGTTGTTGAGTACTTGGGAGGCATTCGTATGGTGACTGATATGGGCCATGTAAATATTGAGAGACCATCCGACCGAGAATTCCATGGATTCAGGGCAGACACAGCGTGTTATTTTAAAGCAGGTTTGTGTGAATGTAACTTTGTCCATTTTACTGCTGAGCTATTTACCAGGTACAACTGGAAAAAACACTACCTCGGAGGCCATCTGAACTTTGCACATCCTCAAGTGAATTTCAACAAAGGGACACTTTTTGAAAGCTCTACCAGAATAGGAAAGTGCTCCACTGGAGTCTCAATTCTCTGCTTTTGCTCTGAGCTGGCTGGCTGTGTTCGCCTGATTCCATAGTATTTTCACAGAAATGAAATGTGTCATAAGGATACGGTATTTCTGTGGTTTAGATCTAACTTTTGAAATCCTTGGCTAGACCAGGACATCAGTAAGTACAGAGGCTGTTTCCCAGCAGTTCTCCTAAGTATAATATACTCTTCAATATCCTCATCCACCCATTTCAACTTAACTGGATTCATGGAGGGGGACCCTTTTGTTTTTTTGTTTTAAATGAGTTTACTTACTCCCTAATAGCATTTATTTGAGTCTTTACTGTTCTTGTGCATAAAGGAAACAACTGACTTGGATTTTTGCCATATAGTTTATGCATTATGCACAAGATTACAGGCTCTTTGTGAGGTTTAATCCTTCACTGATACCAGTAGCATTTTTTTAAATAACCTGAGTGAAAGAGAAATTCACTGTTATTGTAATGCTGCTGCAGTCTCTATTGCTATGTATAATAAGACCTTTTAAAGGAAAAACAATTTACATATGAAGAAATTCTACATAATTATAGGTTAAACTAGTTTGAAACCTTGAAATATTCCTGTTCAGAGAAAAAAAATAACCAAAGCTTGTAGGTTACTTTGGTTCCAAAAGTTCAAATTATCTTTCTGCTTTAAATATTGATTTGGATGAGTTAGTCGTGTCTAAGCCTCTCTCTCTGCACTACACATTTTCCCATGTTTCAGCATAGTCCTTAAGCATGGTAAAACACGTAGGGTAGGCAGGGCTTTAATGATTTTTAGTAATATCATTCGTAAGACATTTATTCTGATTGTTGATTTGCATCTGTAAAGTTCTTTTTGCTTTTAGGTTACTGTTTTTTAATTAAATTAGAGATATGATCACTGCTGAAAGTGGTAAAAATGAAAGTGTCACTATTTTATTTGAGCTGTGTATTTTCTGGCAATTTTCCAAGCCGCCAGAGCATGTCTGAGCATGTCCATACCTGAAGAAGGAACCATTGTGGTATGAAAATTCATGTATATCCTAATTTAGTAAAAGGACTCTCAGTAGTTTAGAAATACAGGCAATACTTTCTCCCCTTAATAATCAGCTGTGTACTGGGATATAGAAGAGATGAGGTTTAAATTAAATTAGAAAGAATTTGAAATATGCATTGGAAGAGTGTAAAGAGATGGTAATACCAGAGTATTGATGATTTGTGTTTACAAAATAGGGTTGCCAACTTTCTAATTGCACAAAACCGAACACTCTTGCCCTTCCCCAAGGCCCCATCCCTCCCCCACCCCTCCCCCTCCACTCACTCCATTTCCCTCCCTTCTGTCACTTGTTCTCCCCCACCCTTGCTCATTTTCACCAGGCTGGGGCAGGGGGTTGGGGTGCGGCAGGGGGTGAGGGCGCCGGCTGGGGGTACAGGCTCCAGGGTGGGCCAGGGATGAGGGGTTTGGGGTGCAGGAAGGAGCTCCGGGCTGGGAGGTGGAGCTCAGGGGTTTGGAGTGTGGGAGGTGGCTCTGGGCTGAGGCAGGGGGTTGAGGTGTGGAAGGGGGTATGGGCTCTGGGAGGGAATTTGGATGTGGGAGGGGGGGCTCTGGGCAGCACTTACCTTGTGGAGCTTCCCGGAAGAGGCAACATTTCCCTTGGCTCCTAGGCGGAGGCGCGGCCAGGTGGCTCTACGTGCTGCCTCCACGCACAAGCACAGCCCCCGCAGCTCCCACTGGCCATGGTTCCTGGCCAATGGGAGCTGTGGAGCTGGTGCCCGAGGTGGGAGCAGTGCACAGAGCCCCCCTGGCCACACCTCCTCCTAGGAGCCGAGGGACATGTCGCTGCTTCCGGGGAGCCAGGTAGGGAGCCTGCCAGCCCTGCCAACCAGACTTTTAACAGCCTGGTCAGCGATGCTGACTGGAGCCACCAGGGTCCCTTTTCGAACGGTGTTCCAGCTGAAAACTGGACACCTGGCAACTCTATTACATAAGGAAATTTACCTACTACTTTTCTGGACAAAGTCTTTTTAGAATCTACCTTTAACTCTACATAGATACTAAAGGTTTCAGAGTAACAGCCGTGTTAGTCTGTATTCGCAAAAAGAAAAGGAGTACTTGTGGCACCTTAGAGACTAACCAATTTATTTGAGCATGAGCTTTCGTGAGCTACAGCTCATCCCACCGCTACCACCATGTCAAGGTTCCTCCCCCACTCTGAACTCTAGGGTACAGATGTGGGGACCTGCATGAAAAACCTCCTAAGCTTATCTTTACCAGCTTAGGTCAAAACTTCCCCAAGGTACAAAATATTCCCCCCGTTGTCCTTGGACTGGCCGCTACCACCACCAAACTAATACTGGTTACTGGGGAAGAGCTGTTTGGACGCGTCTTTCCCCCCAAAATACTTCCCAAAACCCTGCACCCCACTTCCTGGACAAGGTTTGGTAAAAAGCCTCACCAATTTGCCTAGGTGACTACAGACCCAGACCCTTGGATCTTAAGAACAATGAAAAAGCATTCAGTTTTTTACAAGAAGACTTTTAATAAAAAAATAGAAGTAAATAGAAATAAAGAAATCCCCCCTGTAAAATCAGGATGGTAGATATCTTACAGGGTAATTAGATTCAAAAACATAGAGAACCCCTCTAGGCAAAACCTTAAGTTACAAAAAAGATACACAGACAGAAATAGTTATTCTATTCAGCACAATTATTTTCTCAGCCATTTAAAGAAATCATAATCTAACACATACCTAGCTAGATTACTTACTAAAAGTTCTAAGACTCCATTCCTGTTCTGTCCCTGGCAAAAGCAGCATACAGACAGACCCAGACCCTTTGTTTCTCTCCCTCCTCCCAGCTTTTGAAAGTATCTTGTCTCCTCATTGGTCATTTTGGTCAGGTGCCAGCGAGGTTACCTTTAGCTTCTTAACCCTTTACAGGTGAGAGGAGCTTTCCCCTGGCCAGGAGGGATTTCAAAGGGGTTTACCCTTCCCTTTATATTTATGACACGCCCCCCAAATCTCAGCTAGGGTGAAACACTGGCTGGGATTTCTTCCTGGAGCTCTAGGAAAAACAGAGTTAATAAGACACATTCATCTCTAAATATACTACCAAGTACATAAAGACTAACAATATTTTCCACATCTCAAGGACGATTTTAACCAGTTGATTCTGGGAAACTTTCACGGGAGAGTGCATCAGCCACTTTGTTAGAAGCTCCTGAGATGTGTTGGATGTCGAAATCAAAATCTTGGAGAGCTAAACTCCACTGAAGAAGTTTTTTGTTAGTTTCTTTGACGGTGTCAATGGTCGGTGCAGCATGGTCGGTTTGCAGGTGGAAACGCCGTCCCCAAACATATGGGCGTAGCTTTTCCAGAGCGTAGACAATGGCATAACATTCTTTTTCAGTGACTGACCAGTTGCTTTCCCTCTCAGACAGTTTTTTGCTGAGAAACACTACAGGGTGGAATTCTTGATCAGGTCCTTTCTGCATTAAAACTGCTCCCACACCACGCTCGGACGCATCTGTGGTTACTAGGAACGGTTTGTCAAAGTCTGGGGCCCTTAGTACAGGGTCAGACATGAGTGTCGCTTTAAGCTTGTTAAAGGCCTTCTGACACTTGTCGGTCCACTGAACAGCATTTGGCTGTTTCTTTTTGGTTAGGTCTGTCAGTGGGGCGGCGATTTGGCTGTAGTGCGGTACAAATCGTCTGTAATAACCGGCCAAGCCTAAGAAGGATTGAACCTGTTTCGTTGACTTTGGGACAGGCCACTTTTGGATAGCATCCACTTTGGCCTGTAGGGGGCTGATAGTTCCTTGACCCACCTGGTGTCCAAGGTAAGTCACTCTGTTTAGGCCTATTTGACATTTCTTAGCCTTAACAGTTAGTCCTGCCTCCCTTATGCGCTCAAGGACTTTGTGTAGATGTTCCAGGTGGTCTGCCCAGGAATCCGAAAATATGGCCACGTCGTCAAGGTAGGCGACTGCATATTCTCCTAATCCCGCTAGGAGACCATCTACAAGTCTTTGGAAAGTGGCGGGTGCATTTCGCAGCCCGAAAGGGAGTACATTAAATTCATACAGCCCGAGATGTGTGATGAAGGCTGACTTTTCCTTGGCAGATTCATCTAGCGGTACCTGCCAGTACCCCTTGGTTAAGTCCAAGGTAGACATGAACTGGGCCCGTCCCAGTTTCTCTAATAGTTCATCTGTGCGGGGCATTGGATAGTTGTCTGGGCGAGTTACAGCATTTAGCTTACGGTAGTCCACGCAAAAACGTATTTCCCCATCTGGTTTGGGAACTAGAACCACTGGAGATGCCCATGCACTTTCAGAGGGGCGGATTACACCCATCTGTAACATATCCTGGATCTCCCGTTCTATAGCAGTTTTAGCTTGAGGAGACACCCGGTAAGGTTGGACCCTAATTGGGTGAGCATTACCTGTGTCAATGGAGTGGTATGCCTGTTCAGTCAGTCCTGGGGTGGCTGAGAACGTTGGCGCGTAGCTAGTGCACAGCTCCTGGATCTGCTGTCGCTGCATACGCCCAAGGGTCATGGAGAGGTTCACCTCTTCCACACCACCAGCACTTTTCCCTTCGTAGTAGACACCTTCAGGCCACTCAGCATCATCTTCTCCCTGGGCTGTAAACTGACAAACCTTTAATTCTCTGGAATAAAAGGGCTTTAGAGAATTAATATGGTACACCTTAGGCTTTCGGTGAGCTGTAGCTCACGAAAGCTCATGCTCAAATAAATTGGTTAGTCTCTAAGGTGCCACAAGTACTCCTTTTCTTTTTATAGATACTAAAGTTCACTCAAACAGAACCACAAAGGCAAGTGATTCATTTCATTTGAATACACGGAGGAGGAAATACTAGATTTTCATAATGGAATAAAGCAGACAAATGAAAGAAAGCACTAACCTATGCCTGCTAAATGACCCCAGAAGGTGTTCACCAATATGTTCTTCCGTGAATATAGGCACATCTTTAACATACATTGTTAGTGGCCAGAAAATGCACAAATCTCTTCATCTCACAATTCTGGATGGAAAAACTGCTTATAGCTGTGTCATTAAAATTAGCATAGTGCATTTTAAAAATCTGCATTCTGAATTGCTTGCCTGACAAGTACTGTCTAACTAAACGGCATTTAACTGGACAATTCTGTAGTGCAGCCACCTACTTGCAAATGTAGCCAAGCTGACATCTTTAACTAACAAATATATGTGAAGCACCAATATGTCTCCAATGATACATGAAAGAACATCCTGAAGTTCAAATCAACAAATTTGCAGCATTTTGTTCTAATTTGCACTAATGGTCTTTGACATATACAGATGAGGTGTGGAGAAACAGCCAAGCATACATATTACCTGTCAGCTTTTCAAACATAGCCTCAACAATTATGCATGCTAATTTAGTATGTGCATTTTTCATGTGAACAATGTGTGGAGTGCAAACTGCATAGCTGCACATCTTACAGGAAGAATTGCATGCAAACCACAGCTTTCTGCATGTACAAAACAAAATCCACTTGTACTTCTATGACAGATGCACTCTGGACAGCACTTCTGTTTTTCTTTTGTCTGAATACATTTGACCTATTTTTCCTTCTGTTTGTTGGGAATCAATCAATGAGGTTCCAGTATTAACATATTACCAGTCTGATGTTAAGAAACAATTACTGCACAATAATTACAATATCTTTGACTGCTACAGAGCAGGGACCACAAAGTGCTGTCCAGATGTCAATCAATTATGCCTTACAAAGTAGGTAAGTATTACACCTATTTTACAGATGTGGAATCTGAGAAGAACAGAAAGATCAAGTAAATTGCTCGGGATCATGCAGGTAGTCTGTAGCAGAGATGAATAAAACACAGGGTCTCTTGGCTTCTCATTCTATGTCATAACTACATTACAGTCTTTCATTACCTATTCCAGCCTACTACAAGGAGCAACAACAGTAAATTGTAATCTGATGAAGTATGAAATATCTGATAAGATCATGTGAAGAAAGGGCTCTTAGTGCACTTAGAGGTGACAGGCACATTGTGTAGAAAATGGAATTAAAAAAAGACACAAAAACTCTCAGTATCTGAAGCAAGAAACTACATGGAATTTTGTCACTAACATTCTGAAGTAAATTTACATGAAGGCTAACATTTAAACTCCTTTATTTTTCAGAAGTCCAGTTTTTCTTTACTCTGTCTTATCATTTACCCAGGTTTGCTGAAAGGATTACAAAACCAAGACTAGTGTTTTACATGACAAAACAGATTATCCAATCAATTAAATGACTTAACAAACTCAAGGAATCTTTTACTTGCTAGACACTCAATATCACTTTTCAATGGTGATAACCCACAAAACCCAGACTGAGAGTTTTGTACCTAGATTACCTGCTCTTCTCCCGCCACCATGTTGCACTGCTGCTGAATGTACTGGATATGAAGATACCTGCAAGTGAAATTGTATTTTTATATATTTGAGTGAAACAAGAGCGCCCTCTTATGGTTTCAGGTTAAGGATTAATGCACATAATAGGGTATAAAACCCACAAAAAACCCACCAACAAACAAACACACACACACACCAAAAATTTCCAAATAATACAGAACAAAATATTGCCCAAGATTATGAGGCTTGATCATAAATAGATTGTTTGGACAATCTTTTAACAGCAATATGAGTAAACATAAAGTTATTAAAGAGAATGAAATCCTGGCTCAATGAAGTAAATGGGAGTTTTCCAATCAATCAATCAATCAATCAATACAACAAAATAAATAATCATTCATAAGACACCCATGACTATGGCACTGTTTTCTTCCACCTCTTTCTCGCCCTCAGTGTGTTTCTCCATCCTCGTGTGTCCTTTTTCCCCTCCCTCCATCCCAGTATAGTCAGTTTGGAAATGCCACTTCTCTGAGCAGCTCCTCCTAGTTTTACAATATTTGGTCTATAAAGATGAGAGGAGCTTCAGGGAGGTGCTGAGCGTCTACACTTAGGCCATGTCTATGTCTACTAGAGACCTTATAGTGGCATAGCTGCACTGGTGCAGCTGTGCCCTGTAAGATGTCCTGTGTAGCCGCTCTATGCGGACGGGAGAAAGCTCTCCTGTCAACATAACTAAACCACCCCCAATGAGCAGTGATAGCTACATAGTGCTGTCCACGCTGGTACTTCTGTCGGTGTAACTTTTGTCACTCAGAGAGGTGTTTTTTCACACCCCTGAGTGACATATGTTATACCAATAAAAGTGCTAGTGTAGACATAGCCTCAGTCATGTCCTTGCAATTCCATTGACTTCCGTAAGTTTACAAAGGTGTGACTAAGATCACAATATTTATGTAATCCAATCTCCATTCAACTCCTTTTATTTTAGTAGGTACCATACAGACGGATGGAGCTGTCGAAAGATCGGTCTGATCTGTTGATGCCTGTAGGCCATAGTTTGTCCACTCCAATCTAGCGACACCAGTTTGAACCAATTTAACTCAAATTTCTGAAATAAATTTGTAATCAATATTCATTTAAGAACAAATCCCAGCTCCACTGAAGCTAATGGGAGTTTGCCAAATTTCAGCACCTTTACTGGTCTATTCCTAGGTCTCTCTTAAGCAGAGACTGCCACTCATGAAACATTATGGAGTGATTTTGTGATGGGTCCAATCCTGCTCCCAGTAAAGTCAATGGAAAAATCATCCACTGTCTTCAAAGGGAGCAGGCTCAGGCCTTACGAGCAGACCACCCAATCACTTTTTAACCAGAGAGGAAATTCAAGCCCAAGTCTACAGAGCTAACAGACTAGACCACTACCCACAAGAGCACTGAGCCCTATGTGAGAGTTTGTTTTAATAAAGGTTTTCCTCTCTTTCAGAAGCCAAACATTTTACATTTGCTGTTGAACCAACAATCAGCCTTTGGTAGGCTGCATGCTAATCAACCTAATTAGGCTCCATGCTGTTATTACATGCAAATGATTTTAAGAGGTGAGAAAACACACTGCAATTTGTTATTTAAAAAAAAAATCCTAAACTGCATCTGTTAGAGGAAAATCATCTTCAGTTCTGTCACAATTCGTGAATTTTCACTTGAGTCCCTCAGCGTACAGGGTTAATAGTGGGGACAGGCATTCTTTTAAGTTGATCATTCAAAAATTCAGCATATGGCCAGCCAGCGCTCATCATATTAAGCAGCCTCTTCAGCTGTGCCAGAGCAGCACTTGGTACAGTTTTCAGAGTAGCAGCCGTGTTAGTCCGTATTCGCAAAAAGAAAAGGAGGACTTGTGGCACCTTAGAGACTAACAGTATCATCACTCCAAGCTGCCCCAGCACATCCCTTTGCAGGCAGGTGTTGTGTTGCAAATGAGCCTTTCTTTCATTTCCCCCCTCACCAAAGGTCTCAACAACTCCAAAGAGACCAGTTGATGCTGAAGAGCACCACTCAGAGGGGGTCTGATTTATTAACAGAAAAGCCAAAGCAGAACACAGACAACACCCCAACATCTCAGCTGGGGAGCTACATCATTCTTAGACCATCTATCCCCACCCTGAGCCCACCACTTGCCTCTACCTAGCCTCTTCCCTAAGGATTCTCTCAGTTCCAGTCTCTGCCCCCGGTGTTAGGCCCCTTGCTCCTACTGAAGTAATATCCCTCCCTAGAGTCAGGGGTTCAGTGGCCATGTGCATTCAAAGTCACCAGCAGTGAAAAACAAAGACGGAAAGTTCTGACTACTTTGTGATGTCTGTTTTTAATTCTGAATTGGTATTTTCACTATGTTGACCAATAGAATCACTTTCTGACACCTACTAGTTTCAGTAAATATAATGCAGACTATCTTTACACAGAACATCCCAGGTAACAGCAGTAGCTGCACTGACCAAAAGATGTGTGAGGTATTAAGTAATACATCACATGATTTCCTTTGCTACACATACAGTACACAATCTTTAGAACTCAGAGAACAAAAGAGATTGTTTATAAGCTTTCAAGATAGGAAGGAACATCTGTTAATGGTGTTTATTACAAAGAAAACAGTATTACCATTCAGATTTATTAGTCTCTAAGGTGCCACAAGTACTCCTTTTCTTTTTGCAAATACAGACTAACACGGCTGCTACTCGGAAACCTGTTATTACCATTCAGATGCAATCAAAATCATTCCAGAGCTCCTACAATCCAGAATCCACTTTAAATATATTTTACTTTCTTTGAAGACTGAAATTTTCTAGGTTTCCTTATCATTTAAAAGTGGTTTCCCCCTTCCCCCCAAGACATTTCACAATAAATATTGGAATTTTTTTCAGCAAGTACAACTCTATTTACAAATGTGTATCATCTACTCACCCTGGGCAGTATGTCCTAGGGCAATTTTGGATCATGATTCAATGTTACGTTACTCCTATTTTCTAAGGATCGTTGTCATACAATTCCTAGTTGTAACTCTCAGTTTCCGTGTTGCATTCCTGGAAGCCTTGTATATTAAATTGCAAACAGCGGGCCAAATGCTGAGCAACTCATTATTTTTGTTCAAGCTCTCATTGTCATCACTGGGAGTTTGCCTTAAATTATGAATAAGGATTTCAGCAGAGCCAGAGCTAAAGCTAGAAAGAAATCTGGCCATGCTGTGGAGATTGTAATAGATAGAATTACACACAAGAAAAATGTAGAAGGAAAAAGCAAGTTCAGGATCAAGGATGGCCGCAAGATTTCTATCCTTCACCCTCATGAAAGATACATATGCAAATTATAATGGCACTTGGGTTCCATTTATAAAGTTTAAAGAAGAAGATTCCACAGCAGCCAAGCCAACATCTCACCTGTCTGTTTTCCACAGTAAATCATAAGGAGAGATGTGCTATGAGTATTGTACTGATATTTTGTATACTTGTAACTTACACAAGTTCAGCCTGCTCTCACTTCATGCATTTTCCTTAGAGTGGTCTATAAAATAGTCATTTTGAACTACACATCTAGTGTGTTTGGTATTTGTTCTTGAGGCTGTATTGGTTTGGTCCAGTTAAAATGTAATTAAAAAAAAGGTTCAAAAGAGATTAAAAACAGAATGGGGCAAAGAGTTTTCAGCAAACTGTAAATTTGCCAAAAAATGCATTTTGACAGGCAATGAAACTATTCACAGATATGGGCTAAAAAGAGAGAGAGAGAGAGAAAATTTCAGAAATGTCAAAATGGTTCATTTTGAAAATGTTGAAACCAACTATTTTGACCAGGGCTGGATCAACCTTTTGTGAGCTCAGTGCCGAACGTATTTGTGGGCCCACATGAAGGCAATGGAGCATGGCAGAGGGAGGTCAGTCCCCAGAGCAAGGGGCAGCCATGGGCAATGGGGCATGGCATGGAAGGGGCGGCCCCGCTCCGCCCACCTAGTAGAAGGGCACTATTTACAAATCGGCCGTTGACAGATGCCTAGCAGCCCACCCGGCCCTGTCCCTCAGGGACAGAGGTCCCCATGCCACACCACACAACACCTCCCCCCTCGCCCAACATGAACACCCCTCCCCAACGCCCTATGGCCAGAGCCCTCCAGACCCGCTATGCCCAGCGCCCCAGCCAGACCCTCTCCACAAATGCACAGCACCCTGCACTACACCACCCCTGTCCAGCACCCCCCTACCCACAGCCCCAGCACAACTGCCCAGCACCCCCCACAGAATCCCCACTCTCTAGTGCCCCAACACACACATCTTCCCCACCCCCGCACAGTCCAGCACCCCCCCAGACACACACTCCCCCATGCCCTGTCTCCCGGCCACATCCTGCTGGGAGATGACTGTCTGCCGGGTTGAGCCGGCAGCAAAGCCAGGGCTGGTCCCGGGGCAGGGAATCACTCTGGCCCCTCAGGAGTGGCATGATCAGCCAGGACAGGGCTTGCCCAGCCAGGATCCCTCAGGACCCACTTGCCTGGGGGTGCCCCGCTAAGCCCCCCACACTGTCTGTCCCCCCAGCTGGCCAAGACTGTCCAGGCTTCTGCACCAATCCCAGGCGGCTCAGCTCCTGGGTGACAGGTGGGGCCCCACATTTGGTGGGAAGCAGAGACTGCCCAGAGGCGGGGTGCACTGGGTCTGGCCAGGGGGCAGAGAGGAGCTGGCGGGTGGGGCCAGAGGGTGGAGAGGAGTCCTTGGCCTGGTGGTGGGCAGGCCGAGAGGAGCAAATGGTGGGCTGGTGGAAGCCAGCGGGCTGGTGGGGTCTCGGGGCGCAGCGCAAGCGGAGCAGGCCAGGGCCCCTTCTGAGCACGGGCCCAGCTCCGTGCCGCCATTGTAAGCCCAGCGCTGATTTCGACATTTTCTTTTGATCAGCATTTCAAATTGAGATTACATTTCATTTCAAATTGACATCTGAAAAGTTTCATTCAACCCACATGAATTTTTGTTGTTGTTTCATCATGGCAAGAATGGCTACCGAAACCAAAAGTCAGTTATTCACTTAGCTCTAATTAGAAATTGAGAGCTCAATTAAGAATAATGAAAATGGAATAAAGGACACAGAACAAAAGAGACTTCAGCAAAGAAGAAAGATAGTAGTGGGGATGTGTTGTGTAACTGGGAAACAGACCAGATTCAAGGAGTTGCAGAGTTGGGCACTGTCCTTATCAAAGTACTTACGAGTAAGACTGACGATAGCAGAGATCTTAGATGGTGAAGAGAGCCAAAGAGGACTAGAAAATAAGCATATCAATGCTATCTACTTTTGAAGTCAGCTCGGGAAATAGCAGTCATAAAAGTGAGGTGGATGGAGTAGCTTTTCTATCAAACATTTTAAATTCATTCCACTGAAACCCCATGCAGGACTGTAAAAACAGAGATTGTGCAGGTGGCTTACATGCAAAGTTATTATCTTAATGAGAAAATGTGAAAGGCTGGAGAATAAACATAAAGGAATAATTATTTCATAGAGTTGTAAATTTAACAGAACACAGGCCTAGTAAGGACATAAACAACTGAAGATCAAAGGATTCATGATCCCATTCATTGGAATAGTAAATGGAAATTTATTAGTAGAGTTCTCTTTTCTTTAAAGCCATCTCACAATAAGTGCATAGTTTAATGTCAGCTTAAATTATATCTGCAGTTTTCAGACAGATTCACTCACTTTTTCAGGTTTATACCTGACACATTGACAGTTTCTAATCAATGGGATACAATTCCCTTTGAGAGTTATTAAAATATACCTTGCATTTAAATGCAATAAAAAGCATGACTGAACACGCCTCTGTTCTTCATAACACATAAATACCACATCTGGTCTATAAAAAATCCCATGCTTTATACAGCGGTTGTATGGATGCCAGATCCATATTATTACATAGAACTGGTTTATCCATTTAGTCTAATTTTCCAGATGTTTTATAACTTGTAGACAAGAGTGTTGTCAAAACTGTTGCTGAAGTCCATTCATTTCAAGGGGAAATGGGGAGAGATGGTGGGTTTAGCTACATGGAACATTTCTGCGATATTGTTAATGGTATGTCACGTGATACTGATGAATGACGTGTGATGGGGAGTCTCATTCACCCATTACATTGAAAGGGATACATTTAAATAATGCTATCAGCTAAAATTTCTACGGCTGCCTTTTAAAGATGTACTTAGTTAATATTTCACATGTAAATGCAGGCACAAATAATGAGGCAGTGTTTACTATGAGCAGATCAAGCAACTAATGTAATTGAAAATGGAAATATTAGTGCAAGCAGTATTGCCAACCTCAAATGTTCAGAAATATAGGAGTCAGGCCTCAGAAAGTCATGAGCCTGGCTAAAAAGTCACAAAGTTTTTTAAGATAGTAAACATTAGCTTCTCCTTATTTGCTTTGGAACCTGTAGGGTTTGCTTTCAAGCTTTACTCCACAAGCACGAGGCCTGGAACTTTTGTTTTAAAAAAAAAAAAAAAAAGTAGAGATTTTCATGGAATCATATGACTTCTGATGTTGGAGCTTTAGGACAGACACCAAATATTGTGAGATTTGTGATCAAATAGTGAGATCTAGCAACACTGTAACAAGTGAACGCACAGCACAATGAAATAGTGGATGAAATACTATGGGCTGTATTATGCAGGGGGTCAGACTAGATGACCACAATGGCCCCTTCTGGCATTAAAATCTGTTGAGGAAGCAAATGCACATGCAAAGCAGGGATTTAAGAAAAATACCAGAGTCCATGAATTTTTGTTCAATAACTTCAGAATATTCACTGGAATTGCATCACATCAGACCACACCGTCTGTCCCTGTCTGCACAATCCTCTCCCAAAGGACTAGAACTCCATTTGAGACACTTAGCAGCATGATATACCTATACTATGTGTTCGTGCAGGCACGCATGCCCCAAGTTCACCAACACTGATAAAAGGACAAAACTTTTCCCAAAGCCCTGGTGATTTCATACAATATAAAATGTAAATACCTTCAATGGATACACAAAAGTGGGTAGGAACGAACTACAAGCCATTCATTGTCTGGGGCTCTAACCTTTTTATTTTTTGCCTTTGTGAGTTTAGCTGCTATGTCATTTTACCAAGGAAAGTTCCATTTGATTTCCTTCGTTGTATAACTTACGAAGCATGGGATACTTTCATGGATAGAAAATCTGTCCCTATCCCATAAGCTGCAACAGTTACACTCTCTTTATTAACTAGAATCTTATCAAAGTATGTGACTAGTGAGTTTGTGTCTTACTACTCAAAATTTAAATAATCTATGAAATAAGTGTCTCATTTTCATTGATCTCTTGCATAGTAACAAAGTGTAGTAATACCTGTTTATTTCCCAAGATGAGAACACAGTCAGGACACAATACACACAAAGCCACAATACAACCAGTAACCCACTGCTTGCAAATCAGCGAACAGCAGATCTAGATAGGACTTTAAGAGTTAGCCCAGGGACTTAATGAAAGACACTAGTGAGTACTGTACCGCCTACTGGCTGAGATTAGACTTTCACTAATAAAGCATTCCTCCATCCTTCATTTGAGTCAAAACAAAAAGAAGTCACAAAAACTCTACACCATGTGTAGGGCTGTCTACAAATTAGGTAACACATTTCTGGTGATTTTCCAAGACCTGTGGCTTGTAACACTTTGTAACACTGAAACAAACAAGCACCATTAAGAACCCACCCACCCTCTTAAGTGTTACATAATTTATGGACAGCCCCTATACTAAATGGGTGTAGTCTGCCATTCCAACAGGTTTCCAGGTTGGTCTAACGACCAATATCTCATTCACAATCAAGGAGCTAGATGCACCTTTATTCCCCCCTCTGGTTACTTGAGGGCACCTACTCTAGGCTTCTGGCTCCTCATCCATGACTTCTCTTGGGCAAGGAGTCCCACATCTCTCTCACTCCTGACCAGGGTTTTTCCAAGCTGCACAGTTCCCTGCCTATTCTGCAATATCTCCTGCAAGTCAGACTGCCTAAATAGGCCACTGTCTGTGCTTTGCTTTTTTTAAGAAGCTCATGAACAGCTGTAATTGCAGCAGTTATAAGTTACCACTCAGCCTTTTTTAAGCATGCACGTTTATTCTTAAGGTGAAAGGATTACAGAGAAAACATATGAAAAACAATAAAAGAACCTACACACATGTTAAATAGCTTCCAGAGATCACAGCAATGGCTCTGATAGAAGTCAGTCCTTCAAACTCCACAAAGGGTTTTGCTGTGGTTACAAGTTCGTTACAGCCTTAGAACCATGAATAGTTCAGTCTTTACTGTGCACAGCGTGGGACTTTGAACTTCAGATTCCAGGAACAATCAGCAGACAAAGGCCCACTCCTCAGAATGTAGCTTCAGAAGGCTGGGTTTTACATATCTGGGGTGGGGAATTTCCATTCCCCTCCACAAAATATTTCCCAGGAGATCCACTTCACACACATTGTCCCAAAAGACCATTCTTGTCTCCACATTGTTCAATATAGTCCCGTGATCTTCCAGGCCCACAATAAGCTTAGGGGGGAAAGGCTGGCACAGGGGCGGGGCTTTGGGTGGAAGGAGCGGCACAGGAGGGCAGGCCCACAGTTCAGGCACCAGGGGCCCTCCCACTTTTAGGTAGCTTCCACTGCTTCTGTTTACATGGCTCTCCCACGTAGCAGGTGTTCTTCACATCTGCCTTAATGGTGGCAGGCAAGTTACTATATGCTCTGTGGATGTGCAAGGGCTGGGTAAGAGGGGAGTTGGCCCTCTCTGGTGTTCGCCTGAGTCAGTAGGGAGATGATGTGGTCAGTTCTCCCCTAACCGATTGACTCCCATGGTTGGGGGGAGAGGGGAGAAATGAGGATGCAGGTCTCTCCAGGTCAGTGGAGGGTTGAACTGGGGTGAGTCTATCCTGGCGGGTATGTAGGGAAAAAGGCGGTAGACTCCCCCACAGTGCCAGTACCAGCTGTTCAGACCTATGGCTGGGCAGGCTGTCACCAGGGGGAACAGGCAAGCTATAGTGGTTACAAAGCTCTACTCGGCAACAGCAAAGCTTTATTTCCCCTCTGCCCCCTTTGTACTTCCGGAGTGGCTGGCAGGGAAATGGGGAACCCGCTGTGTGCACCTACAAATAATGGTGTGGAGTGTGGGGGAGCGGGGCTTTTGCAACAGCTGCTGCAGTTACAATAGTGCTTGCCCTCTCTGAGGGCTGGACGTAGAGTGGCCTTATCATTTTACCTCCATTTTGCCATAACTGTTTTCCTACCTCCTCCCATAAATGATACCCAATTTCTATCCACAACTATCAGTCCATTATGCTTAGCCAGATGATTCTTTGGAATACACCCTACATTTCACTGATTCTTTTTATATAAGACTTATTGAGGCGGTGGGTCTCTACATCACCCCATCTGCCTGTTTCAGAAGTGGAGCCCAGCTATATATGTTTTAATTTTAGCAATTAGTTTTTATTTTCAAGGTTTCCCTGAGGCAAAGGGCTAGAAACTTTAAGATAAATGCCTAGATTCTTCTGTACAAGATCCAGAGGCCATGTCATAAACATATAGCTCAGGGTAGCATAAAATCCCTCCTTTACCTGTAAAGGGTTAAGAAGCTCAAATAACCTGGTTGGCACCTGACCAAAAGGACCAATAAGGGAAGAAGATACTTTCAAATCTGTGGGGAAAGGTTTTGATTTGTGCTCTCTTGGTGTTTTCTCCAGGATAGAGAGAGACCAGGGTAGGAAAAATACAACTCCTAAAGCCAGACCTGAAACAAGCATGTAAGATTACAAATTGTAAGTAATAGCAAGGAAATGCGTTAGGTTATCTTTTGTTTTAGCTTGTGAATTTTCCCTATGCTAAGAGGGAGGTTTATTCCTGTTTTTTGTAACTTTAAGGTTTTTGCCTAGAGGGAAATCCTCTGTGTTTTAAATCTTATTACCCTGTAAAATTACCTTCCATCCTGATTTTACAGAGGTGCTTCTTTTACTTTTTCTTTATAATAAAGTTCTGTTTTTAAGAAACTGATTTTTAAGAACCTTTTTAGTGTCCTAAAAGCCCAAGGGTCTGGTCTGTGCTCACCTTGTTTACCTATTTGGTTAGTATATTATTCTCAAGCCTCCCCAGGAAAGGGGGTGAAGGGACTTGGGGGATATTTTGGGGAAACAGGAACTCCAAGTGGTCCTTTTCCTGAATCTTTGTCTAACTCACTTGGTGGTGGCAGTGATACTGTCCAAGGACAAGGAAGAATTTGTGCCTTGGTGAAGTTTTTAACCGAAGCTGGTGGAAATTAGCTTGGGGGGGTCTTTCATGTGGGTCCCCACATCTGAACCCTAGAGTTCAAAGTGGGGAGGGAACCCTGACAGGCCAGCTCTGTTAACAGGATGATCAGACAAGTTCCCTCCAGCTCATCAGTAATTTCTGCTTGCAATACTTTTTTTTAATTGCCATAGAAATGCAAAGTATTAATAACTACTGTTACTCATTTTTAAAATGTCAGTTGTGGGCTGTAAAGTTACACAAGACCTTATTACAAGCATAGATAAAAATATGTTCCCTGCCCTAAAGAGTTTACAATCCAAACAAGGAAAGACAATCAAGATAAAACCTCGGAGAACAGTCAGATTAGGAGTGAGATTTTGTGCTGCACCTCTAAGGCCCTGTCTACACTACAAAGTTTTGTTGGCAAAAATTATGCCGCTTTAATTAAAACAGCTATCGCATGTCCATGCTAGCTCCTTGTGTGGGCAAAGTGCATCCGCATCTAGTAACAACTCTTGCATTGGCACAGAGAGCAGTGCACTGTGGTAGTATCCCACTCTGCAACTGGCCACAGGCCACGTGCTTTGGGAAGGGTTTGCAATGCCTCATGGGGCAGGTACAGCACCACACGATGCAGGTTTCTCAACCCCATCGCTCCAGGGGCATCCTAGTAGGTTGTCATGTCAGACGCTTTTCAGCTGAAGCGGAGGGCGGGGAAAGGAGAGGGGTGTGTCTGGGGCCAGGGTCACAGCAGGCTGGTGGACCTATCCTGAGACAGGGGGAAGGGGACACCCCTCCCCCACTTCAGACCCCGACTCCGCTCGGCACAGCAGTGTCTCCCGAAGCAGCCCGCTCTGCCTGCCTGTCTATGGTTCTGTGATTCCCTCTGAGTTCTCCCACAGCCTCCTCAGCTTCTTTCGCACTGAGGAATGTCAAAGCAGCACAGCAGTCTGCCCCTCGCCCCCTCAGCACAGGAGCAGTCCATGCTAATGATTTGCTCTGTGTTCCCCAAAGGGAGCAGCAGGCTCAGCTGTCAGATAGTTCCCGGAGCTTTGGAAGGGGAGGGGTGCATGCCTGCGGGGCGGCAGAGATCAAAACAGTGAGCAGAGCGGTCACGGCAGGCATTGTGGGATACTGGTGGAAGCCAGTTCTGTCGACAAAACAGACAGCAGTGTCTACACTGACCCTTTGTTGCTTTAACTTTGCGACAAAAAGCTTTATGCCTCTCGTCGAGGTGGTTTTATTTTGTCGGCAAAACAGCAGAGTTTTTCTGCCAAAATTAGCTTTGTAGTGTTTACACCTCCTGTTCTGTCGGCAAAAGGCAGCTTTTGCCGACAAAACTTTGTAGTGTAGACAAGGCCTAAGAGTACACCTACACTGCAAAAAAAAATACCCTCTCCCCTCTCCCCAAACCCTGCAGCAGCAAAGTCTACGGACTCAGGTTTGCAGCGGTTGTGCTCCAGCACTAAAAATAGCCAGGAAGATATTCCAGCTTAGATCTGAAAACCCATTCCCCGCCCTGGAATTCAGAGCCTGAGCTCCAGACCAAGAGGGAATGTCTACATGGTTATTTTTAAGCACTGCAGTGTGATCCCCAGGAGCCCAACGATTTAGACCCAGGGTCTGAGACTTGCTGCTACAGGGCTTTTTTTGCAGTGTAGACGTACCCTAAGAAAGACAGCACAAAACTTGCACCCCTGGGGGAGGAACAGTGGTGGAGGTGTCTTTATGCCACTTTTGTAGTCTAGTGATTCCAAGCTGGCTCCTGGCATAAGTTACAGCACCTCCCCAGGGTGCCTTATGGCTTAGCAGCACAAAGCTAGAATGGCCCATAGGGGAAGATTACTTTAGCAGAAACATTTAATAGCAGCAGTAGCATGGTAATGTCACCACAGTTGAGGCTGCATCTGGATTCACCATTTAAACCTCTTTGTAACTCACACCATGTGCCTTTAAAAAAAAATTAAAACACCCTCAGTGGTGCCTTGGAATTTCAGAGTCCATTTGGCACACCATAACGTGTTCCTATTCCATGAGCAGGAAGGATCCTACATTCAGGATCCAGCCCAAGCCCAAATGTCTACACTTCAGCTGTATAGCCCCGCAGCCAGCAGAGCCCACAAACCCAAGTCAGCTGATACAGGCCAGCTACGGGATGTTGTATTGTAGTGTAGACATACCCAATGAGACTGGAAAATGCTCAGCTCTCTGCTACCAACCCTAGCTGCTCTTCCCCCAGTTCCTTGGAGAACAGCAGAGGATTCCCCGCCACAATCCTGTCTTCTCCACACTTACTCCCCCTACTCCATCCCAGTACTACTCTCTCCTCTGCCCTCCAGCATCTCTCCTTTCCCCCCAGTTACTAACTCCTACAGGATTCTATACAAATAAAAGCTAAAAAAACCAGGAAGTTCCCACAAACCAGAACTTCTTTAAGAAGCAGACAAGGGTAAATTCCAGCCACACAAGCCTTTCAAAATAAGGAAATCACAAGTTCAGGAAACCTTCTTTAATGTGCCTCCCAGGGGCGTCATTTGAGAAAAATTCAGGAGGGGAGGGGGGAAGTTGTGTCAGGGTATAGAACACTAAATGTGATTATATTATATCCTGCAAAGTCAGAGGGGGGAGGAGCAAAAAGTGATGCATATCTATATCTATGAAAAGTCAAACATAACTGCCCCTCTTTATCCCATAGTAAATAACAGCCCGATGTCTCACCACCCACACATCCCATTAGCTACTCCCACCAACAGAGGCCACACCTCCCCAAATAACTCCCTTTTACCTCTAAAAAGTTAAAATAACAAACACACCAGTCACATACAATACACTTCACTAATATGCACTACAGCACAAATCCTGAACTCTGACCTTAGCCACAGTGCATGTACATGTCATGTGTGCACTAGCAAAGTAGGTGGTTTCTTATACTCTTAAGGGAAGCATGAGGATGGAGTTCCTTGTTTTGAATGGTTTGTGTGGTTATGTTTCTCCTACTCACCCGTATCTGTTTTTAATGAAGTTTTTGTTTGTGAGAATCTTATCATATACAGGATTAATTAACATAAATGTGGCTGATTCACACTATTCACGGACTTTTTACATACATCTATCTGGCCAGTTATTTATGCCACACTCATCATCATTTCTGACTCCTTTGATAAGTGCTTTTAAAGATAGGCAACTTTCAACAGCATTGATTTAGGATCCATTTAAGTCTTCTTGGTCTGTGTCCTCTCCCCTGACCAAGGTAGTACAAAGAAAGAGCCTTGCAGAAATGTCTGCCTAAAGCATACAAAAAATGCAGAGGCTCACTTGCCCACCATTTTCTATCTTCACGTTCCTTTCAATATCTCAGCAGACCTAGCCCACTTTTACAATATCTTTATTAATATTTAATGTACCATTGATACGCTCCCTGGATTCCCCCTGAGAAGCTGCCCATAAAGTGCCTTGGGGTCTTTTTGCTTCTCATTGAGTTACATTGCCACCTTCTCATCCAACTGCTTGTACACAGTGATCAAAATGGCTAAGGCCCCAAACCTGCAATTTGTTGCACACAAGCAGACTGCTGTGTTGCATGGAACTTCCACTGACGTCAGTGGGGGTCCATGAGGACCCAGCTGTCCGTCCATATGCAATACATTGTACGATTGAGGCCAAAAGCCATTAAGTACTCCTGAATTCCACAGTCCTCTATTTAACCTTTACATGTCTTCTCAGTCTTAAAACCACAGCCACCAGATGGAATATGGAACCTAATTACATTGCAAAATTGCAAACACAAAACAGTATGAAAAAAAACCTACGCAAGTCCTGACCATTTATGGCTATTAAAGATTAGAAAGCAAGGGTCTTTATGAAGGCCAGATCATCAGCTGGAAGTAAAGTCCCAAGAAGACTCTGTGACACTCTGTACCCCAAACCAACGCCCTTACACTCCCCTATTTACCATGGTGATATGATTATAATATGTTTTGAACAAAGTATGCCTTGTGAAGTATCATTCTAAAAGTCTTGATCAGTTGAACATTAATATCCTGTTGAACTGTATGTGCTGTCATTGTATGTGAAGTTATGAAGTTTTGCTCTGTGTATGTTACTGAAATATATTGTGAGGTTGGGAACACCCACAACTAGCCTTTCTGGTACAACGATGGAGAAGCTAGATGGTGCTAATGGCCGCATTAAGGGAATACACACTCAAAAGGACTATCACAGGAGCTATGTGCAATGAAGACTTCTCAGAGGGAGCATGTAGACAATGGAAGGTGCTTGACCGGGGCGGGGGGACCCCCATGTTATGAGCAAAGTTCTTTCCAGCAAGCTGGAACAAGCTATAAAAGAGGAGAAATGACATGATCACTTGGCCTCACTCCAAACTGAACACCTGAAAACACATCTAGAAGACAAAGACTTGGACTGGGGAATGGTTCCAGGTGGAAAAGGAGGAATCCCAGCCTGTGTATGGAAGATTAGTGAACTGTTTGTACCATCAGGGTAGACACTGCTTAGTTCAAATCCTGTCTAGTTTATAGAACTTAGATTGCAGTTTTGTTGTATTTTTTAGGTAATCTACTTTGATCTGTACACTTATTACTTTTAATAACTTAAAATCTATCTTTCTTTAGATAATAAATCTGTTTTATATTTTACCTAAAAACAGTGTGGTTTGAGTTAAGTGTATGAAAAATCTTAGCTCAGTTAACAAAAACCTGGTTATGTCATCTCCACACTGAGGGAGGGAAGGACTGGGTAATAAATTTACACTGGTCGGGCTTTTGACCAGGGCAGGATGGTACAGTTCAGGGGTGCAACGCTGGGGAGCTGGGGGAACTGGCTGGAGCCTCTTTATTGTTGGTTCATGAGTGGCTGGAAAAAGCATTCATGTAACTCAGCAGATTGTGTCCTTGCCTGTGGATGGTTGTGTAACTGCAGCACTTGGCTCAGGTTTGTAGCTGGTCACAGCATCACAGTGAGAGAGGGAACCCAGGCTGGTGAGACAGAGGGTTCAGCAGTACCCAGTTCCAGGTTGCACTTGAGAATGCCCGTCACAGACTCCAGCTACATTCCTAACCACGACTCTGGAATAGTTAGAGCCTGCCACAAAATGGACTACCATCTTAAGTTTTATAGTTGACCCAGTGCATGCTGGGAGAGAACTTTGGGACTTTATTGAATGCTCTGTACATGCCCTGCAGTGATATGGTCGATATGAGGTAGTTATTTTCTTTAATGATGAGTCTTGGAACATTAATTCAAGAAGCTCAGTGATCTTAAACACTATATCATTTGTTTTAATCAATTTGACAAGCTTGTATACTGACTACATGGGGAGTGGCATTGCATTACCTTGGCGTTGTTTTTGTTTTCTGAGAGATGGACCCAACCTCCCACTCAGTTGACTACAGCTTCTCACCATAGAGTCAGTACAACCTGCATCAGCGCTGAGCACCATCCTACTTTGCTGAGAAGATCACACACATTTGGCAAGCCTTCTTTAACAGCATGGATCTGATCTGCCTGCACCCACCAACCAATATCCCACCTGCACGCCCAGAATCCAATACATTCACTCATCAAAAAGTTCTGGACACCCTAAAGGAGTCCCAACCCCAGACCTGTGAATCCAATCCATGCTCTTCCTGACTCTCTTTCACAAACTAGGAACAAATGGTGCCACTCCTGATTGAAACTGTCAACCCCTCATTCAGAGGTGGCCCCTTCCTTTCCTCCTTCAAACATGAAATAGTCCTACCAATATTGAAGAAACTCACCCTGGAGACTTCAGTGCCAGCCATGGGTGGTGGGTGGAGCCCCCCTTTGGGGAGGCTAGCCCCTGGCTCCATCCCTTCTGCCTGACGCCCCGGGCCGGACCCCAAGCCCCTCCAGAGCCCCAAGCCCCCCCTGCCTGGAGGAGCCCCAGGCTGGCTGAAGGCCCGAGCCCCCCACACTTGCCCAGAGGAGCCCTGAACCCCCCCACCCCCCACACTTGCCTCGAGGAGTTCCAGGCCAGCCAAGCCATGCCGCGCCTCCCCTCCCCAGACCCCAAGCCACCTGGGAAAAGCCATAGCATGACAGTGAAGAAGAACCTGAGCTTTTGATATGCCTCATGCAGGTTCTGGGGTGGCTGAGGAGGTGATATCTGTTACTCAGCTTCCTGGATTCATCAGTAATCTCTCTGGAACCCAGGGAGATTACTGATGAACCTGGAAAGATGAATAGCACATACTACTTCCTCAGCCGCCCCAGAACCTGCGTGGGGCATAATAAAGCAAAAACTTTCCCAGCCAAACCCTGCAACAGGGGGTCCGACAGCCACGGCAGAGCCTCCCCTGGCCTATTATACCTGCTGCCCATGGTGCTAACCAACTATCGCCCTATGTCAAACCTGTCATTCCTGTGCAAACTCAGCGAGACCTGCTGCTGGTCCCTTCCAGGGCGCAGCATAGTGTCACAACAGGTAGGGACTAGCCTGCCTTAGCCAGGCAGCACCGCCAACAGGACTTGTAACAGCCCAGTTGGCAGTGCTGACCAGAGCCACTGCAACCCAGTGCCTTACATTCCATGACCCAGTCCTGGGTCATGACGCGCAGTTTGAAAACCCCTGCACTAAGGAACTGTCCATAAATTCTGTAACACATTTTTTGGTGGTTTTCAAGACCCACCCACCCCTTGTAACTCTTTGTAACACTGAAACAAACATGCAAAATTAAGGACCCCTCCAATGCAATACATTATTTATGGCCAGCCCCAAAAATGGTTTGAGTCCTTCCTGGAGGAAAGCACCCACAGAGTAGTTATGGGATACTGCACATCCAACATTAGACCCCTCTCTTGTGAAGACTGACAAAGATCAGTTCTGGTTTTGGTTCCTTTCAACATTATGCAATCAGTAGGTGAAGTGGTCAGATGATATGAACTAAAGTGCCAGCAATATGCAGATGACATTCTACCTATCCTTTACCACATACAACCAAACCCCTCCAGCAAGATAGTCCAGTGCATGGATGAGATCAGCTCACGGATGAAGAACAGCTGTCTGAAGCTGAACCAGAGCATGACAGGGATGATGCTGGTGGGCAGAAGAAAGTATTTTGAGGAGTTTGCACCCAAGGTGCAGTCTCCTTTGATTGAAAGTTCACTCCACAATTGATCAATTCAATGTGTTGTCTAGATTAAGCACGCTTGGATTCCTTGATGACACTGAGCTCTTATATCACAACAGTTGCAAGTAATTCTTTCTACTATCCCCAGTTGGTGAGAACACTGCCACAGCCTGGTGGATGAAGACCTGGCCTCAGTTATTCATTCCTCCATCACCTCTCATCTGACTACTGCAATACGATATACCTGGGCACGAAACCTTCAGTACAAACTCCAACTAGTACAAAACACAGCAGCACATCTCCTCAGCAACACAGGCTTCCGTGAGCACATCAAACCTGTCCTCCACTCTCTACCCTGGCTTCCCATAGAATTTCTAATCAAGTTCAAATTTTCAGTCCATCTCTTCAAAGTGCTCCATGACTTGGGCCCAAGATAACTAAAAGACCGTTCAAAGCCCAGGATGAAGACTGTGCTTGACAACTTCGCTCCTCTGGCACAATAGAACTCTCAACAATAAAAGTAACGCTTGCCTCTGTGGGAGACAGAACCTTTTCCAGGTGTGATCAGAGACTATGGAATGAACTCCTGCAGAAACTAAGGACTACCACTAATCTCTCCACATTCTACTACCAGTGTATGACACATTTCTTTGACCTTGCCTTCTCTAATATAAACACATAGCAACAGGTATGTTTAACAACAAAAACCTCAACTCCCTACCAACACAAGACATTCCAGTCCACATGCTTCTCCTTCTGGGGACAAGATGAGGGAACAAACAAACATGGTAGATGTTAGTCACATTGCTTAGTGCACTACAGATAGCCTGAAACAATGACTCAGAAGTGTGAACACCTGTTAATTTGAATGGAGTATCAACTT
Source organism: Eretmochelys imbricata (assembly GCF_965152235.1). Classification (NCBI taxonomy): domain Eukaryota; kingdom Metazoa; phylum Chordata; order Testudines; family Cheloniidae; genus Eretmochelys; species Eretmochelys imbricata. Next base: position 48,448,434 of record NC_135576.1, on the reverse strand, counting down.
TAAAGCCCAATGAGGACATTTTATTTAATTAGAGCGGGGCAAAACTCAATTTTCATTCCATGGGAAATTCTGACATTTCAAAATTTGATTTTGTTCTAATTAGAATGAAAACAAAAATTTTGAAGTTTCCCATTGACTGAAAATTCCCCCCAAAATTTGTTTCAGATCAATCAATCAATCAAAAAAAAAAAAAAAAGAAGTCACCATACTCCCATGGAAAGTTTTAATTTTTGACGAGCTCTATGGATGGTAGGAGATGGACATGAGGAGCCCTGAAGAGGAAATCAGGAATTGCTGCATGGAAGAAGATGCAGAAAAGAACAGAAAAGATTTACACAGCTAGGCAAGAGAAAGAGAAACATAGAGAAGAGGATGGGGAAGGAAGAGAAACAAACAACGGAAACAATTGTGGACCTAAAAGGGAGCTTATTTTTTCCCTGAGTGATGACAGCAACTATTAGGTGTTGAACAAATAATTAATAAATAGGTTTAATTACTCCTTGATCTCTGTGCAAATCTCCTGCTGACATCTGTGGGCATTCCACTCTACACTCTCTGGTGTATATAGTCCTGAATATATACCCCGGCCAATGGGACACAGAATTCCTCCCTCTTCTCCAAAGGGGTTAAACATCCCTACCCTATGTGGCAAGACACTATATGAATCCATGTGCTGCTTTCTGTGAGCTAGTCACAAAATGGCAGCATCACACCGGATCTATCTAACTTCAGGATTTTGACTTGAGAGTCAGGCTTTTGACGATTTGTCAGGCCCTCAGGACAGCCTCTAAAAATCTTGGGATTTTCAACAGCAAGGGACACAGGGACTTCTTCATGCCAACTAGCAGAGAACACAGGGGTGCATCGGATTATCCAGGGATTCCCTCAGTCAGATATATGCATATTAGTTCACCAAAGGGTGGCATGTGAGGTCTTTTCCAAGATCCAGTAGCCCACTGGTCATCATAACCATTTAAAAATGTAAGTACAGATAATATTTAAGATGTTATGTAGCTATACTGGAAATAATGTTTTCAAAGCCTTGGCGTTAAGGAAGGTAAACAGGAGATGACATGCCTTGAGCACGTCTCTTTCAGGGAGGGGGCAATAGATGTTTATCTCCCTGGCTGGTAATTGTGTTTTGTCTGCTTTGCAATGTAGGTCTATTTTCATACTGACTAAACAAGAGAGTGCAAAATCAACAAGACATTGTGAAATCCTCAAGAAAGGAATATGGGGTGGGGTGGCGGGGGAGGCAGGGTGATGTCTGGTTTACAAATGAAGACAAAAGAAGGGACTTGTTATCTAGAGAAGTAAAGGAACACATGGTTATCTCTTATGTAGGGGGCAAGCTGGCAAAATGCTTGTTCTCATGAATAAAGGATCACAGCCAGGCCTGGCTGAAAAGTGCTGGAAGGACTTTGGGGTGAGCTTTGCTCTATAAGACACTAAAGTGTCTAGGTCCTAGAATGAAAGTTATGAATTTATTGTATATGTAATCACAGCTTTCCAATACTTCTGCTTGCTCTCATTAGAATCTTTTTGTTAAATATTTTTTTATTTTCACTATAAACATCTAAGTGCTGTGCATCTAGCAGAATGGTGATCTGAGGTGAACTGGGAAGCTGGGGTGTTCTGCTTCATTGGGAGCAGCGAATCTGTGAATACTGCATGAGTCCAGTGTAACAGGGGCTGGGCACTTTTGGGAGATGTTTGGAACACTCTAGGGTTGGAGCGTGACTATCGCTAGCCTTCAGAGGGACAGTGGAGCCTGCGTTTGCTGAGAGGTGAATGTTTGTGTTGCCCGTGGTTGGTAGAGTCAGGGAGCTGGCCAGCACAGACAAGGCTTCCTCATGCTACAGGCAGGTGGTTGTGAGTATCCCATAACCCGGCTTTCCCCCAGCAAGTGCCACAGCACCACAATCATGAAAGTGACACCAAAGTGTGCTCACAGGGAGTAATGAGATGAGCCCTGTCCCTTTATCACAGGACAGAAGTAACTCCAGCTGAAATCAAATGGGAGTCACCTCCACACTGGGGTAACCAGCTCCACCCACTTCCCCATTCACTTGGGGCAGGAGATACGGTTTTGTTAAAGTGTATTGGAGATCAGGGATTTTCCTTTAAATGGCAGAGAGAAACTGAACAGGGCAGGAGAGTCTACCCCCAGGAAAATCAGGCACTTCACTTTGCAAAGGGAGGTATGTGTCACTCACACACAAACACAGCACCGGGACAGGTAGCACCCAGCAGCGAATCAGAGCAGGCGCATATTGCTGAAGGGACACCTGGTGCCCCAGGCCAGACATTGCCTGGAGCCCTGCGCTAGCAGCTGGCTAATAGCTGACATAGGCCCAGTGCCTGCAGAGCTTTGGGGGAAGGAGGGAGCCGAAGAAGTGGTCAGCGATGCAAGGAACTCAGCGGGAGGGGATGAGGGCAGAAGGAGCCTGCGAATGACCCTTTTAACAGCCTCTTGGGGGAGCAGACATGCCAAACCCGTGGAAAAAAAACACAAAAATTGGGCTTGTTTTTGGCTTAATTGGCTTGTGAGTTGTTTGTTGGCTAGTTTTTGGCTTTAGCTTGTTTGGCTTATAACTTGTTGCTGCTTCTTCTTTTGGATCAGCTCCTGGCAAGCAGGGGAGAGAGCCAGGGGTACACAGTAGGCCCACCACAGTCCCAGACTGCATGCCATGGGATCTAGTCAGGTAGAGTGTTGGGATTTTCCGGGATTGGCTTGTTTTGAAAGGCAATTAGCTTGATTTTGGGGTTATTGTGAAAGTCACGGTGCTTATTTACCCTGAAAGTTGGCAACTGTGCAGGGACGTCAGGGCCCAGGGCACGCCAGGGGAGCAGCGGGAGGGAGGGGCCAGGCCAGAGCTAGGGAAAGAGCCAGCGCCCTGGCCTTGGCCCCAGCGCCACCCCCCGGCCCGAAGCCCGGCCGCCAGCACCGCTGGCTGCCGCTACAGACGGAGCCGGGCTGCGCCTCGCTGCCTCGTGACAGGTCGGAGGCGGAGCTCGGGGATCATTTGATCCGGTCCCGCCCGGGCGGCTCATCACGCAGGGACAGCGCCAAGCCATGGAGCCAGCCCGGCTGTTCCTGGGGCTCCTGTGCGCCTCAGCGGCGCTGGCCGCCTCCAGCCTCCACCAGCGCGCCCCGCCGCCCGAGCCCCTGCTGCTGGAGGAGGAGCCGGAGCTGGGCGAGTCCCCCTCCGGCTCCCTCTGGCCTCTGCCCCGCTCGCTCCGCATCCTCCCGCGCCAGCTCCAGCTGGCCCCGGCCCGCTTCGAGCTGGTGCACGGCCCGGGCTCCACGGCGGGGCCCGGCTGCGCCCTCCTGCAGGACGCCTTCCGCAGGTGAGGAGGGGCCCGGCCGGCACCCGCAGGCCGAGCTGGGGCGGTGGCGGAGCGGGGGCTCGTGCTGCGCCCTGCACGGCCCGGCCGGGGCTGGGGGCCCGCGCTCCTGCAGCTCACCTTTGCTGTGGGGTGGAAAGCAGAGCGACTTATGGGGCAAGCGCAGATCAACCTGCCAGTGGCCGCCGAAAGCGACTTCCTTCCTCCTAGATGCAAGCAAAGCAAAAAGGAGAGAAGGGGCATCTGCACTTCGAGCCTCTCCAGACTGTCCCTCGCCTGATTGTTTTTATAGGATCGCGGCTAATTGGGAGTGGGAATTAGCCTGACGCTTCTGTGCCCTGGTTCCCTGTACAAAATTTCCCCAGCTCCATTGCGTTGGTCCTGGGCACTGAGGGTGGGACGGAGGGGCCACTACTCACTTCAGAGCTTCCTTCCCTGGCTTTGCTTCTTGTGCAGATATTACGAGTACATCTTTGGTTATTCCAAATGGCAAAATCAGGGTCAAAGACAGCTTCCTGCCGGAACAGAGTTATTGCAGCTTCAAGTCATAATTGGTTCCAAAGACTCTGAGTGTGACAATTATCCCAACATCACCTCGAATGAGGCCTGTGAGTATCTGACCTAGTCTTGGGGAGGAAGGAAAAGTCCATTGGAATCATACACTTCAGCTTTCTGTAGGTCAGCTTTTTTTCCTTCCACAGCTATAAGAGCCGTTCACAATTTCCTCACTAGTATTTGTTTTCCAAGCACACACATCATCTGAATGTAATAGTCAGCAGCATATTTAAAGGTTTATTACAAATGAAACTAACAATAGGCTCTCTCAAGCTGTTAAAAGACCTTGAAAACCTCTCACAGTTGTAGCAGCCTGACACTGATGGCTGCTTTTATAGCTCTGATGAGTTTTTTTTACTTATTCTTACTAGATAAGTTGGTCAGTGACTTCTTCAGTTTACATTCCAGGTAAACAGGTTAAATGGTGGAATTCTTAGACCTTGTCTACGCTTGCCCACCCCTGTGGCAGCACATAGGGTACACAAAGCTATGTGCTGCAGTGAAAGGCAGGTTGTGTCCATGGTCACTGGGAAATGCTCTGGCAGTGAGGAAAAGCTCTGATAGTTGGAGCCTTTACCTGCTGTCTCCCCCTGCCAGAGCCTTTTACCCCTTCTACAGTCTTTCACTATGGTGGGGAAAGGCTCCAGCAGTATGGAGGCAGCAGGATGCTACCCTGCTAAAAATAACCGCGTAGACATGGGAGGCACTGCTTTGGTGCACAGAGAGCTGTGTAGGGCATATGCCCTGGGCTTCAGATGTGTAGGTACTCTGCTCGCCTAAGCAGTGCCTCGCTGTCTACCCTGTTGTTTATACCTTTGCTAGCTGGGTGTACGGGGTCAGTATTGTACATGCTGCCCAAGTGTAGATCTACCGCTAATCGTAATTGTGATAGATCCTGGAGTAACTGACACTTCCCCAGATCTAATTCTGCAGGACACGATTTAGAAATATTCAGGACTTAAACATCTGTTCAAATTCTGGAAGGTGGGGGAGGGATGATTTTACAACTTCTTACTTACAGATCTACTTCCTTCTTGAAATCACTTCATATGCAGTTGTGGTAACCTTTCTTAGCATAAACACTGCAGGGTTTGCATCTCAAGAAATATAGGAAGTATTTACTGCAATAACTTTCTTATTGCAACATTGTACATCTACTTTACTTTCCTTCCATTGGGTGAAACTTGTCCTTTTCAGTAACAAAATGAATTTTCATTGTTAATAAATATACGTGTGCAAAAGGACATACACTAACGCAAAGTTGTAATAGTACAACACTACCACTTAAAAGCAGCGGAAGTCAGAGTTAAAAGTTGTTATAAAGAAAGGTTAGGATTTGTAGAGTCCTATTCTAGCACTCTGTCTGTTACAGTCATTATTATCTTTTTGTTTAAAGTTAGCTAATCCCCATTTTATCTTGTTGAGACAATAACTTGTATTTTGTCCATTTCCATCAAAGATCAGTTAAGCGTAACAGAACCTGTGGCAGTACTGAAGGCAGAAAAGGTCTGGGGTGCATTAAGAGGTAAATTAACATTTTATATGCTGCTCTCTAAGGGTTTCAATACCTCAGAGTGAAGTATTTTGTTCCTGTTTGTATAATAAAAGCAAATACATGACAAGAAAACCATAGAACTACTAAAAGTGTATTCTGAATTGTACTTAGTAAACGAATGTCTTTGAGTGAAAACACCTATCAAGATTTTATCATACTGTTTAAGGTTCTGTTTTCCTATAACTTGTGGAAGAAGGATGTTGTCCAAATCCTTCTTAAACTTGAAACTGAAAATGAATGTTCACACTGAATCTGGAATTTCCTCCATTGTGTAACTTTTCTTTGCTAATATTTGAAAATAGAATTGGACTTGTCAGTATCTTGGAATTTTCTGGCTCATAAGCACAAGCTTAGTGAAATCCTTCTTTATTTTCTGGAGGGCTGTATGTATGTAAAGGTTTCCATTCCTTTACAAGGTTAATTTGGTGCAGTGGAGAAGTCTTAGTACATTTAAATTTAATATACATAGAATAGTGGAGAGAAGTTTACCTTATCTTCAGGATTAACAGTTTCCTCTTCCCAATTAACGTAACTAAAGTTGGGTCTTGGAGGGAACTGAGATGCAGTGTACAGTGGAAAGGAGAACGTATCTCAAAGGATACCTGAAACATGCTTTTTAGCTACGTAAACTATAATAACTGGTGATGCTCCCATGTTAGACTGTGTTTCAGTGACATAAGTATTTGGATTGTTCTCCACAAACCTCAATCTCTTTGATTCTTCTAGGTTTGGAAACCTTCAGTCAGTTGGTCTATGAAGATGACTACGGGAGTGTGAGTATAGCTGTTAACTAAAAACCTGTTCTTGGTAGCAATAGAACCACATGCTGCTATTGCTAAGAGACATTACTACAGATCTTCTCGACTAGAGGCTGCATTGATGATCCTCCCCATGATGTCTTGTCTTCCTAAATGGTCCTCTGAAGCTAGTTAATAGAGACTTTTCACTTGATGTATGGTTAACTTAAAACTTTAGAGGTATTATCTATTTGAGCTATATTTCTGTACACTGCACTATAGCTGAACTTAATGATACATTTATGAGAATCTGTTTTAAAATAACATCTTTTTAATTCTTCAAATCCTGTTTGTAATAGTTCCTTATCAATGAATCAGAAATCACTGACTACCCAAGATTTGCTCACAGAGGAATCTTACTTGATACATCAAGACACTTTCTACCCCTCAAAAGCATTCTTACAAACCTGGTAAGTTGGCATTTTGTAATAATCAGTGGTTTTTTCTCAAATGTCTGCTCAGTTCTTGTTATACACCTTATCTTGACAAACTTCACTAAATCTGTCACTGTAAAACAATAACTTTATAAAATAATCACAGGTGGCTAATTGTTAAGAAAGCAATTAGTCCTAGAAACCTGGAGACATTAACAAATGCTTATTTCAATTGCTAGGCAACTTAGAATTGCCTAGGACTGTCTAAAACTATCTTGGTCTAGTTTTCTCTCCGTCTGGACATACAGCATGCTTTAACTTGTAAATTTCAATCTAAAGAGAAACTGATGGGGTGGATTGACTGATGGAAACGCTCTAGATTTAGAACAGAGGGACTAACATCACTTGGCACAAATATTCTTCATAACTTTATTTAAATACAAATGGCTATGCTAACAGACCAGAACACTGAAATGTTTGGGGGAGCGTAACTTCTTCTGTATCTACATGCATACAAAGGTAAAGACATATTCAAAAACAACTATTTAAAAAATGAGCAGGAGCAGCAAAAGTTCTTTCTTACCATGTAGTAGTATCAAACAAGTTGAATTTCCCCAGTGGTAGATGGGATAATGTATAGCCCGTAACTGTTTAAGGGAGTGGGCAAATGAGCCCTTATTGAATTAATATTCATAATTTAGACATCTCTTCAGGGCTATGGGAATAGAGCTATTGGGGGGCAGTGTGGTTTGGTGGCTTGAATAAGTGGACTTGAAACAGGGAAATCTGGGTTCTGTTATATACTGATTTATTACGAGACCCTGAACAAATCTCAGCCTCTCTTCGTCCACTTCTCCCAACTGAAAGGGGAGATACTTGCACTCCTGAGGTTTTAGTGAGTTTCTTCTGTCCACATCTGCTATTTCCATCCTGGTTGCTTCCATTATCCCCATACAAAGAAGAGGACAACTGCTGTAGGAGAAGCCCCCGAAGTCCTGGCGTCAGGTCCCCCTCTTTTGAGGAGTTGATTGATAGCCCTTACTTCCTAATCAAACAGAAAGTGACCTCTGCATCTACATCGTGATCCTACAAAGAGGAAATTGGCCGTGAGTTGAGGTGGGGAAAGAGATGAAAATGAAACAGACTAAATATTTTTAAAAGTTTCTGAAGTGGTTCACAAATGAAATGGGATTAAGGTGTAGAACCACATTTTAAGTGGTTTAATTACTGTTTTAAGTAATAGTGACAGGTAGCTTTCCCGTTTATTGTACTTTACAAAGTGCAACCCACTTCAATGCAGGTGTTTTAACACATTCAACAAGGGTTTTTATTAAAGTTAATCTTGATGCACTAACATTCTGGATCCTTCAGGAAATCTTGTAATCTGATTTGCAAACACAAGTTCTTCACAGTGTTCAGAGAGAGCCATGGGGGCACAGCATTGAAGGTTTCTGGCCTCCTAAAAACATTTTTCTCCCATCAAGCTGTCTCTTCTGACCACTAGCTGCACAACTGAGGAATGATGTGGATGCTCTTGACAACCTAGCTTTTCCAGATTGGGTGGTGTGTGTCTCTCTCCAGCCTATTGTATAGAGGCTGTGTCTACATGGCTCCTCTATTTGGACTGTGGGAATGTGAACTGCAGTATTCATTAAAGTGCTACACTGTAACTCCCTTGTGTGGACGCTGTAGGCACAAACTAAAAGGTGTCTAGTGTGCATATCTTTTTAGTTTGCGCCTGCAGTATCCAATGGGGGCGTTGCAGTGTTGCACTTTAATGCATATTGCAGTTCACACTCCTGCAGTCCAAATGGTAGAGCTATGTAGACACATTTTAAGATTACTAGACTTTTTTCACTCTGACCTAATCTGAAGTTGAGCCTACTCTTTGAGGGTAATGCATTTAAAGGAACAGCAGTGATGTTAAACCTATCTTGAAGATTTCAGGTTCACTTCTTCAAACTGATCGATGTTGCAGTGGAAAAGAGTATATTTGCCAATCACTATACTATAGCACATGCAACACTGGGTAATATATCAGAGGGGTAGCCATGTTAGTCTGGATCTATAAAAGTCTGGATCTTAAAAGCGGCCAAGAGTCCTGTGGCACCTTATAGATTAACAGACGTATTGGAGCATAAGCTTTCGTGGGTGAATACCCACTTTGTCGTATTCACCCATGAAAGCTTATGCTCCAATACGTCTGTTAGTCTAGAAGGTGCCACAGGATTCTTTGCTGCTTTTACTGGGATATATGGTTCACCTCCACAGTCCTGCAATGTGGTTTATTTGGTAAAGGAAAAATGTACCTAGGATCATGTAGAGAAGCCTTTGAATAGGAGAATATATAACTTCCTCAATTCCTTATTGCCTTTTTTGTTGCTTTTTTAAGACTGAATCAAGTGCTTAAAGTCTTTTTCACTATTTACTGCAGTTTACCTGTAACAATTCTGATGCATTTAGATCTAAGTCAGCTGGTATGTCGACTCAGTGTGTGTTTGACCTCTAAAATGCTTATTTTTAGGATTCTGTTTGTGCCCAGCAAACCAGGTGTTTGTACACTCAGTAATTTATAGACTCATGCTGCATATTCTGCAGCATTTCCAGTGAAAATAATACTTGTTCCTCTTTTCTCTGAAAGGGCTGACCTCTTAACATTCTAAGAAAGTTAGACAAATGTAAGTTGACTCTCTCTTAAGACTTACATTATTCTTAAAGCTTACCCACATATTTCTTGCTTTCCTAATGTTTTTTCTAAATGCACTAAGTTTGTAGCTGTCATACAGTGGCTCTCAAATGAGGGCTGCCGCTTGTTCAGGGAAAGCCCCTGGCGGGCTGGGCCGGTTTTACCTGCCACGTCCGCAGGTTCGGCCGATCGCAGTTCCCACTGGCTGCGGTTTGCCGCTCCAGGCCAATGGGGGCTGCGGGAAGCAGCGCGGGCTGAGGGATGTGTTGGCCGCCCTTCCTGCAGCCCCCATTGGCCTGGAGCGGCGAACCGCGGCCAGTGGGAGCCGCAATCAGCCGAACCTGCGGACGTGGCAGGTAAACTAGCCCGGCCCGCCAGGGGTTTTCCCTGAACAAGCAGTGCCCCTAATTTGAGGACCACTGCTCTAATACCCTCCCACCTTCTTGCTTTTTATGTCCTTTCTACTTGCTTTAAAACATGCATAACTTTCCTCTTATCTGTCTAGCTAAACTTCTGTTTGAATTCAGTACTAATCTTCCAGTAATGAATTATAGACAATTACCAGGTAAGTTAAAATACTTGTTCTATCATTAGTAAAGGTGGATAACACAGTTTTGAGAGACTACAAACGGTGTAGGTCTTAACTTGGCTTGAGAGAGAACCTGGAAAAGAGATGGCAACGTTTGTTTTTTTTTCAATAATCCCCAAAGTGGGGAGCCCCATATATCACATCTAGTCTCAGTACTACAACTCCATATGGAGAACTTGTATTAATGTGGGAAATCTCAACTGTAAATATAAGGGGGAAAACCAATCCTGATGAGGAACCAATAGACAAAAATTCAGTTGCATGCAAAATAAAGTAGAGATGTAAAAACCTGTCGACCCTAGAATCCCTTGGCACACTGCTTGCATCTAAACACCTGGTATCTGGGGGGAAGCGGTGGTGATATAATGCTGGCTGACTATAGCACTGCATGAAGAACTAGCAGGATTTGGTGTGAAATTCAAACTCTTCAGTTTCTTAATTTGACAGCTGCTTTGCTATGAGCCAGTCAGCTAGAATCAGGTTGACTACCTGCAATGGATGGCGAGAGAGAGTAGTAGTAGGAAAAACACCTAAAAGCATATGCAAAATTCATTTAGGCTTCAAGAATGTGTGGCAGCGGAGGTGGTGAGGACACTTGCAATGCTCCATAAGGCACTACGGGATACTGCAGCTGAAACTAGAGCAGGACCAGTAGTAGCACCCTTCAAACAGTGATGCAGTGTCGGGGAAGCACTTAACTAAAATGTTAATCTTGCATTGTTCATTACAGGATGCCATGGCTTTTAACAAGTTTAACGTTCTCCACTGGCACATAGTAGATGACCATTCATTCCCTTACCAGAGTATCACTTTCCCCGAGTTGAGTGGCAAGGTGAGTCAAAAACATCAGTGGAATATTTTGAATTTCTTGGCATGAAATCCTCTACAATAAAATATTTAGGTATCTGTCACATTTTGAAGTTTAACCCAGACCAGTGAGAGGTTGCAGTTTTGCTTAATCTATAACCCTGAGTGCCTCAAAACACTCTGCTGCTGTAGCTCCCTGCTTGAACTCTTTCAGACATCATACAAGCATGCACTAAGTGTCCGTGTGTTAAACAGCCCCGCTTCAGCAAATCTGACTCCAGCAGGCTGCTTGTTACACCACAGCCACACACTGGTCTCCTCCGGCCTTGGTTATTACTAGCCAAATGACCCCCAACACACCCAAATATCCCCCAAACCCTCTGCCCTGAAATGTCTAGCCCTCTTGTGGATCATTCAGAGCAGTAATAAGTAAGGCTACATTTTAGTCATGGGTATTTTTAGTAAAAGTCCTGGACAGGTCATGGGCAGTAAACAAAAATTCATGGCCCGTGACCTGTCCAGGACTTGTACTATATACCCCTAACTATTACTTGGCCTGGGTTGGGGGGGATGGCGCGGGTGCTCTGGGGTGGCCTGGGATGGGTTGGATTAAAGTAAAACAAGTTTATTAACAGAAAGAAAAGAGGTTTTAAGTGAGCTCAAGTATAAGGGATAAAGTCAGAAATGGTTACAAACAAATAAAAGGGCAAACGCATCTTAAAGTCTGAATTTTAATCTAGCAAGATAGTCTTTGTTCAAGATGGTTTTCTCTCATCCGTGGTTGTCTTTCCAACTTTTTGCTGGCTGGCCTGGTCAGGACCCATCACAGAGGTCAAATCACTTGGTTTCTTTGTCTGAAAGTGAAGGATAACTTAGGGGTTCGCTCCCCCTCTCTTTATAGTTCAGTGAACCTCTGAAATGTATTCTTCAGAAGGGTACAAAGGTGATTAGTTCATGCTGAGTAAAGAAGCCATGAGGTCTGGAAAATAAGTCTCTGTGGTGGTTCCTCCCCTGCTTGTGGTTGCTACTGTGCAAATCCTCTCTTCCTGCTGCAGCCTCCAGCACAAATGAATAGCCCATTGAACTTGGGCCCCACCTGGTTTGGGATGTCAGCTACCTTCCTTTGTCTAGGAACTGACCTGCTTATCACCTTTACCTAGGCCCAGCTGTCTGTCTTACACATGTTCTAGTAACATAATGGGAATTCATAACTTAACCATACATGTGAACACACATGCATTTTACAACAATATTAATAAACAGCGTGGTGTTAGTTTTCATGTGATACCTTCCAAGGCATATTTTGTACAAATATTATTGCATTAGTGTGTAGAGTGAGAGTACAGGAGTGTGTCGGGTCACAGCATGTGAACAGTATAAATGATACATCTAGCTTCTCAACTGGCCTTGAAAAGAGAAACATTGGTTCTTTGTCAGTGTTCTCTTAAATTCAGCAGGCATCTGCAACATCACAGGCTTAGCCCAGTAAATGAAGGTGGTCTTGCACCATATACAGTTTTCACCCTAGTTTCTGCAAGATGGGCATAAGCCTTGCCAATCGTACATAATTCGCACATGCCAGTGGCTTCTGTGCAGTCTTCTATGATCCATCAAGCAGAGCCAATAGTGAGATCTTGTACGAACAGATTAATGTTCCAAAATATACTACAGAATATTCATAGCATACTATGAAAGTCTCTTAAATGACACTTTAGTGTACATCATTATGCTGGTTAGTCACTAATTCACAGTGTGTCACCTTATCAGTAATGAGGTTCTGCTCTACGCACAACACCACAAAAATTTGACCAAATTTAAATTTTGTTGGATTACTCCGTTATTGGAATTCTATCCTGTTGAGCGTAAGAACAACAAATATGTCTCACCAAATTCATGCTCTTCTATTAAAAGTTGTCTGACAGCTGCTGATCTTCATATCAAAAAATCCAATGGCAGTGCTTGGGGTAGAGGTTTGAAGAACTTATTTAAAATGAAGGTGGGGATTCCATATGGTGCACTTGAGTTAATTTTCCTGTTGCTGGCTACAGTCCGTCCTGCCTCTTTCCAACCTGCAGGCTGTGGGAGGGAGAGCATCTTGCCTCAATGACCAGTTGCATTTTTGTCAGTCTGTTTCTGCAATTGAGTCCCCATTTAGCTACAACTCTGAAGCTTAAGATCCTGTTTGATAGCCACGAAGGGTCATGTTGTTGTCCGTTGAGAATTCACTTTGTGACTAGCATGTGCTACACCAAGTCAATAGCTGGAGAAGGCAGTACAGTGCTCAAACTCACCACCATAAAATGGACACCATAGTTTCAAATCAGGCAGCAGACGAAAACTGACAACCAAAGACATAGTAACTTCAAACTGACTCCACCTCTCAACTCAATCAGCCTTTTCCATTAATTTGGTCTTTCATGGGGCCAGCAAAAGGGCCCATAATGTTTCAGAACCAGTAAAGCTGGTATGACCAGATGGATGTGGGGAGAAGTCTAATAAACAATTACTTTGCACTTTGTCGAACCCATGACTCTTATAGGAACTGGCTTGTTCAAATCAGACTTTTTTGTAACTGGAAATCAGTGACTGATTTCATTTATTAAGCAAGATCTACGACAGAATAAATCTCTTCAAGTGCAGACCATTCATTCTTGTTGGATAAAAATGCAGTTCTCACAGGGCTGGACTGCCATTCTTATTGGACCATAATTATCCCTGGTGTAATTGCACATTATTTGTGACTTGCTTTCAATCTGAGCTGAAGGGATTGCAAAATTTCAATTTTTTTTTTTTTGCAAGTTCCTTGTATACTTTATAAACATTCTCTTTAAATGTGAACATTTCACAGGGCTCTTATACCTATGATCACATCTATACTCCGACTGATGTCCGTCTGGTGATCGACTATGCTCGGTTAAGAGGCATTAGGGTTATCCCAGAGTTTGATAGCCCAGGACATACACAATCTTGGGGGAAAGGTAAGATCCATGTTTCTCTAACAAGGTTACAAAGGTTAATGCTTGTAATGAAGTGAGGCACAGAGTAATGTGACTATATGAATTACTACCCATGCTCAAAGCACATTATGAAGATTTTGAAAGGCTTTTCAGTGAGAGGTAGAAGAATGATAAAAGCCCTGAGAAGGATTCAGTGAAGATCATGACCTTAGTTTGAGAAACAAAAGTGACATTGGAAGCAATTGAAATCCTATGCTAGGTACATGCTGAGCTTTCATTTCATTGCAGAGTGGATAGGCACAAGTGCGGGCATAGGAAAGCGCATAAATGCCGCTGTATTTATTTCATTATCTGAGTGTGTTAGAATTTTCGGGACTCTTCATGACATGTTCTAGTTCTGTTGCTGTTGGAATGATGGAGATAGGGATAGCTCAGTGGTTTGAGCATTGGCCTGCTAAACCCAGGGTTGTGAGTTCAATCCTTGAGGGGGCCATTTAGGGATCTGGGGCAAAAATTGGGGAGTGGTCCTGCTTTGAGCAGGGGGTTGGACTAGATGACCTCCTGGAGGTCCCTTCTAACCCTGATATTCTAGGATTCTATGAGATAGGAAGTTGATTCAGCTTGTGGAATGCTATTACAGTGAGAGGTGGAGTCTCACTTTGTTGTTTGTTTGAACTTCTTATTAAGGCAGAGTTGCAATGGAATGTTAACCAACTACATCATATATTACTTATTCAGGATCAGGTTAATATGAAAAGAACTTGGCTAAAGATTCTAGCTTACTTGCTGGGGAGCCTTCCTTCTCTGACTACATTAAAATACACCACATTTCTAAATACCTGTCCTCTCTTTGCCACTTTGGTTGGGTATGTATTTGGTGTGAAAGCTTTTCTTTTACAAGGACAGTCTGTTTTACCATGCTACAGTTCTATTGGAGGAGAAGTCAGATTTTTCCAATAACGCGATACTCCACCAAAGCATAGATGACCGCAACATAGGTCACTTGCAGCAGTTGGGGGTGGCAAACACCAGAGTAACACTTTTTAAAATAAAATACCAAACCCAATACTGTACAGGGCATTGAGATTATCTAGAATTGATGGAGGAGGCCATACCACTTGGCATCCCCATAGTGTCTATTTTATATAGGTTTTTATACTGCGATCATCACCAGAGCATCTGAACACCTTCCCATAGTGCATTAAGCAACATGACTAAGCATGTGTCGTGTGTTGCTTATTCTCTTCTCCTCTCCCCCGAGGGAAAAGTGTGTGTGTGTGTGGGGGGGGGGGGAATGTCTTGTTTGGTAAGGTAGTTGCGTGGGCTGTGTGTTTTGTTTTAAATATACCTGTTGCTGTGTGTTTATATTCGGGAAGCCAAGGTCAAAGAAAGTGTGCCTTCCATTTGGAATGGAAAGTCGTGAAGTTTGTTCTAGTCCTTAGTTCCTTGAGGAGTTCATTCCACAGTCTTAGCCCCTGGGGAGGTTCTGTCTCCTGCACAGACAAGTTTAATCGTCTTATTGAGTGTTTCATTGTGCCAGAGGAGCAAAGTTGTCAACCACGGTCTTTGTCCTGGATCTTTAAACAGTCGTTTGGTATCTTGGGCCCAGGCTCTGGAATGCTTTGAAGATAAGGACTGAGACACCCTGAATTCAATTAGAATTCTGTGGGAAACCAGTGTAGAAAGCGGAAGTCAGGTGTGATGTGCTCAGAGCAGCCTGCGTTGTCAAGGAGATGCACTGCAACATTTTGTACTAGGTGAAATTGAGAGCTGATGGTTTCATGCCCAGGTATAGCCTGGCATCGGAGGATTTCATGTTACTTTACAGGGTCTATTGAATGACGTCTGTTCTTCCTCCTGCAATGTAGGGAAACAGGCTCTATTTTCAGGTGGGGAAATGAGACGTGCAGACATAGTGACTTGACCTAAATCACACAGGAATTTGGCAGCAAAGCTGGGATTAGGACAGAACTCCTGATTCTTAGGAGTGTGCTTCGGCCACAAGACTGTCCTTCGTTTCTTTGCGGCCATTGCTTATAAACAACCTGGCACTCTTCTTGGGGGTGGGGAGAGGGTAACTTTATTAAAATGTTAGAACCTGCATATGCCCCCTGACAAGTACCCAGGAGCAAAGCTTTGGTGGGAAGCATTAAGATGTGAAGCAGTAGGCGATTCATAATTAGGAGGAGAGAGGAATAAGACCAAGAAGCTGCATTTGCTAAAAAGCTTTTTCTAAATCCTTAGTCTGGGAACGGTAGGTGCTTTTTCTATATAGACCTAACTGTGACAGGTCAGGGCAACTGCACCCATATTTTCCCTCAGTGGTCCAGCAAAGTCACCCGCTCTCCTGGCCATCACTCCCTTTGGTGGAGAGCTGTCTCTCACCCCGGTCAGAAGGGAGTCTCTCCAGGCTGCACATTACCCTGCCTTCGCTCTGTATGTCCCAGCATGGACAGTCAGTCTAAACACTCCAGATTGCTTTCTCTTCAGAGACTGATAGCTGAATGATTGCTACAGATCTGTTACGATGCAACACTTCCTATGCAAGTCTACTTTATCTTAAGGTAAAAAGCATTCCAGAGAAAACATATCATACCTTTCTGTGCCCCAGATGATTATTTTGAGTCTGTTGAGTGGCTGTTCGATCAATTGTGATCAGATTTGCAGATGACTCTACAGCTCTGGAGGAGTGACAGAAGGCCAAAACCCCAAACTGTAAAGTAACAGAGTGATTTATAAATAGTGGGTGTACAGGCAACAAGAAGAAAGTTGGTATAAAAATCCTACTGTTAGGGAGAAGAAATAGGGAGGGTACAAAATAGATGTAAAAAGCAATGGCTATTTCATTATCTTGTCTTAATACTGACATTTTCCACATAATTTTGCATTGGTTTCTGCAAGGAAAGTGTTCTTAGAACGGGTAGGTGACAGGGACTCCTGTCCTAAATTAACAAGGACACCTGTGGCACCTTAGAGACTAACCTATTTATTTGGGCATAAACTTCCATGGGCTAAAGCCCACTTCATCAGATGCATAGAGTGGAACATACAGCAGGGAGGTATAAATACACAGCATATGAAAAGATGGGAGTTGCCTTACCAAGTCTGGGGTGGGGGGAGGGGGAGGGAAGTCAGTGCTAATGAGCCAATTCAATTAAGGTGGAAGTGGGCTATTCTCAACAGTTGGCAAGAAGGGGGAAATCACTTTTGTAGTGCTAATGACACCAGTGTAGACAAGGTGGCCCACTTTGAACAGTTGACCAGAAGGTGTGAGTATCAGCAGGGGGAAATTAGTTTTTGTAGGGACCCATCCACTCCCAGTCTTTATTCAGGCCTAATTTGATGGTATCCAGTTTGCAAATTAATTCCAGTTCTGCAGTTTCTCGTTGGAGTCTGTTTTTGAAGTTTTTTTGTTGAAGAATTGTCACTTTTAAGTCTGTCATTGAGCGTCCAGGGAGATTGAAGTGTTCGCCTATTGGTTTTTGAATGTTACAATTCCTGATGTCAGATTTGTGTCCATTTATTCTTTTGCATAGAGACTGTCTGGTTTTGCCAATGTACATGGCAGAGGAGCACTGCTGGCACATGATGGCATATATCACATTGGTAGATGTGGAGGTGAACGAGCCCCTGATGGTATGGCTTATGTGGTTAGGTCCACTGGTGGTGTCTCCCTTTAATAGATATACGGACATAGTTGGCAGCGGGGTTGGTTGCAGGGCTTGGTTCTTGGGTTAGTGTTTTTGTTGTGTGGTGTGTAGTTGCTGGTGAATATTTGCTTCTGGTTGGGGGTCTGTCTGTAAGCGAGGACTGGCCTGTCTTCCAAGGTCTGTGAGAGTGAGGGATGTCATTTAAGATCCTTGATGATGCGTTGGAGAGGTTTTAGTTGTGGGCTGTAGGTGACGGCTAGTGGCGTTCTGTTACTTTCTTTGTTGGGCCTGTCCTGTAGTAGGTGACTTCTGGGTACCCTTCTGGCTCTGTCAGTCTGTTTCTTCACTTCACCATGTGTATTGTAGTTTTAAGAATGCTTGATAGAGATCCTGTAGGTGTTTGTCTCTGTCTGAGGGATTGGAACAAAATGTGGTTGTATCTCAGAGCTTGGCTGTAGATAATGGATCATGTGGTGTGGTCTGGATGAAAGCTGGAGGCATGTAGGTAGGCATAGCGCTCAGTAGGTTTCCGGTATAGGGTGGTGTTTATGTGACCATCGCTTATTAGCACTGTAATGTCTAGGAAGTGGATCTCTTGTGTGGACTGGTCCATGCTGAGGTTGATGGTGGGCTGGAAATTGTTGAAATCCTGCTGGTTGAAATCCTACAGTGTTAATAAGAAATCTGCAAAAATGGTCTGAAGTGGATGCGGATACCCACGGATACAAAGCGGATTTGCAGGGCTCTACCCATCCAGGGATGCATCAGAATCCGGTTTTCCAGATGGTAGCCTGTTCTGTAAATATTTAGACATTAAATTGGACATCAGGAAGTCCTGAGTTCTAATCTTGACCCAAACTCCCTCTGGGGTCTTCATTTAACTCCCTCTTCTTTTGCCGATTACATAAAGTAGTAATAATACTTAAACCAGTTTTGGGCTTGCTAATATTTGTAAAGCATTTTGTCTAATAAAAGAACTAGAAGTTTTGCATATCCTCTTAATTGCTTCCTTTATTAGGTCAAAAAGACCTTCTCACACCATGTTTCAATGGAGAGCACCAGAGTGGTTCTTATGGACCTGTAAACCCCATTTTGAATACAACTTATCATTTCATGACTGACCTCTTCAAAGAAATTAGCAGTGTATTTCCTGATGCCTACATCCACTTGGGAGGAGATGAAGTGGACTTCACTTGTTGGTATGATATGACCGTTCAAAGCATAGAGGCTGGTGCATCTAAAATGCACCTAAAGTCAGCAATTACAGCATTCAGTTCAGTGATGCATATGGAAAGTAATGTGGCTTTCCCTGTTTGACGTAAGGGTGGGGTCTCGTGACTTGAGGTTTCTTCTAATCATAGCTACATAACAAGGTGCATTATAGGGACAAGTGTTTGCAACTTCTAGGAAGTGAAGGGACTAAAGTGGGGCTAATTCTATCTAGCATGGATGTTTGTTGTTTAGATTAAAACATTCAAAGTGACATTAAAGATGCCTTTATAAAACTAATATGGCAAAAGGGAGCTACAGCCTTGCGGAAAAGTGGTATATGAAATAACTCATCTAATCCAAAAAATTGAACTCTTAATGCATTTTGAAAACTGAAAAGCAGCCTCTTCTTAAATAAATGGACTTACTTTAAAAACCTGCCTTTTCCCCACCTGCCCAACTGGGTTTAAAAGGATAGTAGTACAGACAGCTGTATGCTGTTAGTTTGCAGTTTAAGTTACTTTAAATGGTAGTGAGCACTGAATATTTTGGGGAGTCTATAAGTAGGAGTGACTATGGTACAGAACTTAGCTTCTGCAACCTGCCTTACAGGCATGGTTCCAGTGGAAGTATGTTGAAATCAAACAGTGTCTGAAATGTTTCAGTTCTGACAAACTCCACTGAAATTTTTTCAACCCGCTCTACTAGAGTCTTCCTAGAATTGGGAACATGGAGTAGGGAAATTTTTGAAAATAAGTTAGACTGTACTAGTAATTTAACACTTCATATATACATACATATTTTTAAATATCAACATGATAAATTTAGGCCTGATCTAGAAAGGATTTAGATTTATCTACCTGCCTGCTGCCCCGCCCTGTTCCTTGGCAGCCCACCCCGCAGACTGCCTTGGAGAAGGGGACCCTAAGACTTCTGGACAGCCTGCCAGATGAATTGCCCCAGATCTGGGAATCCATGCCTTTTGGAGAACTTTTTCTGATTTGGAACAAAACTCAAAGTTGAAGTTTTGAATTACCAAAATTCTCTGTAAAAAGGAATTGCTTTTCTCTGCCTAGCCTTACACTCTGGGTTGTGACATTTGTCTTGCCTCATCTTGTGCACCTACAATGGGATATCAGTAGCGGTAACACATAGCGAGCAGTCTTGTGCTAAGTATAACTCACATTACTGAAAACTGGGTTTGGGAATCTTGGTAAGGAATCAGAATTACACTGCTAATATTTTCCCCTCTTAAGGAAATCTAACCCTGACGTGACAGAGTTTATGATGCAGCAAGGATTTGGCATTGACTATGCTAAACTGGAATCTTACTATATTCAGAAGTAAGTAGTTTTTCACTTTTGCCAGCATATTTAATAAAACATATTTTTTCTTTCTGTCCCGTCCTTTGCCCCACCCTCAAAAAATTGTCAGCCCTAAAAACACCTAGTTTGTTAGAGTGCATATGTGATGGAGTGGGGGGGTAGGGGAGGCTGAATTACAAGAACACCCATATTTTTCCTTTTCAAAGGTGGAGCATGAAACTTACAACTTTGTGGTGTAGTGAAGCATTAACATTCAGGTGCTTGCATGATCATGATAAGCATGCTCTAAATACATACGTTGTATATGTCTTGTCATTTAAATGCCTTAAACCAGAGCTGACTGTTTAAAATTTTGGTAGAAGGACTCAGGTGTGACCTTTGTCTCCCTTAACATTTTTGAGCTAACTTATTCCCTTAAAAAAAAAAAATTAACTAAAAACTTTGCTAACTTTGTAGCAATGAATCTCTGGCTAAGGTCACCAGTTTGCATTAATACTCATGAATTTCCTGACAGTATGGCCACTTTCCTTTCATGTGATTCTTAGAGCTCGTGTCTTGTGTAAGGTGGATGGGTGAAGGACAAGAAATGCAAAGATCAGGCTTTCTCTTAGGCCCTCCACAACACTGCACAGTGGGCTGAGAGCCTGTTATGGCATAAACATCACAGGCTCAGTATTTCTGCGGTAAAATCAGGTGATCTAAGACCTGCCATTCTTAACTGTAATCCTATTTTATTTTAAAATTCTAGAATCTTGGATATCGTTTCCTCTGCTCACAAAGGATACATAGTCTGGCAGGAGGTATTTGATAAAGGAGCAAAGGTAAGATCTGACAACTGGACAAATCACTTAACACCACAGGACTACAGTAGGCTTGTAAAATGCCTTGGTAAAACAAGTCTCTGAACCTGCAAAGGTTTAGGCATATGAGTAGTTCACGGACACCAATGGGGTCGTACAGGTGCTCAAACTTTATAGAATTGGAGCCTAACTTGATTCATAGTCAGAAAGGACCGTCATGATCATGTAGTCTGATCTCCTGCACATTGCAGGTCACAGAACCTCACCCACCCACTCCTGTAATAGACCCCTAACCACTGGCTGAGTTACTGGGAAGTCCTCAAATCATGATTTAAAGACTTCAAGTTACACAGAATCCACCATTTACGCCAGTATAATCTGCTGGTGACTCATGCCCCAGGCTGCAGAGGAAGGAGAAAAACTCCCAGGGTCTCTGCCAATGTGATCCAGCGAAAAATTCCTTCCTGACCCCAAATATAGAGATCAGTTAGACCCTGACCCTTCAGTCAGACACCTGGGAAAGAATTCTCTATACTAACTCGGAGCCCTCCCCATCTAGTGTCCCATCACCAGCCATTGGAGATATTTGCTACTAGCGGTTGCAGATCAGCCACACGCCATTGTAGGCAGTTTCATCAGACCATCCCCTCCATAAACCTATCAAGTTCAGTCTTGAAGCCAGTTAGGATTTTTGGCCCCCACTGCTCCCCAGAGTTAAAATGCTAGAACAGGAACTTTACCAAGCTTCTTTCGACAGCACGATTTGAAAATGATAGTCCTAAGAACTTCAGAACTTCTTGGTAGGGGTGGGAAAGTCCAAAGAGTAATCTGTTTGTCCTGGGCTCTGTGATCTATAATTTTGTACTCTGAAACTGCATTGGAATAGTTCTGATATCTGAACTGGGAGTTAAAGTTTACTAATAAGCTACTTTCTATTTCATCCAGACCAACCCTAAGGCATTTACTTTTAAAAGAGATTGTAACAAAATGAAGTCTGGAACATATATTTTAAAAATATCACATTGATATATCAAATCCAAGAACTTAATTTTAGAGAATACTCTCATTTCTGTAGGAAAAAAAACCCAAGGAATGGAAATCTGACATCTTTGAAATACTGGTCTTACTAAAACAAACCCTTTGTTTGGAACTAGACTCAGGTATTCAGTGATTAAACTCATTGCAAAATCACGTGTAGCCATTTACTTATGTTAGTGTGTTTTCTTATTTTTCTAGCTAAAACCTGACACAATAGTTGAAGTGTGGATAGGGAGTTGGTATACTGTAGAACTAAGCCGTGTAACAGGAGCTGGTTTCACCACTATCCTGGCAGCCCCCTGGTACCTAGACTATATTAGTTATGGACAGGACTGGAAGAAATACTACAGCGTTGAACCACTCAACTTCATTGGTTTGTTAAACTGTTTTTAAATTACTCATTTCTATTTGGATAACTACTCGTATGTGGCTCTTCTGTGTGCATGAATCTCTCTTATGAAAGTCCCTTGGCTACACAGGGTATGTCTACACCGTGTTTCGGAGCCTGCAGGAGCCATCCTCCCAGCCTGGGTCAATAGACTTGGGCTACAGGGGCTGACGCTGTATATAAATAAATAAATAAAAAATAGCTGTACAGACAGCACTTTGAAGCTGTGGCTTGGGGGAGGAAGTGTCCAGGTGGCTCTTTTTCTGGGTCACTAATACAATATAAAAATATGCAGTTATTTGCATTATGTTCTTACATCCCCCAACTAATACAAAATTCATCACAAGAGAACCACAATAATGGCCAAATAATTAGGGGTTTGTTTTTTTTAAGGGCAACTGCTTTTCAGAGTTGCAGTCTTCACATCCATACACCTACCCTTTTTACGTAATCAAAATATTTACTGGTACTTGAGTGCACTTCATGATACAGAATGATTCAAGATGGCTTCAGAAACTTAACATGTAA
Organism: Eretmochelys imbricata; assembly: GCF_965152235.1. NCBI lineage: Eukaryota > Metazoa > Chordata > Testudines > Cheloniidae > Eretmochelys > Eretmochelys imbricata. Next base: position 48,425,828 of record NC_135576.1, on the reverse strand, counting down.
GACTTCATTTAGTTCATGCTAAACTTGTGATCCTACCCTAGACTGTGTTAAACGTCTAATGGCTGTGATATGTTTAACGTTCATGTTAGGGGATTTGAGTTTGGGTTTTTTTGGGGAAAATCTACATTCAGCTATCAAAGGTGAAGTTTATGCCTGTCAGCTGTACCTGGAGCAAACAGTTAAATTTCCATGCTATTTTTGTGGTTTGAATACAGGATCTGAAAAGCAGAAAAAGCTGATGATAGGTGGAGAAGCCTGCCTTTGGGGAGAATTTGTGGATGCAACTAACCTCACACCAAGATTATGGTAGAGAACTTCTTGATCACTTTCAGATTTTTTGGAAAATGTTAACCATCATGAGGATTGAATTAATCCCACAGTCTACTTAGAATTTAAAGCCAGAAGGGTCCATTAGCTCTTCAAGTCTGATTTACATATCACAGGCCATTAAATTTCACTGTTGTCCAGGTTGAGCCCAATAGTTAGAGCGCAACACAGCATTTGTCCTCAGCCTAAATGGTTGTGTGCCACAGGCAGAATAAGAAACACTGAGGTGCCATTAATCCCTGGGGATGGATTAGGTGAGATGCCCAGGTGATCCATGCTGCAGAGGTAGTAAAAATCCCCCGAGTCCCTGCCAAGCTGACCTGGGAGAAAATTCCTTCTTGAGTCAGATGTGGCAATCAGTTTGACCATGAGCATGTGGACAGGACTCACCAGCTAAGCATCGAAGAAAAAGAGGATTCTCTGTACCACCTCAGAGCTCTGACTTACTCTGTCAGATATCCTATATCCAGCTGTGGCCAGTCCCTGATACTGGAGAAGAAGGCTAAAAACCCCAGCCTACATCTAGCCAATTGTGCATCAGGGGAAAAATTGCATCCTGATCTCTGCAGGTGCAGCAGCTGAAGCATGAAATTTGATTAATCATTGTCAGTGCAGAGCTGCAAGTGTTCTGAACATGTTGAAGGCACTGCAGAGCTTTGTAGCTTTCTTTGTTGCTAATATTGGTCAGTGTAAAAAACTTTCCTCTGGGCTCAAGCCCCAGTATTAAATTCATTCTATTCTGGGAAATAGAATAAATTCTTAGACTGAATTGAATGTCTTTGTACAGGCCTCGAGCAAGTGCTGTTGGGGAGAGGCTCTGGAGCAGTGAAAATGTGACTAACATAAAGGATGCTTATAACAGACTAGTGAAGCACCGTTGTCGCATGCTCAGGTAAGATAGCAGGAATGAGAGTAACCCTCAGCTCCATGATTCATTAGAACTAATGAATTTCAATCCACTATCAAGTATGATTGTAAATTGCTTATTTAGAAACAATCCACTGTCTTGTTTTAATGCATTTATCTTGCTGTCTTCAATTCTAAGGTTTGCATGGAACAGTTACTTAACCAATAACTGTAGATCTCTCTACTTAGTGGTACCTCTGCATAGTCACACTTGGCAAATGCACTGAGTTTCAGGAGCTTTCTAGAAAAGCCATACCTATTGGGTCTGTACAAACTACTTCATGCTACCAAACACTCAGCCAAGGTCACATACATGGAGGTCATGGGTCTAAAGAGAAATCTCCCTGCTCTGAGGGTTCTAATTCAGGACAAACATGTAGTGACAAAAATTTCTGGACATTGGAAAAGAATGCTCTAGTTTGTATAAAGTCCAAAATAGAACTGCTGAAAGATGATCAGTAGCTGCCTTATTTATCTACAAATCTAGGGATTGAAATGCACTGCACATTATTTCCAGGTATTTCTAAACCTTTTTATGGCTGATTCAGACTCTTTCTTACCTATCGAGGGACAGATAAACAACTATTACCTGCTGCTTATGATATGCAGCTACCACAGCCAATACGTAGCATAAAACTACAGTAGATTATCCAAATGGCAAGATTTGGAAATGATTGTCTCCACCACAAAAGTACATGTCCTTTCAGTAAGCTAGCCTAAATGCTGAAAGAATGCCATTTTTTTAAAAGGTGAAGAGTCCCAACTAATCTCTCTCTCTGAGAGGACAGGGATAACAGAAGCTACAGCCAGCAGTTGGAACTTGATACCCCCAGGACAGTCTTCCGGACAAGTAGTACCATACATTAGGCCCAGTCTAAATGCGCTGTTGCACTAGCTTAACCCGAAGTCAATTAAAAAACTCTTAACCTAGCGTAAACCCTTGTGTGGACACTTATTTGAACCTCACTTAAACAAATCAAGTTGAGGGGCTAGAGAAGGGTTTCCAGGTTAACTAAATGTTTTTAAATAGTTTTTAGTTAAATGAGGGCCTTTATGCCTTTCCTCCAAAGATCTATAGTGCCTCTTATTAATAATGAATCCCACCTTTGCTCTGAGCAGGGTCTTGTAAAGGGATGAGGGGGAAATGAACTGTATCTCCAACACTCAGCATAGCATAGCCGTAGATTGACTCTTTTTCTTTATAACAAACATGCTCTAGGAGATAACAAATGCAGCAAAAAAACAGTTTGGAGAAACTTGTCATTTTTTAAGGCCGGGTGGATAAGGATGGAAACTTACCTGAACTTTTTATTTTCCAGTGTATCACCTGTTGTTGGCATAGATGAAACTTGTGCGGAAGTGTCAGATAAAGGGAACTTCATTCTGTTGCTGGGTTGTGTCAACAGTAGCGATTGTGCTGTAGATTCAACCTCCTTTTCCAGACCTATGTGGATTTTGCTGGCATACAAATCCTCACCTTGAGAGATCTTATTTTAGCCAAAGCCACCTCTCAACAGCAGGACTAGACTAGTGGAGAGTGAGATGCCTCTTTCTGGGTTATATTTTGATCCCAGCATTCCTCATATCAGCCCCCGCCTGCTGGATAAACCAACTGAACACAAAGGAAAAACCACCATCCTCCTTTCCCTTTGCAAAAAACCCCAGCTTTTTGAAAAGGAAGTGTGTGGAAAAAATCACACAGTGCTTGTGTGTGGCCTTAAATTACACACTGCCTGTGTGAGGTGGGACCTGCTGAAACTTTCCTTTCTTGAGATAAATTAGATTTAGGGACCCAAACTGGGTGAGGATAGTCTAGTTTATTAGGACCTAAGCACTTTAGTAGACTAATCTGTCCTTCCAGCAGTGTCTTAGATGCTAAGAGGTTCAAACAAAAACTCCAAAAAGGCAGCATCTGTGAGCCTGTTTGCCCTGCTGCAGTAAGGATTTGTGGACTGAAGCTGCCCATCTGTGGTTCTTGAGATGTCCTTGCTAATGCTCCACTTCTGGGCTGCTCTAGCTGTCTGTGCAGTGGTGGGTGGGGGAAAACTGAAAAGGTTTCCAGGCCTCGAGGGAAGGTCCCATACTTGCAGCTAGCCTCAGAATGGAACTGAGGTGGGTAGTTTCTTATAACCTTGTGCTGAATGTTCCCATCACAGACTGCTTTTACAGAGCATGCCTGAAGCTCAGAGCCAGGAGGTGTATCCCACAAATGGGATCATGCAGAGGTTACTCAGAACTATTTCTCCATGTAAATGATCTAAACAAATTTAAACGCTACCACTAACGGTCATGCTGAGATGCCACGGTGCTGGAGGGAGGAGGACTTGACAATTGCCAATAGTAAAGTTACCATTGTAAATGCTCTTTACCAGGGATTTAATTGAGGTAGTTCCTAGCTATTTACTGTTCCTGCACTTTCTGGGTGGCTGCATCAGTATCTGACTCTTCAATTAAAAAGAAAAAGTTGCAGCCCTTCTTATTCAGAACGTGACCTGGTGTAGTGCTGAGGCTAGAGGAAGCCAGTATCTTGAAGACAATCAGTGCCCTGCCCTCCTCAACAAGCGAAGGAAACCACCACACCAAGGCCTTTACAGCTGTTGCAGTGGTGATAGAGGGGCAATGGCTACTGTTCAGAGCCACAGCTGTAACTCCCTATGTAGGAAAACAAAAGTCAATGGGCCTGTAGGATTGGCAGCAGAATAGCTGGACCCCCATTCCACAGAGTTGGGAGATAAGAGCCTCTTATCTAGAATCTGTCAGTGCAGAATCAATTAAACCTGCTGTAGAGGTGTGCAAGATTTGATTGACGTACTGACTATGCCATTTCTTTCACTGTAGCTTTGAAGCTTAATTTAGATGCCACAATATTGCACCATTAATCATTTTAGCAGAGATTATAAATACCACCACTTCCCATCCCCAAACTTTCTTCAATCCATACTGCACCCACATCTTATTTGCACAAATATTATTAAAGTATTATGTAGAAGTCAAGGATCTACTGCACCATCAAGTCTGATTTTAAGACCTCACTATTTCCTGTACAGGCTGCTACCCCAAAAACTAGAATAGCCTTAAAAGGCTGAAGAGGAATTGAGTGGGAATGGAGTGAATCTGACAGACATTAATGCTATACTGAGACAGAGGGGGTCTTGTGCACCAGACTATTTCAGCTGTACTATAAACTGGCCCAAAGTAAAATAACTAAAGCTACATATAAAGGCAAAATGTAGTCTATTTTTTATGATTCTCCTGCATGCTGTATGTTTTCAAATGGCAGCCAGGCTATGCTGAAGCTCCTCCAACAGTATAGAGCACCCTGTACTAAGATTTAGTATTCACTATAAGTTAGGCATTTGAGACCATTTTCTAATATGCCAGTATCTCTAGTTAGACCACAAACAGTAGCATACTTCATAAGCTAAGTGTGACTTTTAAAGCTCAGAATGGGGCCATCTTTTCATCCCCTCAGTAAGTCATCCATTATTTTATTGCCTTGACTGACAAGTTCTCTTACTGCTTGGGCCTAATTTGCTCTGTAACCAAAGCTAACACTGTCTCATCTTACTATTTGTACTATTAATTCCTTATATATAAACGTGCATGGTATAAGACATTTTTTCTTTTAACAGACGTGGAATAGCAGCTGAACCCCTCTTTGTTGGGTATTGTGATCATGAAGCTAGAGGTCTATAACTGCTGCAGCAAGATTTTACCGAATTACCTGAAGTGTCTTTGTGGGAAGTGAATTTATACATTCAGCACCTGAAATTTGCACTGAAAAAAAAAGAAAAAATCCTGACAGTTTCATAGATGTTTTAAAACTATAAAAGTTGATACTAATGCAATAATAAATCTGGATAGAGTATGAGGGGAAGAGGAAAGTAGTTCATTATCTGTGTCTAATCAATCCTTAGTCTGCTACCTCAAATAACCCAGAGGTTGCAAAGAACTGGAATGAGACTAGACAATTTCAAGTAGACAAGTTCTGATCCCTAGTGACCCAGAGCTGACTGGCTATAGGATATACATTACCGTAAACCATTCATTTACTCTTGAGGGTCATAGATTCATATAAGCTGGACTTTGCACTTATACATAATGCTAGCAGCAGAAACAATTCTTTCTTTAAATAAGCGTAGCATTATTGGGCACAGATCTTTTGTGGAAAGATCCTGCACTTAACCAACATTTCCCCCTTTCCACGAAAGGTTTTTGTCATATACAACATTCTTCACTCTATCTTTAACTAAATTTGTTTCAGTAATTAAACCATGATGCCCAAAACTACTATTTGCTATAGCCATGTTGGTCCCAGGATATTAGAGATACAAGGTGGGTGAGGCAATACTGTTTATTGGACCAACTTCTGTTAGCAAAAGACATAAGCTTTTAAGCTGACACAGGACTCACTCACCTTATATGCTACCTACCCTGTACCATACAACATTCTAACATTAAGGCAAGTAATTCTTGTTTGGACAGCTTAAATGACAATAGCAGCTTTCAGTGTTCAGTTGAAGCTAGACCAACAGAAGACGCTGACTAGCAGAGTGGCCAATAGTTAAGTTTACTTTTATATGTGAAATATTAAATGTTTTAAAAACAAGTTTTACTACATACTTTAGGTGAAACAGTTCTGACATGATTCAGTAAGTTGCATGTAGTGCTCACTTTCACAGAAAGAGCTGCACCATCATTTCTTGTAGGGGATTTGGAATGTTGTCTTCCAGTAAGGTATCAGCTCCAACTGTTAGGCATGTGAAGTGTAGTACACGGAATATGGTGGATATCAAAACAGTCAATTCTAGTGATCTCTGGTTTAACTCCCTTCATGCAAACAAGGCAATTCCAGGATTTCACAGCACTTTTTTCTTTGCCACTTACCACTGGACAGCCGTAACATGTTATTTTAAGACCGTTCTAACCCCACACACTTTACCCAACCCATTTTTCAGAAAGAGGATACTTGGCAAACAGTTCCCCTAACATTTTCTAGTGAGAATAAAGCAGGTCTTCGTTGTTCTCCCATGGAGTAAAAGTGGTCACACCAACCCACTCCTCTTCTGAAGCAGTGCGCTTTGCTCTTGAATGTTCATGGCTTGGTAACTGGCTAGTTCCAAAGTGAAAGTTGCTGAGCCTGATGTTAAAGAGCGCAGAACTGTTGAGTAACCCTAGACAAAAAACAAACTATATTTAAATGTAATTACTATAATCAAATAAATTTAGGGTTGGGTGGAGATAAAGAAAGCTTTCTGCCCTGATTTAATTTACTACAATGTGATTCAGCTGGGGAAAAGACTATCACAAGCATAATACAAAGTATACAGTAAACATTACCTTTTTAATAAGTGCACTATTTTTCACCCATATTCCCAATATTACAGAAACAAGTGTTGGTTCAGTACAACATAAACGATGAGACATTTTCTTTCATAGCTGTGTGAACCACACTGTATCCTCCCAAGATCTTAATCCAGACCTTCGGCAAAATTAGAAATATCAGTTCCTGACTTCATCATGTGAAAACAACTGCATATATCAAAAAGAATCAGAAGTGGGCAGGCACACTTTTTTGCTTTTCTTTCATCATTATCACCACCACATACCATCATTTCTGCTAGGGGAACAGCTGCAATCACTACTTTGTTCTCTTGACGAATTTGGATTTCCTGAATGCTGCCTCTTCTCTGCGCAAGGTCACCAAGCACTGCGCTGAGGAGATCTTCGCTCACTGTAATTTCCAGATTCATTAAGGGTTCCAGCAGTTGTTTACTGGCTTTCTTCAAAGCCTAAAATCAAAAAGAAATAAGTTACCCTTGGCTCCCTTTTAAAAATGCAATTCTTCTATGGTGTGGACTATATAATGAAACTAACTTCTGTCTCATAATCCCTACATCCCATAGGGTATGTTCCTACAGAGTGTATTAGATCAGAGAAAAAGGAAACTATGCTATACCGATAATTGTGTACACACACACACACACACACACACACACACCTCTCGCTTTCCCTACACATGAACCAGAGATGACAACAACAATTTATTACTAAGAGGCCTCCAGCCATGTCTCAGCCCCCAACAGCAGTAGAAAACTATATTATGCCAACACCAAGTGTTAAGGGAAAAAAAAGTATACAAACGTCAAGAATCCCGTGATTCAGCGAGAACAACAAAACATGGTGACGTGAAACAATGGCTATTGCAAGTTAATATGTTAAAAGAAATGAAGTAGCTGAAATTGAAGGCTTTAAAGCTTAAAAAAGCAAGATGTTGTGAATTAATGGTACAGTACCTCACTTTGGAATAAGGTAAGATTGACCCACAAGACGAAGGCTAAAAGGGACAAAAATATTTTCACAGGAAAAAATATAGGATATAGAGGAGCTTAGTAAACCCAAGACAGTGCCAACTTCACTCCACGCAACAAGCCATATTATATTGAATCTCCAATTCTTAACTAATTCAACCCGGATAACACCACACAAAATGGTAAGGATTGATGCCAAAAAGTTGAGTGAATATTCCCACAGTGCAATCTGCTCTAATCTGGGGGCTCCTGAAGGGGTGTTAAAGAGCTTATTTCATTCCAATCGATTACACAATTTTATTTGATACTCTAGGTATCTAAAATAGTTTGCAAAAAATACTACTAGTGCTGTAACCACAGGCAACCGGGTTATGCACTTCAATAGCTCACACCGAGTTTTAAGCACTAGAGCCAATTTTACCAAGAATGCATGACAAAGCCCATAGCAAAAAAGTTTCATTTTTCAGCTGACAGTAACTGTATATATCGCTACATACAAAGCTGGGAAGTGGTACATGCCACTAAAGAAGTGCACAAGATCAGTACAAATTCAGAACTGATTTTTTAGGATTAAGAAGAAAGATTCCAATAGGATGTGTGAATTAATAATATGCAGAGAAAGTAGAAGCTACAGGGAACACACTCCAAGAAACCTGATGGAAAGTAAAGACAAATAATGTGACACTACATAAGAAGTAACTGAGCGTATATCTTAAATCTATGCAAAATATAATGCAGATCACAAAAACTGCCAAGAGAACACAATGATAAAATCCAAGTATTCCTGAGGTAAACAGCCCTCCAGATGTAAAGAAAATTATGTTGATTTTCTAACATGAAAGACTAAAGACCTATCACGTACACCTGGAGGAGTTTAAATGTTTTGCTGGAAGCTACCTGGCTAGAGGTGACAATCAAAATTCTGAAGGACATCAAACAAGGGAAAAAGGAAGATTCAAGACATTCCTTATGTTGTGAGTGTTGTATATGTTTCTGAACAAGTAGTAAGGTGCACACATCTCTGCCATCTTCCTAAAGGCTGCATTTTTGTCTAATTCACAATCATATTTTCCCATGAAACTGCACTGTAGAATAGTCTTCTAGTTGCATTATACCTTTTGCATACAACGAGAAACACAAGCAGAAATCATAGTCAGGGAAGTTTCAGAGTGCATGGTCATGGAATACACAGTCACTGCTACATCCTGAACTGGGAATCCCAGGAGCGGTCCTAGACAAAGAACAAACAATGTGTTAGCATTACAATGTTTCATGTCATTTTTCACATTATCAAGTTATGGAAAAAGTATTTTGGGATTAACCTGAAGGGTCTGACATCCCCTCTGACCTACTCAGTAGACAAGCTATTTGTTTTATTTCTTGCTCTAACAATCATTTTATCATTGTCCAACTTTGCCAAAAGGGGCAGATAGGCAAATCATCATGTAGCCTTGTGGTTTATTATCCCTCTTGGTCAACAGCATAAGCAACATTTGCCAGAATTAGGTCTCTGATGTTCCCAGAGTATATTATAGAAACAAAAAAGTGGACCAAATTAATCTTACAAAAGAAAAGAAATAATTTTCAGAATAGACTTGACTGCTAAAGTGTCTTCATAAAGAGAGAGAACATTTAATTATGATTAAAGATGTAAGGACATTCATGTTAATCAAAAATAGATGTACCACCATAGCACTTTTTTAATAAATTGTTATAACAACTAAGGGCAGCTGTTGACTTTCTGATCCAAATGTAGATTTTAACCCTCCTGGAGTGAGGTCAGCCGTCTCCCTGGCACCATTTTCTCCCCTACCCAAATCCTGAAGAGCATTCTTAGCAAAACATGGATCTGTGTGGGGGAGTAGGCAGAGGCCCATACTGGGCAAGGACAGGACTTGGGGAAAACAAAACAACCCCACCCCACCGTCCAGCAGTCCCAAAAGGAGGTATTATGACCAGAGCACCTTTTCTGCAACTCCCATTTAAGTGAGAGGATGTATGCCTGAGGCAGACACACGTCAGGTAGGCCCTGTTAGTGGGGCTCTGAAACCAGCAGGTGCCTTATTTCATGCCAGGAGTGGGGAGCAAACCCTGCTCCTGTCAGAATATTATGAGGAAAACTCTACAATGTTTTCCATCTAGAGTTTTTCTCCCCTTACCACCACATCTTCCCATTGACTTTCCTATAGTAAAGAGCAATTTGGCCATGTTATTAACTTATATAGTGAGAGTATAGTTAATGTTTTGTGACGTCAAGAGATGGTTAGTAATAAAACTAAATACCAATAATCAATCAGTACAATGTGTCTGACGAGTCTGATGCTTTATCCATATTTGAACTTCAGATGAATATTATTTGCAGTTACTTACCGGGCAATGGGCTGGATTTGAATCAGTGACTCAGAGCTACATTAACCCTCTGTCATTTTCTCTGACTTTATGCTGTGCTCTCTTTGCATTATGACTGCTACACTCCTTTTTCCCCATTATTTCTTATTTTCCCTTCTGCCTCACACTGCCCTTCCACTCCATTTCCTGATCTGTGTTTTCCATGATGTCCTGAGCCAAGTATCTTAGCAGTCCAAAGAAACTTCACTGGAACCCCACACTTTGATGTGCTGGCCAAGGTGGTTTCAGAGACTGTGATTTCTGTTAACTTCACAGTGCATGTCAGAGAGATGGTGAGAAACACCAACCAGCATGTCAACACAGAATGAAGTTATAGAACAGCAGTTTAATGCCTTTTTTTAAAAAAAAAAAAAAAAAAGCCTATATTGTGCAGTTAGGTAAAGCTTTTTATTTTACACCTTCAGAGACTATAATATATTTGAACGCATGCAAAACAATTCAGATAATATGGCAAAAATATGGCATTTTCATGACTGCCTCCCACCCCACAGGTCAGTTCCATCACACCAGCATTGTTTATGGAATATCATAAGAATAATACACTTCTCATCATGTGGGATATGGAGTCAAATCAAAGTGGGGTTCAATATCGAGATACCCAAGAGGAAGAAAAAAAGTGGAGTTTTAAAAATATGCCGAATTTCCCCCCGAGTCAAGGGGCATTCAGCACATTCTGTGGAAGATGAAGGAATTCTGAAAATTTGCTTTTGTCCCTGTCATTTTAATAGTGCTACCATGATGCATTTTAGTTTTCTGGCTATGAAGAAGCCCTTCTTTCTAATAGCTAAGGCTACAATTATGTCATGGAAGTCTCGCAAACCGTGCCTTCCAGAGACCTCTGGAACATTTTCCACTTCAGCCCTGGGGCAGTGGGGCTAGAGCGGTCAGCTGGTAACCCCCATGCAGCTCCCAGCCACTGCAGGTGGCATGGGGACTCCAGAGATCCCAGCCACCACTAGGTGCAGGGGTGGGAAGAACGCAGAGTCCGAGCAGCTGTGGGCACTGGATCCTCTTCCTTTCCCATTCTGTCAGGGATATTTTTAGTCAAAGTCATGGACAGGTCATGGGCTTCTGTAAATTTTTGATTACTGCCCATGACCTGTCCATGACTTACTAAAAGTATCCATGACAAAACCTTAGCCTTACTAATAGCACTCGGACCATGTAATTTCTAATGTGAAATTTTATTCAAATACCTACAAAAATTTGTCATAATGGTTTCTTTACCTTGAAGATATGAACTGTTAATTCCATTTTCTATAGCTTCTTGAATGTCTTTCTGAAGTGGTTCCATGAAATTGTCAGCATATTCAATGACTGGTGTTACTGATGATCTCTCTCCTACCCATGGTCTTACTCCCAGCTGGGTGGTCACCAAGTGCCGTTTATCTCCTATCGTTCTGTCCAACGTATCTATGGTAAAATGAAGGACATATCTGAGAAACAGTTAATATGCTCCACACATCATCTAAAAGTTAATGTTAACTAGTCACGTCATTAGAAGACCATTTAAAAATGAGTAAGTAAACAAGTTGCAAGGACAGAAAACTAATATTCTCTGTATTCTTTCATTTTACCTGTGGCTTGGACCGAGTTTAGGATGGTTTCTCTATATGCTATCTGAAGGGGTCCTAGATAGGTCTCAATGCCATATTCCCGTTTGATTCGGTCATGAATAATCTCAATGTGCAGCTCTCCCATGCCACAGAGAACAGTCTAGATAAAGAAGTGAATCAAATAAAAAAAGTGAGAGAAAAAGTAAATATTCACACGCATGCTTATATGCGGACACAGATGGGAACCTTTAGGATGCACTATTTACACTAGGAATTCGCTTATATGTACTGTCCTGTTCACATTTTAAGAAAGTTTTAAAAATTGCATAAAAAGCCCAGATATTACAAGTAAGACCAAGAAAACTTTAGGAAGTATTGTTTTGGGTGATACCTAAGTGTAAAAAAACACTTAAGTTGAGATGGTAATTGTTGCTGATGCTACTACAATAAAGGCCATCCTATATTAGTTTTGAAATGTAAAGACCGTTTGAACTTGCTTTTAGAGTTTAGAAAAAAAGAGAATTGATAAGAAATATGCTATTTACAGAGCATAAATAAAGAAGGTGATCTTACAATCTCTCTTCCTCCATGGGTCATGTTTATAGGATTTCATTTTAATCTGATCAGATACACAATACTTATTGCATTTATAATGTGAACACCATTTATAGTGCCTTTCACCGAAGGATCTCAGAACTCTAAAATAACTGCTTATAACTATAGGAATTAGGGAACTAAGTTTAAGTCAGCAATGTATCGACAATCTTACTTGTCCAGTGTCAGGATCTATCTTCACTTTCAAACTTGGATCTTCACGCTGAAGGCAGTTCAATGCATTATCCAAGTCTGTGTATAAACAACAAATATTGCTATATATAAAAATATATTAGTAACTTGTAACTAGCTATGAGTAGCTATCTGAAGTGTTCACCCATAAGATCAGATTCTATCCTCAGTGGTATTGTAGAGTCATACAAGAAAAGTATGACAAAGTATAACCTTGTCATGGCAGCCTTTACAAGAAAAGTATAGAACTATAGTTTGCCTCATTTCAAAGTAATGGGTTCTTGAGTTAACAAGGTGTAATAAAGTAACTGGTATACAAGTTTTAAAAAAATGCCTCATCAGAGTAATATTTGGCACTTCTATAGCTCCTCAGAGAATCTGAAAGCACTTTACCAAGAGGGGTAAATATCCCCATTTTACAGATGGGGACACTGACACACAAAAATTAAATGATTTGCCTCCGATTTCAATGTGAGTCAGCTGTGGAGTTCAAAATACAAACTAGATCTCCTGACTCCCCATCCTCTGCTCTAATTACTAGAAGACAGCAACTCCAAAAATAAAGTAATAAGCTAATAGTTTTGACTCGTTTATGCACTTTGTAGGTTTTTTCCAAAGATTGTAATCAAAGGATCAATACCCAGGCAATCCACTCAATCATTCTGCACCCCTTCCCTCCAATTCCACTAGAATCCAGGAGACCAGATGGACATGCTAGAAGTCCTGATAGTCAACAAATCTAGGCTCTGTTGGGCTAAGGAGAGAGAAAAGAGGGTTTCCAGAATCAAAGATCCAAAGTTGCCCATCAGGTTCTCAGAAAGATGTTTATGAAAGAGGCAGTGTTCTGTGGGTGAATTTGCAAAAAGAAAAGGAGTACTTGCGGCACCTTAGAGACTAACCAATTTATTTGAGCATAAGCTTTCGTGAGCTACAGCTCACTTCACTGGATGCATCCTAAGGTGCCACAAGTACTCCTTTTCTTTTTGCGAATACAGACTAACATGGCTGTTACTCTGAAACCTGTGGGTGAATTGTGATAAGTGACTTCCAGACTCCTGATCAGTGGAGATAAAGGCCATAGAGGGTGGTGGATAGTGCTGACTGGAGAAAGTACCTAGACTTGGAAATGTACTTTCATTCAAACACATTGCACACAATACAATATCCTGCTCTCTCAGCAAGAGGCTGCAAACCTCAAAGCTAACTGTGCAAGTGGAAATGGATGTAGGAAGACAAAAGTGCAGCTCTCCCACCTTCCAAAATGAGGTAAGAACCAATCATCTAATCTTTAGGGTTGACCAAAAAAAATCATGAAAAGAATAGTAGCAAATCACACACAAATTATAAAATTTAGCACTTATGCAAAATCATTAAGGGTCTCATTGTGTTACTGATCCATGCATGCAATTCAATTACATCACATCAACTGTATGCACATGCACATATCAAGGGTCTGGTATAGTATAACTCTAAAACTGCTTTAGCAGCTGTGTTGTACCTGGCTGTTTGGACATCGAAGGTGGTTCTATTGTACAAAAGAAGACTGGCTCGGGGATCTCTACGCCAGCTAAGAAAAGGCTCTCTACTTCACTGTTACCGCCAGGCTTTCTCCCAACCTCTCTTCCAGCTCGACGGGCTGCAGCCACAGCAGACGCCTTTGATGAAACAATGGTGTCTCCAGTGGCACTCTAAAGTACGCCAAACGTCAAATGACATCAGGTTGTTTGCAAAGAATTGTTTTTTAACGCTCTTCATGATAAAAACTAAGTAATTACTGTAGGTTCTCTTTGGATAATTAAATTAAAACCAGATTCAGAAGGACATCAGAAGCTCTAACTACATAGCTGTCTGTTCAGCACCAGCTGAGTTTTTAGTAGTTCTTGTATGCCAAAGCGACTGTATTTTTAAAAGACACAACATATACAGAAAACAGAGGAAATAGATCAACTACATTTATAAAAAAAAATAACTGAAATACAGTGAATTTAAATAGAACATTAAAAGCTAAAAATATTTGAAACTAAAAGAAAACGTGATCTTGTATCTCATATTTATGTGGTGAGTAGCTTTTCAAATAAAACTCTTGAGAATCAAATGTCTTCCTTTACCTGTTTCAGCCCAACAGTAAGGGCAATATTGCCAGCCATTAGTGAAGGTATTTCTATTTGCTGGTCAGCAAAAGGCAGCAGAAGGCGACTCATTCTCTCTCTGCAAATGAATTACTCATGTTATCTACTACTCAAATACAAATGCCAATGCTTTAATGAACATCTCTCATCTCACTCCTACTCACGTGCAATTTTTGTTGATGTTATATACAGCTGATTGAGGTTTCATTGTGCCTGAGTAAATGCGTATAAAAACTAATGGCCCACGTTGTTTATCATGAAGAACTTTAAATGCCAGGGCACACAAGTCATCTTTGTACCATGGCCTGTAAAACATAACCAATGAATCAGAAGAGCAACCTCATACAACTCATTAACAAAAAACAACCTAGTTCCAGTTTTAGCTACATTTCCACTCATTTACAATACCTATTTGTAACTATTAATTCAGAGGCAGATTTTTTTTTTATTTTTACAGCATATAAATTTACACAATTAGGATTACTCTAGGTAGTCCCCCAACAGTAAAAATAGCTGTGCTGAAATATGATGTAAATCAGTGGATATTAGAGATGTCCCCTACTGGGCTTTGCAGGAGTATGGTGAACGTTAGATACTTTTTTGAGGTGAAATTAAGAACAGAAGGTGGCTCATGCAAGGCCCTTTGTGCTCTGCAGGAAGGTCATCTTGGAGTACCTGAGGCTACTTCAGAACCGTGCCTAGTCAATGATTGCTCCTATTAACAACCAGAATGCACCAGTTCAAAAGCATCAAACCTGGAAGACCATGAAATAATAATTCACATGTATGGCTTTTAAATTAAGCTTTGAAATAGGAGCAGTTCACTCAGACAAATCAGTTAAGGAACGGGCTTACCTACTTCTCTTCCCCACCCCCCTTTTTTATGGTTAAACTATGAGTAACAGCAATTAGAGAACTAAATAGGGAAAAGACCTAGCTTTTATTTTCAGCTTCATTGCTAACACACTGCATAACCTTGGCAAGTCACCTATAAAATGGAGAAATAATATTCACCCACCTTTGTAAAACGCCTGGATCTACAGATGAAAGGTGGTTTACAGCTATAAATTATGATTAAACAACAAGTTTTGCAGTCAAAAAATATACACAGATGCTTTGGATAGTACTGACCAAGTAGCTTCAGTACTCAAGTATATTTTTATGACTGTTATACCTGGTGTAAAACAGCATTCCTACTGGATAAAAAAACCCCTCAATACTTCAAAAAAATATAACCCGATTTTGGAAATCACAAACAATTCTACATTTTCTCCTTTAATTTTACCAATTCATTTTCCCAAACAGTTGTTAAATCACTTTATCTTCTCATTACACTTACAGAAAGTCATAGGAACGCTCATTAGGTGCAGGTAAGTACATAGTAATGGCATCCAGTAAAGGCTGTACTCCTTTATTCTTCAATGCGCTTCCACAGAACACAGGTACTGCTTTCTGTGCCAGTGTTACTCTACGTACAGCAGACTGTAACTGCAGAAGGAGAAAGGAGTATTTTCAATTCATGTATTTATGACTTAGCCTTTAAAAAAAAAAAAAGAAAAGAATACAGAGAAGTAGCGAGGAAAATTAAGGCACAATTCCAGAAACCCTCCACACATGGGCCTTCCACTGATTTGAATGGGAGTTTTTCCTCACAGAACCACACCTATAATTTGTAGTAACTGTAGATTACAAATTAGGTGGTTTCTGGGTGCACAAAAATCATGATTTTTAAAAATCCTGTTTAAAATTTAAACAATTTCTTAATTTAAATCAGATTTCTTTTATTTATATGTTGCTAGTTCTTTATTATATTTCCATTTTGTAGTCTTAAATTACTGAAGTGGATGTGTTCTGCTGGTTTTTCTTTCTTTAGTTTGATTTTTTTTCTGAGAAATTTCATAGTAAAAGTGCTCATCTACCCTGAATAAAACAAGTCCAAGGCCATTATTACAGCCTTACGGTGAGACCACCACACACTCAAACACAAAATTGACATGCAAATAGCCCAATACTGTATTTGCCAACAAAAATAAATGAGATCATGACTTTCACAAGTGAAGAAAGTGAAAGTGGACATGCTTCAGACAGGCTATACTCCTTTCATCAGGGTTTGCGTCTGCATCAAATGGGACTTGTGCTCCTGAGTCACTTAGGGTACGACTACCAGGGCGGGTGGGGGGAGGGAAGTGGGAGCGGGAAATCCATGGCAGCGTGTCTCAGAGTCTGAATCAACTGACGCAGGCTTGCGAGGTTCGTCCTATGGATCTAAAGATACCCATGTGTAGACATTCAGGCTTGGAGCCCAGGCTCTAGCCTAAGCATCTACACACCTTTTTTTTACCCCCATAGGGCTCTGAGTTGACCTGGGCTCTGTGACTTGCTGCCGTGAGTCTTTTTTTCCTGTATAGACATACTGTTAGGTTCTTTTGAAAACCTTACCCGTAGATGCCTAAATATGAACTTAGGAGTCTAACTTGAGATTCCTGTTTTTGAAAATTTTGATATGTTTGTACAAAATAAGTTCACAATTACTTAGTGAAAATCTAAATAACCTTTCAGTGTGAACAATGAAGCAATCTGTTTTGAAGTGAAATATTTTTGGGGAGAATTTTTTTTTTCAAATACAATTTTAGTTCCTGATGCTGCAAACACTTATGTACATGGGTAACTCTAAGCACATGAGAAGTCCTACTGAAGTCAATGGGGCTATTTGCATGAGCAAAGTTGTGTACCTAGTTCACTGTTACAGCGTCAGGGCCTTGATTTTCAATATTTTGCTTTTTTGCCTATAGCAGTTTTATAAGCCTCAGTAAAATATTCTGCAGTGGCTTAAAAAAAAAATCCACAGACTTTATAATGTAGTTCATTATTAATTCTAATCTAAAGTTGCAATAGCACAAATTTTACAATTAGCTTTATTTTATTTTTACTACAAAGCCTCCAACTGATTTATATCCCTGATATTAAAATAAAAAATAAAAATAAAATGATCTTGATTTAAAATTGCTCCACCCTGGCTCGTTTTGATTTTAACAGTTAACCTTTCTGTTGGAACATACAAGTGACAATACTGTGCCCCACATTTTAATTGCATTCCTTACATTTTAAAGGGGACTGCAGGTCTATATTTGATCTCAGGAAGGTTAGAAAGTATTTCAAACTACTTTAAATACAGTTGTACAAAACTCACATCAAGGTAACAAAATTGTTCAAAAACAATAGCCTCCTCCAAGAGCCTGATCCAAAGCCCACTGGAGTCTTTCCTCTGACTCCAACGGGCTATGGATGTTTAGGTGCTGCAACAGACAAGAGCCCCTGGGCCCCAGACCCCATGACTTCAGAACAACAACAAAAGTCACATAAGGCAAGGACCATCTTTTTGTTGTGTATTTGTAAAGCATCTAGCCCAACGAGGGCCCCATAGGCACACTAAGGTGGTGGTAATAATAAATGTCAATAAGGCGGTCACTATTTCCCCCCATCCCCTATAAGAGGAAAGTCAATCAAGGGACTCTGTCTCAGACATCCATCCTGGGATGTTTGAACATCCCATCAATTCACACCAACCAGATTCTGCTCTCAATTACACTGGTGTAAATCCAGACCTGCTCAAAGTGGAAACTGGCCCGCTGCATAGGATGTTCTATTTTCCCTTCCTTAGCCTCTTCCTCCAATATCCAGGTAACTTTAAACGAAAATCACCCATGATCAAATTAACTTATTTTTATTAATTGTGTCCAACATGTTTGAGAATCAGATTCAATAGCAATATCAGATGAAATCCTTACATTATACAGTTTGAGTATAATACTGCTTGTTAAATTCACAGCACCTTAATCACCATCTAAACTGGCTTAATGCTTTAGTACCAAAAAAAAAAGGAAAAACTTCTTCACATGATCTACAGCTGGCTATGGTAGCTTTTGTCTGAAATTTAAACGTTTATTTATTTATTTATTTTAGCACTGGTCAACACAGAATGCATGCTTGCCACATCACACTTAATCCACATGCACAACAGAAAAAAAATATAATTAGAATGACAACTAGTAAAAACATACAGACATAGTAACTGGATGGTAAAAATGTACCTTATCAGCTGGTAGTAAGTCAAAATTTTCACTAAAATCTCCTAGAACCAACTCAGCAAATTCATCATCCAGATCTGCAACCTGCAAGAGAGAATATTTCTGCATTATCAGTAACTATACTATTCCACAGTTGGCCCAGCAATACTACCTATCTGAGCCAGAAAACTAATGCAGAATGAAGCTTTTGCAAACATTGGAGATCATGGATTCAGAGTCTTGCAAACATAATTTACATTTATCACAATAAAATTGAAAAATTGACAAGATTAGCTAACAACATTGATGGAATATGAATTATTGAGATGCTGAATTTTGAATAAAAGCGGTTTTATTTTAGAAAATTTCAATTTTGAATACATTGTTAAAATGAATGTTTCCCTCTTATGTTACTGAATCTGTTAGTTTATAACAATAGATACTTTAGTATGCTACCAAATAAAAAAAGTAGACTGAAGCAATCTGCTGTGTTATGAGGAAAGAAAACTTTGAAATAATAAATGAACATTACATGCTAAAATGTCCAACTTGCTAATATCAGGGGGTAGCCATGTTCGTCTGTATCCACAAAAACAACAAGGAGTCTGGTGGCACCTTAAAGACTAACAGATTTATTTGGGCATAAGCTTTCGTGGGTAAAAAAAAACAAAACAAAACACTCTTTCAGATGCATGGAGTGAAAATTACAGATTCAGGCATTACATACTGACACGTGAAGAGAAGGAAGTTACCTCACAAGTGGAGAACCAGTGTTGACAGGGCCAATTTGATCAGGGTGAATGTAGTCCACTCCCAATAATTGATGAAACTTGCTAATATGCACTCTCTACCTAGCCCAACTGCTTTTTCAGACCCTTTTAGGTACTTTAGACTGCTATCTTGGATTTTGGGGGACTGTCTGGAGAGTGAATCCACAACGAGAAAAATCAGAGCCTCTGGGGTAATGGTTCTTCAAGAAGTGAGAACTGCAGGCTGACAAAGTTGCTGGACAATGTATTAGACCGACAGATAATGCACGTCCATCATCTCTCAGACTGAAAGATTTCAGCCAACAGTGACAGCTGTGAAGGGCTCAATTAGAATAAATGCTTCACAGCTGTAAAGGATTATGCTCCCTCTTATGACTAACAGAGCCACTGATCAGCTAAAAATGAAAAAAAAAAATATATATATATATATATAGGGAAAACAGATAATCAGCTAAAACATGAAAAGTAATAAATTTACTTCATTAACTAAATGAAAGGAAAATGCTACAAATTTTCCCCACAAGATTTGTATTCCAACTATTACATTTTAGATCAGCATTAAGTGGACAGCTCTCACACAAAGTTATTCAATCAAACAACATTACTGGTCCATCAGATCTTATATCCAGCTTCTGCAAAGGACCAGTAAACACTCTGCCCTTATATAGTGCTTTTTATTAATTATTCCAATGTAAATCCCTTTGACAAATGGTGAAGCACTATCGCCCCCATTTTACAACTGGAGAATTTGAGGAACTAGGTGGTTAAATGATCCTCCTAATGTGACTTTGCGAGGAACATAAAACAGATCTCCCAACTCTCAGACTGATACTCCGATCATTTCATCGCCATCTCCCATAGCTGATGTTTTAGAAGAATTTGAAAATCCTCAATCATCTACTTAGCCAGTTGTGCAGTGCTACAAATGCGTGGGTGGAGGGCTGTTCCTTGACCACTACAGTAAGTCAGATTATACCACAATTTTAACTTGCATAACTACAAATATTAGAAATTATAAAACTATCCATTAGTTTCCTTATTCTCCAATCAACATTACTCTTGTAAATATCAGAGCTAACAGCATGCACTAAATCCCTGTATTTTGAGAGAAAAAACCGCAATGAAATGCAGCAAAATCATTCAGATATGGCTAACCCCTCTATTACAATTTATGAGTTTATTCCAAAGTGTGAGACATTAGAATTATAGCAAAGGAAAAAGACGCGCTGAACAGACAACTCAAAGACGATGCCCTGTTTAAAATGCCATAGAATTTAAGGCCAGAAGGAACCACTGTGATACTGTATTCATTCTCTGGGCCCAAAAAAATAGCAACCTAAACTGATCCAACTGTACCACCTGTATGTTTCAAGATTTTTATACAGAAATAGATGGAGTTTATATCTTGTCTTCATAACACAGTAGTGCTGAAAAGATTCCAAAAGTTGCAATCTGCAAAAGGGAAGGATAGCTAACACAAAGAACTGGGAGTTAGGAAATATTGGTTCTTCTAGTCTCAGCTCTGCCATGGACTTCCTGCATGAGCTTGGCCAAGTTATTTAATCTCTCTGTACTTTAGTTTTGTCATCCCTATGTTGTCACATAGGTGTTGCGAGACTAAAGGGCCCAATTCTGCTTACACTCAAGTCAGTGGCAGTTTCGTCTGACTTTGGTCAGAGTAGGTTTGGGCCCTAATTTATTAATATTCATGAAGTGCCTTGAGATCTTTTGATGGAAGGAAAGCAGTGTAGATATATAGAGTAGGGCTGTCAAGCAATTAAAAAAATTAATCGCGATTAATTGCACTGTTAAACAATAACAGAATACCATTAATTTAAATATTTTTGGATGTTTTCCACATTTTCAAATATACTGATTTCAATTACAACACAGAATACAAAGTGTACAGTGCTCATTTTCTATTTATTTTTGATTACAAGTATTTGCACTGTAAAAAAAAATATATATAGTATTTCTCAATTCACCTAATACAAGTACTGTAGTACAATCTCTTCATCATGAAAGTTGAACTTACAAATGTAGAATTATGTACAAAAAAACTGTATTCAAAAATAAAACACTAAAATTTGAGAGCCTGCAAGTCCACTCAGCCTTTCTTCTTGTTCAGCCAATCGCTCAGACAAACAAGTTTGTTTACATTTGCAGGAGATAATGCTACCTGTTTGTTGCTTATAATATCACTTGAAAGTGAGAACAGGCATTCTCATGGCACTGTTGTAGGCAGTGTCGCAAGATATTTATGTGCCAGATGTGCTAAAGATTCATATGTCCCTTCATGCTTCAGCCACCATTCTAGGGGACATGCGTCCATGTTGATGATGGGTTCTGCTCGATAACAATCCAAAGCAGTGTGGATCAACGCATGTTCATTTTCACTATCCGAGTCAGATGCTACCAGGACAAGGTTGACTTTCTTTTTTGGTGGTTTGGGTTCTGTTGTTTCCGTATCAGAGTGTTGCTCTTTTAAGACTTGTGAAAGCATGCGCCACACCCTGTCCCAATCAGATTTTGGAAGGCACTTCAGATTGTTAAATCTTGGGTTGAGTGCTGTAGCTATCTTTAGAAATCTCACATTGGTATCTTCTTTGCGTTTTGCCAAATCTGCTGTGAAAGTGTTCTTAAAATGAACAACATGTGCCGGGTCATCATCCAAGACTGCTATAACATGAAATATATGGCAGAATGCAGGTAAAACAGAGCCGGGGACATACAATTCTCCCCCAAGGAGTTCAGTCAGAAATTTAATCAACACATTATTTTAATGAGCGTCATCAGCATGGAAGCATGTCCTCTGGAATGGTGGCTGAAACATGAAGTGGCATACGAATGTTTAGCATATCTGGCATGTAAATACCTTGCAATGCCGGCTACAAAAGTGCCATGCAAATGTCTGTTCTCACTTTCTGGTGACATTGTAAATAAGAAAAGGACAGCATTATCTCCTGTAAATGTAAACAAATTTGTTTCTCTTAGTGATTGTCAGAACAAGAAGTAGGACTGAGTGGCCCTGTAGGCTCTGAAATTTTACATTGTTTTGTTTTTGAGTGCAGTTATGTAACCAAACAAAAAAAATAAATCTACATTTCATGACAAAGATTGCACTACAGGTACTTGTATGAGGTGAATTGAAAAATACTAATTTCTTTTGTTTATAATTTTACAGTGCAAATATTTAGAATGAAAAATATGCGCTTTATTTCAATTACAACACAGAATACAACGTGAAAATGTAGAAAAACATCCAAAATATTTAATAAATTTCAATTGGTATTCTATTATTTAACAGTGCGATTAAAACTATGATTAATCGCGATTTTTTAATCACAATTAATTTTTGAGTTAATCACGTGAGTTCACTGCGATTAATCGATAGCCCTAATAAAAATATATTAATTTAAAAAATACTGTGTAAGTACTTTACATATTTACTTTAGAAACTTTACTTGTTCTATTAAGGCATTTCTTGCATCGTTGACATCCTTTAACAATTCAGGATCTTCAGTTTCTGTCAGGGGTTTTTGCTCAAAAACTTTTCCATCATCCAGACTAGAAGCAGGGTTCCAAATAATTTGTTCCTTGGTCACTACATCAACCAGTCCCTTGAAGGTCTTGGCCTCACCAATTGGCAACTGTAAAGAGAAAGGAAAATTACACAATTAGGAAACACTAGCATGAATGCAAAACCTACCTGTCACATGCAGATTTGTTCAACAGTAAAATTATTAACACTGCAAATAATGAGCATTGCATTTTGTTATTTATATGCTATTTCCATTGTGTGAATGTATTTAACACTATTTGTTGGTTGTTTATAACAATAAAAATAAAGTTAAAAAATAATTAACATTAAATTTCTTAGTTTACCTGTAAAAGCAAAGGTTTTGTCTTCAACTTTTGCTTGATACTGTCAACAGCATAAGTAAAACTATATTAAAAAAAAATAACAGAAGTTAAAAAGAAGAGTTAGCCAACTTTAATGCTATACATTAGTTTATCCATTGGTTTAATATTTCTTATTTATTGCTAAACTAGTTTCACAATCAAAAAAAAATATCTTTTGAATAAGATTTAGCATTATAATTTTTTGCTGGCCACACCCACTGTGATATTTTCAACTCTATTTCATAAAATGTTCCGCTTCATTATAATTAAGGCTACGATTAGGTCACAGAGGTCATGGAATCCATGACTTCCACTGACCTCCGTGATATTTTCTGCCCCAGGGCTGGAGCTCCCAGCCCCTGCCCTGGTTGGGAGACCGGAGCTGCCCAGCTGTGGCAAAGGGTGGGGCGGACTCCCTGCAGCTGCCCAGCCATGACGGGACCCCACAGCTGTCTAGCCAACAGGCAGCGGGGACTCCCGGAGGGATCCTACAGCTGCCCAGCCTCTGTTGGGTGCCTGGCGGACCCTGCGGCTGCCCAGCCGTGGCAAGGGGTCCCCATTGCAGGCCAACCTTGCAGGCAGGAGGACCCTAGAGCTCCCATACACCGCAGCAGTGGGTGCAGAACCCGCCTACTCCTTTTGTCAGGGCTATTTTTAGTGAAAGTCAGAGATAGAACTCTGTGATTGTTTATTGCCTGTGACCTGTCCATGACTTCCACTAAAAATATCCGTGACCAAAAAACATAGCCTTAATTATAATTAGAAATATTCTCTCAAGCCAGCCCCCTGTAGTGTGCTTATCGTTTATAAATAAATAAATAAAACTGTGGTCTTCATACCTTGCCCCATTTTTGTCCATCTTATTTAAAAAACAAATTCGTGGTATATGATGCTTGTCTGCCTGTCGCCATACTGTTAGAGTCTGTGCCTAAAGAAAAATGACAGAAAACATCAAAATGCTTGCCTTGATGGCCGAATGGCAGCTCACTGATTTACGAGACCCAGATTAATTTTCTCATCTTGAGCTCTTGCTCCCTTGCTGCAAGGGCAGTGAGATCAGCATATGCAGGGGAAGGGACCGCTCAGCCACTACTCCTTGACCTGTTAAACTGCAGCGTTGATAGGCTCCAAAATGAGCTTTGTCCCATCCAGTCTTCTCAAAGGTGGAAGGAATGACTGTGCCCCGGGTTGGGGCCTCAAGGACGCCAGGGATAAAATGAGGGGAAAATAGAAGCAATCTAAGTGATGTGGGGGATTCCATAAGGAATAAAAACCTAATACGTATGCACACCATAAATATTATTGCTAACATGTCAAAGTGCATGCAAAGTAAACACTTGTATAGCTATGGATAGGCCACCGATTTTTACTGCAATTGGGTTGGCATAACATCAGCAGCAATCAATACAACCTGCACATTGCTGGGCATTTCTAATTTTTTTTATTAAAGCAAATTAAATCTGGTATATTAGAAATAGTTCAAATATTGAAGTCTAGTCACTTAACACATGGGGGAAGTTAATACAAGTGTTCCATGTATTAGTTGATGATTAGAACCCTTAAGCTCTATTTTTGTTGTTGGTAATCAAAAGCGTCTCTCCAACATGGCAGCACATACTGTGCCACAAAGGAAACTCAAATAATGGGCTGTCCCCAAGACTTCTGTACTCTGATCTGATGGTCATACTAGACACTCCAAGCAGGACCTGGAGAACCTTCAAGGAGAAACAGCATTCTAGCTGAGAATTAAAGTAATTCTCTACAATTAAATTTGATGTGAGAAATGAACAGCTACTTATTTCTTCCCACAGATGAAGCTAGCCCAAAACATCTTAAAGATCTCAATCTCTGTATCTGTTACAAAAGACCAATGGTGAAAACACTTATTTGTGCCCTGTCATCAGGAACAAGCACATGAAATCAGATCTCAAAATTAGGTCGGCTGTCTGAAACTAAACTTTGACTGACTGAAACCATCAGAGCAAAAACCGCATTCACACTGAACAGGGTCCCAGAAGAAGCTACTTGAGCCTATTTTAAGTCATTACATGTTGCAAAATCTTCACTGCGAGTAATTTTTACCTCCACTCCAGCTGAAGCATCAAATACAGCCACTGCCCCATCCAACACTCTCAGGGAACGTTCAACTTCCACTGTAAAGTCCACATGACCTAAATGATTTACATTACGCAATGTCATAATTCAAACAGGTAAAAAGTAATAAGATAGATAACACATTTGTCACCATGTTAGAATGGCAACACTTTTTTAAGTTTATAAAAATGCTCACATCCAGTGTTATGGGCTCTCATATACTCATTACAGAATCATAGAAATATAGGGCTGCAAAGGACCTTGAGAGTCCAGCCCCCATGCTGAGGTAGGACAAGTATTCCTAGGCCACCCCAGACAGGTGTTTTTCTAAACTGTTCTTAAAAACCTCCAGTGATGGGGATTCCATAACCTCCCATGGTAACCTATTTCAGTATTTACCTATGTTATAGTTAGAAAATTTCCCCTAACATCTAATCTAAATCTCCCTTGCTGCAGATTAAGCATATAATTTATTGGCCTACCATCATGGAAAACAATTGATCACCATCCTCATTGTAACAGCCCTTTACATATTTGAAGAACGTTATCAGGTGCTCCCTCAGTCTTCTTTTCTCAATACTAATCACACCCAGTATTTATTACCTTTCCTCGTAAATCAGGTTTTCTGAACCTTATATCATTTTTGTAGCTCTCCTATGTGCTCTCTCCAATTTGTCCACATCTTTTTTTAAATTGTGGCAACCAGAACTGGACACAGTATTCCAGCTAAGGCCTCACCAGTGCCAAGCAGAGCAAGTAAATTACCTCCAGTCTAACATATGGCATTCCTGTTAATTCACCCCAGAATATTAGTCTTTTCCGCAACTGTCACATTATTGCCTTATATTCAATTTGTGATCCACCCAGATCCTTTTCAGCAGTTCTACTGCCTTACAAGTTATTTCCCGTTTTGTGCTGTACATTTGAGTTTTTCCTTCATATGCGTAGTACTTCGTACTTATCTTACTTGAATTTCATCTTGCTGATTTCAGATCAATTCAGCTTCAGCTTGTCAAGGTTGTTTTGAATTCTAATCCTGTCCTCTAATGTGCTTGCAATGCCTCCCAGCTTGGTATGATCCACAAATTTTATAAGAACACTCTCGATTCCATTATCCAAGTCATTAATGAAAATACTGAACAGTATCAGATGCAGGACTAACCCATGCAAGACTCACTAGATATGTCCTCACAGCAAACCACTGATAACTATTTCGAGTTATGCACCCCTCTTTATAATAATTTCATCTAGACCACATTTTCCTAGTTTGCTTAGGAGACTCATGTAGGACTGTACCAAAAGCTTTCTACAAATCAAGATATATCACATCTGCTGCTTCCCTCTTCCTCCCCACATCCACTAGGTCAGTAACCCTGTTAAATGAGGAAATGAGGTTGATTTGGCAAGATTTGTTCTTGATAAATCCACGTTGGCTATTATTTATTACCCCATTATTCTCTAAGTGCTTACAAATTGCTCCAGTATCTTTCCAGGTATCAAAGTTAGGCTGACTGATCTATAATTTCCCAGGTCTTCTTTGTTCCCCATTTTAAACATAGGTATTATGTTGGCCCTTCTCCAGTCCTAAGAGAACTCACCCATCATTTCTGAGTTCTAGAAGATAATTGCTAATAGCTCCAAAATTGCTTCAGCCAATTCCTTAAGTATTCTAGAGTGAATTTCATCAGGCTCTGGTGACTTGAATACATCTAACTTATCTAAATATTCTTTAATTTGTTCTTTATAAAACACCACCAACAGTTGGGTCCAGCATCCAACCAACTAAACCTTCTGAGATTGCACAAAACTTTAAAACCAAGATTCACTTTCTAAGCTACCTGAGCCCATCTATTCCTCCCCACTACCAACAGGAGAAAACCTGATAGAACATATTCAAAATACTGTACCTGGTGTGTCAATCAGGTTCATTCTATAGCCCTTCCAATCAAAAGTAACAGCAGCAGACTGAATGGTAATGCCACGTTCTCGCTCTTGTACCATGAAATCCGTCACTGTGTCCCCATCATCGACATCTAATCAGTATGAACATATGCACCATTTCAGTTTGGTCACATAGCTTTACATTTTGAATTACCTGTCTTGGACCAAAGTAAAGATGATGATTATTTCTCCTAGACCATATTTACTCTGTATACTTCCAAGCCATGAAAATTGCTTCCGATACAGAAAATCATAGAACTGGAAGGGACCTTGAGAGGTGATCTAGTCCAGTCCCCTGCACTCATGGCAGGACTAAGTATTATCTAGACCATCCCTGACAGGTGTTTGTCTAACCTGCTCTTAAAATCTCCAATGATGGAGATTCCACAACCTCCCTAGGAAATTTATTCCAGTGCTTAACCACCCTGACAGTTAGGAAGTTTTTCCTAACATCCAACCTAAACCTCCCTTGTTGCAATTTAAGCCCATTGCTTTTTGTCCTATCCTCTGAGGTTAAGAAAAACAACTTTTCTCCCTCCTCCTTGTAACAACCTTTTACGTACTTGAAAACTGTTATGTTCCCCCTCAGTCTTCTCTTTTCCAGACTAATAGAACAGAATGATAAGGCTGATAACTAAACTCCTCCTCTTTAGAAAACAAATGCTCTAAATAAATAAATAAATAAATCTAATAAAGCCCACCTCCCCACTCATGTCTGAAATCTCAGCTGTGGTAGAACACTGCTGAATGCAGCCAAGGAGTGGTAAACTTATGCCACCTTTATGTTCACTCCCCTCGGTCCTGTGGATTGATATGGGCTGGTTTATGCTCCCCCAACTCCCATGTAACTTTAAAACCATCTCAGAGCTACTTTAAGTTGTGTTGGCAGATAGCCCCCAACAGTTTCCAGCAGCTGGAGATCACCAGAGCACAGCAGTGCTCGTGCCACACATCTTTCCCACAAAATACTGCCTATGCCAAGGCCAGGCAAGCAGGTTGTGTAGAGCCAGCTACTTCAGCTTCTTGCCGCATGGGGAATCCAGGGCCAGGAACTATTATCCAGTTGCATTTATTCAATCTTTCTTGCTTTCATTTGCATTTGCTTCTTTGATATACTAATATAAAATCCTCCCAGCAGTAAGAAGCCAAAACACTTTAACACAGATGTACCTATTTCTTCTCCTAAATATTAATTTACTTTATACTTAGTTTCTCATCCTGAATGCCTACTAGTTTACAATTAGACTGCTGACCCCACTCATAATGCTGTTCTCAGACACCAGCCTAAATGAACACAGGAAAGAGAATTCAGCATCCTCGTGGAATACTTGATAAATTCTCAAACAACTCAGTGGGGAAAACCACAGTCAAGTGCTGCCAACAACAGTGTTTTTGCTACTGAAGAGTCACTGTGCAAAATGTAAATAGCAAGACAAAAACACAAAACCTGCAAACAGAAGGCACTATTACAAAAAGGAATATCACTGGGAGCATTTACTATATGCACCCTGATTACTTTTATTTTAATGTTTTAAAATATATCTTAAAGCTGCTTTTTGATAAATATTGTTACTGTCAAAGGGCAGCCCTTCTTTCCCAAACAAGTGCGTCAGAACGTTCAGCAACTGGGATCTCTGGCTCAGCTGAACATTTATGGATGCTTTATTTTTGTAGAATTAATGGATGGGATTCTGTGATGTTCCAGTTAACAAGTGCAGCACAGAACTCACAACACAGGAGGGTGGGAGGCTAAAGTATGCCAGGTTTGTGCCACCCCGATCTTCAGCTTTTCCAAAACTGAGCTATTCCAAGGGCTGGAGATAGGCTGGGCCAGTCTATGCAGCTTCCTTGGGCTGCCTTAGGGGCAACAGGTGCTGCCCAGAAACTTTGCTATAGTCTACCCTCCATCATGCCCCCCCTATGTCCAGGCTTACAAAGAATGCAGGCTCAAAGCTTTCTGTTTCAGTTCCTGTGCCAGGAAAATCATTCCCTGGACAGATATTAGGCTTTTAGGGACTTTTTATACCACTCTGTCCTTGTTACTTGGCATGCTAGAGCAAAACTGAGGATCTCGCTAGCATTTCTATCTGAGTTTGGCTACAATATTCTGTGAACAATACAAAATAGATAAACTAGGGGGATCCTGAAATTTGAAGTTAACCCAATTAAAAGCTGTTTACGAATTAAAAACTGAAAACCTGTCAAGATTCTTACTGCCCTAGTGTTATACATTGTACTATATAATGAAATATGCATCATGCTTTCATTGTATTTCAGTATAATATCGAAATGACAGATTATATTTGATAAAACATATTCTACAGGACAACCTCTAATTTTATATTAATTTTTGCTAAATTTCTCAAAGCTACTAAAATAAAAAAAGCAGTTCTAACCTCCCAGTGCTCTTGTGTATCCGGAATAGTATAACATTCTCTCTGTGGTTGTAGTTTTCCCTGCATCAATATGAGCCATGATGCCAATGTTACGGATCCTGCATAAAACAAGCAAAGGCATTTAATGTATATGTTTCTTTATTCAGCAATATTGTGATTTTGATCAATTAAATGACTTCATGATCAACACAGGTAGCTTTTTTCTCCATTCACTGCACAAATGATGTAGTTAGTGCATAACCGTAGTATATATACTCATAACACTTCGATGGTAAAATATGGTAGAAATATAGCTCCAGGCTTTCTTCCACATCACCGCTAATCACTCATTTTCAAAACAAATGGGCACAATACTAAGAAGATTAAAATGAGGGAACGCATGTTTGCACTACAGTTTATATTCAGATATCAAGCACTGGAATCAGAACAGACAGCTAGACTGCATGCCACTAGGTTCTCACTGGCAACCACTGCGACCAAGATCAGAACAGATTGACTTCCCATCAGTATATACACTGACCTTTCCACTGAGGGTTCAATCCAGAGCCCATTGAAGTCAATGGAAAGACTCCCATTCTACCAACCTGAAACCCCCTCCACAACTGGTTCCTGCTTCCTTACATTTATTCCTAGAATATATCCCTGATTCCCCATTAAAAAAAAAAAAGAACTGCTATCAAGTGCAATTTAGAACATGGGTAGATTGAAGCAGTGGTCACTACAGTATTCTGTGGTTCTTTTGAAACACACACCACTATGATATCTATTGCTTACATACAGAAAATAGACAGTACTTACTTAGATATAGGAGGGGTAATGATAGAACGCAAAGATTTGACATCTCCTATTGCAGAAAAAAAAAAAAGCAATGGTCAAAATTTAAATTCATAGTCTATGAATGAAACCTGAGATCTCACCACTGCTGAGTAGAGCAAGACAATTATCTATTTTGTCTTACATATGACACCCATTAATACGTCCCACGACATATTTCTTTTTTCGCAACTACCTCATGCTGTTGGCTTATATTCCGTCTGATCCGCTATAATCCCCAGATCCTTTGCAGCAATACTACTGCCTAGCCAGTTATTCCCCATTTTGTAGTTGTAAATTTGATTTTTCCTTCCTAAGAGTAGTACCTTGCACTTGTCTTTGCTGAATTTCATCCCGTTCAGACCAATACTCCAATTTGTCAAGGTCATTTTGAATTCTAATCCTCGACTCCAAAATGCTTCTAACCCCTCCCAGCTCGGTGTCACCTGCAAATTTTATAAGCATACTCTCTACTCCATTACCCAAGTCCTCAATGAAAATATTGAATAGTATTGGACCCCACTAGATATGTCCTCCCAGTTTAACAACAAATTTAAATTAATTTTTTGTTTTCACAGAAATTTTCCCACCAGTCCCCTTTTAACAAAGATTCAATAACAAAACTGTCCATCAGGAAGTTCAAAACATCTCTATCTGAGCAGGAATCCCTCTCTCTCCCTTCACATGCTACATGCTCGAGGCAGATTTTGATATTACTAGCCATTCTATCTTTCCTGAGCACTTCAAGCCAAAAGACCAGGTCTCAAGAACACTTAGCTCATGGTCTGATTCTTTTTCATTTTTGCTAAAGGATTTACATTTTCCTCTTATGCCCTCTGCTATGCAATGCCTCTCTGCTCTGTCCTTAAGCCTCTTCTCTACACTGCTCTTTTCCTGCTTGATATACTAAATGTTATACACAATGGTTATAAAGTCATAAGATTATAAGAAAGTATATATTAGGATTTTTTCCCCCATTTTCTTTCTACTACAGATAAGTGAAAGGCAAGTTAAGAAAAATTAAAAAATAATTTAAAGTATTACCTGATGGAAAGCTGTAATTTCTTTGATGACATTCTTGTGATTTTAGTCTTTTTACAACCATTGTTCTTGCCCACTTGCAGTACGTACACTTTAAAGAAAAAAAAATTAAAAATAGTTACTTTGTAGAAATACTTTTTGGAAACTATGGTAACTTCTTGCACTGCCTTTTCCTAAAATGAATATTAAATGATATCTGCAGCAACAGATGTGTAAATAATTTGATCATACTTTTGTGTGAGCTATCCTGAATAATATTTTGGACTCTTGCAGGCATCTTAGCATTACTTGCTAGAGTCAAAGACCAAAAACAAATCCATACCCAACAGAATTTGTAAAGCCTAATGAAAGTGCAAGTCAAAGACTATACTGAAATAAATATAAACTGTCAGTATCAACAGTATTTAAACACATACAAGGAGTGAGGCAAAATCGTATACTGGACCTCACTGGAATCACAAGTATAAACCAAAACATTTACAGAAACTGCCACTTTACTGAGGTAAAGATATACACATGAAAACCCATTTACCTATTTCTGAGCTTCCCCACAAACTATAAAATAAAAACTTTTTTTGATATTTGAAACAAAATGAATATTAAGCTTCATTCCAGACATTAAAATATTTATATTTATTCAGATTGGCCTAGGTATCCCATTTTGCTTAAAAGAAAATATTTAGCAAATGCTCATTGGCAAATAAAAATCTGAGAAAAGCTTACCTCATTGCACAAACTTGATGCTTTCAGGACATTCAGTGAAAATTTCCTTGGAACTCTCAACATTATTACACTATTGTCTACAGCTGCACCCTGCCAATATAAGCAAATACTGTGTAAAAAGATCATGATCCAAATTAAGTATCTGAACGGTTTCCATTCAAGTCACCGGGAAAACTCTCACTGGCCTAAATGGGAACTGTATTGGACCATATTTTATCAAAAATAGAGTAATGCCAACAGATGTTAAAACTGTACATGTACATCTACAAACAATATAAAGTATACAGTACAGACCCGTTTACACACGAATCTGCTTAACATGCGGTAGCACCATGCCTCCCAGTGCTACCTATTTAACACGCGAGGCTCATTAACACGCGGTACAGGAACTTGCTATGTAACGCTACAGATTGCTCACTAACTCACTGACACAGAAATCAGCAAGAAGTGCAGAGCAGAAACGTGTTGTACGTCTTTACCGATATTGGTAAAGACGTATCACGCATGCTTAGTCATTGTCACACTAGAGAGATATATAATATATAGTAGTTATATAGTAATATATACACTATATTAGAAAATTTTAACCGTATGCCTAATATAATGGCAGAGGGCAAGCATCAGCGTTCCTATACTGTAGAAGAAAAGCTAGCTGCAATAGATCGAGTCAACTGCAGAGAAACAGAGGCCAAAGTTTCAAAAGATATTGGGACTGCAGAATCTACTCTCAGAGGATGGCTAAAAAACTAATCTAAACTGAATGGCTTTGTACAAAATATCGATTCTGCCACGGGGCTTAAGCGAAAACGTGTGCGCTATTCAGCAAAACCCACAATAGACAAGGCCATGCGCATGTGGCTTGCTCAGGAAAGCCTGAAAGGAATGCCACTAAGTGGGCCAATTCTTCAAGCCCAAGCGACAAAATTGGAAATTTAATGGGGGATGAAACATTCCAAGCCAGCAAGGGGTTTATAAGTCATTTTAAAAAGCGTTATGGCATAGCGCAGGTATCGATTTCTGGAGAAAGCTGATCAGCAATGAATCGGCCGAGAACGCGTTTCCTGCTGAATTGAAATCTATTTTACAAAATGAAGAATACCACGAAGAACAACTTTATAATTGTGATGAAACAGCTTTATTTGCAAAACTGCTACCTGATAAGACTTTAGCCTTTAATTATGAGACACAGAAAACAGCTGGATTTAAAAAGATAAAAGATCGTGTGACTCTTCTTTTTTGTAGTAATAAGCTTGCCCCTCTTCTCGTTGGCCAGTTTCATAACCCTCGCTGCTTTAACAACCTCAATAGAGCCAAACTGCCAGTAATATTTCAAAAATAGCAAAAATGCTTGGATGACGAGACATTTTCGATGACTGGTTCCACAACAGCTTTGCTCCAGCTGTTCGTAAGATCTGCGGTCGAAGAAACTCGAAGCCAAAGCACTTTTACTACTTGACAATTGTCCAGCCCATCCCCCAGCCGAATCATTGTTATCAAGCGATGGAAAAGTTTGAGTGTTATACCTACCATTCAACACAACATCAAAAATTCAACCTTTAGACCAGGGCACTATTCAGAATTTTAAAAACAATTATCAACGGGAGCTGATTTTGGCGATCGTGTCATGCACGTCTTCAGGCATTTCCGAATTCCTGAAACAGTTAAACATGAAGGAAATTATTTATTTAGTTAAAACAATCTTGGGACGGAGTAAAACAAAAGTCCATTGAAAACTGCTGGATGAAGGCTCGCGGTGATGCCTTTTCTGTCAAAGACGGCTCAGACTCAGAAAACTCCAGCAGTGGCACTGATTCAGAGCCAGACTTTGAAGGATTTTCGGAAGAAGATTCCTACAAACACGCACACAGACAAAAGAGGATAAAGGTAAACTTCTCTTTCAAATGATAAAAGATTTTAGTTTGGATACGTTGCCAGAAATCATTGCCGAGTGGCTGGAGATGGATGAAGATTGCCCGACTTCAGAATTTCTGTCTGAGGAAGAAATATTAATGGGCTGCGAGGCTCAGTTGGACCACGAAATTGATGGTGAGGATGTCACTGAAAAGGTCAAAATTTCGCCCACAGAAGCCCTTAGTGCTGTAGAAACTGTTGTAAGATTTATGGAGGAGCAAAATGCGGAAAATATCATTCATCTGCGGCAAATGACAGACTTCATAAGAAAGAAAAAAAAATGCGAACCAGAAAGAGCAGAAAATAACGGCATTTTTTTCTTAGTGAATCATAGACACTTTTTTCAGCATGGCCCTCTTAATCCACGGTCCATTAACAAGCGGTCGTGATGGCTTGACTCCTGATATCTGCGCGTAAACGGGTCTGTACTGCATTTCTAAGACAAAAAATATGCCAGTACTTACTTTGTAACCATAAACTACTCAGTTTAAAAGCATGGGCCATATTCAGGCCCAAATGGTTGCTGAAACTCCTGACCTCAGGGCTAAGTTCCAGAAGTTGTACAGTATGCCTCTAATTCCGAGGCGGAAATACGGTTTGGTAGCAACAGCATAATACCAGTTCAGGTTTTCAACAGCATCAAATCCATTACATAGCAATCAGACTCAAGGGAATACTCAGTGACTTAAGATCCCAGAAGACAAGCTCTTGAACGTTAGTCAGCAAGGAAACAATTCTAAAAAAGAGCAGAGCCCAAAAAACACAGGCTTTTGCTGATCTTAAGCTGTATTTGGGAGCTCAACCAGAGAAATGAAAAGAAGTCATGTCTCATGACCCGCATTATCTCCTTCACATGACAACTAGAGACTGGTTAGAGCCAAGGAAGGAAGAATCTTCCCCTGCAAAACACCAACTGCCCATACTCAAAATCCTGCAGTTTGCTCGGGAGAGGTAGGGGCAGAAAGAATGGAAAACATTAACTTCTCTCCTCCTCTAGGTTGGACAAACTGGTATACAAATTTTAGCTCTCTCTCTTGGGATCCAAGTACCATTACTACAGCTATTAGGTCTATAAGACCTCCTAGGACTAATACCTACAGTATTCCTGGGATTAAGCATTGTGCAAAGTGTCAGGTTTTTTTATCTTGTCCAAATGCTTAAGATGTGCTGTGGCCACACACACGCTAGATAGACTTTTTGATCATCACACTGTATTTTTGTTTTCGGTCTGTAGGGCTATTAAAAATTTAAAAAAATTAAAGTGAGCTTAAGTTTGGTGAAGAAAATAATATATTTGCTTTACAGTTTGTGGTTAATAAGGAAAAGGCCCCAAATAGCAAATAAAATAAGGCTGTAAGAATAATAAGTAGTATTACTTATTATTTGCAATGTGGGAAGGATGCATGGTCCAAAAAGTAATGAATAAAATAAAGAGCTGCAGTAACAAGACAAAGAAAAACGGTCTTAAAAGAAACGAGCACAAACCTTCCCCCTGTTCTGCTGGTAAGCAAGGATGGGGGAGGAGATAAAAAAGGAAGGCAGCAAGGATAAACTGCTTCAAACTGGGTTTTTGCTAAAACTAGCAAGTTAGCTGAAGGGTATAAAACAAAGCCATGAACCTGAAGGTTCTTTGTCAGACTGGAGCATATCAGGACAAGACAGTTTTCCCAAAGTCTATCCTATTTGTACATACACTGATCACATGCCTATGGTAACTTTGTTACTGTACGGGGTGTAACGACTACTTATTTTTAGGCTATCAGGCATGTTTAGTGCAATTATACAAAATATCATTTGGCCTTTGGACTTAATAAATGAATTTTTGGTTGAATTGGTGTCTAGTGGTCTCCCTGATTAATATTAACAATGTCAAATATCATGAGTAATTCCAACATTGTCTGATTAACATAAAAAAGTTTGAATTAACACTTGAAATTAAACACACAGCAAATCTACATAACCTTATTTTTCCCATTACTGTTACTTCCCCTCCTCTCCATGTCCTCCTGGTAAGTCATGTTTATTTAGGCCTTAATCATGCATTGCAATCTGTGCAGGTGTAGCAGTCCATCCATGCAGATCACAATCCTGCATCAGGCAGACTATAAGATTTTCACAGAAAGGTTTGTAGTGCAAACATCACAATGGAGCCATAATCCAGTCTAGCACCCTTGCGCTCTATCACAAATCATCAGCCTAAAGCAGAGGTGGGCAAACTACAGCCCGCAGGCCACATCCGGCCCACAGGACCGTCCTGCCCGGCCCCTGAGCTCCCAACCAGGGAGGCTAGACCCCGGCCCCTCCCCTGCTGTCCCTGCTCCTGCTGCAGCAGCCTGACTGGCTCCGGCAGGGCGGTTGCTCCTGCTGCTCTGAGCAGCATGGCAAGGGGGCGGGGAGGGGTTGGATAACGGGTAAGAAATCCTGGGGGGCAGTCATGAGGCGGTTGGATAGGGCAGAGGTTCGGCGGGGGGAGCGGTCAGAGGACTGGGAACAGGGGGGGTTGGATAGATGTGGGAGTCCCAGGGGGCCTGTCAGGTGGCGGGGGTGTGGATGGGGGTCGGAGCAGTCAGGGGACAGGAAGCAAGGGAAGGTTGGATGTAGGTGGGGTCCCAGGGGCAGTTAGTGTTGGGGGCATCCTGTGGGGGGGGTCAGGGGTCAAGGAGCAGGAGGGGTTGGATGGGTTGCAGGTTCTGAGGGGGGCGGCCAGGGGCAGGAAGCAGGAGGGGGTGTACAGGGGGCTGGGTCAGGTTGTTTGGGGAGGCACAGCCTTCCCTACCCGGCCCTCCATACAGTTTCACAATCCTGATGTGGCCCTCAGGCCAAAAAGTTTGCCCACCCCTGGCCTAAAGATTTCCATATACATTTTCTTTTTATATTAAGTTTCTCTTTTAACCATGTGTTGTCTCGGTAATGACAACACTGGGTACAGTTATAAATATTAATGACCTGTTATTAATA
This sequence comes from Eretmochelys imbricata, assembly GCF_965152235.1. Classification (NCBI taxonomy): domain Eukaryota; kingdom Metazoa; phylum Chordata; order Testudines; family Cheloniidae; genus Eretmochelys; species Eretmochelys imbricata. Next base: position 48,388,787 of record NC_135576.1, on the reverse strand, counting down.
ATGGCTTCTCAGGAAAACGTGAGACAAGAAACAAACAACTCCCCAAGCATCACCAACCCCAATGGCAGCAGAAAGGCAGGCTGGTGGTGTGGGTACGGCACTAGACTGGGCGTCAGGGTTAAAGTCCACAGACCCCTTAGGCAAGCCACTTTGCCTCCCTGCCCCTCAGATCCCATCTATCAGGGATCCCGCCCGGCCTCTCGAGGAGCTTGGACAGAGCCTGGGAGACGCCGCGATGAGCCGCACGGAAAACTCCGTCAGTGACCCACACCAGCAGGGAGCCGGGACAGGGGGCTGCGCCCGACGAGCCCAGCCTCTCCAGCGCAGCGGCTCGGCAACTCGCTCTCGGTCCCAGGCGCCGCTGCCCGGCAACACTCACCGGCCGCAGCCAGGACACCAGCTCCCAGAGCCTCCTCGCTCACTCCGGCCCGGCCTACGAGGGGTGCGGAGAAGGGGGCCTCGCCCGCGGCTGCCCGGTGTCCCCGTGCGGAGACGGGTGGCGACCTCCCAGAAAGATCTGACCCGTCACCCTGTACCCCCAGCCCGCAGCAGCTTCCTTCCGCTTCCGCCCTGCCCGGCCGCGCCGGCACCGCCTCCCGAGCCCTGAGAAAGCCTGCAATGAAAACACGTCTTCCCAGAACGCACCGCGGCTCGGTGTCCTTTCTCTCCCTCCCGGCCAGCCCCTCCGACTCTCCCCGGGTTCCGGGCCCCGCAGGAAGGTCCCAGCAGGCCCTGCTGGCGCTGCAGCTACCGGGTTATGATTCACGCTTTTTTCAACGCCTCGAGGCGGGTGGAAGGGAAGGGCCTTGGCCAAAAGGGGCGTGTGCCGCTTGCTACAGGCGGAACGAAAGTGCCAATGCCGGAAGCGGTTCTACCCGGCGGCGTTTCCCGGACGCACCAATCCTTTCCTTCTAGTCGTGCGGCGGCCAGACAGGATCGCCGGCCGCTGAAACTTGAGCGCGGGCTGCTAACAGCCGCACCCAGCCCCACGAGCTAGGCCGCCATGGTGAGAGGAGGAGGAGGAGGAGGAGGAGGCGGCTGTTTGAGAAGCAGGGGGCGCTGGGAGGGGTGAAGAGTGTCTCCGCCGAGAGAAGGGGCGGGGTGGTCTGTGCCTGGAGCGGGCCTTGGGCCAGGCGTAGCCGGAGCCCCTTTGTCCTCAGCGGCTGCAGAGTCCCGGTCTGATCCGAGAGCAGCGGGGCCCTGCGCCCCCTTTGGAGCGTCACGTCCCGGGCGCCTCTTCCTCGGAGATAGGCTGGCCTGGCTCCGGCGAGTCACGAAGCAGCCCCCGTCCCAGGCCCTGCGGGGCAGAGAGCGGCTCACCGAGCGGGGAGCGGGTGGCTCGCGGCGGGAGGAGCCCGTGGCAGTGCTGCATAGACCGGGGCTCCGTCCGTCCCCCACCCCGGGCTCCCCATTAGGGTTTAAAATACGCGTCTCTATGATCACAGCAGGCCCGCCGGGCCACGGTGAATGATACGGCTAAAGCCGCGGGTCAGCGCCCAGGAGAGCAGCAGGCTGCTGCCGGGCCTGGGCTTCCCGGTGCCCCCTAGAGACTCTCCCTATTGCTGCCCTGCCCCAGCGGACACGCGTCTGGACGCGCTCCCCTCTTTTCCTCACCCCCCCCGCCGCGGTGGGGCGCCCCACAGTTCACAAAACCGTGCCGTGGGGCAAATGGCCTCAATCTCTAGCCCCCGCTGCGGCATTTCCGCTGGTGCCTCCCTGTGCACATAGACAAAGCATCAGCCTGACAGCTCGGTAGTGTGCTATACCCCCTACCCCGCAGCTCAGTCTCTGTGAAGGACCGGTGAAGGGGAGCTCAGCCAGACACGCATCGCACTGATCACACTCCTAGAACGAAACCCAGGAAACTAATCCAGCTGTTGCTCCTCCAAGCTAGGATGGAAGAAGAGAATATTTTATATCTGTTTTGTAACATGCAGGAGATGGTCTGATCATGTGATGTTAGCGACCCAGTTAATTGTGTAGATATTTAAACATTGGGCAATCTAAACTGTAACTTCAGTGCTTATCACTTTCACACAAGCCACCATTACATTCCTGTGTGGTTAAACTAGAGCACTAGAAAGGAGGAATACAATATAATAGGTCTGCATTAATTTGGGCACGCTCCCAGGACCCTGTATAGGGATACAGGACTTTTCTTTTGAGTTATCCTGAAGTTGGGAGCATGAACCATGGGAGCAGATACAGCTCATTAATTGCAAACAGGATATGAGGGATTGACACATCTATCTCTGTCATCAATTATATATATGGCCTCCACTACCATAATGTGAGTGCCTCACAACCTTAAATATGTTTATCCTCACAGCACCTATATGAGGTAGGGAAAGATTATTATACCCACTTTTCATAATGGGAACTAAGGCAAAGAGAGAGACTGATCACCCAGGAAGTGTGTGGTCAAGTAAACCTGGCAATAGCTGCTTTATCTCTCTGGAAGAGGCAGTCCTGCAGGGAAACTCTGGGAATAGCCAAGCTTCAGACTGAGGATTAGCTCTGTTTTTGTTTGAGTTAACACTAAGATGACCTCAGGAATGAGGTATGTGTGGACTCTAGATCCAGTGTGTGCATTCTGTCCTGAACAGTGCAGGAACCCCACCTGTTTAGTATCACAAATCTGAAAAACTAAAGTAATTTTTGCTTATACATTGACTGTTGTAACAGCATAGTACTGTTATTAGTCCATTATTAATTGACCATGTCACGTGTGATGCATCCATCAGTTTTGGAACCAGCTATCTCCAAGAAGTATTCCACTATGCAGATAAGAGGAGATTGAGTATATTGTGCAAAAAGCCTCACCACACTTTACTAACTTCTAAACAAAATATCTCCTTGCCTGTACAGCCACAGAATGATTACATAGAGTTACACCGCAAGCGATATGGTTATCGCTTGGATTACCATGAGAAGAAGAGGAAGAAGGAGGGCCGTGAGGCTCACGAACGGTCAAAGAAGGCCAAGAAATTGATTGGGTTGAAGGCCAAACTCTACCATAAGCAGCGCCATGCTGAGAAGATACAAATGAAAAAGACGTGCGTATCCATTTTTTTCCTTGACACTGTTACACTCTCATGGTAGTTTAAGGTTGTGACTAGACATTGATATAGTTATGAATTATTAAACTGTCCATTGAGGCCTGTTTGAATTGCGCACTAAAATTTGAAAAATGCATCTGACTTGCAGGAACAAATTATTGTGTCATAATTAAAATATTTCTCCTTCTTGCTCTCCCCTATCAAAATTGTTCCTACCATTAGATGTTAGCAGTGGACTTAGCATCTAGCATTGTCAGGGATGAACATTAAATACTAGAACTGCTTCTAGATCTAAAACTGATCGAGGGGTGGGGCTTAATGGAACAATACAAGGTAATGTGTTTAAAGGGCTTTCCATGACTTTTGTATTCATTCAGATGTTTCTCTGTTGCCCTTCTTGTAAACTGTTAACAGAAAAAGCACAGTGGTTTATACCATATTATTTGGATCTTAAGATAAATTACCATACTAACCTTAACACTGTCAAATTAAAATCACACTTCTGTTTGAAACTTTTACCCTATATTGTTGCAGATAACACCCACAATTTATTATAACTGAATTAATTAGAAGAAAAATATTCTTATTTAGCTTGTGCACTTGACAACATTTTGTGCATAGATAGTTTTGGTCATATGCTGCCGTTGGAAATAACTTATCTTTAAAGAGAGCCTCTGAGCATACATAAGGCTTAAGATGACAGGTCAATGTGATAGTGGCTCATGTTGTCAAGCTTCTACATTAGATTTTTTTTTTTGTACACCCTGAGGATGTTTTTCTGAATACTTGTTGTTTTTCCTTTTAGCATTAAGATGCACGAAAAGAGAAACACCAAGCAAAAGAATGATGAGAAAACCCCAGAAGGAGCTGTACCAGCATACTTGCTGGATAGAGAGGGCCAGTCCCGGGCTAAAGTTCTCTCCAACATGATCAAACAGAAACGAAAAGAAAAAGCTGTAAGTAACAATAGAAAAATTCAGATAATTGCTATTACTACGGTTTATTTAATGACCATTCGCAGTATTCATGCTGACTTCACTTGCAATCTGGAGGCAGAGTCTGAATAGTTCTGCAGGTTTGATTAGCACCTTGTTAAGCACTTTTTTTTTTTTTGCAGTAAATATAAACTTAGTATATTGGTTCCTGCAAAAACTCTTAATGGCAGAGCTGTTGAGTCAGAAAAATAGCTAACAATCATATACAGTAACTTAACTTTCATGACATTTAGCAACAGTGTTAAATCACCATTGACTTCAATAGAATATGAGGACGAAGAACAATCAGTAATGTTTCCTGCATTTAAAAAATATTGCCAAAAAAAGAACAGCAACTAAAAATGTATCATCTAATAGATATAAAGAATTCAGATGTTTGAGACAATAGTGTGTTCCCTATGCTAATTGTCCCAGTTTGTCAGAATGATGGTCAGTGGCTCTTTTTATACATGTCTTTATTACAATAATATTTTGAGTTGCTACACTGTAAATCATATAAAAAGGAAGAACTATAATTACTTTTTAGTAAAACTGTGTTTTATTCTTTGATATCTCTTCCCTTCCATTCACCAACACTATAATAATGCTACCGGCCCTCCATTGTAGGGGAAATGGGAAGTTCCTGTGCCAAAAGTCCGTGCACAAGGAGAAACAGAAGTTTTAAAGGTGATTCGTACGGGAAAGAGAAAGAAGAAGGCCTGGAAGAGGATGGTTACCAAAGTCTGCTTTGTTGGGGATGGCTTTACTCGAAAACCTCCTAAATATGAACGATTTATTCGACCAATGGTAAGTTACTTGTATACAAATATAGTTTAACGTATATTTATAGCTTTGAGTCAGTACATAGTATTTGTCAACAGTGACTCTCCCCAGTGAAAAGAAAAGGAGGACTTGTGGCACCTTAGTTTCTAACAAATTTCCAGTGAGGAAATATACTTTGGTGATAATTAAGGTTAAGATTTTATTATTTTTAGTAAAAGTCATGGACAGATTGCTGGCACTAAACAAGAATTTACAGAAGCCTGATCCCCACTGCCAGGGCTGACAGCGAGAGAGAGAGTGAGGATGTGGGTGTGGCTGACAGCTAGAGCCCCGCTGCTTGGGGCTCACCAAGGTTGAACAAATCTGGGTTATCAGGGTTGAACAAATCTGACATCTTACAACTGACAGGAGACTCTTTAAAAAATACCAAAAATCACTTCAATCACTTCTTGCTGTAATTCCTAAAAATACAGGAAATTATGGAAACAACAATTTAGTTAGTTGGAGGTCAATTTTTTTTTACTAATGGCTTTTATAATTTTATATTTATATAACAGGGCTTACGTTTCAAGAAGGCTCATGTAACACATCCTGAACTTAAAGCTACTTTTTGTCTACCGATACTTGGTGTAAAAAAGAATCCCTCTTCCCCTCTGTACACAACATTGGGTGTAATTACCAAAGGTACCGTCATTGAGGTGAATGTGAGTGAGCTTGGCCTTGTGACACAAAGGGGCAAAGTTATCTGGGGTAAGTATCCAACAAAAAGTTATCAGCTGTATTCCATAACTAGTCTAGAATTTTAACAAAGAATAAAGAGATTTGAATCTGATTTGTTATATTATAAGCATGTTAGTCTTAAGCTTTCAGTTCACCTTCCAAATGTCAAATTATTTAAGGGTCCAAAATCAACAATACAATACCCAAAATACTTGAATATAGCTGTTTTGGGATTTAAAGTTCTTCATTATAAACTCTGAGCTCTGGAGGGTGCTTTCATACGTAAGCTGAAAAATGTTGCTAAATTGAAATCTATTTTTCTTTAAGAATATTATCAAAATGCAGTTCTCATATTGCAATTAGTGTTTTGGAATGGGAGTCCATTAGACTACACAGGGTGGGATTGGTGGAGGGAACTTTTAAAGGTGAATAAGCTTACATTTATTCTTAAAACATAAGAATTAGGGGTCACCAAATGCAATTAATAGGCAGCAGGTAAAAAAACAAACACAAGGAAGTATTTCTTCACACAACACACAGTCAACCTGCGGAACTCTTTGCCAAAACATATTGTGAAGGCCAAGACATTATAACAGGGTTCAAAAAGGAAATAGATAAATTCATGGAGGATAGGTTTATCAATGGCTATTAGCCAGGATGGGCAGCAATGGTGTCCCTAGCCATTTGCCAGAAGCTGGGAATAGGCTACAAGGGATGGATCACTTGATGATACAGGTTCTATTCATTCCCTCTGAAGCATCTGGTACTGGCCACGGTCAGAAGACAGGATATGGGGCTAGATGGACCTTTGGTCTGACCCAGTATGGCCGTTCTTATGTACATTTAACTGTCTTTCAGGGTTAAGTTTTTATTTTCTGTAGAACCAGAAGCTGTTGGAAAACGATGCTTTATTCCAAGTTCTTTTCTCTTTTTTTTTTTTCTTTAGGGAAATATGCACAGGTAACCAACAATCCAGAAAATGATGGCTGCATTAATGCAGTCCTGCTTGTTTGATTGGGGCCTTACTAAATATTGCACATGGACTCTTGCAAAATTGAGGCGAGTAAATCAAGAAGCTTGCAAGCAATTTAAGACTTTTAGCTTCCCAGAAACCAAGCGTCAAACTTGAACCTAAGAGAGGAAGGTCAAAGAACTTAAACAATCAAGTTCCTGAAAATTTTACAATTAAAGCCCAATGGTATATAAACTGTTTGTTCCATTGAATGTTACCAGAATAAAGTCAATAAGCTTTCCAATTTTGTTTTTGTTGGGACAAAGTTATGTTTTTCTAAACTTTCTACTGTAACTAATTGAAAGTGATGGTTGCTCTCCTTCTGCAATTTGTGATGCAGGAATCACTTTAGAATTGCTAAATCTGGAAGAAAATTCAACTGAGGTTCTTGACAATGGGAAACAAGAAGGCAGAGTCATGCATGCAAACTGCCCATCAGTGCATAGGTTAAGTTGGGGTCCTAAAGGTGGATGGAAAACAAGAGGAAACCCCAGATACAGAGAAGATCAAGATGATGATGATGCAGTTAAGGGCCAAGCAGCTGCAGCAAAGAGTGCTGATTGTCAGAAACTGCACAGCACACAGGGCATGTTCTGCCATGTCTCCAGCTTACTTGCTGGTGGGAAAACCCCATAAAGAGGGAAGATATGTACCTAAAACTCCACATGTTCATCTGTGAACTAATGGAGAGAACCTAGAGGAAGCAGTGCAGCTGGGAGAAGGGAAGGAGAGATAGTGATATCTGAGCACAAGTAATAGTACCAACATTTTAGTACTTGCCACTAAGTATCCTGCTGGGGTTAGAAGGAGGAAAGGCTCTGACTTGCAGGCATTAGTATCTAAGAAGTGTGTGCTTTGAACAGTTTTTTTTCCATCACTCAGACTTTTGATGCAAGGATTGCCAGAGGTGTGTCAATCTTTATCCTATGTATGAACCTACTGTCTTCATCATCATTCCCCCCCCCCCCCCCCCCCCAAATCTCAGCTGCATCAGAGGAGGAAGTAGGGCCTGAGAGCATGGCTCTGTGCTTCCAGGCAAGGAGGTAGTGAATACTGAGGAGTCTGTATTCATAGATTTCTTTGCTGCCTTGTTTCCTGATAGATGGCAGTATCTGCTAGATGTATATACCATCTACTGAATTATCTAAGAAGTGAAGGAAAATACAATACCTACAATTAAATCAATGACTCACTTTTTTTTGTTTTTTTAAAGCAATAATGTAAGTTCTTTAGTGAATGTGTAAATTCAGGGGTTATTCTAAATTCAAATTAGTTTGAATGCCATTTGGTTATACTCTAAATATTTATTCAGAAAGCAATCAAGCCTTCAAAATAAGAATTTTTCCTTCTGCTGTAATATTGGTCAGAGATCATGAACATACCAACAAGCTGTAGAAAAACTCCTACCTCAATTAGTAGTAGCTGAAAGTTATGCAGTGAGTTTTTAAAAATAACTTTTTTGTACTTGTTGAAATATGCTTTAACAATTGGAAACAGAACTTTTTCAATAAGTGAGAAAGACTTGAGTTATTCAGAGTACGTGGCTTGATTTTAAGAGGTACATAATTTTAGTCTATAAGTACAGTGGGACTTACAAAAACATCCAGTCAAGCTTCATTTGTTAGAGGACACTGCTAGTGTGAAGCTAAATTAGACCCTTAACTTTATTTTAAATTTTGGAAAAAGATACTCATTTCAGAAGTGCTTGTTGATGCAGTTACTACTGGTTACAAGTGTAATGATGGTAGTAGACTAGACGAGTAGTCCCCCAAACTTTTCAGGGTTGTGCTCCCTCCCTGCCCTTTGTGGGGGCTGGTCCTGTCCTCAGCTACACCCCCATAGGGGGATGTGCCCCACAGTTTGGGGACCTTTGGACTAGACAAATACTGATTCCTGGCTCCTCTCATACTGGAGGTATGATCTAGTCAAAGCTTTGTTCCCCCTCCTCTCCCAAAAATACATCTTCAGTAGTTCCCTCTATTACAATCTCCCAGATTGTACAGTTTGTGCTTATTAAGTTTGATTGGAATGAACAATCTGATATGCTGAACATGCAGTTACTTTCAGCTTTTATCTTCTGTCAGTTGTTCGGGAATACAAGTTTTTGGGTTGGATGACCCACTATATCAGAAGTTAGAAAAAACAACCAACCAGATTCTTTAAAGCGGTGCATGAAACCATCACCACCACCAATAAATATCCAATCAAAGATGTTAAAAGGTCAGGCAGCTCAGAAGCTAACTTGTCTTTAGCTACTCCATCTATACTTGTTTCAAGCCCTCAGCAATTATACATATCAACTATCTTATTCTGATGATTTAAGAAGCCAGAGGTAGTCCTAAACAAGGAAATAATTTGCAATTACAAGTTATTTTGTACATGTAGAAAGTATACCACTAGCAGTACCTTATGCTGCATGATCACATTTCTAGCTCCATAATGGTATAGTTGTAAAGGTAGAATTTTTGTAATAGAAGGCAACGTAAAAAATAGAATATAAATTAAGGCCCCAAACCTGCAAACATTTGCACACATACTTCAGTCTGTAATCCCACTCTTAAACAGGCCTTGTATTAAACACACTGTTGCAAGCTCATGCCATATTTTATCTCTTAAAGCCCCAGTCCCCTTGTGTCAGGTGATTACATAAGAATCGGCTTTTGTTTTAAAAAAAGTTCCAGCCCCCCCTTTTTTTGTAGAAAAAAGGACCCAAAGTCCCAAAGGTATTTAGGCTCCGAACTTCCATTGATGTCAAGACCTTTGAAGCTCTGGACCAAGATGCCTAAACACTCGACAGTGTGATTTTTCTGGACCCGACTCATTTATTTGAATGCTTGGAGTTGATGGTACTAGATATATCAAAAGGTACTCTACAGACATAGTCAAATGGGACTGCTGACATGCAGAAAGTGACGCATATGCACAATGCTAAGTGTCCGCAGAACTGGGACTTAAGTCCGTAAGAAACTGCCATTAAATGGATCAAGCTAAATGCATTTTTTGTACCAATTTAACTACAGAAGCTTCTGTCTAAAGTTACGTTCACGCACTGATTGGCTTAACTGCATTTTTTTTTAAAGCCAGAATTTGTGTGTGTTTTAGGAAAGCCTTGTCAGAGCCATGTATGTCCCAAGACTGTGCCTTCTAATTGGTTAACTAGTTTTCAGACAAACATTTATACAATGAACAAACAAAAAAGTTACATGACTGATTTGAATTTAATGAGGTTCACAAGCAAATATAGTGTGTATTGATATTTGCTTGGCAGGTGGGGGGACATTTTTGTGATGATAGGCTCTGGCCCCAACCCCTCCCACGTCTCATGTCTGAAATGCCAGTTGAATTTGTTAAGATCTTCACATACAGTAAGTGATAAACAATTAGAGGGACATTTTCATCTAATTGTGGTCTCTGTTTATGAAAACACAATCTTAAATATGTGTTTTAACTTAACTTGTATTCATGCTATAAACACAATCCACTGTTAGCTGCATAATACAGCTGTTGCCAATAAGGACTTACTCCCGCAATTGTGTCTTCATGGCACCTTGTGGAGCCACGCAGGCCTCACTTGGGGGGAGTTCACATAGGTCCACCTGCATGGATGCAGTTGCAGGATCAGGACCTACATATGCGATCTCTACCTTCTCTCAACTTACGTTTTTGTTCCTCCAATCTGTGTAGGATCACGTTGCAATTTGTATTTTGTTACTATTTTAAACTTAAGGTTAAAGAACCTCTAACTCTGGTTCTAAGACCTGTTTAAGATATGTTTGAAATATACTGAATTGACTGGATAAATTATTAGTTGTACCTTATACTACCAATAGTTTAGTCTGAAGTTGTTAATGTATAAGAAAATTAAATGTGGACATATGAAGCTATAAAGTGGGGAGTGAGGGGGGAAAATCAGTTTTGTCTTGCAGTTCACATTTTAAGCCTGCAATCCTGGGGTTTATTGAACAGTATTTTTCATTAGGTGAAAAGTTCAGATTCCTAAAGCAAAGTTCCATAGTAGTATTTAAATTATGGACTAAAGCTAACATAGTTAAATACTGACACTTGGAGAACTATAAATTGTACCTTAGTGAGCTACAGTGATTGAAAATGTTTGCTGTTTAGCAGAGGGGACTCAAATACTGAAACCAAGAAAGAAAAGTCACAAAATATAAGTTTAATTACTACTTTGAAACATCTCAAAAGCCATTAAGACAATACCAAAGGAAAAACTAAAAATACTATAACAAGACTTAACACAGTAATCCAGAATAGCAGTACATCTTCCATAAGAGATTTATAAACATAGTACCACATGTTTAGAAAACATTCAACACCACATTTATGAAAATAAATTTAAAATGTATCTCCTTGGAAATAAAGTTTGAAAATGGTGTATCATTAATCAGAATGGAGCACATAAGCTGACACTAGGACTATTTATTGCTAGCGTATGTATAACTTAGGTAGTGGTGTTGATGTCATTGCAAATGAGATCTAATTACTGAAGTCCAGGAAATATTATGATGTGGGGGGAGGAGGGGGGAGACACAGCAAAGAATAAGCAACATAGCATTTATCAAGCTAAAACTCAAATTCCATTTCTGAAAGAAGATATGAATTGTAAGTTTAATGTGATGGGTTCTGGGAAACAGGATGAGAACAGTAAACAATATTTCTGCATGAAATGAACATGGCCTTTACAAAGAAAAGAATACGAATTTGTGGGAAGCAGAGCAATCTTCATGAAAATTAGTGAGCAATACAAATAAGACATGAACAAATGTCAGGTTCAAATACAAAGCCATTTATCATCTAAGGGTGAGGCAGAGATCAAAAGTTAGTGTTCTTTAAGCTCTGATCCTAGACTAAATAAGGCTCAAGAATAATACTGCTTGCTTTAGTTGTCCATATATTGTTCCATGTCGTGTTTTAGTAACATTTAGTACAAATTGTATAAAAATCAAACACTATTCTGATTTTGGATTGCTGGTGTGGTAAGACCTTAAAAAGTTCTAACCGTTCAATGGTAATCCGAAACAAGACAGTATTTTACTTCTGTTAAGCCTAAAAAAGGGTAATTTTATTTCCCAAAGTTAAACTTTTCATTGACATGCTTAGTTGTAAATGGAGATGTTCTCTTTGCAATAGCATAGCAGAAAGTATATTTGAGATTTATGCTATGTTGTAATTAGACTTTCAACACTGTAATGAAAATTAATTCTTTTGTGTGAATAGCTTGATTTCACCAGCTCATTGTTCAGATAGCTGATACCAAATATGACATTTAGCTCAAATGACTGGTGTAATCCTTCTGTAGTAGTAGGATATCCCTATTAGCAACAGAATGGCTGTAAGAATTCTTAATTATGCACCTGTTCTCCATACTCCTAATAATCAGGGGCCTGATTCTGATCTCAGTTTTGCTAGTTTTACACAAGTGTAACTCCTTTGGACATCAATAAGTAACTCAGTTTACACCAGTTTAAGTGAAATCAGATTCAACCCCTAAGACACTGCTCTTGCTGCCACATAAATCAAGTGGAGTTTTACTGTTGAAATAATAATTGGTGCTAACTGTGCGAATGCAAATGTAAATGTGCAATGAACAGGAAATATCTGAAACAGGATATGTTAGCATAAGTTAGTTCTGAGTTATCCATATGGGGGGGAAAAAAAAAACACAAGTGAACTGACCTTAAATGCAGCAAGCCAGGGTGCATGGTCTGAAAAATGCTGTTGTTCAACACAATTGAAAATGAAAGTGAGTTTTAATTAAAAGTAGATATTTTTGTAAGTATCTACTGAAGTACACGAGTCTATTACTCTTTCCCAAAGCTTAACTCTTTGCAACTAACAGCCTAACATTCATATCCTCCACTTTTTAAAATTTACTATACACAAAAAACATATTTTTAGGTCAACCCCCTGTCCCTAACGAGTTCAATTCTTGCAACAACAAAATGTAGTGTTTTCCAACTGTCTATTTTTACAACTAATCTTAGCGCTAAAAGAGAAGCCACAGCATACATAACAGGTTTTTCTCGTGTGCTTTATAGAAAACGTTTAATTGGTTTTTAGAAAGGCTGAAGGTTCACTTGAATATTTATAAGCAATCAAGAAAAGTTCTGCTTATACCTCTCATCCACAGTGTTAATATACAACAAATGTACATTGACAGGAAAAGTTGCAACATTTTAAGAACTCCAAATATAACTCAATGATTCTATGAACCCCAATTCCAGAGCATATGCAATACAAGCCTCTAAAAAACCTGCACCCTCATTGTAAAGTGAGTGAAAACAGTTTAAAAGAACAAGGGTGTTTCACCAGCTAAATAAGATAAGAAAATATCTAAAAAGTTAAACTGTACATTCATAAAATCAAAGCAGATTCTTATACTTGTTTCATAGAGGATAAAAATTAAAAGATCATTGATGTTATTCAAGTGAACCTTTTATTTATAAACCCTAAAGAGAAATAAGTAGGTACCTCCAATTTTGAGACATTTAGGTGCCAACTTTTGCTCATCTATCTTATAAAATATGTAAGAGTACAAATAGTAACATTTCTTCCTTTCTGTGCACGCACCACTGCTCGCTCTTATTCCTGAGTTTTTACCCATTATTGCAGGAGCTTCATTATTGGACAGAAATAAACGGCGATTTAAAAATATATAAATTGATGTATAACATTGCAATTTGAGTCAAATGTGTTAGAGGTATCACTGAAGATGGGGTAAAAGGGACTATTCAGAAACATGGATGAATGGTCTAGTTTTTTTCCTGCCAACTCTGTCTGTCTGTCCGAATGCTGCAAGCTTGGGTGTTACTAGCCAAGTAACCAAACTGGAAAGCTGTTATCCCAGAAATTATATCAGAGTCAGGGCTACTTCACTCTTTCATCTAACTGCAACAATCTCCTGGTAGTTAGACAAAGACAAGAATTTGGCATACACGGATGTTTGCTGCAACTCCGATTAATGTTTACTTTACATTAATGAAATGTCATGGTATACCTGGAATTTTTGGGCCCACAGAAGTCTTGCACCTGATAGACATCACATCTACCGGCTGCTGAATGTACCAGCTAAGTATTTGGAAGATACCAGGTAGCATTCCCTATTCAGCCCATTTCCAGCTGAAGGGTTATTTTAAGTTATTTTCTGCACTGTGACACAAAGAACCAAATCAGCACATGTACATGGGGTGGCAGTCCAAACAGATCTGTAAACGTATGGGTGGCTCAACACACAAGTAAAAGTAGATGCTATAAAAGTATGCTTAATGTTGAATTTTGAAATTATAAATGTATAACTTACCATATAAGCATCATTAATGCTCCACTAAAAAAGCTTCATTATTGTATTGTACAATGCTAGACATTGTTTTGACAGTGCTTCAGATCATGGACTCAGCTGTTTTTCTTTCAAATGAATAGTAAATGGGATTTGGAAGTAGGGGTGGAAAATCAGTTCACCTAAAACAATACTAGAGAAAAAATAGATAGTACTGTTCATGTTATTTTGGACCATTAAGTTGTAAGAGTAAGTTCTTGTGTATACTCCCCTCATCTTGAGATCAATATTTATGCCATATATTCTTTTTCTCTACTCTATTCTCTGGTAGTCTATGTGGGTTTTCCCCCCGCTGTCCTGCTTTTTTCTCAAGCGGAGAACACAATTTTATAAACATCTGGTGTGAAATCCTGGCCTCACTGAAGTCAATGGGTTTAGGATTTCATAGATGGTATTTTCTTCTAACAATTCTAATCTTAAATGTAAATTCTGTTGCTTTGCTAACACAACTATTCCATTTATTCAGCATTTATCCTTTATAAAGGAGGAGATTGGCCATTTACTTCCATACTCCGATGAAGCTCATTGTATAGTGGTTAAAAATTCGAGAAAAGTTGAGGAAAGGTGGTGAATCCCGAAGGGAAGTCTAACCCAAACTTCTGAATACATGTGTATCCTGTGTCCCATGCAATTTAATAATACCCTATTTTAAATGAAATAATAACTTACAAATAGCTGGATTAACAAGCGACTTCATTGTTAAGCTGGCTTTCCTTTCTTCTTGGGTGGTCCTTTGTATCCTTTGGCCTTTCTTCGTAAGTTCCTCCGATCTACTATTGGTACCTCAATTTCTGTTTCTTCTGAGCTGCTGTCAGCAACTCTCTCTGCTGCTGTCTGCGTGTATTGATCCATCTGTTCAGAAGACTCCTCATACTGCTCTTCTGATTGGTTCTTTTGTCCTTCTGAATGTTGCTGGAACGACACATCCTCAAGTTCAACCACTATCAAAGAACTCTGACCAAGGACAACAGGGGTTTCTTGTGAATCATGCCCTGCTTCCTCACTTTGCTCCTCCAAGGAAGAAGATGCGTTGGGCGACACATTTTCAGAAACTGATTCTTCTAGTGCTTCAGTTACCACAGAGTTTGAAAGGCCATTATCGGATGGTTCTTCTTTTGGCACTGAAGCTACAGTATCTGTACTTTCATCAGATGATTTCTTCCTTTGCGCTGTTTGCTGCTCCTCTTCAATGCCCTCTTTTTCCATAGATATACTTTCCTCCGTCAGTATTTCTGAATCAGTAGTGTTCATAACCTGAGGAAAAAATAAGAGTCAAAACCATCAAGGGGACAATTCACATGTTCTGGAGATGGTACAGACTCTGGGCCTTCCCCTGCAAGGTGCTGAACACCCTCAGCTCACAGTGGGAGTTGAAGCACCCAGCAATTTACAGCATTGGGTGCACCATTAACAATCCTCTCCTTCCCCTCACACAAGCCATCTTCCTGGCTTAAGGGCCTTGACATTATCTGATGTTTTCTAAAACTTTGAAATACAAAAATTCAGAGGATCACTCATGCACAATGGGGCACACTTCAAAAGCAGTGCAGAGTAAGCATATGGACATTGGCTTGTCTGTACTTGTTCCAATAGTTAGCATTCTGCTTGGTGCCTATAACTGACTGTGCCTTTAGATTATAAATTCCTTGGGATGTGGATCTCCCTCTCTATTGTATCAAACATAAATTACTTGTCTTCGCTGTCAAGGCCCTTCAAGACCTATCCACACCCTACCGATCATATCTCATTCAGTATCAAAAGGTTGACTCCCACCGCTGATCACCCTATGATGCCAGCCACCATCGCCCACTGTTCAATTTTCAAACAAGCATCTTTGTGCTTTCTCCCATGCTGCTCCCTACTCTTGGGAGCAGCTCCTCGTACATATCCACAAAACTACATTATCCTCCTTAAAACTCTTTTGCCTAGAAAAAACTTGACAACAGTTCAGTTGCTACAGTGCTGAGACCACTGTATCATGGTGACCAATATTGTGTCATTTTCTTGTTCTCCTGTCTGTCTGTATCATCTCTGGTCTTAGATAGATTGTAAAGCTCTTTGGGGCAGGGACCATCTTTCTGTTCTGTGTTTGTACAGCACCTAGCACACTGGTTCCCAAACTGGGGGGCATGAAGAAATTCCAAGGGGGGCACGAGGCTATCCAGCCCTTGAGCTCCCGGCCGGGGAGGCTAGCCCCCAGCCCCTCCCCTCCTGTTCACCCTCCCCCACAGCCATGCCGGGAGCGCAGCTTGCGCCCGCCCACCTCCCAGGCTTTCCAATAAGCCAGTCCTGCCGCTCTGAGCGGCCTGGTAAGGGGTGGGGGGGGTTGGATAAGGGGCAGGAGGTCCCATGGGGGGCAGTCAGGGGACAGGGAGCGGTTGGATGGGGCGGAGGTTCTGGGAGGCAGTCAGGAGACAGGGAGCAGGGCGGGGGGGGTTGGATGAGCTGTGGGGTCCCAGGTGGAGGTGGTCAGGGGACAAGGAGCAGGGTGGGGGTTGGATGTGGGTAAAGGAGAGGTGGGGGGTGTGAGGGTTTCTTGAAAATTAAAAAGGGGGCCTGATGCCAAAAAGTTTGGAAACCACTGACCTAGCACAATGATGTCCTGGCCCAGAACTGGGGCTCTTAGGCGCTATGGTATTACAAATAAATAATAAGTTTCTTATACTTTACCAGCAATTAATGGTGTAATATATTTTATTTTCCCCTACTCATTTTATCAAATCTAAGTACTGAGAGAAATTACTAGCCACAACAGAGGGACAGCTTGTTGAATATCGCTATTTTCCCTGACGATACTGGAGACGTATTTGAGTATTACTAAGGGAGATTGGACCAGAGCATTGTTTTCCTTAGTTTTAATGAACATAGATTTATTGTTATTGCATATTACTAAAACACCAGTCTTATTTTATTTATGGATTTTGCCATGTGTTCTGACAACGGCTTTTGCAAGTAATTCATGGCCTATACCTATTAAATAAATAAACGTAATATATGCATTGCAGAAAAAAGACCTAAAATATCATTTTGTTGCACTTCCCTCACCTTATCTGATGCAGTGTCTTCAGAAGATTTTGCTGAAGAGTCAAGGATTAACGGAACAAATAGAGTTAAAGATTCTTCTTCTGGATTGTCAGACTGTAATTTTGATTCACCATCTAGTATTTCACTAGCTGTTTCCTCTTCAGTCATGAGAGATGGTTTGATAGTCTTTTCTGTTAGCTCACCATTGAGTGGCTCTGATTCAGTTTCCTAAAGTGACATTCATAAGTCAAGGTAGGGCACAGCCATTGTTCAAAACATCAGCGTAAAAAACCTCAGAGGCAGAACTTTTGCATACAGACATTGATCAGCAGGGTGTGAGGTTCTACCAAGACGCAAATGTTACTTCTAGCTTTAATTTCATAACTTCTGTTACAGAGTAAAACTGTTGTGCAAACAGTTATATTTATCATGTTTTTTTTATTTTTTGGCTTTTTTCAAGCATAAAAATTAAAGCACACATTTTCAAAATTTACAGGAGTCTCTGATATACAGCAAGCCATTGGTTCCTTAAGGATCATCTAATTTTCTTCAGAGATACTAGACCAGATTCTGGCCTCTGCTCCAGCTACTTTGTGCTGCCAGAGTTAACAGGCTAGCTGGGGATTTACGTTACAGAAGCTCTTGTGGACTCTAATGTTCATAGTAAGTATAGAGGACATTTCCCTAACCTTAATTCTGTACCAGCTTCATCTTCCAAATGGATTTAAGATGTAGTCCTACATAAAGTGCATTGCAATAAATTTCATATAGAGTTAGCAAACACACACAAGATGGTAGCAAAGACCACATTTGCACAAAAGGTTGCAATTTCCTGCTCAGATGTGGATGGAAAGCTTCCTCAAGCCTATCACCACCACCTGGGCCTTATTTACAGGGAACCTCAGCCAGACTCAGCTCCTACCTCTTTCTCATCTTGTTTTTCAGGTGGTGATGTACATAACTCTTGTGTTTCCAATACTGACTGGTCCTCATTTTCAGCTACTGTTTCCTCTTCATTTTCAACTACATTTTCTTCAGTTTCTTCTACTAACTCTTCTGAGCTTTCAGATGTATGTGCTACAGGTTCCAACCTGCAACAGAAAATAAAACAACTCTTTTTTTAGGTTAATAATCTCAGTGACACCATTTAATAATGAGAACTTTCTCCTACAGCAAGTTAATTAGTATAATACACATTCATCATATAGGAGTGTGGAACCCAGCTAAATAAATAAAATTATATTTTGAAAATGGACAACTCCTAACTAGACAGCTATTCAACTAGACTGTTGCTGCACCAATACATAAAGAGGCCTCTATCTTGCATCCATTAAATTCAAAGCTAGAAATCAGGAATACCTTCGTGAGGGCTGCAAGCTTTTGAAGTAATAAAACGTTAATCCCCTAACTGTAAAAAAAAATTTGGACCCTGTGAAAAGAGACCCAGCTTCTCCCAACCCAGGTATACCAGTATCAGTCTCATGTGACTTAACTGTCTGAGTAGCCTTATAGAGCTAAAATGATCATTAATTTCATATAGTTTACAAAATGTCTAACTGGATTAGAATTCAAGATAGCAGACAGCATGCAGATTGGCTGGAAAAGTAAAGCTTTGATGTAGCCAAAAGGTAATGAGGTCTCAGAAATGTTCACTTTTTATTTTTGGGATGATGGAATTTTTTCATCTTTAAGTGCACTTAGGTTTTATATATGAAGAAATGATAGTGTGCACAGCTGACTTGTATACAGTTGTTTCACCAGCATTCTATAACTACACACCACAGTTTCTCAAGATAGATTATGGTAGTGGTGCCACAAAATTTTTACCACAAGCCCTAATATCCTGATTTTCAAGAACAGTCATGAGCTTCCCAACTATCCAACTAGCCAATTATCTGTGGCTACAAGTCTCGAAGCACTGATTGCCAATCTATGGGACAGGTGGTTAGAAATCACAGAATAAATTTCATATATTCCAAACACTGTCCATTTTACAGCAGCACATTGTCTACAAGTGCATAATAGCAGCATATCATCTCTGGTTCCATTTAGCTATTCATCAGGAAAGTAAAAAGCAGACCCTGGACAGTAGCGTAGCTAGAGGGGGGAGCAACTGCTCCCCCACTGAGCTCAAGTGGAGCCTTTTTAATTTTTTGGCGCCTTTTTTAATTTTTACTCACCCGGCGGCACTCTGGGTCTTCGCCGGCAGGTCTGACGCTTCGGCAGCGGGGGACTTCACGCATTCTGGGTCCTCGGGGGCATTTCGGTGGCAAGGGCCTTCAGTGCTGCCGAGGACCCGGTGCGCCGCCCGGTGAGTACAAGCAGGTGGCACCTTTTTTTATGTCTGCTCCCCCTGTTTGCTCCACCTAGCTATGCCACTGACCCTTGAGAGTGCAGGACATGTGAAGCCACTTAGGGCTTGTCTACACTGGCAATTTACAGCGCTGAAACTTGCAGCGCTGTAAAGTGCCAGTGTAGACAGTGCTTTGAGCACCAGTAGCTGCGCTCCCAGCGCTGGTAGCTATTCCCCTCATGGAGGTGGTTTTTTTAGAGTGCTGGGAGAGCTCTCTCCCAGCACTATGCTGCGACTACACAAACCATGTTAAAGCACTGCAGCGTTGTTCCTATGGTTCCCAAAATCTGCTGAGTTTATATGGAGAAACAAACCATTGCTTTGGTGCGATCACTTCAGAGTTGGCAGCTTGCTTTTTCCCCCTAGAGTTTTATTTTTAAAGTAATCAGCAAATCAGACTAAAGCAGGGGAAGGGAGGATATATCAATTTTGCTTTTTAATGGGACAAGAAATAGCATGTACCACATGAGTAGGTACACCACAGCTCTGACACCACTGAAACTGCAAAATGAAAAGTGACACATTACCTGCTTCCTGATATCCAAAGAAGGTTTTCATCCTCTCCGGAAGGAATTTCAGTTTCAGATTCCTGGCTCCTCTTTCCTATCCTGGGACGTTTTAACTGACTGCTTCGTGTTCGAGTAGAAACGGGTGTAACATCAAGCTCTTAAAGATACAAAAAATGAATGTAAATGAAAGAATACTCATACCTAATGGATCTGCACATTGTAAGAGAATAACTTTAGTATTTTTCATAAAAGTAGGCATATGCAGAGCCTAATTGAAAAAGCATTTCATTATAGGATTTTTTTTAAACACACCAAAATAAATATACAATACTAGCATTCATCCAAGGATGTTAAGTACTTTACAAACATTGCTTAGGCTTCAAAACACCTCTAAAAGAGGTATTATAATTTATCCATTTTGCAGATGACTAAATCAAGGCACAGAGAAGTTAAAAGTAATGGTGAAAATGGGCCATTACCCTACTAAAATTTAAGAACCATAATACTGATGTTCAACATTATTTTTACCTTCAGAAGTGCTTGCATGGGCATCAAAGATGTCTTTGCCTTTTTGAGAATCAACCTAAAGCAGAAAAACATACTGTACTTTAAAAGTCTGAACCACTGGAGAGTCTATTCTCCTGATTGAAATGCCTTCATCTCCCAACCCCCAGTTACATTCTGGAGTATTAATTCAAGTCACTCTTTGGGAGACCGACTACAGTCAGGTGAAGGAATACGTGAAAAAACGGTATCTTCTCGACAAAGAGATTGGCTCATGAGGTAAATTTAGAATCAGATCTACTCTCTTACGGACTAATACACATTTTTACTATCCCAAAACATCTATCTTGGGATTATTAAAAGAAAAATCAACCAAATTAATAAATCTCTATTACTGGTGATGATGTGTCAAGCTGGGTAAAACAGAGCTTCAGCCTTAGATTCTAGGTGTAGTCTGCAGAGCCAGCAGGTACCAGGTCTTTTTATTTATGACCAAACTAGATCTGCAGTCATTGAGAGACAAGCATCCAACTCCACAAATCTACTTTTACAATAATTTCTCAGAGTATAAACTTCTTGTTTTTAAAACAGAGCTATGATTAATTGCCCTAGATTAGCTACTTTAGGTAAACTAGCACTAAAAAGAGGCCATGTCCACCTGCTCTGCTGCAATTCCAACCCACCCCACAGACCTCTGCTGCAAGACCCAGTGGGTTGCAATCAGTTCTGTAATACATTGATATTTGAGATAACATCAAGTAAACTTAAATAGTGGGGTTTGTTTAATTATATATTAGTGTTACAATCATTTCAGTATTCCTTGTGTTTTAAAAGATAAAAATAATGTAATACACAGGTACATGTGGGAATCGTTTTCCACATTAATATTTTACACTACTCCTAAATCTTCAGTGTGCTGCAGAATTTTGTACAGATAATGCAGTCATCAGCGAGAAAGCCAGTTCTAGTATTTTGGAAGGGATTCTGGGATTTGGGATTCTGGCCTCCAGAAGATATTTGAGGCTTTTGACATTGGGTGCATTTCTTTTTTCCCCTCCAACTTTTGGGCAGAGGCACAGGTGACTTGACTTTTTTGGGAGGGCTTGAATTCCTAATTCACCACTACAGCAAGCCTTAACAGCAACTAAATGTTCCACTGCTCCTTCCCCCATAATACGTGACTGCATCCAACAATCTTATATAAGTGCATTAATCAGTTGTTTCTGCTAAAACAATTACCAGTGGAGATGACATTTAAATAATCATAATCAAGTTTCAGAGTAAGAAACTTACTGTTATGAATGACAGCTCTCAGAGTTGTTGTTTCAGGCTTGTTTAAAAACTCAAGAAGAAAATACTATATCTCTTTGCATTCAGTTTACCCTTGGGAGGTAACCTTCTCAACCATGCTACACACTTAATTTTACTTTGAACACAAAGTTTAAATTTCAGTAGCTAGGTTTTGTGCCTAAGGCACTGGTCTTGCATAATTAAAGTTTACTCCCAACTGCATTTTGACTAGTTTGTACAATGCAAATTAATACCTCATTAACATTCATCATTATTCACCGTATGCAATCTTGCAGAATGTTCCATCTCTTAACAGCTGCCTAATAGTCAACAAACAAAAATATTCAACTGCATATCCATATGCGGGTGAAATTTGGCTGAGGTTTCAAATATGCACAAAGAGACTCGCATTCCTTTTGTGGTGGAACTGAATAAACCTGAATGCAGGCTGTACACTTTACATCATGATCATCTACAATGCGATTATGCACTCTAAGACACTATCTTCTTAGACTTATGCATTTGATGCGTCCATCTGATGCCAAAGAAATGCAGCCTTTGCACTGTTTGTGAGTACAGTGCTTCTAAGTGTCATAATCTGGATATTCACACATCCCAAGAGTGCAGGGTCGGGGAGGAAATCAGTTGAAATACCCTCCCCCCCAAACCTATAACAATCTACCAGTGCAAGTTACTAGACACTACTAAGGCCATCTCATACCCTACAGCATACGAAGAGAGCATTGGTTGAAAAAAATGATAGTACAAGATGCATCCTAGTGTTCTATTAACACTAGGTGAATTTGCAATGTCTAAACAAGCTGGTGCTGCTTTGCTGAAAAAAGTAACATTAAACCAAGTGTAACAAAAGCATCTGTCTTTCATAGATCCTGACACCCATGTCAATTTAGTTCAACCACAACAAAATTTCACAATAAGTATGTTTCTGGCTTTCTCATTGAAGCCAGAACTATGTCTTCAAGGGTAATCTGATAAAAAGTCATGGGTTTTGATAGACTGGATAATTCAAAAGAAAGGCTATAGTCCAGGCTCACAGGCCCAGAGAACACTGAGGAGATACTGGAAGTTCAAGATGGATTGCTGAAAGGACTTACTGAGGAAGAGAAGCACAGGAAAATGGAGGCTAAAGCTGGAGTATTGAACAAGGAGGGCACACACTTTTATTAAATGCATGGACTTTATAATTTATTTCCTAGGAATCATCTATATTTTTCCCAAAAGTTTATCTAGTATCACTGCTCTCTAATTAAAAGTTTAAAAATGGATAATTAAAAAATATATAACTTCCTATATGGAGACCCATCTCTTTCTCTTCAGTAAAAGATTTTACGGAACAAGTAATTAAGGAAGCCAGAAGAATATGAAAATATAAATTATATAGTTCTGTAAAAGCTCTTTGCTTTTATGTATACAGAAAACACTGTGTGTACCTACCCTTAGCTGCGTTTCAATCTCTGTGCTTTGTTCACTTCCTGTTTCAGATTCCATTGCAGACGGCAGAAAACACTCCTCAGTCTGGGAACTGTTGTTTTCTTTTTGAGAGGCTCCTGCTCTTAGAAAAATTCAATAGAAAAAAAGTGCAGATACAATTTAAATAATGAAGTTAGCTGGCATCTTTCCAATGACTTCTATGGGGATTGTTCACAGTGGGACTGTCTACAAAAATTGTTGTAGACACTGTACAATGTAACTTTACTTTTCAAGTTTCAATAGTTTCCTGGCCTTGCTTCCAAAGCCTCTTTACCTGTAGTTTTGAGTGTTTCTCTCTGCAATACACTGGTAATAGGTGTTCTCTGGAACCAGTGTCCTGCTCCTTCAACTTCCCATAGAAGATCATGATCCCCTGGGTACTTTTCAAAATACTGCTTACAAGCTGAAGAAACATAAATAAAACAAAACCACACCACACAGTATGCACATCTGTAACTCATCTTAAGAAATTATTCAAACACTATCCTACCGAGTCAATTATAATCTGACCTTCTACTTTATCATATTTATAATACATCACAAACAAAATGGAACTGAGCCAGCAAGATGTGCATGTCTAACCTGAGTAACTATATGATAACATTTCTGTAATCCTCATCCATCTAGAACCCAGTCCCGTCCTCTTATTTAGCACCTTTCATCATTGTGCTATGTCTTACATTTAGATTGGTTTCAGAGTAGCAGCCGTGTTAGTCTGTATTCGCAAAAAGAAAAGGAGTACTTGTGGCATCTTAGAGACTAACAAATCTATTTGAGCATAAGCTTTCGTGAGCTGTCATAAATATAAAGGGAAAGGTAAACCCCTTTAAAATCCCTCCCGGCCAGAGGAAAATTCCTCTCACCTGTAAAGGGTTAAGAAGCTAAAGGTAACCTAAAGGTAAAGCTAAAGGTAACCTCACTGGCACCTGACCAAAATGACCAATGAGGAGACAAGATACTTTCAAAAGCTGGGAGGAGGGAGAGAAACAAAGGGTCTGTGTCTGTTGGTATGCTGCTTTTGTCGGAGATAGAACAGGAATGGAGTCTTAGACCTTTTAGTAAGTAATCTAGCTAGGTATGCATTAAATTATGATTTCTTTAAATGGCTGAGAAAAGAATTGTGCTGAATAGAATGACTATTTCTGTCTGTGTGTCTTTTTTGTAACTTAAGGTTTTGCCTAGAGGGATTCTCTACGTTTTGAATCTAATTACCCTGTAAGGTATCTACCATCCTGATTTTACAGGGGTGATTCCTTTACCTCTATTTACTTCTATTTCTTTTAAAAGTCTTCTTGTAAGAAAACTGAATGCTTTTTCATTGTTCTCAGATCCAAGGGTTTGGGTCTGTGGTCACCTATGCAAATTGGTGAGGATTTTTACCAAACCTTTCCCAGGAAGTGGGGTGCAAGGGTTGGGAGGATTTTGGGGGGAAAGACGTGTCCAAACTACATTTCCCAGTCAACCCAGTTAGAGTTTGGTGGTGGCAGTGGTTATTCCAAGGACAAAGGATAAAATTAATTTGTACCTTGGGGAAGTTTTAACCTAAGCTGGTAAAAGTAAGCTTAGGAGGTTTTCATGCAGGTCCCCACATCTGTACCCTAGAGTTCAGAGTGGGGGAGGAACCTTGCCATGAGCGTTAAATTTAGATGGTAATCTTAAGGGGGCAGGGACTGTAGGGTTTTTTTCCTGTCTTCTAGGAAGCATTTTTGGGTATTAAAAATAGTTACAGTAACTCCTTGCTTAATGTTGTAGTTATGTTCCTGAAAAATGCGACTTCAAGCGAAATGATGTTAAGCAAATTCAATTTCCCCATAAGAATTAACGTAAATAGCAGGGGTTAGGTTCCAGGGACATTTTTTTTGCCAGACAAAAGACTATATATAGATATCTATATAGAAGACTATATAGTTAGATATATATACACACACATATATATACACAGTATAAGTTTTAAACAAACAATTTAATACTGTACACAGCAATGATGATTGTGAAGCTTGGTTGAGGTGGTGGAGTCAGAGGGTGGAAGAGGGTGGGATATTTCCCAGGGAATATCTTACTGATAAATGATGAAGTAGCACTCGGCTGAGCCCTCAAGGGGTTAACACATTGTTGTTAATGTAGCCTCACACTCTTCAAGGCAGCACAAATGAAGGGAGGAGACACAGCATGGTAGAGAGAGACAGACACAGTGTGTGTGTGTGTGTGTGTGTGTGTGTGTGTGTGTGTGTGTGTGTGTGTGTGTGTGTGTGTGTGTGTGTGTGTGTGTGTGTGTGTGTGTGTGTGAGAGAGAGAGAGAGACACAGACAGACAGACAACATACTGTGTGTGTGAAAGAGAGATGCACATTTCCCCTTTAAGTGCGCTGGCCCCACTCTAAGCACATTGCCCTTTTAAATAGATCAGCCAGTTAAGACAGCAACTACTGCCAGCAAGCTCCTTCCATCCTGAGCCTTGTCATGTCCCATCTCATCCCCCACTCTGTAGAGGCAGGAGACAGAGTGTGTGTTCTGGTTCCTGAACCATCTCTGGAAATTGCCCCTGGCAGTAGAGAGTAGACAGGAACCCCAGAGGACTCCCACAGCCAGTATGCTTCATTGTGGGAGTGCAGGAAGCACCTCCACACGTTATTAAACTGCCCTTATATTTTGGCTTTGGGACATACCACAGCCTCAGGAACCAGCAACCTTCTCTCCCTCCTCCACACGCATTCGGGGTAACATTTGCCCTCAGAGCTTGTCAATATTTGTATCTCACCCATGAACACTTCAGTTATTTCACCAGTTTGGATTCTTGTTCACCTCTGTGGCAAGATCTCAGCAAGCCACCACCGGAGAGACAGCAATCCCCCCTCCCCTTATTTAATACTAACTAATGTTACAATTAAAATAAACTAATATTTTAAACTTTTAAAACTAAAGGGGAAAAGCATTATGGACTTATTTTGGGAAGAGCACTTTCAGCCAAGTGTATCTGCAATTCCAAAAGTAGCAGTCAGAAAGAGTAGGATTTTTCTGGTGCCCACAGAAATATGAAATATGTGTCAGAATGCAGGTAAAATGGAACAGGGGAACCCCCAAGGAGTTCAGTCACAAATTTAATTAAACCATTATTTTTGTAAACAAGCGTCATCGGCATGGAAGTATGCCCTCTGGAATGGGGGCCGAAGCATGAAGGGTCCTACGAATCTTTAGCACATCTGGCACGTAAATACCTTGCAATGCCGGCTACAAAAGTGCCATGTGAATGACTGTTCTCACTTTCTGGTGACATTGTAAATAAGAAGTGAGCAGAATTATCTCCTGTAAACGTAAACAAACTTGTTTTTCTGAGTGATTGGCTGAATAAGAAGTAGGACAGAGTGGACTTGCAGGCTCTGAAGTTTTACATTGTTTTGTTTTTGACTGCAGTTATGTAACAACAAAAGCTACATTTGTAAATTGCACTTTCACAACAAAGAGATAGCACTACAGTACTTGTATGAGGTGAATTGAAAAATACTATTTCTTTTGGTTATCATTTTTACAATGCAAATATTTGTAATAAACAATATACACTGATTTCAATGACAACACAGAATACCATATGAAAATGTAGAAAAAATCCAAAATATTTAATAAATTTCAATTGGTATTCTATTGTTTAACAGTGCGATTAAAACTGCGATTAATGGTGATTAATTTTTTTTTGAGTTAATTGCATGAGTTAACTGCGATTAATTGACAGCCCTAGATATAATATTAACCAATAGAAATTCAAGGATTACAAGAAAATAAAACAGCATGCACATTCTCCATCTGATTTTTTAAGGTTCATTGAATAACAGCATATTTTATATTTATTTAAATTTAAAGTTTGTCATGAACTTTAAGAAATTTAATCTCTTCCTTCCATGTTGAACTGAGATGGGAGTATTTATTTGGAAGTTTAAAGAAAGCCAGAGTGGACAAGACAGGAAAAAAATTACAGAGTTTACCTGTATATATGAAAGATGACAGTGGGTAGCGAAGACCAAGTGTGTCTTCAGTAAAGGAATCCACAAAATCCTCCAACATCATTAACCCAAAATCTTTCCCACGATGTCTCTTTCTCACAAACATTGTGTCCAGCACTGGAAGCTGATAACTTTGGGTAAGATAGGAGCTACATAGGCTTCCTGAAATCATGGAAAAACCATACATCAGTATTTCATCATTGATTTGTCACAGTTTTAGATCATCAGCAACATATAGGGGCTTGGCTTTTACTGTATCCTGATGATAATAGATGTACTGCACACGTAGCAGCCACATTCAGTCACTCACTGGCTCGCTGGCCCAACTTTGTATTTTTGCAGCTTTACAGATGTAAGAAAGCTTGTCTGGTATAGTGGCCTACTGCTACACGATAAAGAATGGAAGGCTACAGATGAGAAGGTAGTGGGGGGAAAGGCACACTTTGGAATCCTGCTGAGCTATTTCTTGGGGAAATCTGGAAAAGAGAATGCAGTGAAAAGATGGAAGAAAAAGCCAAAAGGCTCAATCCAAATATATTCTCTTTACATAGATTAAAAAACTGTTTAAAAACAAACCCATAATTATGGAAGTCAGCTCTCATTTAGGAACTGAAACACAAATCATTATCCCCCCCAACTTTTTACAGAACATCAATAATGCTGAAGTCAAGGCAAAATTTTACAAGAAGGGATTTTTCCATTCATAGCATAGCATGGATTACAAATAATAATTATAATTAAAAACAGGTGCACTGTGACACAACACAGCAATTTAAGTATTGAAGAATTCCTGAATGGTAACCATGAACTCACTGGTAGAGTGTAGTGGGGTAGACACCCGCTCCGGCCCAGAAGGGTTTAAGATAGCCCTGGGAGAGGGGCTGGGGCAGGGGAAGAGCTGGGCTGATTGGCAGAGCAGCCGCAGCTGGGGGCCTCGCCCCAAACAGACCCAGTGGGCCTTGTAAAAGCCAGGGAAGCCAGGAGCAGAAAGACACTCTCTCTCTAGTTCTGAGAGAGAGGGACCTAAGCAGAGCACCTAGATTGGAGCGGGGCTAGGGAAGGGCCTGAGGAGCTCCAGCCAGGAAAGCCCCAGGCTGTGGCCTAGCATTAGGCCCAACAGGTACTGCGGTTGCAGGGGACAGCCCAAGGTTAGACAGAGGCAGCAGGTCCAAACCCAACCTTGCCTCTGATGAGTGGCTCATACTGCAGTCTGCCCCAGGGTGCGGGGGCTAGCTGGTGACTGGCAGGAGCCTAAAACTGAGGCGAGGTATGGATAGTGGGTGCAAGGTTCCCCTGGGAGGGGGAGACCCAGAACTGTGGGGTACTGCCAGTGGGCAGCAGCCAGTGAAAGGGGCACCAGGCACCACTGGGAGGGACATGGGAGCCAGCAGCAAGGTGAGACACCAGCCTGAAGAGGGCCCCCTAGAGGCTGGAACGCTAATTCCCTGAGATGACCAGCAGGAGGTACCGCCGGTGAGTCTGCGCCCAGTTACATAGAGTAATAAATGTTATTTATCTGGATTTGTATTACAGTGGTAAATACTGGCCCCAAGGTGGGACTGGAACTCCACAGTGCTAGGCCCTGTGCACACAAAGAAAAGAAAGCCCCTACCCTAAAGAGTTTACAATCCAAATAAAATAATAATACACATCTCATATATAGCACTCATCACAGACATTAACTAATTAGTCCTCACAATACTTTTGTGAGGTCAATTGCTATTCTCATTTGCCAAGCAAGAAAAACTCAGGCAAGAGAGATTAAGTCATTTGTCTAAGGTTACGCAGTAAATCCACATCCAAGATGAAATTAGAAAAAAACCCAGTCCTGTGGTCTGACCACTGGACTACATCTCAGTCTATCGCCGCAGAAAGGAGGGGGGGGGGAACCCATGAAGTATAACAGTATTTCACATACAAATAGTCTTGGATGTTTATTATCTCCGGATTAGTAAATGATAGAACATGAAAAGTAAGTGTACTTGCATGATCTAATTGCCACAACGTATATGGAACAAATATTTATTATAAACACTCCTCCCTCACTCAGAATGTAATAAAATCAGTTGTAACAGAAACTAGAATAAAGTATTAACATTTCAACCCAGAAGTCATTTTTGTGATCATTGTGGCGGCTTAAATTTTAGCGTGAATATTGCTCCATTAGGACCTGAACAGTTTCATAGCTATGTTCACAGACACAGTATTGATAAACAAAACAAAGACATGCCATCTGCCAATTACCTTCCACACAGGAATTACCATACTGGAACAGCTCAATAGCCCATCTGGCCCAATATCATGTTTCTGATAGTGGACAAGGCCAGATGCTTCAGAGGAAGGCATAAAACCCTTCTTGTGCACTTAGCTGTACAACAGTTGCAATTCACCACAAATTTCCCTGAAGTTAATTCAAAAACCTTCTACTGAGACGAGGATAAAGTTAGGATGTCAGATCATACCACTTTGGCCCAAAATTAGATATGCTATTATTTAAGGAGGGCTGTCAGTGTGCTCAACAAATTATTTACAATTAAGTTAGATTTAATCCAGCAAAAGTGAAAAATGCAATCAAGTTTTGTAACAATCAGAATTTATAATGTATATTTAAGCAGTGAGAAGAAATGAGAGAACTATCTATAAAGCAATGTTAATGACATGGAAACATGCTACTTAAATTGTAAGCTCCTTGGACCAATCATTTTGTTCTATGTTTGTATAGCACCTAGCAAAATGGGGTCATGGTCTGTGACTGGGGTCCTAGGCACTAGCACAATACACACAAATAAAGAACAGCGGTAATGAGACCTGACCCTGCAGCCACCCTGAGATCAACTAGGGTTCTGCACACAGGGGAATTGCAGGATCAGACCCTAAATGTGCACAATACAGCATTAATGTTTGTAACTTCCACAGTCTGGGTGAATTTCACCTTCACCAAATTGGTCTGACCATATCCAAAATATATTAGACTGTGCACAAAATATTGTCTCCTATGACGCACATATGTCTTTATGCAGCACTACTGTACATCTTCAGTGTTAAAAGGGTAGAACACTGGACAAAATTTTTGCCTCTTGAGTTATGGGGATATAAGAAGAAGCTACTTACCTTTGTAATTGGAGGTTCTTGTGGTCCCTATCTGTATTCCACTGTGAGGTATGCAGGTGCTCCATGCACCCAGAGCCGGAGAATTCTGAAAGCTGTACCTGTCAGTCTGGCATGCACCTTCACTCTCCTCATGTCTCCAACAGAAGAGATTGTAGTAGGGCAGACTGATTGCCTCTCCAGTTCCTTCTCTACCATGAATCAAAAGATGATTCAAAGCAGCAGGGAAGAAGAGCGGGTACTGGAATATAGATCGGGACCAAATATCTTGAAGGACCTCTAGTTACGAAGGTAAGTAACTTCCTCTTTGAGTACTGGTCCCTATATGTATTCCAACATGGGTGAGTGCAAACAGTACTCAAGCAGAACGAGGGTATGAGGATACAGATGGCAGAGCAGACCAAGGACTGCCCTTCCAAAAGGATGTATCAGCATAGGAATCTTGTACTAAACATAACGCCTCGCAGACGTGTTGATAGAACGCCATGTAGCTGCTTTGCAAATATCATATAGAGGTACTTCTTGAAGCGATGCCATAGACGTCACTTGTGCTCTTGTGGAATGAACCCTTGCCCCATGAGTGAGAGGGAGAGAGAACAAAATACAGCCTGAGATATATTTCGAGATTCTTTGAGAGGTTATAGCTTGACCCTGAACACTTTCTGCTACAGTGACAAACAGTTTAGGAGATTTCGGATTGGACTCTCGAGATATCGAGTGCCTTGTGCTGTGTGGTTGCCAATATGAGCTACCTAATCTAACAAGGAGGTATCTGTAATGATCATCCGATCCAGTAAGGAGGAAAGGAATGGCATGCCAATGCATTCTTGGCATAGAGTCTTCCACCACAGCAGAAATGATATTAATTTGAAGGGTGTGAACAGTTACTATTGTGTTCATGGATGCTGATTTGGTGAGCACACTGTTCGAAGCCACGCTTCCAGACCAACTGACAATGGATGGTACCAGAGACACTACTGTCGCCAAACTGTGGTCTGGTACCAACAGAGCCCTAGATTTGTGGGCTTTCTTGTCATGCCCCTGAAACTTAGGACGTTCTAAATTCTCTTGAATTGAGCTAGAAAACTTGCTCAATTTAGGCAGGGCTCTATTCAACTTCTTCTAAGTGGATTTGGAGGAGGATTTACTCTTTTATATTTATGAAAACGCTCCCTGTCCTCCTGACAAGATGACACCAAGAGATCTGTGGGGGTCGACTCCCTCACTCCTGAGTCGGCCCCAGTGGCATGAGACACACACCTTACTAAGTCAGGCTGAAGTATGGGAGTGGTCCCCTGGCCTAGGTACGACGGCAGCCTCAAGGCCTTTTCCATTAGGTACTTCTTAAGATGAAGTTCCCACCCTTCTTGGGGAACAAGCAGCAGACACTGCACCTTGCCACGATATGGGTTTCGCCGTGGCACTACAGGCATTGTTGGTGGTGTGACAAAGTTCCTGCTCTACCTTGGTGGGTCTTGCGCTTATTGGCAGATTTGCTCGCCTTGGAGCCTCACGGCAGCCCTCAGCTTGGCTGTTTTTTTTCCTGAATTCACAATCCAGGTAGACTCCTCCTGTGTCTGACCAGGAGTTGGGGGGAACCCGGGCCCGTCCTCTACTCCGGGTTCCAGCCCAGGGCCCTGTGGAATGCAGCTGTCTAGAGTGCCTCCTGGAACAGCTGTGTGACAGCTACAACTCCCTGGGCTACTTCCCCATGGCCTCCTCCCAACACCTTCTTTATCCTCACCAGAGGACCTTCCTCCTGGTGTCTGATAAT
This sequence comes from Eretmochelys imbricata, assembly GCF_965152235.1. NCBI lineage: Eukaryota > Metazoa > Chordata > Testudines > Cheloniidae > Eretmochelys > Eretmochelys imbricata. The sequence continues at coordinate 48,356,838 of NC_135576.1, read as the reverse complement.
GCTTGTACACCTCAGTCCTCCAACAGTCCGCGTTCTCACTTTCAGCTCCTAGTGCCTCTTGCTCCCAGCTTCTCACACGCACACCACAAACTGAAGTGAGCTCCTTTTTAAAACCCAGGTGCCCTGATTAGCCTGCCTTAATTGATTCTAGCAGCTTCTTGATTGGCTGCAGGTGTTCTAATCAGCCTGTCTTAATGGTCTCCAGAAGGTTCCTGATTGTTCTGGAACCTTCCCTGTTACCTTACCCAGGGAAAAAGGGACCTACTTAGCCTGGGGCTAATGTATCTGCCTTCTATTACTCTCCTATAGACATCTGGCCCGACCCTGTCACAATGGTCATTGCTGACTAAGAAGGATTGTGTGCAGGAAGCAAAAATTTTGAAACCTAGAATCCTGGGCATAGTGCAGTACCCATAATGACTACTAAAAAGATTATGGGCAAAATTAAAAAAAAAAAAAAAAAAAAAAAAAAGCATAAGTGATTTCAGAGCCTAAAGTCACTTTTGAAAATTTTACCCAAAACCTTGCCTGCTCTAAGAATTCAAGAAAAGGTTGATGTCTCAATCACACACATTAGTGCACCTTAAAAGTTCTGATAAAGGAGTTTGGTTTTCCATTGCTTTATTTAAAAAAAAAAAATTATTTTTACCTGCAGGTTTAACAGAATAGAACCCAATGGCCTCTCCTTTTTTCCACAGAATCTTAGCATAGTCATTGCTGCTGTGACAGAGGAAGGGGATCTCATTTCGCTCAATTTCTTGTTTGCGATAAATAATTCGATTCAGAACATACAGAACCACCCTCTCTCCAAGAGTCTTCACCTATGGAAACATGTAACTACATTTAAATGTGCAACAGTTAAAAGGCAAACATCAATTTAGTTGAAGCTTAGATGTTAGGGGGCTTATTTTCCGAGGTGCTGACTATCCATAACTCCAGCTGATGTCAGCAGGAGCTGCGAATGACGAGCACTTCTGAAAGACCAGGCCTAACATTTTTTGAGGGGTGAAGAGAGCTCAGATGCCATGGTGACACAGTGTATAAAATCAGAGATTAGATAAAATGCACTGCACACCTTAATATTAAAAACGTGTTTTGATGACTTAAAGGCTTTATTTTTGTTTTTTAAATTTAAATGAACACAGTATTTTGGGATTTTAAGAAACATTCGCCAAATACAACAGCACTGTGTCAGTTAGTCTTAGTCTTCCCAGGCTAGCTGGAGTTTGGAGTGCTACAAAGGACATGTGCTCAGATCTTCTGGGAAGGCCCGCATAACATATTTCTCCATCATTATTGGATGTAGAGGTATAGCACTCACACAGAAATGTCAGAGTTAGATTTACCTGTGCCCTGCCCCCCTCCCATTAAGGACCGAAGGTCTGCTGAAGGAGCCAAAGGGGATAGCACTGGTTGCAGCAGTAAAGTTGTGTGTGCTCTAAAAGAACTGAGCAGCAATGGGGCTTCTGCAAAAGCTGTGTTTCTTTGTTTAACTAAATTTTATTAAACTCCAGTTTGGAACAGTCTCTGATGTAGGAATGTAACACTTAACAAGCACAGACAGGAGAAGCTGAATGCAATGATCTGACCATCTTGAGGCCTTGTCTACGCTACAAAATTACTCCGATTTTACAGAAGTCGATTTTTGGGAACAGATCGTATAAAGTCGAGTGCATGCATCCACACTAAGCACGTTAATCGGCGGGGTGCGTCCACAGGACCGTGGCAAGTGCTGACATTCCGAGCGGTGCACTGTGAGTAGCTAATCCCACAGTTCCCGCAGTCCCCGCTGCCCATTGGAATTCTGGGCTGAGCTCCCAATGCCTGATGGGGCCAAAAATTTGTTGCAGGTGGTTATGGGTAAGTGTCGTCAGTCAACGTTCCCTCTGTGAAAGCAATGGCAGACAATCATTTCACACCCTTTTCCCTGGATTGCCCGAGCAGAGGCCATAGCACGCCAAACATGGAGCCCGTTCAGCTCACCGCAGCAGTTATGGCCATTGTAAACACCTCGCGCAGTATCCTGCAGTTTATGCAGAACCAGAACCTGAAAAAACAGGCAAGGAGGCGATGGCGGCACAGTGACGAGAGTGATGAGGACATGGACACAGATTTCTCTAAAACCATGGTCCCCGCAATTTGGAGATCATGGTGTTAATGGGGCAGGCTCATGCCGTGGAACGCCGATTCTGGGCCCGGGAAACAAGCACAGAGTGGTGGGACCGCATAGCGTTGCAGGTTTGGGACGATTCCCAGTGGCTGCGAAACTTTCGCATGCATAAGGGCACTTCCATGGAACTTTGTGATTTGCTTTCCCCTGCCCTGAAGCGCAAGAATACCAAGATGAGCAGCCTCACAGTTGAGAAGCGAGTGGCAATAGCCCTGTGGAAGCTTGCAACGCCAGACAGCTACCGGTCAGTCGGGAATCAATTTGGAGTGGGCAAATCTACTGTGGGGGTTGCTGTGATACAAGTAGCCAACGCAATCATTGAGCTGCTGCTATCAAAGGTAGTGACTCTGGGAAATGTGCAGGTCATAATAGATGGCTTTGCTGCAATGGGATTCCCTAACTGTGGTGGGGCAATATACAGAACGCATACCCCTATCTTGGGACCAGACCACGAGGGCAGCCAGTACATAACCTCAATGGGTACTTTTCAGTGGTGATGCAAGCACTAGTGGATCACAAGGGACGTTTCACCAACATCAATGTGGGATGGCTGGGAAAGGTACATGACGCTCACATCTTCAGAAACTCTGGTCTGTTTCAAAAGCTGCAGAAAGGGACTTTATTCCCAGACCAGAAAATAACCGTTGGGGATGTTGAAATGCCTATAGTTATCCTTGGGGACCCAGCCTACTCCCTAATGCCCTGGCTCATGAAGCTGTACACAGGCAGCCTGGACAGTAGTCAGGAGCTGTTCAACTACAGGCTGAGCAAGTGCAGAATGGTGGTAGAATGTGCATTTGGATGTTTAAAAGCGCGCTGGCGCAGTTTACTGACTCGCTTAGACCTCAGCGAAACCAATATTCCCACTGTTATTGCTGCTTGCTGTGTGCTCCACAATCTCTGAGAGAGTAAGGGGGAAACATTTATGGCGGGGTGGGAGGTTGAGGCAAATCGCCTAGCCGCTGAATATGCACAGCCAGACAGCAGGGCGATTAGAAGAGCACAGCAGGAAGCCCTGTGCATCAGAGAAGCTTTGAAAACCAGTTTCATGACTGGCCAGGGTACCGTGTGACGCTTCGATTGGTTTCTCCTTGATGAAAACCCGCCCCCTTGGTTGACTCCAATTCCCTGTAAGCCACCCGCCCTCCCCCCTTCGATCACAGCTTGCCTGCAAAGGAAAAAGTCACTATGTATTCTTTATTAATTGATTATAAAAATAGGGAGATAACTCACAAGGTAGCCTGGGTGGGGTGTGGGAGGAGGGTAGGAGGGAAGGAAAAGGCCACTTCAAAACCTATTGAATGACAGCCTTCTGTTGCTTGGGCTGTCCACCGGGGTGGAATGGTTGGGTGCCCACAGCATCCCCCACCCGCGCATTCTTGGGCGTCTGGGTGAGGAGGCTATGGAACTTGGGGAGGAGGAAGGGCGGTTAAACAGGGGCTGCAGCGGCAGTCTGTGATCCTGCTACCATTCATGAACCTCCACCAGATGCCAGAGCCTGTCCGTTTGATCCCGCAGTAGCCCCAGCGTTGCGTCCTTCCTTCTCTGATCTTCCTGCCGCCATCTCTCCTCTCGATCGTCCCTCCTGTCCTCACATTCATTGGCTGCTTTCCTGTACTGTGCTACTGTGTCTCTCCACACATTCTGCTGAGCTCTGTCAGTGCCGGACAACTGCATGAGCTCAGAGAACATTTCATCACACGTGTGTTTTTTTTCGCCGCCTTATCTGAGATAGCCTTTGGGACGGAGGAGGGAAGCTTGAAACATTTGCAGCTGCGGGAGGAAAAAAAGGGAGTGAAGTATTTAAAAAGACACATTTTACAGAACAATGGCTATACTCTTTCATGGTGAACACTACTATTCACATTAGATAGCACATGTGATTTCGGTACAAGGTCGCATTTCGCATTTTATATTGAGTGCCTGCGGCTTTGGTTAGAGATCACACACGCAGGGCCGGGCAACAGAATTCAGCTTGCAGGCGGCCATGGTAAGCCATAGTCTTTCGGCTTCTGCAACCTTCGTAAGAGCAGCGCCCCCCTTTCCCATACCAAGCAAAGCCCGTTGAGTTGACAATTTAGTTCTGTGGTTTTCATGCAGCAGCAGAAACCAAACTAACCCCCCCAATCCAATTCTCTGGGATGATCGCTTTACCCTCCCCCCCACCACGTGGCTGGTATCAGGGAAGATCACTGCTAGCCAAACGTGAACAGCTCAGCACCAATGCATCCCCCTCCGCCCCCCACTAGGCTAACTACGGGGAGGATTTCTTTTCAGCCACAGGCAAACAGCCTAGTAGGAATGGCCACCTCTGAATGTCCCCTTAATCAAATTCCCCTATTTCAACCAGGTTACCATGAACGATATCACAGAATAAGGCTGCTCTCCCCAGAAACCTTCTGCAAAGGCTTTTAGAGTACCTCCAGAAGAGCTTCATGGAGATGTCCCTGGAGGATTTCCGCTCTATCCCCAGACATGTTAACAGACTTTTCCAGTAGCTGTACTAACCACAAATGCATCCCAAACCTCAGGGCAAATTAATCATTAAAAAACACTTGCTTTTAAAACATGTATTATATTTAAAAAGGTACACTCACCAGAGGTCCCTTCTCCGGCTTGGTTGGGTTGGGAGGGTATTTCAGTCAAGGTGATAAAAAGATCCTGGCTGTCAGAGAGAACGATGTGCTGTGTGCTCTCCTCAAGCTCATCCTCCTCATCTTCTCTGTCCGCAAAATCCTCTGGCATGGCGGAGAGTAACCCATCATCAGTGGCATAGCCAGGTGGAGAAAACAGGGGGAGTGAAGATAAAAAGGCACCACCCGTTTGTACTCACCCAGCGGCGCTCTGGTCGTCAGCGGCAGTTCGGCGTCGGGTCCTTCACTTGCTCCAGTCTTTGGTGGCACGGAAGGACCCCCCACTGTTGAAATGCCGCTGAAGACCGGAGCGAGTGAAGGACCTGATGCCAAAGTGCTGCTGAAAACCCGGAGCGCTGCCCGCCCCGCCGCCGAAGACCCGGAGTGCTGCCAGGCGAGTAAAAATTAAAATGGCACCAAAAAAGTAAAAAAGTGCCACTTCTGCTCGGTGGGAGAGCAGCCGCTGTTCCACTCCCCCCCAGCTACACTACTGCCCATCATCAGAGTCCACGGACAGGGGTGGGGTAGTGGTGGCAGCACCCCCTAGAATTGCATGCAGCTCAGTATAGAAGCGGCATGTCTGGGGCTCTGTCCCCGAGCGTCCCTTTGATTCTTTGGTTTTCTGGTACGCTTGTCTGAGCTCCTTAAGTGTCACGCAGCACTGTGTTGCGTCCCTGCTGTAGCCTCTGTCCCTCATGGCCTTGGAGATTTTTTTAAATGTTTTGGCATTTCGTCTTTTGGAACATAGTTCTGATAACACGGATTCATCTCCCCATACAGCGATCAGATCCAGTACCTCCCATTCGGTCCATGCTGGAGCTCTTTTTCGATTCTGGGACTGCATGGTCACCTGTGCTGATGAGCTCACCTGGCCAAACAGGAAATGAGATTCAAAAGTTCCCGGAGCTTTTCCTGTACACCTGGCCAGTGCATCAGAGTTCAGAGCGCTGTCTAGAGTGGTCACAATGGTGCACTGTGGGTTAGCTCCCAGAGGCCAATACCGTCGAATTGTGTCCACCCTAACCCTAATTTGAAACAGCGATGTCAATTTCAGCACTAATCCCCTCGTTGGGGAGAAGTACAGAAATCGATTTTAAGAGCCCTTTTTATGTTGACAAAAATGGCTTCGTTGTGTGGACGGGTGCATGGTTAATTTGATTTAACGCTCCTAAATTCGACAAACTCGTAGAGTAGACCAGGCCTGAGAGATGAACCTACAGGAAACTGCTGTAGACTATTCCAGGAAAAGCTGCCAGGGAAGATTTAATTGTTTGCAAGCATTATGGCTGGCAAAGAATTAGAGGACCTTCACAGGGAGGTAGACTTTTATACCAGCCAAAGGATGAGCATTTAAGAGAAGTTTGTGACTCTTTGAGCATTTCTGGAACAAGTTACTGTGAAAATGCAGCAAAAAAACCCATTTTGCTTAGGGTGAACATACATCCCATTTTGGCCAGCACAGTCCCTTTTTTAAGCTCTGTCCTGATCGTCCCAATTTTTTTGGCAAAATTTTTTTTGCTCTTAATCAGTTGGCAAGAGCAAATGGGACAAATGCCCAGTTTTGTCAAAAAAGTGGGGTGCAGAGGTACATGCAAGGGGCCAAGCAGTGATACCAGCCCCAGGCAGGGGGGCAAGTAGGGCTCGGGCGAGCAGTGATAACAGCCCAACCTCGCGCAGGGGTCAGGCAGGTCTCAGGTGAGCCGCAACGCTGACATCAGCCCCATGCGGGGAGGGGAGCTCAGACGAGTGGCTTTGGGGGTGGGGACAGGAAGGACTCAGGCTAGCCCCATGCCATATCCCATTTTCACTTTGGGAAATACGGTCACCCTAATTTTGCTTTAATCAAATCTATAATAAGCTTAAATGCACAGGAAGAGTTGAAAGATCAAGGATTGTATACACTGCTGGGATTAAAAGATAAGCTTTTATATCTCATTGCTATAGCAAAGCAGCAAACTGGAACATTTGAACTAGAGAGAGTGCAGAACCAGTATGCTGAAAAATAAAGATATTTCTGAAACTGTATTTCAAGCTGTGTGAAAAATTAAAAGCCAAACGTCTATGGAAAATTTGTCACTCCCAACTCAGAAAACAGACCCAATTTTAAAGAAAGACTTTAAAACAACGGGACAGAGTGGGAACTCCCACCAAAAGGGCAGGTTTAAGCCTAACTAGTCTGGTTTATTAAATTGAAAGTGGGATTCAAAAGGGGGTACACTGACGCAGAGATCACAGAAGCTGTAATCAGGGCAGTTTGACCAGGACTGAGCCTCAGCTAATCTGAGCCTGCCAAAATGGAGGTGTACCTTAAAATCCTATTACCAGGAAAAAGGTGCAACTGAACTTTACCTAAAAAGAAAAGGAGTACTTGTGGCACCTTAGAGACTAACAAATTTATTTGAGTATAAGCTTTTATGAGCTACAGCTCACTTCATTGGATGCATTCAGTGGAAAATACAGTAGGGGGATTTTATATACACAGAGAAAATGAAACAATGGGTGTTACCATACACACTGTAACAAAAGTGATCAGGTTAGGTGAGCTATTACCAGCGGGGGGTGGGGGGGGTTATCTTTTGGAGTGATAATCAAGGTGGGCCATATCCAGCAGTTGACAAGAACGTGTGAGGAACAGTAGGGGAGGAAATAAACATGGGGAAATAGTTTTACTATTGACACTAAACTGGGAGGAGAGGTAGATACACTGGAGGGCAGAGATAGGATACAGAGGGACCTAGACAAATTAGAGGATTGGGCCAAAAGAAATCTGATGAGGTTCAACAAGGACAAGTGCAGAGTCCTGCACTTAGGATGGAAGAATCCCATGCACCGCTACAGACTAGGGACCGAATGGCTCGGCAGCAGTTCTGCAGAAAAGGACCTTGTGGTTACAGTGGACAAGAAGCTGGATGTGAGTCAACAGTGTGCCCTTGTTGCCAAGAAGGCCAATGGCATTTTGGGATGTATACGTAGGGGCATTGCCAGCAGATCGAGGGACGTGATCATTCCCCTCTATTCGACATTGGTGAGGCCTCATCTGGAGTACTGTGTCCAGTTTTGGGCCCCACACTACAAGAAGGATGTGGAAATATTGGAAAACGTCCAGCGGAGGGCAACAAAAAATGATTAGGGGACTGGAACACATGACTTATAAGGAGAGGCTGAGGGAACTGGGATTGTTTAGTCTGCGGAAGAGAAGAATGAGGGGGGATTTGATAGCTGGTTTCAACTACCTGAAAGGCGGTTCCTAAGAGGATGGCTCTAGACTGTTCTCAGTGGTAGCTGATGACAGAACATGGAATAATGGTCTCAAGTTGCAGTGGGGGAGGTTTAGGTTGGATATTAGGAAAAACTTTTTCACTAGGAGGGTGGTGAAACACTGGAGTGCATTACCTAGGGAGGTGGTGGAATGTCCTTCCTTAGATATTTTTAAGGTCAGACTTGACAAAGCCCTGGCTGGGATGATTTAGTTGGGGACTGGTCCTGCTTTGAGCAGAGGGTTGGACTAGATGATCTCATGAGGTCCCTTCCAACTCTGATATTCTGTGATTCTATACTTCGTGTAATGACCCATCCACTCCCAGTCTTTATTCAAGCCTAAGTTAATGGTGTCCAGTTTGCAAATTAATTCCAATTCAGCAGTCTCTCATTGGACTCTGTTTTTGAAGTCTTTTTGTTGAAGAATTGCCACTTTTAGGTCTGTAATCGAGTGACAAGAGAGATTGAAGTGTTCTCCAACTGGTTTTGAATGTTGTTATTCTTGACGTCTGATTTGTGTCCATTTATTCTTTTATGTAGAGACTGTCCGGTTTGGCCAATGTACATGGCAGAGGGGCATTGCTGGCACATGATGACATATCACATTGGTAGCTGTGCAGGTGAACGAGCCTCTGATAGTGTGGCTGATGTGATTAGGCCCTATGATGGTGTCCCCTGAATAGATATGTGGACACAGTTAGCAACGGCCTTTTTGCAAGGATAGGTTCCTGGGTTAGTGTTTTTGTTGTGTGGTTGCTGGTGAGTATTTGCTTCAGGTTGGGGGACTGTCTGTAAGCAAGGACTGGCCTGTCTCCCAAGTTCTGTGAGAGTGATGGGTCATCCTTCCGGATAGGTTGTAGATCCTTGATGATGCACTCGAGAGGTTTTAGTTGGGGGCTGAAGGTGACTGCTAGTGGTGTTCTGTTACTTTCTTTGTTGGGCCTGTCCTGTAGTAGGTGACTTCTGGGTACTCTTCTGGCTCTGTCAATCTGTTTCTTCACTTCAGCAGGTGGGCACTGTAGTTGTAAGAATGCTGATAGAGATCTTGTAGGTGTTTGTCTCTGTCTGAGGGGTTGGAGCAAATGCGGTTGTATCGCAGAGCTTGGCTGTAGACAAGGGATCGTGTGGTGTGGTCGGGGTGAAAGCTGGAGGCGTGTAGGTAAGTATAGCACTCAGTAGGTTTCTGGTATAGGGTGGTGTTTATGTGACCATCGCTCATTAGCACTGTAGTGTCCAGGAAGTGGATCTCTTGTGTGGACTGGTCCAGGCTGAGGTTGATGGTGGGATGGAAATTGTTGAAATGATGGTGGGATTCCTCAAGGGCTTCTTTTCCATGGGTCCAGATGATGAAGATGTCATCAATGTCATGCAAGTAGAGTAGGGGCATTAGGGGACGAGAGCTGAGGAAGCGTTGTTCTAGGCCAGCCATAAAAATGTTGGCATACTGTGGGGCCATGCGGGTACCCATAGCAGTGCCGTTGATTTGAAGGTATACATTGTCCCCAAATGTGAAATAGTTATGGGTGAGGACAAAGTCACAAAGTTCAGCCACCAGGTTTGCCATGACATTATCGGAGATACTGTTCCTGACGGCTTGTAGTTCATCTTTGTGTGGAATGGTGGTGTAGAAGGCTTCTACATCCGTAGTGGCTAGGATGGTGTTTTCAGGAAGATCATCGATGGATTGTAGTTTCCTCAGGAAGTCAGTGGTGTCTTGAACATAGCTAGGACTACTGGTAGTGTAGGGCCTGAGGAGGGAGTCTCCATAACCAGACAATCCTGCTGACAAGGTGCCAATGCCTGAGATGATGGGGCATCCAAGATTTCCAGGTTTATGGGTCTTGGGTAGCAGATAGAATAACCCTGCTCGAGGTTCTAGGCGCATGTCTGTGCGGATTTGCTCTTGTGCTTTTTTCAGGGAGTTTCTTGAGTAGATGGTGTAGTTTCTTTTGGTAACCCTCAGTGGGATCAGAGGGTAATGCCTTGCAGAATGTGGTGTTGAAGATATCATCCTATTCTTATACAACACAAGTTTCTCTATTCAGTCCTGACAGGATTGCAGAATGTCAACATTTGGACTGTGATGCAGCCTTATTTAAAAGATAATCAGGTTGCAGATGAGACCTTGTTTGAGAAGCTGCACACTGCTGCAAGGCAGAGAAACCACTGATGAGGTAGAGAAACAGCACAGGAGCATGTACTAAGGCAGTAGCATGTAATTCTGTGCAATCACCCTACACTGACCACCAGTCACAGAGTAAAGTGGCACCTCCTCCTCGGGTACAAGGAGTCTCCACACATGACCCATTTACAAATCAGAAAAAGGAACTTTAGGCTAATATTGATTAAATCAAAGGTGTGAAAGCCAAAATTAACATATTAAAGCAACCTGCCCAGGAGTGGGACAAAATAACTGATAATGTCATTGGGGCGGGGGAGTGAGAGAATCTTTTCTTAGACCCAACTGCCATTGCTGAGAGAGACAAACTTTTCGCTCACACAGCTCGAAAGCTTGATTCTCTCTCACACAGAAGTTGGTCCAATAAAAGATATTACCTCACTCACATAGTCTCTCTAATAAATATCCTGGGACCGACCCAGCTACAACAACCCTGCATACAATGAACAGTATGAGCAGACAAGCAATCCCAGAGAAGAGAATGTGCTAGCTGCAGGCAATCTGGCACAGGCAGTACCTGTGACCGCTGTTACAGATGTAGAAGTAAAGAACACTACCAGTCAGGATGTCATGCAGGAAAATCACAAGAGAGCAGAGACAAAGCTGACACAACATGGGATTTATCAGGAGCAGGTGGCCTACCTTTGTTATCTAACACCCAAGCAGCAAACCAGAGTAGCTAATTTAGTTGGAAAGAGATGTTTGGTTTGATGTTTCCTCAATAAAGTACACTGGAACACAGGTGTGCATGATCTCAAGTCAGTGGGTAGAAGACAATCTCCCAGAGACACACCTCAAGCTTGAAGAGTTATTGGAAATAGAAGATAGGCTTGATTTTAAAGCTATCAATGGAACTCAAATCCCTTACAAAGGATGGACTCCACTTCCAATTAAGCAAAGATGATGACATCTTGACTGTTCCTGTGCTGGTCAGTCCACATAAATTGGAGAACTTGATCAGGGGCTACAATGTTATTAAGGAGACAATCAAATGCCAGTGCTGCAGTTCCCCTGCAGTTAGTGAGGCACCAGCCTCATTAACATATGACATGGGAATTGTCTCATGTTGGCATGGCAAAAGTGGAAGCTCTTGTGAACTTCATCGGAAACAGTTCAGACAATCTGTAGATGGCTAAAATGGGGAGAAGGGATGTAATCACTAATGTAACATGTTGGGCTCATGTAAGCCCAGATACTGAAAGTTTAATAGCAATATTTGAGCCAGATGCTGCTGCTCAGTGGCCTGAAGATTTGGACATAAAGGAAATACTAATCACATTACCAAAAGGATCATTTTGCCAGATAAATATCTTGGAAGTAACCTATAAAACTATATCATCATTTTGAAAAGACAAATTGCTGGGTAATTTATAGCAGATTAAATCTGAAATACCAGTGGATACTCAGCAGATAAAATTCTTACTAGAGGCACCAGTGTCAAAAGAGAGAGACGGTGATACCAAGAATCAAGGACTAAGGGCAAGTCCACACTTAAAATGCTGCATCGGCACAGCTGCTCCACTGTAGAACTTTAATGAAGACGCTCTGATTCGATGGGAGAGAACTCCCCTGTTAGTGAAGTTAATCCACCTAAGCGAGAGACCTTTTCTTTATAGAAGGCAGTATATGGTAGGTCCACCACGAACACGCTCAGCTCACCGACTCTTCTGGCTGACATTATGGTTATTAGAAAGGCCACCTTCAAGGACAGATGGGCCATAGAGCATATGGTCCGAGACTCCAAGGAGGGGCAGGTTAGTGAGAGATGACGGAACATAACTGATATTCCACTGAGGTGCGAACTTCACCAATGGTGGACAAGATTTGAGAATCTCCTTCAGAAATCTGTAGTAAAATCTTATTTGACTAAGATGGCCTAATAATTTGAGATCCTGAACCAGAGAGAAATGGAAGAGAAGACCTTTCTCCCTAGAAGGTTGAGTGGCTTGTGTACCTTAGAGGAAGTAGCCTTTGGGTGCTGTTGCTTGGACTGCTCTGCAGCCTCCCGCACTAAAGAGTTAGGTTGTGGGTGAAGGGAAAAAAACACACCTCTCCCCCTTTGGACAGAACAAAGTAACGCTTCTCGGCCCTCTGAGTGGTAGGGGCACAAGAAACAGGAGTGTGCCAAATCATCTCTGCCAGTCCATGATGGCCTTGTTGGGGAGGGCCACTCAACTGGGACCAGAAAACTGCAGAATGTCTTGTAAACTATGCTGAGGCTCCTGGACTTCCTCAAGCTAAATCTATAGCTCTGCATGAGCTCTTGATACTGTTTCAAGTGCTCTGGTGGAGATGGAGTAACTGCTTCAATCAGTGAAGATGATGAGATTGCTCCCAGTACCATTGGACTCTGTGGATCTGGCTCACCTTCCCCTTCCGAACATTCCAATAGGACCAGTTCTGGGTGTCTGAGTGATGGCAAATAGGACTCCTATGCTGATCCTGGGTGTCTAGGGTAGGACTCCGATGCTCCCCAATATAGCCAGTAGGATGGATCAATTGGCAAAGGAGAACCCAATGGCATAGGGTACCACCATTCTCTTGACCAGTCAGATCTGGTGGGAGGCCAGAACCCCAATCTTCTGGAACTCCTATCTTGTGCCACCTCTGCCCAGTGCTGCAGAGACTCCTGTGGGGTCTCAGATTCATTTGAAGATAAAGACTGATTCCTTGTATCTGTCATAACTGACAGTACCAATGGGTGCACCTCAAGGCTGAAAGATGGGATAGGAGAACACTCTGCCTCATTGGGGTAGTCTCTTCCTTAGTATATGAATGTCCCGGAATAGAGACAGTCCTGATAGGAAGGAAAAATGTGGATAGGGAAGAGCAAAGATGTCTCTGGAGAGACATAGGTTTCTGATTGCCCTGGGGTACGAGGAAAGTCCATTGGCAGAGCCTTCAGAACTCGAGCTTCCCTGGTCACCAGGGTGGTCAGCTCCCACCAGGGCCACATCGCTACCGGTATCATATCGGCTTTAGAAGTGGATGGGAGCACCGGTAGCTGTTTATCCCAAGCCTTCACCATCAGATATATCAGGGGTCAGCAACCTTTCAGAAGTGGTATGCCGAGTCTTCATTTATTCACTCTAATTTAAGGTTCCGCATGCCAGTAATACATTTTAACGTTTTTAGAAATTCTTTCTAGAAGTCGATAATATATAACAAAACTATTGTTGTATGTAAAGTAAATAAGGTTTTTAAAATGTTTAAGAAGCTTCATTTAAAATTAAATTAAAATGCAGATCTTATCAGTTTAGTGACAGTTGTGTTAGTCTGTATCAGCAAAAAGAACGAGGAGTACTTGTGGCACCTTAGAGACTAAGGATAAATTTGTTTGTCTCTAAGGTGCCACAAGTACTCCTTGTTCTTTTTAACAGTTCAGTGTGATCCTTGCTTTTCCTTTCTGAGTTTTCCAATGTTTGGCATGTATTTGAATACTTGAAGCTGCACACAGGATTCTGAGTGATTAGTTGTTAACCGGCTCCGAGAGGGACAGAGGACAGATTTCATGTGTGAAAATACCTGTTCACACAGGTATGTGGATCAAAATGCTGAAAGCACTGAAAACGCAATTTTCTTCTAACAGTTAAATTTCACTGGCAGGGATGTCCAGCAGGTCAGAATAGAAGCCCCATGATCTCTCTCAGTAACTTCAAGTGCACTCCGCAGATCTCCAAACTTTGATGGCCGCAATTCTGAGCTTTTTAATTGAATGAGCTGCATTTCAAAATCTTCAACACCCATCCACTGAAATACAAACAAATCCAAGTCGCTTTCGTTGAACTTTTCAAGTTTAATTAGAAAAAGCATTGGGCCAAATGGCTTGAAATCTGTCAAATTCTGATTCCAGTTCTTGCATGTACACTCTAATCTTAACGTCAAATGCAGTGCGCTGTTCCACATGGCATGATAGTGATGTAAGCAGGACTTAAAAATATCCTAGCACAGTGGCGCTGGAACAATTTTTAAGGTGGGGGTGCTGAGCTGCACCCCCTCTTGCTCCTGTCTGCATCCCTCATTACCCCAGGCTGGGGCTAGTGGGCCACAGCTGGGGGCAGCTGCAGAGCCCCAGGCCAGCAGCAGAACTCCCCAGTCCGGTGACCGGGACCCAGGGCCAGCAGTGTGCTGAGCGGGGCCGGCAGATGGAACCCGGGCTGGCAGGGGGCCAGCAGCCAGTACCCCAGACCAGCAACGGAGCTCCTGGGACTGGTGGCCAGGACGCAGGGCCGACAGCGGGCTGAGCGGGGCTGGTGGACAGAATCCCAGCTGGCGGGGGGCCAGTACCCCAGGCCAGCAGCAGAGCACCCAGGACCAGTGGCCAGGACCCGGGCAGTGTGAGTGTCACTGAAAATCAGCCTGTGTGCCACCTTTGGCATGCGTGCCACAGGTTGCCTACCCCTGAGATACATAAACTTGCACGCCTCCTTATCCTGTCAAGAATATTTACTGAGGCCTAAGTTCTTAGTGCCTGTGCACACTGGCTCTCCCAACTTTGATGGTGTTGGGGAAGGATCCTCTCTCTTTGGGGCAGTTGTAGATGAAGATGGCGATGGCTTGTCCTTATGTCTATGAGAGTACCCTTTGCTCATGTGAAGCCTTCTCCTTAGACTTAACACCCTTAGCTTTTGTCCGTAAGCTCATGCTCAAACCAAACACTTGATGAGAGTGATAAACAGAGGGTGGTTCCTGGGCCAGATCTCCTTCTCCATGAGATCTTTTCTGAGTCTCAGTTCCAGACCCTCATAAGTTCTGGGGCAAAGAGAGAGGCAGACGCTGCACTTGGCAGAACTGCGAGCAGTGAGGCAGTGTAGATGTTTACCGCTCGCCGAAAAAGATGGCAGGAAACAGTTTTTGAACCCCTGGGCTGTGGGCGTAATCCCCGACTTCTTGAGGGGGAAAAAGTCGCCCGAAGGGAAGAAAATGGGGAAAAATACAATCCAACTACACTATGTAGACTATAGTATAAAGACTACTAAAATAACTATATACAATATCTTATCGCAATGACGCAGTAACAAAAAAAGGCGCTGAGGAATACTGAAGATTCTGAGGAATCTGAGATTCAGAACATGAGGTGGTAAGAAGGAACTGGAGAGGCATCGGATCACCCCACATTTTATGCCCTGGGCTTGGAGCATGGGGAGAGAAATGGCACACATGCAGGCCAACAGATACGGCTTGCAAAAAATTCCAGACTCAGGCACAGAGTATGCATGCATATCCCACATGAGGAACACACATAGGGACCATCACTCAAAGAAAAACTTGGAGTTACATGGTTATACCATTGATCATTTAAGAACTGTTATTTCATAAGGTATGCGCATCGTTCAGGATTTAAGGTGTTCAGAACTGACTATTCAGTTGGATAGTGGAACTAAAATTGCTGCAAACATTTTCTGTTTAATGTGAAATAAACTGAAGAAAGATACAGAAGCTTCCACCATCAGTACCAGAACTTGTGACAGAGGGATGACTCAAAGAATCACTTGAAAATGACTGTTATGATCTTGTGCATGACTTCTAATAAGTCAAATGGATGAACTGTATTTTAAATTTTGTTAACAGAAATGTTGGGATGACATTACATTTATTCGGGGGTGGGGGAGGCGGGGAAGAGAAGGGTGAGTACAGCTTTCATAAGGGAATGTCAGGGTTAGATTTACTTGGTCCCTGTCCCATTAAGGATTGAAGGTCTGCTGCTCAAGGGATCAAAGGAGATTGCTGCTGCAACCAGAGCTAAGTTGTGTATAGTCCAAAATGACTGCAATGGGGTGTATGCACGCAGTTTTTGTTCGTTTGTTTTTTTTATATACCAAGCTTAATGAAACTCCAGTTTTAAAACTGTCTCTGGTCTTGGAGTGTAACATTGGCAGATTTTGGGATGTGGTGCAGTGTGGCAGAACTAGTTATCATCAAGATTTTCTGTGACGGGAAACAAGGAATTCAACCCCCCTTTACACTGAAAATCCAGAGTCACCATCATCCTGCCCCAAAAGAAGAGACACATCCCCTCTTCCCCCATGCCAAAAGTCTCAGGCACCCTAACCAAGCTTCCCTCATTTCTCCACACACATTTCAATTATGCTTCACACTGAAAGAGATTGTGTGGTCGGGGGAGCTGCATCACATAAAATCAGTTTAAATATAAAAAATAAATTAAACAACAACGCTGCATTGATTCTACTGCACATGGGGGCAGCAAAGAGGAAGAGGCTTGTGTGGCAATGCTGAAATATTCTGGACTCCCTGCTGCAAAATTAGAGTCTAATGTGCTTCAGAAGACACAGGCTTTAGCTATGGTTTAACAAAAGTTATACAAGCTTGATGATGAATGATAATTAAGGCTGCGAGTTTCTCAGAGAGGTCACGGATTCCATGACTTTCTGGGATCTCCGGGACTTCTGCAGCTCCCGGTACAGCTGACCCAGGGGCCGACTGAGCAGCTCAGGCAGCCCCTGGGCCAGTCGCAGCAGCCACTGCCCCCAGCAGTAGCAGGAGTTTAGCTGTGGGAGGGGGCTCAGGGCTGGGAGTTGCAGAGCAGGAGGGGGTGAGGGCTCTGGGCAGCACTTATCTTGGTGGGGGGGCTCCCAAGAAGTGGCAACACCCTCAGCTCCTAGTCAAAGGCACAGCCAGACAGCTCTGCACACTGCCTCCACCTGTAGGCGCCAACCCTGTAGCTACCATTGGCCGCAGTTCCCAGCCAATGGGAGCTGCGAAGCCAGCTCTCTGGGCGGAGGCGGCGTGCAGAGCTGCCTGGCCACACCTCTGCCCATGAGCTGTCCATGACTTTTAGTAAAAGTACCCATGACTAAAACATAGCCTTAATGATAATAGACAGTAGGGCATGTCCCTTATCTGGATTTCCTGGCTACCATCCCTGTATTTCACTTAACTCATCCCCAACCTTCTCCCTCAGAAAGATACTCTAACAATTAACAAACTTAAAGGGGGGAGGGGGGGCGAGGCCAGCAAGCTTCTCCAGTAGTACAATGCACAACTCCCATGATGTACCTAATTGCCAGGGGCCCAGACAGCAGGAGTCTCAGACGGTAGCCCTTAAACCATTAGTGGCAAAGTATCTTTCACATGAGAGTGCTGCACAAGAGCAATGTTGTTTTGAAGACAGCAGCTAAATGGAAAACTAATATGTGAAAAGAGCCCCAGCTCCTTGATCTCTGCTGATGCTTGCACTACGCGAGATGGCCCACCTATTTATTTGCACCATCAGGTTCATTTCCAAATCAAATCAAAATGTACAACACATCAGATCATTAACTATCCCCATTAAATCTATATAAAGTTGTCCTTACAAGATTAAAAACTGTTCAGATATAAATGCTGGAGCTCTTTACCTGCTGAAGTCCTTCTCTAGAAGGGATAGATGTTCTCACAATATCATTGACGGCCCACCATTGGTCAGCAAGATACAGGGCTACGGCTTGAAAGTTAAAAGATGGGAAAAAAAGTTAGTGGTCTTGACATTTTGAAATTTAAGATATTCACTAAAGTTATTAGTTTTACAACTATAGTTACCAAGTTATAGAGACATCTTAAATAAGCTGTAGTAAGAAGCACATTAATGCAGTTATTTTCTTTAGTGCAAACAATGTGCTCAGTGCTGTACAGCCACAAAACGAGACACTCCCTGCTCTGAAGAGATGATAATTTAAAAGGACAGTAAGCGAAGAGACGGGATATGCTCGGGACCCAGAGGAGTTATTTTTTAAAAATTTTGTTTTAATTGTGGGCATCACAGAAAAACTGAATCTCAACAAGGGAGATGAATGTGGAGAGGGTGGCAGGATGGTGATCAGCATGAGGGAGGCATTCTATACTTGGGGTGGCATGGGCAAATTCAGAGACAGAGTTGGGAGAAGGAGACAAGCATAGCATTGAGAGTGGCACAGTGGAGGACTGGAAGGTAAATGCAATAAGAGATGTCAGCTGCAGCTGAGCAACGTAGGGTCTTGCAGGCAAATATAATGAGCCTGAACTTGATGTGGTAGACTAAAGGGTGCCTGAAGAGGTAGGCACATCAGTGGAGAGACTCAATTCCTGCTTGACAGAAGAGGAAGATAAATTTAGTAGCCTCATTTTGGATGGACTGGGGAGGATGGCTGGGTATCAAAGAAGCCAGAGAGGAGAAAATTCAAGAGAAAGTACATGGTGCATTTAATTATTATGCACATTAAATCAGGAAGGCACTGTCTTTCATTTTGTTACACATTTTCCAAATTAATCTAGCTGGTTCCGCTCCGATTGGTACAGTAATTTCACACTTATTGAGATGTGGATAAGAATCTACAACAGAAATTAACAATAATATGAAAGTGGAGATAATGGACACTGCATTCAAGCTGAAAAAGGTAATTTGTTATCGCAAGGTAGCATGGAATGAGTAAAGGATTGGTTACATGTATTTGCCACAAAATGCTACAACATTTAGATTAGAATTTTAAAATGAAACCTGTGAGCGAGTCCTCAGGTGCAAATAAAGCAAGAACTTTGTGTGTCTGATCTCCACCGTAAAGAGGAACGAAGCCTATAGTTGACAAGCTAATAGGAATCTGAAACAAGAGTTTAGAATGGTTCAATGGACTCTTGCTAATATAGCATTAGTAAAATATATAGAGCATGCTAAAGAGGACAAGCAAACCCAGTTTTCAAACTTGGGTGCATAAAGGTGACCTGCAAAAACAAAAAAACACCCCCACCACTGGAGTTTGGCCCTGTTTTGCCTCTTTATAATACAGATCTTCTTTATAAAGATGACCTCTAAGGTGTGTGCATGTCGGAGGGAGGAGAGTTAAAAAGTTTTTCCTCTGTTAAAACAAAAACAAACAAAGGAATTCACATTTTGTCTATCCTATTTTTCCTGGATGATTCTATCTATGACTGAGGAATTATTAAGTTTATGACATCAGATACACTGGGCCATTTGCTCAATTTTAATAGGCCAGCCTTAAATTTGGCCTCAGGGTACATGTACACTGCAAAATTCAATCAACCCGCAGCAGCGAGTCTTAGAGCCTGGGTCTATAGACTTGGGCTCACACTATGGCGCTAAAAACGGCAGTGTAGATGTTGCTGCTCAGGCTGGATATTAGGCTCTGAAACCTGGGGGAGGTGGATGGTTTTCAGAGCCTGAGCGGCAATATCTACACTGCTGTTTTTAGCACCATAGCATGAGCTCTGTGAGCCTGAGTCTGTAGACCCGGGCTCTGAGACTCTCTCCCACCATATATAAATATATATTGATTTTATTTTATTTATTTTGCAGCACAGACATACTGTAAGTGACCAGCTGGAGATTCCACTGGTTAACACCGTTCACTGCCTCTGTTCAGGAGCATGATGGGGTGATCTCTGGCTGCTGTAACTTGTGCCAGGGAACAGTGGAATGCAAAGCTGACATATAGCCCCTATGTTCCTCTTTTCTCCCCACCATTAGGCTTTGCACTGAACAAAGCTCAGTCTAACATTATGATCTGACCCCAAGGAAGTGAATCTCTAATGAGAGGGGAAGCCATTTTTAGTTCTATTCATATCTATTCGACTCAAAAGCTGTATGAACTGGACGACAAGCTGTCTTTATTAAAGATTCAACATCTCGTCCTCAATTAAGGGCTAAGAAAGCCTCAAATACATTTTGTAGACTCTTCTAACAAAGACTTCCAGGAAACAGGAAAGAAAAGACTTGACATGCCTGATACACAGACCCGAATTGTCTTCCCTTGCAGGCCAGGTCACCTTTAAAACAGGGGAACATGTCCCACATTTTGGTGCTAAAATAGGCACTTCAGCGTCCAAATGCTCAATTGAGCACCAGAATGTGGCATTAAGGCACCTGCATATGAAAACTGGGACCACCTGTTTTAGAAAGTACAATATCTTCATCAAAAGGATTTTAAAGTTATTTAAATTCATGTATTTCTAATATTTAATGAAGATATTTGAGAATATATATATATATATATTAGCACTGATTGTGACGTGAACAAATGACTAGGCGTTCAGACTATGAGAAAGATTTGCTTGCTTATAAAACAGTTTAAAGCTTATGGTATGCTATGGCTCAGAATTTTTTTTTTTTTTTTTAAAATGCACACGGCACTTACCATAATTAGAGAAAAGTGCCTAAAACTCTGTTCCTGGAAAGGGATCTGCAAGTGAGGACCCCTACTCCCACTTAGAGTCCCACTGGCCTTGCTTACTCTTGACTCTTTAGTTAAAATTTCACACCATTGTTACCACAGATACTAGCAAGTGGGAGTGCCTGCATAGGCAGGCCCGATTTTGACTACTACATCACAGAGACAGGCTAAGCGATAAAGTGGGTCAGATTATGAAATTCCAGCATCCGGTCTCTATTAGTACCTCCACCAGTACAGCTGCTGTGATGGCAACAAGGAAAGTTTTAGGACAAATCATCCAACAGACACCATTTTGGATGTCAGTGGGATGGCCTATGGGATTTAAGGTCCACCCAGGCAGATCACTTTGCAAAACTGAGGCATATATGACCAATTAGATGTAGTAACTGCTAGCATAACTTATGCATGTGCGTTTCTGTGACTAATTCTAGCAAAGAGTTTGTCTGACTCACCAGTTGAGATTTAAAATGAAAGAGAATTGTTCAATATACTTAGATTCATCATCCAACAATCTGAGCGGCTGACACACAGATCCCACTTGGTACAAAACAATGTGTTTTTTGGTGTTCCAAAGTACAATAAAAATATAGTTTAAAAAGGATAGGAACATATAGAAAATATAATACTTATTTAAATAGTTATTTTAACACAGTAGACACAGACTGGATTTATCTGCATTTTTACTCTAAGTTCAATTGCAAATAAAGAGGAAAATCTGCACTGATTTATTTCTTGATTCTTACTTT
The DNA here is from genome assembly GCF_965152235.1 of Eretmochelys imbricata. Taxonomy (NCBI): domain Eukaryota; kingdom Metazoa; phylum Chordata; order Testudines; family Cheloniidae; genus Eretmochelys; species Eretmochelys imbricata. The sequence continues at coordinate 48,335,692 of NC_135576.1, read as the reverse complement.
GATGTTGCTGACAAGAGACAAGAACTCTGGATTCTCTGGATCCCCACATCGAAGATCAGACATGTAGTCTTCTGCAGAACTCTCCAAGTCTTCATGACTGTAATTATCCAACATATCCACAGGGAATGCCATCCCCTTGAAAAATTGAACACACATATATTTTTGTAGAGATACCACACAGTATATGCCTGAAGTTATCTTGTCCTACTAAACATAAAATTAGAATGAGTTTATTAACTAGCACCTCTTCTTCTCTATAGGGAAGCTGTTCAATTTTATTGGCAGTAAGGAGCATGAGTCACAGCCTCACGTCAATTTGTCACAACCACTGCAAACAATTATTTCCAAATGTTATTTGGGCAGAATAAGGTGATGTGTGTTCCAGCACAATTTGGTTAATTTAATACATGCTTTCTTTCTTTTTCTATACAATGTTTACAGAGTTGTGGTTGCATAAAGTACAAAGGATACATATAGAGCCAAATCTTTCATCACTTCACCTAACCAGAGTAAAATAGTTGTACAGGGGTTGCTGCATGGATGTTGGCGAGAACAGAATCTTCTCCACACACCCGTCCATTGCTTCAAGCCTCCCACAATATGGCCTATGTATCCCACCTACGCACGGGGGAAGCAGGGAGAAGGGGATTGGCCAAAGGATCCCTGTAGACATCCATCCATGGACTAAAGGACATGCACAGATATCGGGGGGGCTTCCTTGCCTGTTTTCACCCAGCTGTTCCACTGACTGCACCATTGGTGCACTAAACTTCACTTCCTAGGGGTCCTAGGTGTGTTTTCTTTTGAAGTCCTCTTCCTGAAATTGCCATTGCCTGAACTTTTCTGCTAGTCCCCCAACTATGGTGATTCAGCACTATAGCCAGCAGCATGCTTCCTTGCCAATTGTCAATGGGAAGCCCTGCATTTAGAGCAGATGGTTTACCAAACTGACAGCAACAGCACCTAGAGTAAGAATTTTTTAAATATCAGTGATGAGAAGAGAAGCGAAGCGAAGCGAAGCGAAGCTCTCTCACTCTTTAACACTCTCTCCACTAGCCCAAGAGCACTCACCAGGGCTCTCCAAGGTTCTTCCCACGAACTCATGGCAAACTCAGAGTTTGCCTAAATAAATACTGATTATCTTTCAGGTTTTTCCACATCTGGTGGATATCTGATGTGTCAGGTAGTCTGATACTGTTCTTCAGGTCAAGAATTGTGTCCGTCCTGTGTATTTGTACTGTGCCTCTCACAAAGAGACTTTAATTTAGTAAGGATCTTTGAGCACTACCACAATTCAAAAAAAGAAGAGAAAAATGAAAGACCGTGGTTCCTCCTGAAGAGCGAGAGAGAGGACACCTATATCTCAGTGTCCATGCATCACAGGAATTATAGCTTTATGCATTCATTTCCACTAGTCTCACATTCGCACCATTCTCAAATACTAATAAAATCCAGCATCCTTCAGCAGGCATTTCTCTAGATAATTGGGTTTTTCAGGTTTAAGTTAATAAAAATGAAACCTGACTACCACACAAACCTAACAGGCTTTTAAAAATATACACACACAATAGGACAGGCCAGTGGTTTGATCTGCATTGGTACTTAATATGTTCCTTCAATTACTCTGTTGCCTGTGCCCACCATTCCCTCTGCTCTCCACTCCAACACATGCACCGTATTCTCAATGTCACACAAACACCCTCTATCCCCTCCTCCCTCCCTCCTCCTCAGTACAAGCACCCTTGCCAGCATAGCAATCATGCGCTAGCCAAGACCTCTATGGTTACTGTCAAAGAGTCATCCCACCACACAAGGGAGTTGGGTTTAGCCCCACCTGTGCCTAATTATCTGCATCCCAGGTGATGGGATTGATTTCCTTTATTGGTACTCACACAACCTTTACAACACAAGATACTGGCAACACAGCAAAAGGTCCTTTCAATGGGACCATAAAAATTTCAATCCAGATATTTACAAAATAACCACAAAATACAAAGAATTTTTTTTCTTAATTGTGGAAATGGCAATAGCAAATAATAGACAGCTCCTAGCTGCTACTGATACTATTACTGTATAGTAGTGTCATAGAGTCAGCTGGTCCTTTAAGGGAGTTGTCTAGTTATCTGCCTCCCAGATGATGAGTTTGAGGCCAGGGATCAGGTAACCTGAAAGCTAAAAGGTCAAACAGCAGCTCAGTTAGAGAGAGACCTGCAGGAAACAGAATCCGGTTTATCTGTTTAATTTACATAAGACTTTTGATTTTAAGAAATTAACCCATCCCTAAAAAAAGGATCGGAAATTCTGAAGCTGGGATGCACTAGTAGTGAGGGAGCCCACCAGCTTACAGTTACCATAAACCGGACCTAACAGGCAACTGGGGGGGTGGAAACGATGAACAAATCACCTGGCGGCTGAAGTACAGCTGGCAGTCAGACATGCCAAACCCGTGGGGGGAAAAAGCAGAAATTGGGCTTGTTTTTGGCTTACCTGGCTTGTGAGTTGCTTGTTGGCTAGTTTTTGGCTTGTAGCTTGTTTGGCTTGTTGCTTTTTTTTTTTTTTTTTTAATCTGCTCCTGGCAAGCAGAGGCTAGGGAGGGAGAGAGTCAGGGGTTCACAGCAGGCCCACCATAGTCCCAGATTGCACGCCAGGGGGATCTAGTCACATAGAGTGTTGGGGTTCTTAGGGATTGGTTTGTTTTGGCCTTGTTTTGAAATGGGATGAGCTTGATTTTTGGCTTATTGTGAAAGTTGGGGTGTTTGTTTACTGCGTGAAAATTGGCAACTGTGCTGGCAGTCGTGGCAGCAGCAGCTTCTCAACACTTGGGAGAACCTTTGATTCAACTGCCCCCAGTGAAAGCAGTGTCGACTTATGCCTCCTCCTCAAGATACCATCGGGCCAGAAGTTACACCCCCAAAAGAGCTCCACATAGGACAGAGGACCTCATTTTTAAGGTTTCATCCAGAGCTTCCACAAGCAGTGAACTACCACAGCTAACCAATTTATCTCTCTTGGAAGGATGAGGGGCTGAATTGACCTTGCCCATAGCTACCAAGTTGTATGGCTTCTTTATATGACTTTCAGATATGAGCAATCAAGTCTGGGAACTTTTCGCTGACAAAATTCCTGGTTTAAGTCTCAAATTTCTCCCCATTCATTTCTAGTCTCTCTTATGCATTCTGTGCTTTCACTTGGAAAGGTATGTCATATGACAAGACCCCTTCTTTTCCCCCGCCAGGAGACTCAAAGGTAATATATAAATCAAGCTTTACAAAAAGTAGGTAAGGGTGATATCTAGTACCTATAGACACTAGGGTCCAGGAGAAGGGATAGGGTCACCTCTTTCACAGCCAAAGGGCAGAATTGTTTTCCTTTTTTAAAAACACAGCCATGATTTAGTCACAGATTAAAATTGCTGTCAAAACTAGATTTCCAGGAACATTTATAAGAAATTAACATATGGCTCCCTCATTTTACTTTCCATTTTATCTATCTGCCCTTCACTATTGTTTGTATCTTGGTCTTTTCACTTTCTTAAAATGTCTGCTTTTCAATTGCTTTTCTGTTTTTCCATCTCTTATCAAATCAAATCTCTTATCAAAGGATTTGTCCTTTTCTGATTCAGCCCACTTCTTCCCTTCACTGATTTTTAGTGTCAGTATTTTCTCTTACCTTCCCTTTTCTCCCTCAGTTCCTTCTCCACTTCCGGATCTCCCCATCATGTTTACTCCCTCTCCCCATTACTATCTCTCCATCCCCCATACTATTATTCACCATCCACCCCCTGTACTCAGTGATCTCATTCAACTCTACATCGATCTCTCCTCACTCCAGAAAGATACTCATGGATGCCACTATTTTTGAAGTAATGGCAGCAGGCAAGTGAGACATCTGACAATGGCAATTTCCCTCCTCATGCCCTATAGCAGTGAGTGAAAGGTAAAATATGCAAGCAGACAGCAAGAGGCAATAAAGAGGCAAAAGAGACAACCTTGTCTGCCTACAGCTGCCACAGTGCCCGAGAGTGACCAAAGCAGGAACTGCAAGCAAAAACTGTTCAATCCGAAGAATTTTTCCTCACCTCTGCCAGATCACACACTAAAATACACTTTGCACTGTCTATGCTAGAGTTTTTAAAACACTTTAAAACCCACCTTTTATTCAAGTGTGCACAAAAGCTAAAGAACTGGAATTATCCTCCTGTCCCACAGTCCTGGGAACAAGAAAAGGAGTACTTGTGGCACCTTAGAGACTAACCAATTTATTTGAGCATAAGCTTTCGTGAGCTACAGCTCACTAAAGCTTATGCTCAAATAAATTGGTTAGTCTCTAAGGTGCCACAAGTACTCCTTTTCTTTTTGCGAATACAGACTAACACGGCTGTTACTCTGAAACCAGTCCTGGGAACCTCATCATCTACTCCCCTATCTTCTTCTGGCTTCCCATCCCCTTCCACATTACATTCACACACACTCTGATGGCCCATCCATGCCACTATAATTTCACCCTTCCCTGCCTAGTGGCATTAGGGAGCAGAGTACAAGGGACTAGTTTGCACAGGAGATTAAGAGACTAGGACAAAAGCTAGTCTTCATTGTAATAAAGGATGAGGTTGAAATTGCTTGTTAACATACAGACTTCCTTTCAGTCTACTACTTTTGTAAGGCCTACATTCAGGGCAGGAACTAAGGAGGAAATGTGTGAGATCACATGTCACCTGAAAAGACTGATTGGATGACGCTTTAGAGTGAGATCTTAGCTGCATTAAGGTAAATAAAGACCCTAGGATAAAAGAAGAAATTTCACTTCAGGCAAAAGCTAGTTCCATCTGCTAAAGAAGAGGTGAAGCTGAGAATCTTAAGCCAATAAATTCTGCTTTAAGGGAAATAAAATCACCTAAACAACTAAGATTTTGGTTTTCCTTATATTGGCAGAAACAAACTATCCAATAAACACCCAAGTAACTGAACTAATATGAGAACAATAAGGAATGATAGAGGTTCACTTCAAGTTACATGACAGTATGAGAAATGCAAGCCACAGGCTATTGCTAAAAGCCTCTACTCTAGGCCACCATTCTTGGCATTTTTTGAATTAAAAAAAAGGCAGAATCAAAGCAGAAAACATGTAGCAACAGCTGGCTTACTGAATGAATTTTTTTGATTGCTAAGCCATTGTGAAAACAAAAACACAGAAATATATTTGTTTACATCTAAAAATTAACAAGAAATAATCAGTTCATATTTTAGGAACATATTAATAGGCAGAAAATTCCTCCCACCTTTCTCCTCAAGTAAACTAATGAATTTCCAACTCAGTAGTATTCCTACAGAGTTTGTATAAAAACATTGTTCATACATATCTACCATAGCACACAACAGCAGAAAGCTTGCCCATCATTGTTATTCATCATCCATAAATTTTGAATGTGCTGCAGATTACACATCTTTTAAAGCAAGTTCTCAAGCATGTTCATGGTGCAATTCATATCATAGATTCTGCCTTGTTTCAATGAAGTCACACAAATGAGGGTCATTCTTGTCAGTTGCCAGCTTGTGGAGATCAAGGAGTGACTGGTTCACATTCTTTTCCCTCTCATTAAAAATCATAGTATTCCTGTGGAAATCACAATAATTGCTTACATGGAGAAGCATCTAATGGATTTTTTGCTGTCTTCTAGAGCAGTGGTTCTCAAAGCTGGTCTGCCGCTTGATTAGGGAAAGCCCCTGGCGGGCCGGACCGGTTTGTTTACCTGCCGTGTCCACACGTTCGGCCAATCGCAGCTCCCACTGGCCACGGTTCACCGCTCCAGGCCAATGGGGGCTGCGGGAAGGGCGGCTAGCACGTCCCTTGGCCCAGTTCAGCAGCTGGAAACAAGAAGGGTCAGCAACATGTCACTAGCCAGCTCTCTGCAGACCAACAAGTAGCCCCACAAACCAACATTTAAGAATCTATTTTAAAGGAGAGATTAAGCTGTTGGAGGCAAAGCAACTCATTGATCCCAGCAATAAGCCAATTCCATTCCCACCTGCTATGACAATTTGAAATTTCACATTTTTAAGATTCTTTTGAACTCCAGAAAGCAAAAACCATGAAGGTTTTCATCTCCTGAAAGAAGTTGCTTATATAATCTATATTTGTGTGAATTATTGTTCAATTTTTCAGGTGAGAGCGCCTTGCATATTTTCACAATTCTAGGTTTTGGACTTTTTTGGGGGAGGGAGTTGGGGAGCGAAGGGGAAAAGAGAAACAAAGCAGGTCCTCAACGTGAAGCCTATCACTCCTCTTTTTTGTTTCTTTAAGCTTCTGTGCGTTGCATGACTGTAAAACTGTCATGTCAAATCCTTGTCACGTCCTGTGGGATTGTGCTCCATTCATGAGATAACCCTCCAATTGGCCAGGAAATATTCTGGCTGAATGAGCAAATTTGATGTAGCCTTAAGCAACCTAACTTATCATGAGCATTCATGCAAAACAGATATTAAAGGGGAAAGAATGTCCAAATAATTTGTTTTTTAATTAGGCAAAAAATGTAATTCTTTCTTTCATTAAAACAAAAGCCAAATGTCACTTTATCTCACTGTAAGTGCACCATCTTGCATAAGATATTAAAAATTGATTGTATTAAAGTCACACATGCTACACTCGCTTCAGCGTGGACTAGAATGAGACTTTTCACCCTCCCCCTATAAATTACTATTCTAAAATGGCACAACCTCTTTTAGAAACAGCTGTGGTACCAGAGAGTGTCTGAGATCAATTCAAGGAGCCCCTTGAAATAAAACATTTAACAAGAAAAGGAGTACTTGTGGCACCTTAGAGACTAAAAAATTTATTTGAGCATAAGCTTTCGAGAGCTACAGCTCACTTCATCGGATGCATTCAGTGGAAAATACAGTGGGGAGATTTATATACACAGAGAACATGAAACAATGGGTGTTACCATACACACTGTAACAAGAGTGATCAGGTAAGGTGAGCTATAACCAGCAGGAGAGCGGGCTGAGGTGGGGAATCTTTTGTAGTGATAATCAAGGTGGGCCATTTCCAGCCGCTGACAAGAACGTCTGAGGAATAGTGGGGGGAGAGGGGGCGAATAAACATGGGGTGGCATATATCACATTGGTAGATGTGCAGGTGAATGAGCCTCTGATAGTGTGACTGATGTGATTAGGCCCTATAATGGTGTCCCCTGAATAGATATGTGGACACAGTTGGCAACGGGCTTTGTTGCAAGGATAGGTTCCCGGGTTAGTGGTTCTGTTGTGTGACAAACACCTACAAGATCTCTATCAAGCGTTCTTACAACTACAATACCCACCTGCTGAAGTGTAGAAACAGATTGACAGAGTTAGAAGAGTACCCAGAAGTCACCTACTACAGGACAGGCCCAACAAAGAAAACAACAGAAATGCCACTAGCCATTACCTTCAGCCCCCAACTAAAACTTCTCCAATGCATCATCAGGGATCTACAACCTACCCTGAAGGACGACCCATCACTCTCACAGATCTTGGGAGACAAGCCCCCAACCTGAAGCAAATACTCACCAGCAACCACACAACAGAACCACTAACCCAGGAACCTATCCTTGCAACAAAGCCCGTTGCCAACTGTGTCCACATATCTATTCAGGGGACACCGTCATAGGGCCTAATCACATCAGCCACACTATCAGAGGCTCGTTCACCTGTGCATCTACCAATGTGATATATGCCATCATGTGCCAGCAATGCCCCTCTGCCATGTACATTGGTCAAACTGGACAGTCTCTACGTAAAAAAATAAATGGACACAAATCAGACGTCAAGAATTATAACATTCAAAACCAGTCGGAGAACACTTCAATCTCTTTGGTCACTCGATTACAGACCTAAAAGTGGCAGTTCTTCAACAAAAAAAAACTTCAAAAACAGACTCCAACGAGAGACTGCTGAACTGGAATGAATTTGCAAACTGGATACAATTAACTTAGGCTTGAATAAAGACTGGGGTGGATGGGTCATTACACAAAGTAAAACTATTTTCCTGTATTTATTCCCTCCCTGTTCCTCAGTTCTTGTCAACTGCTGGAAATGGCCCACCTTGATTATCACTGCAAAAGACTCCTGCCCCCCCGGGCTCTCCTGCTGGTTATAGCTCACCATACCTGATCACTCTCGTTACAGTGTGTATGGTAACACCCATTGTTTCATGTTCTCTGTGTATATAAATCTCCCCACTGTATTTTCCACTGAATGCATCCGATGAAGTGAGCTCACGAAAGCTTATGCTCAAATAAATTTGTTAGTCTCTAAGGTGCCACAAGTACTCCTTTTCTTTTTGCGGATACAGACTAACACGGCTGCTACTCTGAAACCTGACATTTAACAAGATGAATGAACATGATATTACTGTGTGACTTTCCATCATATTCTAATTCCCAGACACAAAACCTTCATTTATTTAAAAAAATACTAATGCAGACAAGGTTGAAAATCCATTCAAGTTGTGAATCTGAATATTAACTGAGATGCATATTCTCAGTCTTATTTTTGAAAAGCATCATAACGTCCATCCTGTATTCCTGTCCACGAACATGTGTGTGTGCGTACATAAAATCATCACAAAGATTCACACTGACTGACCAGATGATAATATTTGTTAGGTTTCCATCAAACTTTCCCCTTCTGAATCAAAGTTTTACTGTATTTTAGTAACTGCACTGGGACCGAAAAGCAGGTACTCTGTAGTACAAGGAAAGATCTTGGGGATAATTTCAGTTCAGTTCACAAAGGGGATGAAGGAGGGAGATATCTCTAGGATATTTAGAGTTTATAGTGATGATCACTACAGAAGTACATCCATAGATGGAGGTCAGGATGTGCAGTGTTCTAATATATACACATAGACAGGAAGGAAGGAAGGCATGCTGTGGGAGAGTGAGTTTTTAGCCAATACACTATTTAGCCTAAGCTACGTATTACTGGCAACCTTTGATTGTAATAGATAGGTGAAGAGGAGATTCAGGGTTTTTTTGAGAATATTCATAAACCTTAGCTGATAAATTTCAAGCCTTTATATTATTTAAAATATTTTGTTAACATTTTTTTTATCCATTGGAATAACTTGTATTTGCAGGAACAGGACACACCTATGCCTAACTTTACTCAATGTAACGTGAGCAGTTAGTCATGTCCAGCATCAAGTGCTCTAACTCAATTGTTGACAACTTTGTATACATGCTACTTTTTTAATACAGAAAGTCAGTTATGCACATGGAACTCTCATTGCAATGAATAGGAGTTCCAGGCCAGTATGCTCAGAGCAAAGTTAGCTGCTAAATGTGAATTATACAAAGCAGCATCTATCACATGCACACGAAAGTGCCCATCCTGAAGAGGAGAATCAGATATGGACTGACCCTCTCATTTTCAAAACTATCAGACCAGCTAGACAAAGAAAAAAATACGTTTGCAGGGAAGCCAGTTTACATTTCTACAAAAAGGGAATTTTCCCCCACCTAAACTAATCCCTAGATTTTGGGGAAAGTACAAAAACTTCACTCCTTGTAAGGAAAATATTTCAAGCTACAGCAGCCACACTATACCAGGCCAAACACTAAGCAAGCTATTCTGGGAGGATTGTGTGGCTGAAAAGCCACACCAACCTATGCTGATTTAAAAAAAAAATCCCCCAAAATCTGATGCTTAACATGCACTCAGCAAATTCAGCTTTCATTCACGTGCAGTATAAACCCTCGACTACAGAGTGCCCTGCACAAAAAAATGAAGGACAAATAATTTAAATCTAAAAAAATGTTATATTGTTACATACTCTGTGTGTCACAATTGTATAGTGCTTAAAATTATTTTTATGGGTCCTTGTTAGGAATCTGAGGGAAGGGCAGTCTAGTGGTCAGGGTACTAACGTTGGAGTCAAGAGACCCAGGTTCAGTTCCCTGCTCCACCACAGACTTCCTGAGTGACCCTGGGCAAGTTACTTAATTTTTGTGTGCCTCAGTTCCCCTCTCTGTAAAATGGGGACAATCCCTATCTTGCAGAAGTATTGTGAGGATAAATTCATTAGATTGTGAGACTCTGGTAATGAGGCCATATAAGTACTTAAGTATTTAAATACATCACTAGCTTGTAATATTATAAAAAACCTACCAAAAAACTTTAGAGTAAAAAAATAACTGGTACAGTTACCACTCTCTGCTCAAAATATATGTCATATAGTGCAGCCCAGTGAGGCTGCACATCAAGGCATCAGCAGGTCTTTTAACCCCCTCCTCCTCACTCCCCCAGAAACCACACAAACATAGCTCTTTCTACTGACTAGCGTACATACCTGCATTTCTTGATAATTGCAGGGGCTTAAGAGATGAACATAAGACAAGGCTGGAAAATCCCCAAATTTTAAGAACTAAATATTTGGTTTTTAAAAATTCATTCAAAAATACTTGTTTTGCACATTCCTTACTGTATTTCAAATTATTATGAACCACATCACGTCACTAAAGTGAGCAAAAATTCCACATTTCAGATAATAATGGAGTTTATTCATTTTTACACAATATCAACATTTCAGAATAGCTGTAGGACTCCTAACCAATTCAGATGAGTTTCTGTTCAAAAAATCTACAACACATAAATCAGTCATTCTCAAACTTTTGTACTAGTGACCCCTTTCACATAGCAAGCCTCTGAGTGTGACTCCCCCTTATAAATTAAAAACACATTTTTATATATTTAACACCATCATAAATGCTGGAGGAAAAGCCGGGTTCGGAGTGGAGGCTGACAGGTCGCACCCCCCCATGTAATAACCTCGTGACCCCCTGAGGGGTCCCAATTCCCAGTTTGAGAACCCCTGACATAAATACAACTCTTTTTAGCTATTTTCACTACCATGTTTAGCATTTGCACTTCCTTGACAAATCTCTCAGTACGCTACACAAACTTAAAATAAGAACCAAAAAAAACCCCTGTAACATTGATTTTGAAATGTACTGTATACAAATCCAAGCAGAAGCTTCAAAAAATTAGATAGACGAGCAAAGCATCATATTTATAAAAAGGATTTATGCAAAATCCAGTTAGGGTTGTGTTTTTGTTGTTGTTTGGGGTTGTTTTTGATTTGTTTTGTTTTTAAGATTTTGGATTATTTAATCCTTGTTTATCACTAACTCCTTTCAACATTAAAATTTGATCATCTCTTCCTATGTAACACAGCAGAAAGTGAACAGCTAGCTTGCATTACAAAGCATTTTTAAAGGCCCCAAACAAATGGAAACAACAAAGCTGTGAAAATGTTAAACATTTGAACAAAATGAAAACAATGGATTCAAAAGAAACTGATAAATGAATAATACTTTTCATTTCTATAATGTCTTTTATCAGAGGATCTCAAAACACTCTTCTAATATTAATGAATTTAGCCTCAATATCCCCAGGACTTTACCAAGACTACAAAGGGGATCTGTGGCAAAGCCCAAAATACAATTAGGTCTCCTGACTCCTTGTCTTGCACATTCTCCATACTATATTAGTGGTGCTTTTCTCACATACAACTACTAAAAGACTACAAACATGGAACCACAGGTTTATGTAACTTGTGGATTTGGAGATTAAAAACTAAAAGAGAAAAAGCCTTAAAACAGGATATCAAACCAAACAAGAATATACACAATGAAACCTCCATCAAAGATCACCTCAAGTCTGAACTGAACAAGAAGTTCCCCAAAAGTACCCCTGAGGTTTTGTTAATCCTCAGAATAGATAAAGGTCATCTCTATTAGTAAGTTGAAATGTAATGATTCTTTGAGGCAGGTTTAATTGTATTCCTATTTTTAAAAAAAACACAAACCTACCTTGACTACAGAATTTTCTTCATAATCCCTTCATGATAACATAGAGAAATTAACTGAGACCTGTACTTTATCACTCTCTTTAAGATAAGAGTCCACATGAAGACAAGTAACTTCTCTGGTTCTTAACACATCCAGCACTATGCTGATGAGAGAGAATAAAATCTCTTGTCTAGAAAACACTGTCAACATCCACCAAATCCTTTAGATTAATGCACCAACCACATTATTTGTAATCTGTTTCAAGCTTCTTACAATGTTCTGGGTGAGTACCAGAGAAACAAATCCGAGCTGCTGATTTGAAAAACAGAAATCACCATACTTTTTTTTTTTTTTTTTTTTGCCCTTGCCAGTACTACACTAATTTGACAATCATTAATGTTAACATTCTTGCACCACATGGACATGGAATCCTTATATAGATAAAGGATTCGATCTCAACAATCCTCACATAAGCAGAACTTCAGTGGAGATCAGTTAGAATTTTGCTCGTGCAAGGCCTAAAGAATTGAGCTCAAATTGTGTCTTTTTTTTTTTTTAAGTGTGAATGTAAACACTAGATTCTGCAAGAGAAAGTCATCAGCTTATAAAATACTACATCACAAATTTTTTTCATTCTAAATCACAACAGAAATATGAATATCTACATTAAACTACATTGTTCTGAAGCAGAAGTCTAGCTCTGAGAAAGGATTAAAAGGTTAATTTTTAGTATTAAGATGGAAGATCACCACCATTTAATACCCCAAGAAGATGCCCACTTTTACCATGTGATTATTACTCAATGACATATAGTCACCACTGCCAAATATTTTTTTAACTGATAGTCATTAAAAATAGAACTGGATGTTAAAAACACCTTCATGTTGTTAGTATAACAATTTATATATTACTTTTTCTATTAACATAATTGAGAATTTCTCCTACCCTGGATTCACAGCCTGAGAAAAAACAACCCCTGGAGACAAACAAATACATTATTGAATATGTAAGAACACTACTTATACAGCTCTTTACATCTTTTAAGTGCTTTATCAATACTGACTAATATTAGGGTTCAATATTGCTCCTATCGAAGTCAATGACAAAAATCAACGACCTCAATGGGAGCATGTTTGGGACCACAATTAATTGTTATAAACGCAGATGTGGTAGAGTTCAGTTAAGAGAAGCATGTTCTGTAATTGCACTTTAAGGCTCCAATTAAACAAAGTATTTTAGCATGTGTGCCTAATTTTAAACCTGTAACCCCACTGAAGTTATTCAAGTGATCAAAGTTAGGCATGTGATTAAGTATCTTGCTGAATAAGAGGCTAAGTTTCCTTAGTGATGATTCAGGTAGACAATATTTATGTGCTGTCTTGAATTTACATGTTCTGTCCCATGTATTCCTGTTGTAACAAGAAAATCACCAGGTTTCTTAAACAGTAGTCTCCATTCTATACAATTTTTGCCAATTAACCTCCAGGGCAGCTTTCTATAATGAGAATGGGCCAGGAAGTCTTCTAAATTAATTGATTAAAAATCTGTGTTTGAGAGCCTTTGAAGTAGGCACAGTTAATAATTAAATCTAAATGAAGAGTTCATCAATCTGAAAATTATTTCAGCCATCTTCCATCTCTGTCGCTCAAGCTACCAGTTAATGCAGTATTTCACAAAAACAATCTAACACGTAGTACGTCTTTGCTAATATTTCACATCTAAATGACAGAGAGCTATGACTAACTGGAGCAAAAGGGATTTTACTTCATAGTCTGTATTCTTCCTGTAATGTTCTCCTGATCTGCCTTGCCTTGCATCCACTCATCCCCTTATTCTTTTTCTTAACCTCTCTCTCTCTTCTGGCTCTTTCCCTTCTCAATTCAAGCATGCTTTAGTCTCTGCCATCTTAAAAAAAACCCACACTTGTCCCCACTTGCCTCTCCAACCACTGCCCCTTCTCCCTTTCATCTCTAAGCCCATTAAATGCATGGTGTACAATAGCGGTCTGAACTTCCTCCCCTCCAATTCCATCCTAGACCCTCTCCAATCCAGCTTCCACCATTTGCCCTGCTCTGAAACCACTCTCACCAAAGTCTATAATGACCTCTTTTTAGCCAAATCTCAGAAGCAGTACTCCATCTTTATCTTTCTTGACCTGTCAGCTGCCCGACACTGGTGACATTGCTCCTCTTCTTGAAATCTTCTCCTTCCTTGGCTTCTGTGACTCCATCCTATTCTGTATAACTTCTCCTTTAGCATGTCCTTTGGAGGATCCTCCTCACCTCTCCTCCAACTGTCTAGGGTTTCACAGGGCTCTGTCCTTGGTCCTCTTCTTATCTCTTTCTGTCCAAACTAAAATCTCAGCTGGTTTCTCAGACACCAACCCATCAACATCTAGCCATCAGCTCAAACTCAACATGGGCTAAAACAGCTCTTAGTTAATCCACACACACACCACAAGCTCTCTGTGTTAGCTTCAACACTACCATCCTTCCTGTCACACAGGCCCATAATCTGTGCATCATCTTCAACTCAGACCTCTCTCCAGGTCCTCACATATGGGCTACGTATAAATCTGGCAGATTCTTTTTATATAACATCTCTAAGATGCAACCTTTCTTATCCATCAACACACAAAAAACCCCTTACCCACGCTCTCATCATCTTGATTACCGCAACATCCTTTTCTCTGGCCTCGACAAATGCAGTCTTCTTGCCCCACTCATGTTCACTCAGAATGCTGCTGCAAAGATCGTTTTCCTAGCCTGTTGCTTAGCCATGTCACCACCTCTCTAAGTCCTCTACTGGCTCTCTCTTCTCTATCACATCGAACAATCTGCTAGTCTTCACTTGCTTCACAACCTATTCCCACCCCACGTACCATCTCTCATTTGCTAGCAAAACATTGATTCCCACCTCCAAATGGCCCGTTATGCTGGCCTCCACAACCCATTTTTTAAATTTTCAGTCAAGCGCCTTTATGCTTTCTCCCATGGTGCTCCTCAGACTTGATACGAGTGCCTCATAAATAGCCAGAAAATTACCCCATTATCTACCTGCAAATCCCTCCTCAAAACTCTCCTTTGCTGTGACGTCTCCAGAAAACATGACAACAGTTAAGTTGATAGTTGCCTATCAATGCTGACCAATGTGGTCTCTTTGGGTATGTCTAAACAGCAATTAAACACCCATAAATGGCCTGTGTCAGCTGATTCGAGCTTGCAGGGGGAGGGCTGCAGGGCTGTTTAATTACAGTGTAGACATTCGGACTCAGGACCTCCCCCCACCGGGTCTCAGAGCTCCACAAGCCCAAGTCCTGCAAGCCTGAGTCAGCTGACAGACCAGCCATGGGTGTTTAATTACAGTGTAGACTTGCTCATTATTTCCTTGTATTTCCCCATTGGTCTGTAACCATATGTTATCTCTTGTAAGCTCCTTGGGGCAGGAACTTTTTTTTGTTCTGTGACAGTATAGCACCTTGTACAATGGAGTCCTAGGCCATGACTAGTGCTCCTTGGTGCTCCATAATACAAATAATAAACAACAAAAGCCAATGAGAAAAGGAGATAACTATAGTCTCTCTGTTACAGATGGAGCAATGTGATGGGTTTGGTCATATCCCTATATCCTGTATCTGTGTGATTTGTTTCTTCTTCCTCATTGTTTGCAGCCCCTACTGTCCAGATCGCTTCGCAATTTGGTTCTATCTTCTCTGTTTTTGCCATTGCAACATCTGACAAAGCCATAAAGCAGTACACAAGGGGCTAACAGGATTTGGTTTTTTCATTTGTTTTTAAGTAAAGGTGATCTTGAGTGCTTAAGAGTCCCTATAAGAATCCCTGACTTGACTACAACTAGCAGGAACCATCAATGCTTGGAGATTCCAGATGTTTCCCTATTGTGATAGAAATACCAAAGTAGCACTACATACCAGTTTGGAAACTGCTGCTTTTAAAAGTTGCGCTTTAAAATATATATATAGTTTGCAGTTCAAATTTGTGGTAGGTTTGTAATCAAGCAGGGTAAGTGAGGGAAAGGTAATCACTGCAAAACAACTAATCTGACAGCTTCGTTTTCATATGTGCTAAGTTTCAACACGAAGTTGCCACACATCCTGCAGGACAACTATGCAGTGCCACTCTTCACATTAACCCAGAGTATCCCCTGAAGCAGGAAACAGCTGCAGAGGCTGAAACAGAGAATACAGCCGGTCATAAAAATAAAAGGAAGGTTAACCACCTTTCTATATACAGTGCTATAAAATCCCTTCTGGCCAGAGGCAAAACCCTTTCACCTGTAAAGGGTTAAGAAGCTAAGACAACCTCGCTGGCACCTGACCAAAATGACCAATGAGAAGATAAGAGGGAGGGGGAAACAAAGGGGTTCGTCTGTCTGGGTGATGCTTTTCCCAGGAACAGATCAGGAATGCAGTCTCAGAACTTCTGTTAGTTAGTAAGTAATCTAGCTAGAAATGCGTTAGATTTCCTTTTGTTTAATGGCTGGTAAAATAAGTTGTGCTGAATGGAATGTATATTCCTGTTTTTGTGTCTTTTTGTATCTTAAGGTTTTGCCTAGAGGGATTCTCTATGCTTTGAATCTGATTACCCTGTAAGGTATTTGCCATCCTGATTTTACAGAGGTGATTCTTTTACCTTTTCTTTAATTAAAATTCTTCTTTTAAGAACCTGATTGATTTTTCATTGTTCTTAAGATCCAAGCGTTTGGGTCTGTGTTCACCTGTACAAATTGGTGAGGATTCTTATCAAGCCTTCCTCAGGAAAGGGGGTATAGGGCTTGGGGGGATATTTTGGTGGAAGACATCTCCAAGTGGGCTCTTTCCCTGTTCTTTGTTTAACACGCTTGGTGGTGGCAGCATAGGGTTCAAGGACAAGGCAAAGTTTGTACCTTGGGGAAGTTTTTAACCTAAGCTGGTAAGAATAAGCTTAGGGGGTCTTTCATGCAGGTCCCCACATCTGTACCCTAGAGTTCAGAGTGGAGAAGGAACCTTGACACAGCCAGTCTAGACTGTAGCAGCATCAGTAGGTGTTTGCTGTCTATACTATTATTTTAAGGATACGATTTGTCACGGATTCCGTGACTTTAACAGATCTCGATGACTTCTTCGTCTTCATGCTGTGCATGGTGGTGCTCAGGCTTCCATGATTTATTGCTTGTTGTCTGCGTCTTGTCAGTTATTTTTACTAAAAATACCCATGACAAAATCTTAGTCTTCGTTATTGTTAGTTAACTAAGTTATCCTAAAATGTGCCTCACTTAGAAGACAGTGCATAAGTGCAGTATTATCTAAAAATATTCAAGCATATAAATTAAAACACCCTATCAATATAAGCATCACATAAGGTTAATAATTTATGTTAACGAACATTTACCTATGACTCATCATTATTGCTAGCCATTGGTTTCAATGGATTATTTGTATATGGTGTCAATAACATATTCTCATTAATAAAGAGATAAATGTGGCTCAAGAACTTGAATGGCTGAAGATTTTATTTTAAGAACATAATCCAATTGAGTTAGCATTCCTAAAACTCTAGTTCAATACTCATTCTAAGTATCACATTAAGAATAATAAGAATTTGAAACATACTGTAGCTGAAGTATGGCACTCTTCAGAACAGTACTAGACAAATACCTGCGACATTATTATTATAGTCACTCCTATAGGTTGACAGGTAGGTAAAATATTGTGTTAAAGAGAGAACTGAATCTGAAAGTTATCTGATTCTGTTATCTATAGTAAGAATTTGCTGATATAGAAAGTTATCATTTGTACACATTGAAAATATTGATGTTCCCCAGGGATCAGGACTGATGGTGTCCAATGTATTTATTAATGATCAAAAAAACAAGATGAATTGCATGGCACTCAAATACGATGATGATGAGATCCATTTAAAACAAGATGACAAAATTTGCTAGCAACACAACTATTTAGATTAATCAAAAGTAGGGAGGATCAGGAACTCCAGAAGAAATTAAGCAAGCCTACATAACTGGGTAGCAAAGAAAGAGAAGGTAGTTTAAAAGATAAAAGGAAAGACATATGAGAAGGAAGCCAGAGACACCAGCTATTGCATCCAAAGAGGACTGTGCAATCAGTGGCATGAAATACATTGCACTTAGGCAGAGAGAATAAACATGACGAGGAAACCACTGCCAGCAGAGCAGAGGTGGTCCCAGACCATTCTGACAGGAGTAGTTTCAGGTTATAGTATCACAGGGATCAGTTAAAAGACAAATACTTTATAGCAATAGGCTGGAAGCAAATAAGATGTTAGGCTTAAGCAGAGGATATAGAATACTACAGAAGAATTTATAATGCCCCTACTGAACACCAATGATACAGTAGATCCTCAAAGTTACAAGCTGATGTATCAACCACATCCTTCATTTGGAACCAGAAGTATGCAATCAGACAGCAGCAGAGACCAAAAAAAAAACATTTAAAAAAGCAAATACAGTACAGTACTGTGTTAAATGTAAACTACTAAGAAAATAAAGGAAAAGTTTAAAAAAATTTGACAAGGTAAAGAAACTGTTTCTATGCTTGTTTCATTTAAATTAAGATGCTTAAAAGCAGCATTTTTCTTCTGCATAGTAAAGCCCTATTAAGTCAATGTTCAGTTGTAAACTTTTGAAGAACAACCATAACGTTTTGTTCAGAGTTACGGACAACCTCCATTCCCGAGGTATTCATAACTCTGAGGTTCTATTGAACATTTGCACCTTTAATGCTGTATTGTATTGTTGTCCTTTTGTTTCAAGGATCACATAATGTAAGAAAGGTAGAAGTGAAACATGAGCAGGAACAAACATTCATGAAGTGTCTACACTAGTGTTTACAAAAATGTTAGTTAACACTTATTAACTGCCAACCATTTAACATGTTACAACACAAACAAAAACTCTAGACAAGACTGGTGATAATCTGTTTGTTTGGTAGGTGAAAGGAATTCATGTACAAACCTCTCCCTACTATATCCCAACTTTCTCTTCATTATTCATTCTGTAACTCTCTTAGAGTCTCACACAGTCCTTTGTGGTTGTCCGAAGCTCTCTTTCCCAAGCCTGTGTCTTGTATCACTAATTTAAGCTACCCCGACATTTCATAATCGTTTAACCTCTCCTGGTCCCATTCCAGGGTGAAGATGGGCTCTCAAGCTACAAAGTATCGTCAGACATTCAAAAATGATTGAACGGTTTAAGTTAGAGCAGAGCTGACACCCCCTTCCCTGCAAGGCTACAGCTGCTCATTTGCACTTGGGGGATGGCTTTAAGCAGCTGAAGCATGCTGCATAAACCACTGCTCAAAACAAGATACTGTAGTACACGGACTATCAGTCTGTTCCAATATCAGCGTTACCAACTCTCATGATTTTCTCTCCAGTCTTGTGATTATTTGGTATTCTTATTAAAGCTCCAGTTTGTGGAATCAGATTTTTAACCAGAGAATCTTTGTTTTCATTAAAAAAGTTAAAAGTTTCTAGCCCTTAAGCCTTCAGAGAGAAGCTGGATATCATGAACCCTAAAATGCCAATACCATAACGCCAAAAAAAAAAAAAAATCCTGTATTTTTGGAATTTCGTGATTTCTAAGCCAATCTCAGAATTTTTGAGCCCTCCTTTGGGCTGGCAATGCTGCAATACAGCAGTGGTTACGCTGCTGCTGTGATGAACAACTAATACGCACTTGAGGCTCTCTGATGAAGTTTTTTTTTTAATCAATTTAGAAATCACCCAAGTTCCAACAGAAGAGTAAGTTTATTGGTTAATTTCCACCAAAGCTTTGATAACTGCCATTCACTAGAAAGCGTTTATCCTCTAAACTCCCTTGCTGAGTGTGTGTAGAATTACAAAGAGCCAGACAACTGATTTGTCTTCTAGTAACACATCAGAATGTACTAATAAAACACCTGCACATGTGACAGCCTGTGTACAAAAGAATAAACTAACTATGGTTAGTACAGCATTCGATACCGGCCCCTGAAGTTATAATGGTAAATAATCACATCTATGTGAAGTTTTCAAATAAGACACATTCTTCTAGCATTGCTCCAGGAGCTACTGATTTGATGAAGTTTCCACCCTTCCTAGTTATGTAAATTCCCCCCCCCGCCCCCCCAATGATTGCACAGGATTAAAGAAACTTGATAAAACATGTTAATGAAGCATATCTGTCACCTTTATTTTATTTGACTTCATGAAAGCTAGCAAATATCAACAGCAGTGTCAAGTTCTGTTCATCCTTACCCAGAGCTGGCAATTGTAGCCATGCAAGCACAGGGGTCTGCCCACATGGATGCAATTGGAAGACCTGGTCCCATGTTACTACAATATGAACCTCTTATTAAAGTCTCATTTTGCTATTAAAACTACATAGCAGCCATAAAGGAGACAGATAAAACTACACTATTTGGTAGTACAAGCAAAGACGTAGAATACTAAATGACAGTTCACTATAAAGTCCACTCACTAGACTCATAGCACAAGGGGTTCAATTTTTATTTATAAAAAATAAAATTCCAAATTATTTTCAAAATACAGAAAAAAATAAGTTAGTCCCGTCTGTTCTCGCTAATTCTGGAAAAATTTTAAGGCAGCCTTGAAAGTCTCTTACTTTTGAAAAGACTGAGGGAATACATTCCAGGGAGATATTTAAAATCTCTCTTGCTGAAACTGACTCTCAGTTTGAGAGCTCCGAATACAACAAAATGTTAACTTTATTATTTGTAGTCACTAAGTAAGTGTTGGGTGTATTCTGTCATTTAAAAAAAAAAAAGTTAGTATGCACAAACAAAACCGCAAGGATGCCGGACAATAGTTACCCAGGCATAACTATCCTTTTGTGCCTTCCACTTCAGTAGTTTTTAAAAGGGTGCAAGGGGGGAGAATTTATCCAGTCCCTCTGCACTGAGAATGGCTTATACCCATAATGACATTCCTCAGAGCAAGAGTTTGGTTTTTGTTTTCTTAATTTACAAACAACTTTATTACCAACTCAGTGTTACAATGTGAACACACCAAGGGCCATGCACGGATAATAAAAAGTTCCAGAGATGAGTATGTACCTCACATTATTAAAAGCACGCAAGCTATTATCTGCCCCAAATTTTACATTTCACAGACCACAACAGGATGACTAATACTTTTTGGAATTTACTGACTGATAAGATTTGATGACTAGGTTACAACTTTGGGGGAAGGGAAGAAAGCACTTTTCTATGCCAGGGTGAAGGAACGGGGCACGCATACAGTCAAATTACCAAGCTTTTCAAAATATATAAAAGCAAAGGAGCTCAAAATACAGTAAAGTTAAAGTCTGTTTCATTTTAGATCCAAAACTATTAATATTTTAAAATACTTGCCACTATAGTCAGTAATACCTGTGAGTGATCACCACAGCTTTGTATAAAGTAGACACTCCTATTACACCAAACCCTATTACATTTAAGAAGTGATACAAATAAAGCGTGGTTGTACTCTGAAGAATTACTCTGTAAAAGTGTCATCATGAGACTCCATACTTGTCTCTCAATGATTCCAGATCAGTTATAGTCTCTCTCTCTCTCTATATATATATATATACATAACTAAGTGCCAGCCTGGTATACTCAAGAAGGTTCTTTCCAATTTGCAGCTCACTAGTAATAAAAATTCTGCAGCCTAAATTCTGCCCTCAGAAATACCTGTGCAACCTTACCTTACATTAGCTTGCACAAATGAAACTGAATAATCAATTCTGTTGACAAACAAGCAAGAAGAGACTCAAGCTTACTCTTTCTGAGTTGTATATTCTTTAGAGTGCTAACAGGAGTAAAAAGATAGCAGATACGACTCAATACACACTTGAAGCAGATTAATGGGTAAACTGCCAGTTTATATACTTTTCAAAGGAGAACTTCTCTGTGTAGAAGTCGTTAACAAGTGCTCTAAAGGCAACCTTTGAACCACATTTGACTATTTGTTGGAGAGATTGAGGGGATTAAGTGGAGAAGGTACATTTTGAAAACTGCTCACTATTCTGTCAGATACATATGGGCTCCCTATGTAACTAAGTGACTTTGGTACTTTTGCTTCCCTAAACAATGGAGACTAGGTAGGGTCACATTGGGGGAAAACGTAATATTAAACACAAGTAATGCCCACAGTTCCAAAGTATCAGGAGGTTTCTACAAAAATGATCAGCAATAAAATAACTATTGTTCAAACAAATAGCTATCATTAGGCTTCAGAGTTAACACAATTTGAGATTAACTGAAGAGTTTACACCTCTTTCAGACATACTATTTCCAACTAATTGAGATAATGGATAAATTCACAGTCACAAAGTTTTTGTTGTAACCATTAAATTAATAAACCAGAAATTATTTTAACTGAAAGTTTAAATTATACAGAAGCTGATGAAGCAACCCAGAAAAAAGCGTTGGTACAGTCAAGGCTTGGAATAACAAACTGACAATGTACTCAGTTTCTGTATTACAAGGTTGGGGGGGGGGGGGGAGAAAGAGGTACAGACTACAGTGATCTCCAGTAACCCTTTACCAATCATTCAGTGGAGCAACACTGATTTCATTACGCTGATCATCCTACCATGACAAATACACCAATTAAAAACTGGAATAGATATACCACACTTCAGTAAACAGTGATGTATAATATACCAAAGGGAACACCTGTGTTTACTGGCAGTAGGTAAGAGAAGGGGAAAAAAAAGTTGGACACAAAAACAGAAAGAACAAGCAGTATCAACTAGATAATACTACCTCCCACAGTTGACTCATTTTTTTCAGTGTGCACATGGCTAAGGAGGGAAAGGAATCAAAGCTCATAAGACTTCCAAAATGGCAGTTTCCTATTTGGTGTTATTTTTAAAGACTGGTTTTATTGAGCACTTTACTCTTCAGATATAGTAATTAAAAATAAGTATAATGTACATTACACCTGAGATTTCCTTTAAGGTTGGTAAAAGCCATTGCTCTAAATCTGGCTTCCATGGAGTCATGCCACTTTTCCTCAAGCTGATTTGGTCCTCTACAAGAGGACAATAAGGCCAGACCAGCATAAGTTCTAGCCAAGACCTCTCTTCACTTTATCAATGATGGCTCATGACAAAGTAAAACATTTTGCTGCGGGGCAAACAAAACACATCCCTCAAAGGTCCATTGTACAATATATACCCTTCACAAAAAACACCTGGCTGTATCAAATAGTTTGGGCTAGAGATGTGGCCATTTCCTTGGAGCAAAGATAAACTTACATAAAACTTTAACAGTATGCAACATCCACCCCCAGGTGTTAGGGTGGATCCAAGTCCTGTGCAAAAGTAACAAGCTGTAGTGCAGCAGCTGACAAACCTAGCACACCTCCCTCATCTAGGTTAGGAAGTTTCCAGTGAGTGGGGGGAAGGGGACGGAGAGGGTTTTAAGGCAGGTTGTATAGCCCTCTTTACAATGAAGGATTTTGCTGTGTTTGACTGCCTTTACAGTCGCCCTTGTTTATTCCCACCTATCCAAAAGTGACCTCCATTGATTTTTACTAGTACACCTTGAAACCGCTGCCTTTGCCGAACCCTAACCCTTTAATTCACATGCAGCTGGGGAGAGGGCTCCACGCAGCAGCACCCCGTGCCCCTGTCCCCCGGATTTCCGTGAGGCGGCGGCGGCAGCCCAGGAGGGGGTGGCCGAGCCAGAGGAGGAACAGGCCAAAGAGCAGGGCCGAGAGCCCTTGGGGGGCAGGGAGGCCGGCACACACCTGGTGCGATGGCCCAGCCTAGGGGACGGGAAGACCAGCAGCGCAGCCTCCCCGGTGCCCCGGCCAGCGCCTCTCCCCCACCTGCCTGGCAGGGAGACGCGCCGCCCCCGGGCTAGCGGCGCCCCCGCCTGCGGGCCGGCCGCAGAGGAGGCCGGGCGGCCGCCTCGCGGCTCAACCCTCCGCGCCAGGCCCGGATGACGGGGGAGGAGGCTGGGAGGCCACCGCGGCAGCCAGGTTAGCGCGAGCCCCCCCTCCCCCGCAGTCGCGGCTCACTCACCTCGGCCGGCCCTTGCCGCTGGGCGCGCGGCGGCGGCGGGGCTGGGCGCGCGGGTCGGGGAATGAATGGAGGCTGCAGCGCCCGGCTTCCCCAGCAGCGTCCCGCGTCTCACCTTCTGCCTCCCTCAGCGCCGCTGCCCGGCGCCTGAGCAGCTCGCCCCGGCCGCCCCCCCCGCTCCGGCTCCCTTCCCCTCCCCTCCCCTCTGACGCACTGGCTGTGCAACGCCTCGAGCATCGCCCACCCTCGGCTCCCCGGCGCGCGGGGTACCCAGTGCAGCCGCCGCCTCTCTCCCCGCCCGCAAAGGCGGGCGCAAAACAGCGAGACCTCGGGACTAAAGCAAGCCGCCTTCGCACAGCAGCACCGGGGCAAGCGGGGCTGAGCCTCCCTTCTTTACCGAGCATGGGGCAGGGCTGGTGAACGACAATACTGGACTAACAGACTTATCCGTGCTTAGTTGTTTTTTTTTTTCTCTCCAAAAGACACCGCAGGATCCTGCAATAAGACATGCAAATACTCCCAGTTGAGTACACTCTCGCGGATGGCGTGCGATGCCCTTACTGTCCGCGTGAGCGCCTGCGTTTCAGGGAAATAAAGAGCAGTCACAGAGAAAAGCAGGACAAAGCTTATTGTCAGGGACAGCCCTGCTGATGGTTGATTCATGGTACAAAACTAAAAGGTTGTAGCACGATGCAAGCCTTTGCATAGATATTGCGGATAAGACGCATTCTAAATTGACATAGATGGGAGGTTGGATGGTAAACAGCTAGTTGGGGCCATCCCTTAAAATAAGGGGCAAGTGGTCACCCCTCTTACTGCTGAATGCAGTAATGTTTTATGAAGATACATATTATTACAATAACAGGAAGAGAAGGGCACATACACAGTGGTATTTATCACTTTATAGCAGTTATATTTCCAAAGTGCTGTAACTCTACTGAAATCTATTTGATTACAAGAGGGTTTCTAAGAGATGGAATGGAAAATTCTCCTTTAAAAAAATATAGGGATTGTCTTAAACAAAGAGCTACTTGTATTCAGGCTTTGTCTAGACTGTGGCCTTTTGATCCTGCAAGTAGATTCAAATAGGTAGAATCTTGAACCATACAGAAACCCATTGGCTCCATTGGGGCTCCTTGTGGATTCAAAGATCCACCCACACAGCTCTGCTTGCAGGATCAGGACTTGATCTTTACTGTCTTTTATCCTTGTGTGTTGGTTGCTGATGTTTGTTACTCCTGCACCGGGAAATTGGAAAATATGCTGCTTTATATAATAGTACAAGGTAAGACTGTGATATTAAGATTGTGGATTTACATCCACAAGTAAGAAAATTTAAAAGTTTCACATAAATATTAATTCGCCTATGTTGTACAGATGTGTGCATCATGATATGCATGCAAAATATGCATATATTCAGCGCAAAAACTATGTTAAAAGAACATTAATGTTACAAAGTCAAGCATTCAAAATGCCAGTATTAAGATTGCTTGTGAAACCTAAATTCAGTCCCTTTGTGTGTATGCATTATATGATCTTTAATTACATGATCACATACTATTTTTTTCCACAGGATCCCTGTCTGATTTAGCGTGGGGGATCAACCTGCTCTGGTGATGAATCAGGCTTATGCAGTGAAGGAAGCTGTTTATGAACTCCCTGCCTCATTTGTTGCACAAGTTGGAAGATATGTCATGAATGAGGCAGGGACCTGCAAGAAGAGAAAATACCATTTCATGGTGAATGGTGTTCTGGAGAACTGGATTTTATCCCTGACTCCAGCACAGAGTTCCTGTATGATGCTAGGCAAGTCAATTAAACCAAATTTTTCAGAGGTGGTTGCTAATTGTGTATTCCTCATTTTCTGGCTGCCCAGTTTGAGACTGATTGGAGGACTGCTGAGCACTCAGCTGCAAATAGGTCACAGGGAGGTGTGCTTTGAATATATAAAGTGCTATGTACTGTTAAGAACTCTGAACAAAATCCGGGCCAAGTCATCTCAAATTGAGCACCCAAAATTAGTGAACATTTTTTATCTGAATCTCTTTGTGCATGAGTTCCTCATCTGTAAAAAAAAAAAAAAAAAAAAAAGGGGGGGGGGGCGGATAATATTATCCCTTCACCTCACAGAGGTGTGGATATGTTTCCCCTTTTGACCAGAGCAGTTAGCTAAAATGTGGGGTCTTGTGGGTTGTTTCCATTAGGAGAAGAATTTGATGAGTCTTGTACATAAAGTCCTGTGTCCCTGAACTCAGTAGGAATCAAAAAACAGTAGACTGTTTCTTTGCTCTCAGTTCCATGCTTCTTTTCAGCCAGCAGTCTGCCCAAAAGCTCTCTGTCTTAGCTTTATCTCAAGGTCACGCTACAAGTCCTTCTCTGGATGTGTCCAGGGTTTCCTTGCTGATTTTGCTATGTGCTTCTCTAGTGTTCTGCTCCTTCCCTCTCATACACTTGAAATCTATTTAATCCCGCCCCCTTGCATTTATCAAACTCCCAGAAAACCCCTTGGACTGCATGGCCCAGCCACTGCCCAGGCTTGCATGTGGTCTAGGCCTTGGGCAGAGGTTTTCCATTGTTTCAGCTATCCCCTGGCTGGAGCTGCAGGGATAGGCGGAGCCCAGTGGGAAGCCTGTGAGCCCCATCAATCTCCCCTCCTCGCCCCAGCACCAGCAATGTGCTGCCCCGGCACCAGTGGGGTGTCCCGTGCCACCCCCCAGCACCAGTGGGGGTCCCGGGCCACCCCCCCTGTCCCCAGCACCTGATCACAGACAGAGACTGGTATTTTATTGAACCTTTCCCCTGTACTATATTATTATTGGCTTACAGTAATAAACCTGATGGATATTGGTTAATTGGCCTCTTGAATATATTTCATAATGAATCAAAGTGTGGTCAAGCAATTTACTATACAGTAGAACCTCAGAGTTATGAACACCAGAGTTACAAAGTGACCGGTCAACCACACACCTCATTTAAAACCGGAAGTACACAATCAGGCAGCAGCAGAGGGGAAAAGAAAAAAGTAAACACAGTACAATACTGTGTTAAATGTAAACTGCTAAAAAAATAAAGGGAAAGTTTAAAAAAAGGATTTGGCAAGGTAAGAAAACTGTTTCTGTGCTTGTTTCATTTAAATTAAGATGGTTAAAAGCAGCATTTTTCTTCTGCATAGTAAAGGTTCAAAGCTGTATTAAGTCAATGTTCAGTAGTAAACTTTTGAAAGAACAGCCATAATATTTTGTTCAGTTATGAACATTTTGGAGTTAAGAACAACCTCCAATCCTGAGGTGTTCATAACTATGAGATTCTACTGTACAATTTAACAACAACCCTGTCTCCTCCAACCTGTCCCAGTCCTATCTCTTCCCCACTCCTGGCTCCTCATTCCAGTCCCAGTCACCTTGCCCAGCCAGTCCTAGCCTCCTCCTCTAGACTCCAAGTCCCAGTCTCCTTGTCCAGCCAGTTCTGTTCTCTTTCAGGCTTCTCATCCAACTTCACCACTGGCTCCCAGTCTCCCCTGGCCTGTTCTCCATCCCAGTCTCAGTCCCAGCCGCCACTCACCCTCCCCAGTTCCCACTCTCCTTGCCCAACTAGTCCTTTCCTCCCCTCACAACTCCCAGTCACAGTTTCTCTACTTCCCTTCCCCACTCCAGTCCCAGACTCACCAGGCTCCCAGAACTACTCCTTTCCCTCCCTTCTGGTCCAGCTCTTGTCCCCCTGCATTCAAGCCAGGCAGCTCAGGTCAGCTGCCCAACCTCAGGTCCAGGGTATTGAGCTGGCTTGGACTTAGGTGACGAGCCTGAGCTGCTACAAATGCCACAATGTCCAAACTGCTTTTTAGTGCACTAGCTCAAGCTGAGCTAACATGAGTCTCTTTGCTAGTGCTGTGAATTACACACCCAGCCAGGAGCGGCAGAAGCTCCCTAGAAGTGTGGGGGGGCACTGGTTCCTGGACCGTGGCCCCATCCCTGCCCTGCCCCTTCTGGCAAAGACCCATATCTGAGGCCTCACCCTCACTTTGCCTCTTGCCTGAGGCCCCGCCCCCTGCTGACTTGCCCTTAAGGCAGGTAAAAAATGATGGGGCCCTCCCGTTCCAGCGCCTCTGGACACAGCTGCAGAGTAGACATACCCAGAGAACACAGGATAGACAGGTTCCCTGCTCAGTTTTGGTGCCCAGACCCACCCTTTCCCAGAGCAGGAATATAGAGAAAATCCATTTTAGCCCTTGTTGCCACACACTGGAGCCTGCTTGGTCAGTGTGGGGATGCTACACATGCAACCTGATCAGCACTAATTGCTGTGAGCAGCTGAAGCCTACTCAGTGGGGATGCAATCATCAGAGATTTTAGCTGCCAAAACCTCTTAAGAAGTCTGCGCATGTGCAAACAGAAATTTTTTCAAAGGCTTCTAACAGGTGAAGAAAAAAGCACATTTCCTAACCAAAGGCCAGCCCCTGCCAGCGTTCAAGTCCTTACTCCAGGGGGGGCAACCAAAGCTTCTCAAAGAAAAGGAAAGAGGCAAAACAATGTATTTTTTCCCTAGCCTCATTCTTGGAAATGGCTGAACAGTTTATGCTGGAACAGTCCAAAAAAAAAATAAAAAAGTTCAGCCTGAGGCAGGCACCTGGCATGAAAAATTAAAGCCCAAATGGCTATAGTTTTGCAAAGTTATAAGCAACTGAAAACAGGGTCTTATAGTAGGAAGTGTTGGGCTATCTTAAGAGGTGATGCTACCAGTGGTGCGTATAAGTAAAGCACACATCTAACAGCATGAACAGTGACTGAAACGCTCCATATTTTGTGTGTGCAATACGGCAGCTACATTGTACCTGAACATTTGAACATCCTGACTTTCATGGATTTAAATTCTTAAATGGGAGAGCGGGGAGGAAATGACTGAAGCTATAATTTTGTTTCTCTAGAAGTATAAGGAAGACCTGATAGTAATTTTTGTTTGTTTGTTTTGCTATTTATTTAGGATTACCAGGAATATAAAATGTTTTCTTTCTAGTTTTTGCTGGCTGACTCCTGGAAGACCAGGGAAGGGGAGCAAAACCTTCCTTATCCCTCAGTAGGATGGATGGGGATGTGTTTAAAGAATCTTTTATTACAACTATTTATTAAGCATTTGAATTAAAAATACATTAACAAAACATGAGCTTTACTAACTAAAAATACATCCACCTTTCAGTTGCTCAGGATTCTCTCTCTTGGCCCTTTTGATGTCAGAGTTCCAGCCAGTTTTCCAGGGAAGCAAAGAGATAGCTATGACCTGAATTTCTAATGAACGGGGAGAGTTAAAAATAAAGCAAGAAAAAAGCAAACATTTCAGGCCTTCTTTCTACATTATAAAGAGACCATAATCCTCAAACATTTACTTTCATTGCAGATCATCTTCAATGTTGTATTAAAATAGTTTTGCATTTAATTCTCTCCTTGTTTTTTCATTTTGTTTCTGTGCTGTCCCTTAGTCATGGAGATTGCTCCCTGTAAAAATCCACAAAGGCATCATATTATCCACTGTGACGGGGCAAGGCCAGATGGCTATAGAAAAGTAGTGGGAGATAGATATATTAGCTCCAGGATAAACAAATCCCTGGTACCAGGATAAGTGAAATGGCAGCTGCTCCAGGTCAACAGACACCTGGGGCCAATTAAGAACTTTCCAGAAGGCAGGGAGAATGCTAGGTTGATTGGGACACCTGAAGCCAATCAGGGGCTGGCTGAAACTAGTTAAAAGCCTCCCAGTTAGTCAGGTGGGTGTGCATGTCAGGAGCTGTGGGAGGAAGTTGCGCTGTTGGAGAGACTGAGTAGTACACACCATATCAGGCACAAGGAAGGAGGCCCTGAGGTAAGGGTGAAGTGGAGCTTGAGGAAGTGAGGGCTGCTGTAGGGGAAGTAGCCCAGGGAATTATACATGTCATGTTTCTAAAAGGTCAGCTACCATAGTTGACACTATTAGGGTCCCTGAGCTGGAGCCCGGAGTAGACGGTGGGTCCGGGCTCTCCCTCCCCTCCCTTTGCCCCATGATCAATCACTGAGACTGGGAGACAACAGAGACTGCGCAGGAAGGATAACTTCTCCTCACCTCCCTCGCTGGCTTATGATGAAAATGGCTCAGTAGACTGTGACCCTTGTCTCTAGAGAGAGAAGGGTTATGTGGAGGGTCACAGTGAGCCTCTGAGGCTAGCAAAATCCGCCAGGAAACGTTGGGACCCACGGAGGCAAGGACAGATCTTTGTCACAACTGGTTTTAGAAATGGGATTTCGTTCACAGCGTGGCGGAAGAAAGAGGTTTAAAAAAAAAGTGCACTGGGGTTTTGGATTTTTTTTTTTTGGTTTGTTTGTTTGCTTTGTACCACAATGGAGGAGGTGGTAAGAGCTCTGGTACAAGCCACGGCAGCCCAGCAGGAGGCCACCTGGGTTCAGGCAATGGCACAACAGGAGTCTATGCGGCTACAGCAGGAAAGCAATCAATTATTGATGAGCCAGGCGACCCAAGTTCGTGCCCTCTTGAGAGAGGTGGTGGACCAGCTGAAGATCCTCACCACCCAGGCCTGGGGGTCCGACGGGACATGAACCCTGAGGGCCACTGGTTGTATGCCAAAGATGATGTCAGGAGATGACGTAGAGGCATATCTCCTCTCATTCGAAAGGACTGCTCAGTGTGAGGTATGGCCCCAGGAGCAGTGGGCCAGCGTTCTCGCCCCTTTTGTGTGGAGAGGCCCAGAAGGCTTACTTTGACTTGCCTGCCACGGATGCCACTGACTATACCCGTCTGAAGGCAGAGATCCTAGCACAATCAGGGGTAACGGCAGCGGTAAGGGCCCAGAGGTTCCATGAGTGGAAATACCAGGAGAACAGACCCCCGAGGCTATTCGACCTCATACACCTCGCGTGGAAGTGGTTACAGCCCGAGATGTGCAGGCCGGAGGAGATTTTGGAGACCCTGGTCATAGACCATTACATGCAGGGACTGCCGCCAGATCTCCGCAAAGGGGTAGGCCAGAGCGATCCATCCACGTATGACGAGATGATCACGCTGGTAGAAAGACAGATAACAGCCAGGGAACTGACCTGACTCCCCAAGGAAGGCCCCTTTCGAAGCAAGCACCCGACCCCAACTCTGGAAGGTTGGGCAGCCAAACCCCTGGGGAGTCCTAGGTGGAAGAAAGGGGGGCCGAAAACCAGCGGGGACCCCAGGAGGAAGGGATTGGCCTGAGTGAGGGGAACCTCGGGATTAAACCTGCTAACCCCCGGGATAGGGGAGTGATTAAAAGCAATTATAGATGTTATGCATGTGGGGAGTGGAGACACATAGCAGGACAGTGTCCCAGCACTGAGGAGCCTATGCAATGTAACTTGGGGGATTGGGAGGTCCCATGCTCCCTTATCCACCTCGCGGGGGTCGCATTAGCCCTGCATAATTATACCAGGCCAGTGAGGATAAATGGAGCAGAGACTACAGCGCTTGTGGACTCTGGGAGTGCTATCATCCTCATATCGGGTAAGCTGGTAAAAAGTAGTCAGCTCCTACAAGCCAAATGCGTAGCAGTGACATGCGTGCATGGGGCCGTGAGCCATTACCCCACCATCCCAGTGGAGACAGAGGCTCAGGGAAACCTCATTGAGGTGACCGTGGGCATAGTTCCTAAACTCCCATATCCTGTAGTCATTGGGAGGGACTATCCTGGGTTTGATAATTTACTCCCCCTGGAGAGGCTAGAGGGAGGTGGGGACCCTGAGGACAGCGACTCCTGACTGGGGGAATGTCAACCCCCGATGTTCACTGAGATTTCTCAGGATCTGTTCTCAGCCCTCTGAAAGACCCGAAGACAAAAAAAGAGAGGAAGGCCATGAAGGCCTTAGAAACCCGGATCCTGACCCAGGGCCAGAAGACCTCCCTAGTAGGCAGATGGACGCGAGCAGCCAACAGAGAAACTTCCACCACAGAAGGTGAGCCAGAGGCTGCCCCCAGCCATGACGACAGCGCACCGTTGGAAGAAGCAGAAGCCAGCCCCTGGGAGCTTGGACAGGTTAGTCTTGGGAGAGAGACTTTTGGGCGGGACCAGGCGGAGGACCCCAGATATGATAACGCCAGGAAAGAGGTGGCCAAGATCGATGGGATACCTGTGGATGGGAAGGTCCGGGGTTCCGGACCTTACTTTATAGTGAAGAAAGATCTCCTGTACCGCGTGGTGCAAATGCAGGAGCAACAGATACAACAACTTCTGGTGCCACCAAAACATCAAAAAGCCATATTGAGTCTCGCCCACAGTCACCTGTTTGGAGGACACCTAGGGGTATAGGAAACCCAGGCACGGATCCTGCAGAGGTTTTTCTGGCCAGGAGTACATGAAGATGTCCGGCGATACTACACCTCTTGTCCAGAGTGTCAGTTACATAGCCCTCGCCCACGCTTGTGGGCTCCTTTGATACCTTTTCCAATAATAGAGGTTCCTTTCGAACGGACAGCTGTGGATCTGGTAGGGCCGCTAGAGAAGACAGCTCGGGGCCACCAACATGTGCTTGTTGTACTGGACTATGCAACCCAGTACCCGGAAGCTGTTCCCCTTGCACAGCTTCCAAGACAATAATTAAGGAGCTAGTAAGGATCTTTGCCTGGGTTGGGCTACCCAAGGAGATATTGACTGATCAAGGGACACCTTTCATGTCCAAGTTGATGAAAGATCTCTGTTCATTGCTCCATGTACAAGCCCTATGGACCTCTGTATACCACCCGCAAACAGAAGGCCTTGTGGAAAGGTTCAATAGGACCTCGAGGCCATGATCAGGAAAGTGGTGAGCCGGGATGGGAAAGACTGGGATACCCTATTGCCTTACCTCATGTTTGCCATCCGGGAGGTTCCGCAAGCCTCCACGGGTTTCTCTCCATTCGAACTACTATATGGGCGCCACCCTCTGGGTATATTGGATATAGCCAGAGAAGCCTGGGAAGAGGAGCCCAATCCCGGAAGGAACATAGTTGAGCATGTACTGCAGATGAGAGATCGGATAGCCTGAGTTACGCCCATTGTACGGGAGCACTTGGAGAGAGCACAGGAGACCCAACGAACCCATTATAACCACCAAGCGAAGCTTTGACAGTTCCAACCAGGGGATTGGGTGATGGTACTGGTGCCCACAGCAGAAAGTAAACTGTTGGGCCAGTGGCAGGGACCCTATGAAGTAATCGAAGCCGTGGGAGAGGTGAACTATAAGGTGCGGCAGCCAGGCCGCCGGAAATCGGAGCAAATTTACCACATCAATCTTCTAAAATCTTGGCACGATCGAGAGGCATGCTTAGTCATGCAGGAGACCCTTCCCCAGGAGGATAACTTACACGAGCAAGGATATCATCTGACTTGACGCCGATCCAAAAGAGCGAGGCAGCCGACATGATTAATCGCAACCGAGATGTGTTCTCTACAAAACCAGGGCGGATGACTGAAACCTATCACCATATCCGCACGATCCCCGGAGCCAAGGTAAATTGAGACCCTACCGAATCCCAGCAGCCAAAAGAGAAGAAATGAAGGCCGAAGTAAAGAAAATGTTAGAATTAGGAGTTATTGAAGAATCTTACAGTCAGTGGTCCAGTCCAGTTGTGCTACTGCCTAAACCTGACGGTACCATGAGATTCTGTAATGACTTTCGCCGACTGAATGAAATATCCCAGTTTAATGCATACCCCATACCACGCATCACTGAACTGGTTGACCAACTGGGTAGTGCCTGGTCCTTGACTACACTGGATCTGACAAAAGGGTACTGGCAGCTTCCTCTGACCAAAGAAGCTAAAGAAAAGACAGCATTCTCCACCCCGGATGGGCTATTCCAGTACACCGTCCTCCCTTTTGGGCTACATGGGGCCCCAGCTACATTCCAGCGCCTCATGGATAAGCTGCTGCACCCCCAAACTCGTTATGCAGCTGCATACCTAGATGATGTCATCATCCATACGCCAGACTGGGGAACCCACTTGGAGAAAGTTGAGGCAGTACTGCGCACCTTAAGGCAGGCTGGCCTCGCTGCTAATCCTGCTAAATGTGCCATAGGGCTAGCAGAGGCTAGATACCTGGGATATATTGTGGGAAGGGGCATAGTGAAGCCCCAAACGAATAAGCTAGAGGCAATTCAAAAGTGGCTCCGGTCAACCTGAAAGACGCAGGTCCGTGCGTTCCTAGGCGTGGTAGGCTACTATCGACGTTTTATTCCCCACTTTGCCACTAGGGCAAGTCCCCTAATGGACCTGGTGAAGGCCCAAGGTCCAGACATGGTAAAGTGGACCGACGCAGCAGAGGGAGCATTCACAGACCTTTGGATGGCCCTCTGTAATGACCCCATACTCATAGCCCCGGACTTTAACAGGGAATTTACAGACGCTTCCGAGGTGGGGTTGGGGGCAGTTCTGTTGCAAATGGTGGGAGAAGAGGAACACCCGATCCTCTACCTAAGCAGAAAGCTTCTCCCAAGAGAACAGAAATATGCAGTAGTCGAGAGAGAATACCTTGCTGTCAAATGGGCTATGGAGACACTGTGTTATTACCTCTTAGGCCGGCGATTTACTTTTGTGACGGCACATGCATCCCTCCAGTGGATGCAGCGGAATAAGGAAAAGAATGCAAAGGTCACCAGGTGGTTCTTATCCCTCCAACCATTCCAGTTCCGCATACGGCACAGGGCTGGATGCCACCATGGCAACACTGATGGTCTGTCATGAGCATACTGCCTGGCGTCCCAAGTTGCCCAAGTCTATGGTGTTGAGCGGGGTGGGGGGGATATGTGATGGGGCAAGGCCAGATGGCTATAGAAAAGTAGTGGGAGATAGATATATTATCTCCAGGATAAACAAATCCCTGGTACCAGGATAAGTGAAATGGCAGCTGCTCCAGGTCAACAAAGACACCCAGGGCCAATTAAGAACGTTCCAGAATGCAGGGAGAAGGCTAGGTTGATTGGGACACCTGAAGCCAATCAGGGGCTGGCTGAAACTAGTTAAAAGCCTCCCAGTTAGTCAGTCAGGTGGGTGTGCATGTCAGGAGCTGTGGGAGGAAGTTGCACTGTTGGAGAGACTAAGTAGTACACACCATATCAGGCACAAGGAAGGAGGCCCTGAGGTAAGGGTGAAGTGGAGCTTGAGGAAGTGAGGGCTGCTGTGGGGGAAGTAGCCCCGGGAATTGTACATGTCATGTTTCTAAAAGGTCGGCTACCATAGCTGACACTATTAGGGTCCCTGAGCTGGAGCCCGGAGTAGACGGTGGGTCTGGGCTCCCCCTCCCCCTCCTTTGCCCCCTGATTAATCACTGAGACTGGGAGACAACCAGAGACTGTGCAAGGAAGGATAACTTCTCCTCACCTCCCTCGCTGGCTTATGATGAAAATGGCTCAGTAGACTGTGACCCTTGTCCCTAGAGAGAGAAGGGTTACGTGGCGGTTCACAGTGAGCCTCTGAGGCTAGCGAAATCCGCCAGGAAACGCTGGACCCACGGAGGCAACGACAGAGCTTTGTCACACCACCTACCTTCTGATTACACTTTCAAAATCACCTCTCTCGTAATCCCTCCAGAACTATTGGCAATAGATAGTTGTGACTGCTGCTTTTGACCTGTGCTTTTACGCTAATCATAATCAACTTACTATGAGCTTGCACTCTTCTCATCTGTTTGTTGTATCCAAGAGTTGTCTCTCATCTCATACTTAAGACCCAATCCTATGAACATTTATGCATGTGTTTAATTTTTCCCCTTTGAAAAGTCAGGGTAAAGGTGTGTCAGTGTAAGTTGCATAAGTGTTTGCAGGATCGGGGACCTTGGAAGTGTAAACTCGGAGGCGGGAATATCTCTTTTATATGTGTGTACAATACCTATTATAACAGGCCCTTATCCCTGACTGATGGTTTTGTGTACTACTGCATTCCCCCCCCCCACCCCGCATGGACAGGCTTTTCGGGAGACTTAGCCTCCTGTGACCTCTTATACACGCCACCCATGATTGTGATCACATTGTGTATTCAGTGCAGGTGCGTGAACATTCATCTAACCATATGTTCGACTTATCTAATAACACAGTGAAATATACATACAGTATTTGCATATTCTATAGCTTGTAGTCTTGGGAGAAGGTGGGGGCTGAACTTGTCACTGGAGAAAATCAAGGGAAATTTGATAGCTGGGTGAGAGTGACAGGTATACACAAAGAAAAGGAGTACTTGTAGCACCTTAGAGACTAACCAATTTATTTGAGCATAAGCTTTCATGAGCTACAGCTCACTTCATCCGATGAAGTGAGCTGTAGCTCACGAAAGCCTATGCTCAAATCAATTGGTTAGTCTCTAAGGTGCCACAAGTACTCCTTTTCTTTTTGCGAATACAGACTAACACGGCTGTTACTCTGAAAAGTGACAGGTATATCACTGGTACGGGGGGAGAAAGGGGGCAAGAAAAAATATTTAATATCAGATAGAGTTAAAATGCTTGAAGAGCCAAGTTCTGTATACAAGTTCTCACTGTCCTCCACTTACAGTAATGGGGAAAACTGCAGGTTGTATCTAGCCTAATACTTTTTGTCTGCAGACAATGAGTCAAAGATTCAGGGCTTGAATGGGGAAATTTACTGGCATAACTATACTGGTTTAATTATACTGCTATAATTTATATCACCATATCTCCCTCCCTGGACACTCACATTCTGGAGTCAGAATGCCTTTTTCCAGTTTATTTTATACCACTTCTGAAGCAACATAAGAGTCTCCACACAGGGAGTTATACAGGTATAACTATACTGATATAATTATACTGGTAAATATTCCTATGTAGATAATACCAAAGTTATAGGCCAATAGTCTTTGATCAAGGTACACAGATTTGCAGACCACTTTCCTCTTCCACCCCTCTTTTTATACAAAGTTCAGATAGAATTAACATCTCACAAGTCTAGGGGAAAACTGCAGGAGAATCATTGTGCAAAAGTTAATGTGTATACAGGTGTTTCCAGACAGAGAGGTTTACCAATTTTCCAGATAAACACAGGCCTATTTGAATATCAAATGCAATCAGTACAAGTACACACAAATAGAAACTCAAAATTAACAATACACATGCAGCCATACACAAAAAAGCCATTTGCGGATATCTGTGATTTTTAGGGCTGTCGATTAATCACAGTTAACTCAAGCGATTAACTAAAAAAAATTAATTGCGATTAAAAATATTAATCGTGATTAATAGCCATTTTAATCACACTGTTAAACAATAGAATACCAATTCAAACTTATGACATATTTTGGATGTTTTTCTACATTTTCAAATATATTGCTTTCAATTGCAACACAGAATACAAAGTATACAGTGCTCACTTTATAATATTACAAATATTTGCACTGTAAAAATGATAAAAGAAATAGTAGTTTTCAATTCACCTCATACAAGTATTGTAGTGCAATCTCTTTATAGTGAAAGTGCAACTTACAAATGTAGATTTTTTTTTTGTTACATAACTGCACTCAAAAACAAAACAATGCAAAACTTTAGTGCCTGCAATTCCACTCAGTCCTACTTCTTGTTCAGGCAATCGCTAAGAGAAACAAGTTTGTTTACATTTATGGGAGATAATGCTGCCCACTTCTTATTTACAATGTCACCTGAAAGTGAAAACAGATGTTCACATGGCACTTTTGTAGCCAGCATTGCAAGGTATTTACGTGCCAGATATGCTAAACAGTCTAATGCCCCTTCATGCCTTGGCCACCATTCCAGAAGACATGCTTCCATGCTGATGACACTAATTAAAAAAACAATTTGTTAATTAAACTTGTGACTGAACTCCTGGGGGGAGAATTGTATGTCTCCTGCTCAGTGTTTTACCCGCATTCTGCCATATATTTCATGTAATAGCAGTCTTGGATGATGACCCAGCACGTTGTTCATTTTAAGAACACTTTCCTGCAGATTTCACAAAACGCAAAGACGGTACCAACGTGAAATTTCTAAAGATAGCTACAGCACTCAACCCAAGATTTAAGAATCTGAAGTGACTTCCAAAATCTGAGAGAGATGAACCCAAACCACCAAAAAAGAAAATCATCCTTCTGCTGGTGGCATCTGACTCAGATGATGAAAATGAACATGCATCGGTCTTCACTGCTTTGGATCGTTATCGAGCAGAACCCATCATCGACATGGAGGCATGTCCCCTGGAATGATGATTAAAGCATGAAGGGACATTTGAATCTTTAGCACATCTGGCACATAAATATCTTGCAACACCGGCTACAAGAGTACCACATGACCACCTGTTCTCACTTTCAGGTGACATTGTAAACATGAAGCGGGCAGCATTATCTTCTGCAAATGTAAACAAGCTTATTTGTCTGAGCAATTGGCTGAACAAGAAGTAAGTCTGAGTGGATTTGTAGGCTTTAAAATTTTACATTATTTTATTTTTGAATGCAGTTATTTTTTGTACATAATTCTAGATTTGTAAGTTCAACTTTCATGATAAAGAGATTGCACTACAATACTTGTATTAGGTGAATTGAAAAATACTATTTCTTTTGTTTTTTACAGTAATACTTGTATTCAAAAACTTGTAATCATAAATAAATATGAAGTGAGCACCGTACATTTTGTATTCTGTGTTGTAATTGAAATCAATGTATTTGAAAATGTGGAAAACATAAAAAAAATTTATACAAATGGTATTATTGTTTAACAGGGTGATTAATTGCACAATTAATCATGATTAATTTTTTAAATCGTGCAATTAATCATTAATTTTTTTAATCGCTTCACAGCCCTAAAAAGAAAACTTTAACAGTTGGTCTTCAGTATGATCTTCCATCACATGTGAAATTACTGCACCTACTGCACAGGGGAAAGAGATATTGTAGTGTGTAAGGATACTTTCAGATGCTATAGACTTCTTGGCCTCATCAAAAGCATTGGTACAGTGTGCATTTCTGTCCACTGTTCAATAGTTTGTTTACAGGATGTAACAATTTCACTATGTTAGGCAAGAATCTGTAGTAAAATTGTGTCAGCTTCAGAAAGGCATGTAATTGTGACACATTTTGAGGTTGGGGTGATTTAAGGATAGCTTCAACTTTGTCTTGTTATTTTGCAAATTATATTAATGGTATGGCCATAACTGAATCATTGAAAAATTCACATTTTCCTTATTTGCTCTAAGATCGCAGTCAGACAGCCTCATCAGTGCCTTCTGGAGGTTTGCAAGGTGCTATTCATCAGTAGTTCCTGTGACCAGTATATTGCCCAAGTAACAGTGAGCACCAGAAATAATCTGTAATACCTGGTCTATGGCTCACTGCCAAATGGGAGTCCTGGTGCAGATAATGGAGTGAACTCTGAGACCCACCAATCAGTAGTCCTCAGAACTGTCCTACTGTTCTCATGGAACTGGTGCCCAAAAGGGACACTTAACGGTTGGAGGAAAGTTGACCTACCTATTGATCATTTCTTTCAATAAGCAATGAGGGTTCCAGAACCCTTTTAGGGCCTGGGGTAGGTACCAGCGAATCAATCTAAAATGTTGACCAATTCACTCTGCTCCTCACCCCAACTTTAATTTTCACACGAACGAAGACATTGTCTAGACTTAAAAGCTTTGCCAATATAGCTATGCTGGCAAAATCCTCCGAGTGTACATGCAGTTATACCGACCAAACAGTGCTTGGGTAGTATAGCTTACGTTGGTTTGGTGAGCTCAATAAACTATTACAGCAAAAACATTTTTTGCAAGTAGAACTGCGTCCACACTAGGGCTTTTGGCAGCAGAGGCATGTCATTAAAAAAAATAAATCACCCTCTAACCAGCATAGCTAAGCCTGCAAAACTTAAGCATAGACGTAACCGAAGAGACCTAAAACAGACACCTTTCTAATGGAAGGAATTCTTCATCCAGTGACAACTGCACAAGCTCTTCCTGTCATTTTCACAACTGGGTGCATTGAAGAGGATATGTATAAGGTTCTTTGGAGAGCATCTTACTCAGGTTTTAAACTAAGTGTGGAATCCAATGTTCATACATTAAAAGTCACATAATTTATACCAATAAGGGATGGGGCAGTGAGGCTCTAGTTAGATGTGAGAAGGACAACTTGCCATCTGCGCCCTTTTCATCTGTTTTCAGACTTTTCCAGCTGAACTCAGTATGGTGCAAGGTTCTTTTTGTTAAGGAAAGAGAAATATTGTGCACGTTCAGTATGTCATTTTCAAACATTAATGACTATTTCAAAGCCATGTTTAGAACTAGTGCAGTAAAGTTTTCAATAAGCACTTGGAAGCAACAATATGCCAGGTTTGAATTTCTAAATTTAAGGCATTTTTTGAGTTATTCAAGTGCAAAAAGGATCTGATGCTTATGTTAAAGGTGAACTGCCACAGTTTACAAACAGCATAATGTGTTTGGCAAGCTTCCAAAAGTGGAAAATAGAATAATGTCATTGTTTTGAAAATGTAATTTTCTGAATGAGGACGGGTTTGAGTGTGCTGGCAAACACTGGCTGAGATTTTGCTGAGTTATGAAGATTTGCATACACTGACTATGTTTTGTTTTGTTTTTTTTTCTTTTAGACCATGAACCACCAAGTTTCCAGAGGATGTTAACTGGGCTGCATACATATGCACATGTAACTGTGTAACAAGCCTGTACATCTCCTAAAGTTCTCATTAAGACTCTGAATCCTCTACCCAGCAGCCAATCCAAGCAGGCATGTTGGGCACTGGTTACATATACAAGAGTTAAATGGAAGTGGGGGGGGGAAGGGGGAGAATCCCTCCCCCTGAGGCCCTCAAGCAGCTGGAAATCTACTCTTGCAGATCATGCCCTGATTCAACAGCTCAAGTAGGAGTCAGAGCCCCTAATTAAGCTCACCTGCATAGCAGAGGGTAGAAGGATTTTTGCAATACCAGTTTCCTGATCTTGCACCACTCTCCCTTTTTCCACCTTCATGCTGCTAAGCAGGCACTCCCACCTGGTGAATTCCATACCACGTTGGGCAAACTTATCTCCTGCACAGCCCCCTTACAGCTAGCACCACCATTGCACAGCAGAAACACACTAATATAAACACACATGCATATAAAACCACAGAAAAACTGTATAACTATTAAATTGTATTATTTGAGACATAGCATATGATCATATAACTAAAGACCACGGATGAAATCAATGGCAAAACTCCAACTGACCTCACTGGAGCTAGGGTTTTACCCCATATCTTCAAAACCACTGCAGACAGGGATGGTGTTAAGTTTGCATGGTGATGTACGAATATTGCCTAGGCGGATGTAGTTTTCGGAGGATAAATTGCACATGTGGAGTAAAAGAAGGAAAATGTATGCAGTGGGATTTTTTTTAAATACGAGCCAACACTTTTACAGCTTACAATGTACCATTGCTCCCAATGGTATAGATTCGTTTATTATTACAAATCAGGCATTTAGTAATTATTCTGAAGAGTTTTTTTTATTTTTGTTAAAGGGAGATAGATTATTTTAAAACCATATTTTTAAAAATATTTTCCCCCTTAGTTTTGTTACTTAGAAATCTCAGAGTGAAATTTGTTTTTAAATCCAATTTGGAATTCACCAGTCTTATGGTTTCTTTTCATATGCTAATTCCTATGCAGACAGAGAGTGTGCTTACACATCCTGGGACTTGCTGCTGACATGCACCAGGATGACGACATCAGCATTCATTGCTCTGGAAACCACATACGCACTCCCCAAGAAGCCTGTGTATGAGGAGAGCTGCTGCACTAATGCGGTAGAGAAGTGGAAAAATAAGGATATTCGATTTGCTTTTCTTTCCATCATTGTCAAACAGTATTCTGTGTGTGGGAGAACCAATAGCATTTGGGGGAAGGAAGGGAATCCCCCCACAATAGTATTTTGGGGGTGCAGTATCCAAAAAAGCATTTTCAGAGAGGGGGATGAGGCACCATACCGGTGATGCAGTAGTATTCTGGGTAGTGGTGGTGCGTATTCCCCCTGCAATACAATTTGGCAAGACCCCAGCAAGAACATTTTAGATAAAGCCTGTTCTGCACTAGCACCCACCATTTTTGGGAGGGAGGGGAAGAATGAAGAGGTGTCCAACATATTACAATGGATTTCTGCATCTTCTGCCACCCCACAACAGCTGGGGCTCTATAGCAACTAAGTTTTGCCCAGCATCGTGTGTGACATTTATTATTCATGCAAATTATTTGCAAATATGCAAGTTAACTCATAAGAATGGCCATAAAAGGTCAGACCAATGGTCCAGTATCCTATTTTCTGACAGTGTGTGATGCCCGATGCTTCAGAGGAAATGAACAAAACACAACAATTTATCAAGTGATTCAACCCCTGTCACCCACTCCCAGCTTCTGGCAGTCAGAGGTTTAAGGACACCCAGAGCATGAGGTTCGGTCCCTGACCATCTTGTCTAGTACCCATTGATGGACCTGTCCTCCATGAACTTATTTAATTCTTTAACTCATTGAATTATTTGCCAAGTTTGTAAATTACCATATGTCAAGGTTCCTTCCACACTCTGAACTCTAGGGTACAGATGTGGGGACCTGCATGAAAAACCCCCTAAGCTTATTTTTACTAGCTTAGTTTGTACCTTAGGGAAGTTATAACCTATTTTACCTTTTGCCCCTGGACTTTATTGCTGCCACCACCAAGAGTCTCACAAATATATAACGGGGAAAGAGCCCGCTTAGAAACATCTTTCCCCCCCCAAATCCCCCCCAAACCCTACACCCCCCCCTTTCCTGGGGAAAGCTTGATAAAAATCCTCACCAATTTGCATAGGCGAACACAGACCCAAACCTTTGGATCTTAAGAACAATGAAAAAGCAATCAGGTTCTTAAAAGAAGAATTTTAGTTGAAGAAAAAGTAAAAGAATCACCTCTGTAAAATCAGGATGGTAAATACCTTACAGGGTAATCAGATTCAAAACATAGAGAATCCCTCTAGGCAAAACCTTAAGTTACAAAAAGACACAAAAACAGGAATATACATCCCATTCAGCACAACTTATTTTACCAGCCATTTAAACAAAACAGAATCTAATGCATATCTAACGCTTACTAACTCTTTACAGGAGTTCTGAGACTGCATTCCTGCTCTGGTCCCGGCAAAAGCAACACAGACAGAGAGAACCCTTTGTCCCCCGCCGCCCCCCCCGCTCCAGCTTTGAAAGTATCTTGTCTCCTCATTGGTCATTTTGGTCAGGTGCCAGCGAGGTTGTCTTAGCTTCTTAACCCTTTACAGGTGAAAGGGTTTTGTCTCTGGCCAGGAGGGATTTAAAGATGTTTACCCTTCCCTTTATATTTATGACATGCCCCCCAAATCACAGATAGAGTGAAACGCTGGCTGTGATTTATTCCTGGAGCTCTAGGAGAAAACAGAGTTAATAAGACACATGCACCCCTAAATATACTACCAAGTGTATAAAGACTAACAATATTTTCCATATCTCAAGGACGATTTTAACCAGTTGATTCTGGGAAACTTTCAAGGGAGGGTGCGTCAGCCACTTTGTTAGAAGTTCCTGAGATATGTTGTATGTTGAAATCAAAATCTTGGAGAGCTAAACTCCACCAAATAAGTTTTTTGTTATTTCCCGTGGCGGTATGAAGCCACTGGAGCGCAGCATGGTTGGTTTGAAACACTACAGGGTGGAATTCTTGATCAGGTCCTTTCTGCATTAAAACTGCTCCCACACCACACTCGGACACATCTGTGGTTACTAGGAACGGTTTGTCAAAGTCTGGGGCCCTTAGCACAGGGTCAGACATGAGTGTTGCTTTAAACTGGTTAAAGGCCTTCTGACACTCTTCCGTCCACTGAACGGCATTTGGCTGTTTCTTTTTGGTTAGGTCTGTCAGTGGGGCAGCGATTTGGCTGTATTGCTGTACAAATAGCCTGTAATACCCGGCCAAGCCTAAGAAGGATTGGACCCGTTTCTTTGACTTTGGGACAGGCCATTTTTGGATAGCATCCACTTTGGCCTTTAGGGGGTTGGTAGTTCCTTGACCCACCTGGTGTCCAAGGTAAGTCACTCTGTTTAGGCCTATTTGACACTTCTTAGCCTTAACAGTTAGTCCTGCCTCCCTTATGCGCTCGAAGACTTTTTGTAGATGTTCCAGGTGTTCTGCCCAGGAATCCGAAAATATGGCCACATCGTCAAGGTAGGC
Organism: Eretmochelys imbricata; assembly: GCF_965152235.1. Classification (NCBI taxonomy): domain Eukaryota; kingdom Metazoa; phylum Chordata; order Testudines; family Cheloniidae; genus Eretmochelys; species Eretmochelys imbricata. Next base: position 48,291,602 of record NC_135576.1, on the reverse strand, counting down.
GACTGCATATTCTCCCAATCCCGCTAGGAGACCATCTACAAGTCTTCGGAAGGTGGCGGGTGCATTCTGCAGCCCGAAAGGGAGTACATTAAATTCATACAGCCTGACATGTGTGGTGAAGACTGACCTTTCCTTGGTGGATTCATCTAGCGGTACCTGCCAGTACCCCTTGGTTAAGTCCAAGGTAGAGATGAACTGGGCCCGTCCCAGTTTCTCTAATAGTTCATCTATGCGTGGCATTGGATAGTTGTCTGGGTGAGTTACAGTATTTAGCTTATGGTAGTCCACGCAAAAACGTATCTCCCCATCTGGTTTGGGAACTAGAACCACTGGAGATGCCCAGGCACTGCCAGAGGGGCGGATTACCCTCATCTGTAGCATATCCTGGATCTCCCGTTCTATAGCAGTTTTAACTTGAGGAGACACCTGGTAAGGTTGGACTTTAATTGGGTGAGCATTACCTGTGTCAATTGAGTGGTATGCCCGTTCAGTCAGTCCTGGGGTGGCTGAGAACGTCGACGCATAGCTAGTGCACAGCTCCTTGATCTCCTGTTGCTGCATACGCCCAAGGGTCATGAAGAGGTTCATCTCTTCCATGCCACCATCACTTTTCCCTTCGTAGTAGACACCTTGAGGCCACTCAGCTTCATCTCCTCCCTGGGCTGTAAACTAACAAACCTTTAATTCTTTGGAATAAAAGGGCTTTAGAAAATTAATATGGTACACCTTAGACTTTCGATTGGAGGTGGGGAAGGCTATGAGATAATTAACAGCTCCCAGGCGCTCCTGGACCGTGAATGGCCCTTTCCACGACACTTCCATTTTATGGGCCTGGAGCACCTTTAAGACCATGACCTGGTCCCCTACTTTGAAGAAACACTCTCTGGCATGTTTATCATACCAGGCTTTTTGTTCTTTTTGAGCATCCTGTAGGTTTTCTTTAGCAAGGGCTAAAGAGGTTCGGAGGGTGTTTTGTAGGTTGGTTACAAAGTGCAGAATGTTAGTTCCTGGAAAAGGTGTAAACCCCTCCCATTGCTGCTTCACCAACTGTAATGGCCCCTTAACCTCGCGGCCATATACAAGTTCAAATGGTGAAAACCCTAAACTGGGATGTGGTACAGCTCTGTAGGCAAAGAGCAACTGTTGCAACACTAGGTCCCAATCATTGGAGGACTCATTTACAAATTTACGTATCATGGCCCGCAAAGTCCCATTAAATTTCTCCACCAGGCCATTTGTTTGATGATGGTAAGGGGTGGCAACCAAGTGATTCACCCCATGAGCTTCCCAAAGGCTTTCCATAGTTCCTGCCAGGAAATTAGTTCGTGCATCTGTGAGGATGTCGGAGGGCCAACCTACCCTGGCAAAAATGTCTTTTTGCTAGTGCCTGGCATACACTTTTAGCCCTAGTATTGCTTAGAGCTACTGCTTCCGGCCATCGGGTGGCAAAATTCATGAAAGTCAGTATGTACTGCTTTCCTCTGGGTGTCTTTCTCGGAAAAGGACCCAGAATATCCACAGCTACTCGCTGAAATGGAACCTCAATGATGGGAGTGGCTGTAGAGGGACTTTGACCTGGTCTTGGGGTTTTCCCACTCTTTGGCATACCTCACAAGACCGGACATAGGTAGAAACATCCTTGCCCATTCCCTCTCAGTGAAATGACCTCCCAAAACGGTCTTTGGTCCTGTTCACCCCAGCATGGCCACTAGGATGATCACGGGCTAAGCTCAAGAGTTTTACCCAGTACTTAGTTGGAACTACCAACTGTCTCAGAGGATGCCAGTCTTCCTGGTGTCCACCAGAAAGAGTTTCCTTGTATAAAAGTTTCTTTCTACAACAAACCTGGATCGATTAGAAGAGCTGAGATGTGGTGGGTTGCTCCGTGCCGCCGTCCAAGCTCTCTGGAGGCTTTCATCTGCTTCCTGTTCGGTCTGGAACTGTTCCTTTGATGCTGGAGACATCAGTTCCTCATTGGATTGTGGACCTAGGCTTGGTCCCTCTGGAAGCGATGTAGGGGATGGGGCTGTTTCTGTTGACTGTGAACCGCTCTCCGCTGGTGCACTATGTTGGGGTTCAGGCTCCGGCTGAGCCTCTTGTGTAGGGTTATCGGCTGCTGCCGGTTCAGGTTCGGTGGGGCCCTCTGGTGTTGGGGTTGCAAGTACTGGATTCAGTGCTGGCAATGGGTCTGGTGCTGGTTGTTCCACCAGTTCCGGTTCTGGGACTGGCTCTGTCTGGGTCTGGGTCCACTACTGCTGTTGCAGATGTTGGCCTGGGGTCTGGGTCCATCACCTCTGACCGGGTCCTGGTAGAAGTTTCCGGGACAGAGCTAGGCGTGACGGCTTGATTAGCCTGGCTGCGAGTGACCATTCCCACCCTCTTGGCTGGCTTCACATGACTGGTCAAGTCTTCCCCCAACAGCATGTCACCGGGGGGCTGTGTCTGAGGGAGACACTGAGGGGGCAGAGCACAGCAGGGCCCAGTTTCCCGGGTGAGGCACCTGCAGGGTAGCGGTCTGGCATAGCTAGAGGCGGTGCCCATGAGGTAACTGGAGGGAGAAGCTGGGCACAACAGGAGCAGGATGGGGCTTTGTGGTGCTGGGAACTGGGGCTGCTGCTGTCTGGCTAGGACTAGTCCCCCCTTACCTGTTCCCACCTCCTCTGCTTGCTGCTGCTCCTCCAAGTCCCTGCTCCCTTTGCGCTTCAGACAGCAGAGGAAGCAGTGAGGCAGGGGTCACTTGCCTGCCTGTGCAGCCGGAGCCACAGGTCATTGCGGGTCATTTGCCTGCAGCCTGCATGCGTCGGTGTCAGTGGAGATGCACTTGGCTGATCTGGACTCTCAGCTACTGACCTCCCAAAAGGGAGGTGTTTGACTCTGAACGCATGCTTCCCTGGAAGCAGCCGCTTGTCTTTCTTGAGAAGCCCTGCGGCAGCTCAGACTTGGCGGGTGTGCTCCAAGTTCAAACTGTTCCCAGAGCGCTGGTGTCACTTCACATCCTGTAAATCCTTGGCCTTTTCCACACCCCAGCCTGAGTTGTTCACCTGCCAAAAACACACATGATGAAGAGAGATGAATGATTGCCAATATACAGAGAAATGTGGTAGAACAGGATGCGTGACCATACCTTCTTTAAAGTGCCCCAGGAAATTTAAGTTAGGGGCAGGGGTGAAAGTAACTTAAAGGACTTACCAGTATGCAGGGCACTGGGCTCCTGGGCAAGGTGGAGGGAGGCAGCTCTGGGTCCCCAGAAGGGGCGGGGCCTCGAGGGGAAGGGGTGGGGCTGGGGCCAGACTCCCCCAGCCAGCCCTTAAGCACTACCCGGCTCACGACACCCGAGGCTCTGGCAGCGATTTAAAGGGCCAGGGGTTCCAGCCACTGCAGGGAGCCCAGGGCCCTTTTAAATTGCCGAACCCCGGGGCAGCTGCCCCTTTTGCCCTCCCCATCAGCGGCCCTGCCAGTACAGTGCTTAAAGCTTTAACGTTGGCTATGTACTGTACCGGCTTACTTTCACCTCTGGTTAGGGGCATCTCTTCAATTTAATATTTTGATTTTAATTTCTTAAGGGAATGGCCTAGTGTAATTTTGTAATAGATTCTTCCACCAGGAAAGAAACTGATTATCTCATCACCCACCACTGAGAATTTTCCAGCTCCATGCAAGAAAGTGCTGTAGAGTGTTGGGAGGAACCTTGAATTTGGCTGATGTAGAGGGAATGAGTTAGTAAATTGCAGTAGCACTGGTTCTTAGCATTACACAGAGTAAAGGAGGGTACATACTTACAAATTTGGGGTCCTCATCCTGCAGCCCTTATTCATGTCAGGACAAACATGCCATCTCTTTCCCTATTGCTAGGGTCCCAATCCTGCAAAGACATTCACTTACTTAACTTCCCACACTGAGTCCTCCCATCAAGGTCATTTTAATTTTGCTTATATTATTAGCATATCACTAAATTGCTTTACGATTAATTTTACATCTAGCTAATAGTTATTGACTTCAATTAGTGTGATTTAGATTAATGACTATTCCATTACATTTTCTATCTGTTGATAACTCTGAAAACTCTTTTTCATATCAGTAGTGTTTTTATTTGAAAACTCAGACAAGCCATTGACCTCAGCTGGGTACAGAATCATCTCAATAGATATATGTACCTTATATATATATACCTGCTTTTCCATGTGGGCACCAATGATACTGCCAAGAATGATATTGAGTGGATCACTGCAGACTACGTGGCTCTGGGAAGGAGGATAAAGGAGTATGAGGTGCAAGTGGTGTCTTCATCCATCCTCCCCGTGGAAGGAAAAGGCCGGGGTAGGGATCGTCGAATCATGGAAATCAATGAATGGCTACGCAGGTGGTGTCTGAGAGAAGGCTTTGGATTCTTTGACCATGGGATGGTGTTCCAAGGAGGAGTGCTAGGCAGAGACGGGCTCCACCTAACAAAGAGAGGGAAGAGCATCTTCACAAGCAGGCTAGCTAACTTAGTGAGGAGGGCTTTAAATTAGGTTCACCGGGGGAAGGAGACCAAAGCCCTGAGGTAGGTAGGGAAGCAGAATACCGGGAGGAAGCACAAGCAGGAGCGTGTGAGAGGGGAGGGCTGCTGCCTCATACTGAGAATGAGGGGCGATCAGCGGGTTATCTCAAGTGCCTATATACAAATGCACAAAGCCTGGGAAACAAGCAGGGAGAGCTGGAGATCCTGGCAAAGTCAAGGAATTATGATGTGATTGGAATAACAGAGACTTGGTGGGATAACTCGCATGACTGGAGTACTGTCATGGATGGGTATAAACTGTTCAGGAAGGACAGGCAGGGCAGAAAAGGTGGGGAGTTGCACTGTATGTAAGGGAGCAGTAAGACTGCTCAGAGCTCAAGTATGAAACTGCAGAAAAACCTGAGTGTCAATGGATTAAGTTTAGAAGCATGAGCAACAAGGGTGATGTCGTGGTGGGAGTCTGCTATAGACCGCCAGACCAGGGGGATGAGGTGGACGAGGCTTTCTTCCAGCAACTCGCAGAAGCTACTAGATCGCACGCCCTGGTTCTCATGGGAGACTTCAATCACCCTGATATCTGCTGGGAGAGCAATACAGCGGTGCACAGACAATCCAGGAAGTTTTGGGAAAATGTAGGGGACAATTTCCTGGTGCAAGTGCTGGAGGAACCAACTAGGGGTGGAGCTCTTCTTGACCTGCTGCTCACAAACTGGGAAGAATTAGTAGGGGAAGCAAAAGTGGATGGGAACCTGGGAGACAGTGACCATGAGATGGTCGAGTTCAGGATCCTGACACAAGGAAGAAAGGAAAGCAGCAGAATACGGACCCTGGACTTCAGAAAAGCAGACTTTGACTCCCTCCGGGAACTGATGGGCAGGATCCCCTGGGAGAATAACATGAGGGGGAAAGGAGTCCAGGAGAGCTGGCTGTATTTTAAAGAATCCTTATTGGGGTTACAGGGACAAACCATCCTGATGGGTAGAAAGAATAGTAAATATGGCAGGCGACCAGCTCGGCTTAACAGTGAAATCCTTGCTGATCTTAAACACAAAAAAGAGGCTTATGAGAAGTGGAAGATTGGACAAATGACCAGGGATGAGTATAAAACTATTGCTCGGGCATGTAGGAGTGAAATCAGGAAGGCTAAATCACACCTGGAGTTGCAGCTAGGAAGAGATGTTAAGAGTAACAAGAAGGGTTTCTTCAGGTATGTTGGCAATAAGAAGAAAGCCAAGGAAAGTGTGGGCCCCTTATTGAATGAGGGAGGCAACCTAGTGACAGAGGATGTGGAAAAAGCTAATGTACGCAAAGCTTTTTTGGCCTCTGTCTTCACGAACAAGGTCAGCTCCCAGACTACTGCGCTGGGCAGCACAGCATGGGGAGGAGGTGGCCAGCCCTCTGTGAAGAAAGAAGTGGTTTGGGACTATTTAGAAAAGCTGGACGTCCATGGGGCTGGATGTGTTGCATCCGAGAGTGCTAAAGGAATTGGCGGATGTGATTGCAGAGCCATTGGCCATTATCTTTGAAAACTCATGGCGATCAGGGGAAGTCCCGGAAGACTGGAAAAAGGCTAATGTAGTGCCAATCTTTAAAAAAGGGAAGGAGGAGGATCCTGGGAACTACAGGCCAGTCAGCCTCACCTCAGTCCCCGGAAAAGTCATGGAGCTGGTACTCAAGGAATCAATTCTGAAGCACTTAGACGAGAGAAAAGTGATCAGGAACAGTCAGCATGGATTCACCAAGGGAAAGTCATGCCTGACTAATCTAATTGCCTTCTATGATGAGATAACTGGTTCTGTGGATGAAGGGAAAGCAGTGGACGTGTTATTCCTTGACTTTAGCAAAGCTTTTGACAGTGTCTCCCACAGTATTCTTGTCAGCAAGTTAAAGAAGTATGGGTTGGATGGATGCACTACAAGGTGGGTAGAAAGTTGGCTAGATTGTCGGGCTCAACGGGTAGTGATCAATGGCTCCATGTCTAGTTGGCAGCCGGTATCTAGCGGAGTGCCCCAAGGGTCGGTCCTGGGGCCGGTTTTGTTCAATATCTTCATTAATGATCTGGAGGATGGTGTGGATTGCACCCTCAGCAAGTTTGCGGATGACACTAAACTGGGAGGAATGGTAGATACGCTGGAGGGTAGGGATAGGATACAGAGGGACCTAGACAAATTAGAGGATTGGGCCAAAAGAAATCTGATGAGGTTCAACAAGGACAAGTGCAGAGTCCTGCACTTAGGACGGAAGAATCCCATGCACCGCTACAGACTAGGGACCGAATGGCTCGGCAGCAGTTCTGCAGAAAAGGACCTAGGGGTTACAGTGGACAAGAAGCTGGATAGGAGTCAACGGTGTGCCCTTGTTGCCAAGAAGGCCAATGGCATTTTGGGCTGTATAAGTAGGGGCATTGCCAGCAGATTGAGGGACGTGATCGTTCCCCTCTATTCGACATTGGTGAGGCCTCATCTGGAGTACTGTGTTCAGTTTTGGGCCCCACACTACAAGAAGAATGTGGAAAAATTGGAGAGAGTCCAGCGAAGGGCAACAAAAATGATTAGGGGTCTGGAACACATGACTCATGAGGCGAGGCTGAGGGAACTGGGATTGTTTAGTCTACAGAAGAGAAGAATGAGGGGGGATTTGATAGCTGCTTTTAACTACCTGAAAGGTGGATCCAAAGAGGATGGATCTAGACTGTTCTCAGTGATAGCAGATGACAGGACAAGGAGTAATGGTCTCAAGTTGCAGTGGGGGAGATTTAGGTTGGATATTAGGAAAAACTTTTTCACTAGGAGGGTGGTGAAACACTGGAATGTATTACCTAGGGAGGTGGTGGAATCCCCTTCCTTAGAAGTTTTTAAGGTCAGGCTTGACAAAGCCCTGGTTGGGATGATTTAGTTGGGGATTGGTCCTGCTCTGGGCAGGGGGTTAGATGACCTCCAGAGGTCCCTTCTGATATTCTATATTAATTATGCTATTTTTAAGTATATGGTAAGCAGGAGACCTGATTCTGTGATGTAATAGTGGTATTTCTGTATACAAGGTCTGTGCACTGTCTTTAAAATTTATTCCAGGTGACCCAATTTAAGTTCTTTCACAATAACAGTTGAATATATTTCTGCATATGATTTTTCATTTCAGGCTAGGAGTGACAAAGCACGTAAGAGAAGGAGGGAATTTATATGCAACTCCAAAATATGCCCACATTAAAAAAAAAAGTATTACAAAATAGTCAGTTGCTTAGTCAGAAGAATAGTTCTGTAGACAGATGCCAGCAAGCAGGATCCAAAGCAAAAACACCCACCCCCCACCCAGTGTCATATTTCAGAGTAGAGATAGTTGAAAAAAATTCTGGTAGAACATGTTTTCCATTGGAAAACACAGTTTAATTGAAATCTAAACAGGAAGGTGTTGATTCAGACATTTTTTGAGTGGAAATTTTTTTTAAAATTAATTGTTTAGACTGTTTCAATAATATTGAAATGTTTATTTCAATAAGGTGAATTTGTTTAGACACCACCATTTTGCTGATTTTTTGACAAGTTATATTAGGATATTGATTTATATTTTATATTTAATATTTCAATAGTTATCTAGAAGATAAAAATGCTTTGCTTTGAAACACTGATTTGACATCAAAACTAAATATTTAAATAACCCAAAACAAAATTTCCTGTGGAACAAAAATTGTAAGAGTTTTGGCTTTTGGTTGAAATGAAAAAGATTCTGAATGAAAAAGAATGAAAAAGATTCAGAATGAAAAAGATTCTGAATGTCAATTTCCAGTGGAACAAAAATTCAGTTTTCTGACTACTTGAGACAAGTCAAGTAAGGCTAAATAACACTACAGAACTTTTGCAATTATTTATGCAGAATAATCATAGACCCAACTATATGCACAGATCTATCTGTGCAGTTATGGCATATTAATCATCATAGTATCTGAGCACTTTGAAGAGGCCCTAGAGTGATCTGGAAGAATGTCCTCATTTTGCCCCAGGCAATTATACTGAAACAAAAATGCTGTTGTCCCAGTTTCAGTATAAGTAAGACACTGCTTGTTAGTCCCATTTGCAATCTCCCACCCTACAACACCCCTCTGTGTACCTAAAATAAATTTGGAGAATAGCTGCTTCTGTTCCAACACTGCATTTCTATAGAACTCTGTGTGTGCTGATGAACAAAAGGGTCCAGGTTACCCTATAACCTGTAGCCTCACAGATCAGGCCATGAAACACATAGAGAAGTTTAGGACAGGAAATGAAGGATACCATACCAATTTGAAATTGCAGGGAGAATTTAGATAGGCAACATGTAGTTATCCGAACTGAAATTAGGACTGTCTACTGGGATTACAGTATCCCAGTTAGAAAGGGACAGGAGATCTATAAAGGGACTTTTTAAAAAAGATTGCCAGCAGCGTAATTCTAAAAGCAGAAACAGCCATTTTTATTATAGAGATAACTTCTTCAATAAGTTTGTGAAGTATACAGGTGTGAGATGCAATCGCTAACATTTTAATTTGACCAAACGTTTTTGTCAAGAGTTCATCTGAAATTCATGTTACTCAATCTAAAGACTCAAGACTTCCTCTGTACTTACCAGTTTTATTAACCAAAATACAATTCAAAAACAAAAGCAAGTTATGGAAAGTAACACAAATAGTTCCATGACAGGAAACAACAGGAACTGAATGTCTGAAGTCTAACTTGGGATGCTCAATATTTATCAAAACTAATAAGCAAATTTAACAAATGTAATACATATAGTTATTCAGGCATGATTACAAAGCATTAACCTTGCTTAATTCTATTCTTCTACCATGAGAAGAAACTTTTTTGTCCAAACATGGTTCCTTTAAGGTAAGATAAGTTTATCCCATTTAGTATTTATGGACTGACAGTGACAATCAAAAACGGACACCAAAATTAGAAATTAAGGCCCAGATTCTGCAGATAATCTTATATTTAAACAAACAAGTAGTTTTTGTTGATTCCAGTACTGCTCTTGACCATTCATGTTTGGCTGGGCTTTCAAGAAATAGGTAGATTCTTCAGTTCAAGATGTAACAATGACTGTAGTCTTTTCTCGTAATGCAGGTAGGCTTCTCTGTTCATGGACTGAAAGGGTATGCCTACACTGCAATAAAAACCTGTGGTGGCCCATGCCATCAGGCTCGCAGGTGGGACCCTGCGAGGGTCTCAGAGCCTGGGCTGCACATAAGCCTGAACAGCCACATCACAATTAAACAGCCCCTTAGTCCGAGCCCCACAAGCCTAAGTCAGCTGGCATGGTCCAGCTGTGGGTTTTTAATTGCAGTGTACATGCCCAGAGAGAGACAGTTAAAGATTGTGCCTGTTTTCCAACTGATCTTAGTGTTACCAAAAGAAGGGCTTCCTGGATGGACAGCCAGTCTGTCCAGCTGTTGTTCAGTTTACAGGAGGGAAGCAAAAAGATTTTGAGATCAGTGGGGTTTTCTATCCAAAACTGAAGGGTGCATCCTGCCTGTTACATCAAATAACGTAGGCCACAATTACAGGATCGGGGACCCTATCCCTCGAAAGAAGCGACTCTGAAATTGTTTTGAGAGTTGTGACATATAATCAGCTGAACATGAGTTCCCAGTGCTATGCTGTGGCCAAAAGGACTAATGCGATTCTTGGATGGATAAACAGGGGAACCTTGAATAGGAGCGTCAAGGTTCCTTCCCCACTCTGAACTCTAGGGTACAGATGTGAGGACCTGCATGAAAACCTCCTAAGCTTATTCTTACCAGCTTAGGTTAAAACTTCCCCAAGGTACAAACTATTTTACCTTTTGCCCTTGGACTTTCGCTGCCACCACCAAACGTCTAACCGGGTTTATTTTATTAGGAAAGAGCCCGTTTGGAAACATCTTTCCCCCCCAAAATCCTCACCAAAACCTTGCACCCCCCTTCCTGGGGAAGGTTTGATAAAAATCCTCACCAATTTGCATAGGTGACCACAGACCCAAACCCTTGGATCTTAAGAACAATGAAAAAAGCATTCAGTTTCTTAAAAGAAGAATTTTAATAGAAGAAAAAGTAAAAAAGAATCACCTCTGTAAAATCAGGATGGTAAATACCTTACAGGGTAATTAGATTCAAAACATAGAGAATCCCTCTAGGCAAAACCTTAAGTTACAAAAAGACACAAAAACAGGAACATCCATTCCATTCAGCATAGCTTATTTTCTCAGCCATTTAAGGAAATCATAATCTAACGCATATCTAACTAGATTACTTACTAAATTCTAAGACTCCATTCCTGTTCTGTCCCCAGAAAAAGCATCACACAGACAGACACAGACTCTTTGTTTCTCTCCCCCTCCAGCTTTGAAAGTATCTTGTCTCCTCCTTGGTCACTGTGGTCAGGTGCCAGCGAGGTCATCCTAGCTTCTTAACCCTTTACAGGTGAAAGGGTTTTTCCTCTAGCCAGGAGAGATTTTAAAGGTGTTTACCCTTCCCTTTATATTTATGACGAGGAGTAAAGAGGTTATTTGGCATTGTGCAACCACTGCTAGAATATTTTAAGAAGTGTTTAAGAAGGATGTTGCTAAATTGAAGAGGGTTCAGAAAAAGCCACAAGAATGATTAAAGGATTAGAAACCATGCCTTATAGTGACAGCCTCAAAGAGCTCAATCTGTTTAGTTTAACAGAGAAGGTTAAGAGGTGACATAATTACAGGCTATAAGTACCTCCATACAGAACAAATATTTGATAATGGGCTCTTCAGTCTGGCAGAGAAAGGTATAACATGATCCAGCAGCTAGAAGCTAAAGCTCGACAAAAGTCAGACTGGAAATGTGTAAATTTTTAAACAGTGAGGGTATTTACCAAGGGTTGTGGTGAATTCTCCGTCACTAGCAATTTTTAATATCAAGGTTAAATGTTTCTCTAAAAGACCTGCTGCAGGAATTATTTTGGGGAAGTTCCAGAGTCTGTTATACAGGAGGTCAAATGAGATGATCACAGTGGTTCCTCTTGGCCTGGGACTTTGATGACTCATTTTTCAAGAGTGCTACAGAAAACCTCCTTGTGTTGTTTCCGAATAGATCAGTACTTCAGGTTACCACAGTTCTTTTCTGAAATGACTTTTACATTGAGAGGAAGGATGGTTAGTGGCTAGGGAGTTGGAAGAGTGGGATCCAATTCCCAGCTCTGCTACAGACTTCCTGTGTAACCTTGGGCAAGTCACTGTTACTCAGCTCCCTATCTGTAAAGTGAGAATAAAGAGTACTTCCCTACCTCACCAGGTACTATGGAGGATAAAATCCATTCCTGGTTGTGAGGCATTTGTTATGCAGTTCAGGAGGCAATCCAGACCAATGAGGGGTTGTATCACCACTTGCCCTGTAACCCTGGCTGCCTTACAATGCTGTAGCTCCCAGCCTGAGACGCTCACAACCAACTCACAAGTGTACAGGTCACACTCTGAAGTGTCTGTGTGCCAGGCAGGCTTAGTTCAGCAGCACTGACCCCAGCAGCCTGCCTACAGCCCCACACGCCCATTCTGGCTTCCACCAACCTTGATTACAACTGGTATGTCCCCAATGCACTCTCAGACCTGAATTTTTCCAAAACTGTGCTTGCTATAGTGTCCAGCCCTCTCCTAGACAGTTCAGAGAAATAATAAGGTTCATTTGTTGAGCTGAAGACACAAAAGCACATCACTGAGTATTAACTTAACTGGGGTAAATACACCCCACTGAATTTGTTTGTAGTAAAAAAAAAAAAAAAATTAAACCACAGGACATAAGTTAAGTGATGCCAAGTAAAAGGAATAAAGTTAGAAAGGATTAAAAGCAAATCAAAGTGAAAACATGCATTTAAAACTTAATCTAGCAAATTACAGGTTTTGTTCAAGAATGTTTCTCTCACCAATCTTCCTTCTTCCCAGCCATGGCTGACTTCCCCTCAGTCAGGACCTTCCACAGAAGTATAAGGCACTGGGTTCCCCTGGATTCCAAGATGGAAAATCTTGGCCTAAGCAGGTTTCTCACCTACATTCAGTTTCCAGAGACTTTGACGCCCCCTTGGTTGAAAGACTCCCCTTTCTCATCTTGCACGAGCGCTGTTCCCTTGCGTCAGTTTAGCGATGGATACCAAGGATGGCTTCTATTTTTGCTTATGTCTTCCATAATTCAATGACTTTGTTTCAAGAGGCAGGATGACCTCATGATGTTTTTCCCTTTCTGTGGGATCCTCCTGTTTGTGAATGGGGCTTCCATTCTTTTGATTCTACCATGCTTAAATTTACATAGGACATTTGAAATGTTCACAGGCATTAGAGTGGAGGAGGAGTTCAGAAAGGGAGCTGCTCTATGGCTGCTACTGCAGCCTCGTGTGGATATAGTAGCCCCATCTCTGTGGTGTTCCCCCTTTGTGTGAGGGCTGGGGTAAAGAAGATACAGATCCACTGGCCCCTTTTGGGGGCGCTTCCCGTCTGCAAAAAGCTTTCCTGTGTACTAGGATGCAGGGAGCCCAGAACAAAGCTGCATGGTACACAGAGGATATGTACCCTTTGCAAGGAGTTCCCTCAGTTTTGACTGACCGTCACCCGCTATGCAATGGAACTTCACTTACAGCAACAACAGCTGTGTTCAGGCCCTTCCACAATTATGGTAAGGTGAGATGAAGTAGAATTTGCCCCACATGGCAGCAACAATCAGTTTTCAGGGTATAAATGACATGACTGGCATTAATATTTTACATTCTGAAAACCTAATGAATATATGTACAGTATTATTACATAAAATGAATACCTGGTAAAGGAATATTGCTGCTGAAAGAATTAACTCCCTGTGTCCCAAAGGGTAAAACATAACATAGCACTAACTTCATGAAAGAAAGCATGTGCTGAATGAATAAATACAATTTCTGTGCACCAAATTTAAATATTTTTAAAACAGAGTGCTTTTAAATGGACACCTGCTAATCTTAATGGAGCAACATTTTATACTTTTATCTGTTTAGGAGATTTGTATACTTTACCACTGACTTTAGTGGGAATAGAGTTGGGAAAGAAAATGTATATGAAGTGTACTGCTATGACTTTAAAGCTGCATTATGAGGGGAAGTAATTATCTTTCTTTCCTCTAGATGGTGCTCCTTTAAAACTGTTTGCAGTTTTTTAAAGGTCAAATTTATGATAGGGAAACTGGCTTCTCCTTCTGTGATCTGATAACTTCAAATTTTATAACCAATCTTAATTAAGATGTTCAAACACATAATTGATTTTTAAATATAAAGCTTGTGAATTGTTTTTGCTTAAAAGGGTCCAATCCTGCTGAGCTTATTCTAGGAGATGCTGGGTGAAGTCAGAAGGTACTCGGTGGATTCCCAGTAGCCTTATCATGTAAAAAGTACATAATACCGGGTTCTGACCCCCTCCACATGCACAGACCCGTGGTCTCTCAGAAAAAACTCAGAAATGAGGGACAAAGAGGACCACTGACTGCACCACTACCACCACTTTCTGTGTAACCAAAGGATCAGATTTAGGGAATCGGTCTCAATTTTTCCAGCATCTAATCCTGGTTCTGACACTTGCTGATTGATCCTGGGTAAATCACTAATCTCTTTGAGAGTCAGATCTCCCATCTGTAAAATGGGGCAGATATTTACCTTATGGGCATTTTTAGGCAATACTGGAATGCCGGATTACAGGATCCCAAAGAGTGTGCTGTATTCTGTAGTTCACAAAGGGTCTAGAAAGAGAGGCAGACCGCTGCATAGATTTCAGGATGATTGCAAAGATGATTTAGTATCCTTTGGAATCTCTGTGGATGACTGGGGAAAAAAATGCAGAATGCCGCTCTGGTTGGCGGAGTCAGCTAGTAGATGGAGCGAGGCAGAAGATCATAAAATTGCATTATGATTATATTAACTGCACTGTGATTCGGTATTACAAAAACTTGTTTCACTGCTATGTCGATGTCTTACTGAGAAAAGAATATGGAGGCATCTGTTATTAGATTCTGATATTCTTTTAATGCACCATGTGGGACTGTGCAAATAAAATTAATTACTGTTTTATGTGATATACTCAATGGACCAGATTAATCCCTGGAGTAAATCCACTGATTTAAAAATAAAGACTATATTTGGCCCCATATCCACAACAGAGCAGTAGACAAATGAGTGGAGCTTTTCTTTTTCTGTACTGTTAGGAGAAAATCCAATAACAAATGAGTTTGTTTTTTATTATTAATGTGGCTAGCAGATGGAAATAATTGCATTCATGCCTTGTCATTCTCCCTTTTGGAGCTCAAAAATAAACTATTGTGTACACTAAAGAACTGATCCGAGGAAGGGGAAGTATACTAAAAAAATCTCCAGAACAGGCATCCATTAAATATTACATGTGTTATATTCATATGCAAATGCTAGGGCTCCAATACTGCAAAGAGAAAGACTAGCATCGGCCACTGCATCCCTACAAAAGTACTCTACACTCTTCAGAGCAAAGACTGTTTGCCTACCTGTGCAACAGCTAGCGTAATAGAGACCCAGTTCTGACAGGAGTTTTGGAAGCTACTGCAATAATAAATAATAATTAATAATTACTTCTCCTGCTGCTGCAGGTCAAGGCTAGCATATCTGTTTGCGGGCAATAATTACTAGGGGTGGGATTTTCAGAGGCACCTAAGGGAGGTTGAGGCACAAATTCCATTGAACTTCAATGGAATTTAGGTTCTTGAAAATTCCAGCCTAGACTTCTAACACAGTAATATAGTGTGTGATGATACATATTGGATATATACAGAAAATCCATGTGTCTATGGGATGGAGATATTTAAATATTTTGCAAACAATCCCCATTCTCTGCATTTAGGTTGTTTCCTCCTATGTCCATTAAGAAGTACTCCTGTTAACTAAACCTTCATTTAGTAGAGTAAATTAAATGTCCCCATGATGGGATGTTCACCCCACACCAGCCCTGAAAGGGTTAATGAAGCTGAGAAAGGGTCACTTAGTGTGATAGGCCACACGTGAGAAGATTAGGCTGGAAAAGCAACTTCTGATTGGAAGATGAAGCTCAGCTGAGCTAGTAAAAAGCCAGGAAGCAGCAACAGAAATAGCTGCAGTGAGGGAGCCTGTAGCCAGCCACTCTCCGGACATTAGAGCGGGAAGGAAGGAAACCCCAAGATGTCATGGGATACTCATTCACCAGAGGCGGTACCTCTTCCTGGCTGTTCTGGGTATTAGCTCTCTTCCACATCCAAAGACGCACCTTGCAGTGTCTCAACTCACTGTCCTTTCTCTCTGCAGCCCTTTTCTCACTCCAGGAGCTGCAGGTCCTCTGCGTGACTTGGCCTTCTGGCCAGGTCATTATGTGGTTTCCCCTTCTGAGGTACAGAGCCTCACTGGAGCTGCTGTCCAGGCTATGCCACTCTAGCAGTGCTGGGTAGGGGAATTCAGGCCTGCCCACTACTCCAGGTTCCAGCCCAGGGACCCTACAACATTCAGCCAAAGTCTGCTCAATCCCCAACCTTGCTGTTCTCTCCCTGGGCTGCTTCCTATTCTGCCTCCCACAGGGTCTCTTCTCCACCCTTCTTGGTACCTCCTTCCCTCAGGGACAGGCTCCTCCTAGAGGTTCTACTCTTTCCTTGGACTCTCTCCTTCCCTCTGTAATGCACAGAGGGTTTCTGCAGACTTACTCAATGCATCCCTTCTGTTGCCAGCTTCCTGGCTTTACACTAGCCCAGCTCACACCTGCTCAGCTAACCTTCATCTTCCAATCAGGAGTTGCTTCTCCAGACTAATCCCCTGGTGGGCAGCCTATCACACTAACTGGCCCTTTCTCAGCTTTCTTAACCCTTTCAAGGCTGGTGTGGGGAGACCACCCCATCACAGTCCCCCACCCCTTTTGAATAGAATTATTAGTTCCTGTTTGTATGCTGGCAGCACCTAAAGACCCCAGCTGGAGTTGGTGCCTCCTTGTGGTAGACACTCGACACACAGACTAGAAGATAGTCCTGTTCTGAAATGCTTACCATGTAAAAAGCAAGACAAAACAAGACAAACAGAAACAAACAAAAAAAGTAATATGTCAAAAGTTCTGTACAATTTCCCCTACTTTCCACTCACATAATAATCCAGCCCCCACCCCTCTCTGCTGAGCTGCCAGTTACATTCTTTCACAACTCTTGCCTACCTAAAACATCCTCCTTTCTTTGCACCCTCCTCCCCCCAAGAAGATACTCCATCTCACTCTGTTTAAAGGAGTTCATCACAAACCCCCACTACCTACGTTTGGCAGGATTGCCAGCCCCAAACATTCCAAAATCATGAGTCAGGCCCTACAAAATCACAAGTGGATAAAAATCATGGAAATTTTAAAATAACACAGTGGGAGTTCTTATTTCCCTTTTGGGTTTTGAGCCTTTAAGATAAACTTGAGCCACGTTTTCAAGCTTTTCTTCACAACCATGAAAGCTAGAAACTTAGTTTAAGAAATGAAAGTTGAGATTCTTGCAAAATGATGTGGCTGGCATCTGTGGCTTTATGGAAAAAAAAACATTGAATTTTGCTTATGTGCCCAGCTTCCACATCTCAGCAGAGGGGATTGGAGGGGCCTTACTGCCTCCCCTGGGTGCTGCTCTCTGAGTTCTACTTTATCAGCATTTACAGGAAAATATCAGACATGTTGTGTACTTTTCCTATTCATGGAAGCACCTGCATACCAAATTTTAACTCACCTAAACTACTATCTTGAGTGAAGAAAGTATAAATATCCCAGAAGCTCTCTGAAGGCTCTGAACTCATAGTGCACATTCAAGATTTTGTATGCAGACCTGCGTAGGATGACAAAAATTAAAAAGCTTTTTCAAAGTGGAATATATTCTACCTTTATCATTACTTTAAGGAGATAAACATTTTGAGGGTTACAAAGACAAGAGGGTTACCCTGTACCCCTACATAATGACAGATTTCAGAGTAGCAGCCGTGTTAGTCTGTATTCGCAAAAAGAAAAGGAGGACTTATGGCACCTTAGAGACTAACAAATTTATTTGAGCATAAGCTTTCGTGAGCATCTGATGAAGTGAGCTGTAGCTCACGAAAGCTTATGCTCAAATAAATTTGTTAGTCTCTAAGGTGCCACAAGTACTCCTTTTCCCTTTACCCCTAGAATCAAATCTAGATTAAGTGCCTTACTTTATATACTATTAGAGAAAGAATGCATCATCCTATACAAGAGTCCTGTAATCAATTGTAACATACGAGGTACATTTCTACAGTTGTTTGTTTTGTAGTTATATAGGTTTGCTGGAGTTAACATAGGTGAAAGCAAAACTATTGGTATTTGATTGTCAGGGTGGAAAGAGCTGCTGAAACGATTTCTACTTCAGAGTCTTTTCCAAGACAAAAATTATTTATTTGAATGAGGAGCCACTTTTCTTCATTAACAGATGAAACTCTAATGATTCCAAAACCAGATGAGTGTAGAGAAAATCTAGGTGCAAAGGAAATTTCTGTGATCTACTACAGTCAGTTACAGCACACGAATTAGGAAGCTGCATTCAGCAGTCTCTTTCCTGGTGATGTCACCAAGGCTAATAGAATAACCTTGCATGAGATTTACCTCAAAAATCCCTGCAGACAAAGCAAACTATGTCTATATGTCTATTTGCCACAGAGAGTTTTGCCATTGACTACAATGGGAGCTGGAGCAACCGCTATGTTTTGGAAACAGAATTATGGTTTAAGGGATTCCACATAAAATTGCTTTAATCCAAGGGTTCTCACAACAACATTTTGGTGGCCTCAGAGTGCAGCCAGCATCTCTTGCTGGTGGCCACTATGACAATTTTTCCGAAAAACTTAATTAACTTTAGGAAAAACAAATAAATATGTACATATACCTGTCCAAATAATTGTAATTTATTTATGCAGGGTTGTTTTTTTTGCAGACTCAATAACAACAACAACATACAGTTGTTTCTTTTCTTTACTGGACCTAAACAGAATAGAAACACAAATAAGGTGTTTTGCATGTTCTTGCTGTTGTTGTTGTTTCTTTTGCTTTTTTGGTTTCTGTTTTGTTTTGTTTGTTTTTTTTTAAATAGAATTCCTAGCTAGTAAGTCTTCTTCTGTGAAAAGTGATATTTGTATGTTTGTTAATATCACTTTACACAACAGCAGACTTGTTAGATATCTGGGAAGCAGTGAAAAGTGATATTAACAAACATACAAATATCATTTTTCACAACAGACTTACTCAGCCCTGGCAAGCTGGAGGACAAATTAAGCCTTGGATGGGGAGGTGGGTAGGGAGGCATTGGGGGCTAGGGATGATGGGGTGGATGGGTCAGGGGCCGGGGGAGGCAGCAGGGGCCAGAGTCGATGAGGGGGGTGAAGAGCTTGAAGCCCAGTGGCCGGAGCCTGCCACCACGTGGCCACCAAAGCTTGCCCCCTGCCATCCCAGGGCTAAAGCCAGAAGCCTGAAACCCGCTGCCCATAGGAAGGTGGGGAACTCACACTGGCTGTCTGGTCCTCTGGTGTTTGTGGCTCAAGAGGGGGGCAGGGCCCAACCCCTAGCTGGAGACCCAGGGGAGGGGCCAATGCTTTGCCTCCCCCTACCCCCTCAGTCACCAGTCCTGGCAGCTGTGGCCACAAGAAAAGCCTCTGGTGGCCACATGCGGCCACATTTGAGAAACACTGCTTTAATCTCATTTCGTGAAGTTATTATGGTCTCCTAGCAGAACATTGGGCAATGCTGCCATCTATCTGTTCAACCATGTTGTGTACGTGTGCTTTTGAAATAGCAGTTGTCTAAATAAAGCAAGCTATTTTTTCACATCAGAATAAGAGTGCAGGAATTTCTATGTGCCATTTCTGCCCTCTCAAAGATTATTTAATTTCCATTCTGTAACAGATTAAGCAAGTTCACACACAATCTAAACAGCAGTAATTGCTTTAGAAGATACAAATCTTGCTCTCTCTAGCTGCTTCTTGATTTTCTTGTATTTATTTGCCATGAACTTTTGTTAAAAGCTGCTGTACAATCTCTGAAATTCTCTCGATTACTTAAAGCAATACAGATACAATTACTAATAATTTAATAAGGCTTTTATTATGTGCCTACTGTATGTTCTGGAGAATATTTTATCTGGGATTAACAGTTTGTGCCATGCAAATTTTAGACAAGTCAATTTATAATTTCTGTTAGGGTGAGAGAAACCATAATGGACATACTGAACTTTAAAAATGAACTAGCCACTAGGGGACAGCAAGTAATCCGCTATTCTGATACATAATAATCAGCTATAATGTAACTAATAGATGTCAAAAGTAAATGTCAGGTTTCAGAGTAACAGCCGTGTTAGTCTGTATTCGCAAGAAGAAAAGGAGTACTTGTGGCACCTTAGAGACTCCACAAGTACTCCTTTTCTTCTTAAAAGTAAATGTGTTGTGATATTTGCTGTGATATCTGTCTGAAAATAAGATGTCTCCCAGTTTACACTGGGGAATTACCCATCAGATTTAGTTGATCAGATAGTATAAATAAGAATTATTTATGATACAACAATGAAAAATGCAATAATGATTGTTAAAGGTCTATCAAACTGAGCTTCACTTTTGCTGCTGTTGAGTCTCCACCCACATTTTCTGTACAACTCTCCTCTTCTGGTAAGCAGTCCACTTCAAAATTTCTTCCAAAGGTTTTAATCTGAGTTTCTGAAAGCATACTTTGACCAACATTTGCATTAATTGATGCAATGCTTCATTACCCTTTAATGAATGTTTAAACAATGGGGCCTTTTGCTAATGTGCTTTGCAATTGCATACTGAGATCCACGCCAAATTGAAAGCAAGACTCTCCCACAAACATGGTCTGAAACCATCAGATAATAAATAATCTATTGCTGTTCTTGTTATCAGATATTGGCTTGAAACTCAATAGCTTTTATGGTTTCCCACTAGAGTTGACAAACATGTGTCTGGTCCCCAGGAAAGAGGTATAGTGTAGGACAAAGGAATAGTAATGCTATGATCTTGTCGTTTTCCCTTGCATCATGTGAATATATAATTGGCCTGGATAGCAGATCTATCATGAAGAGCATGGTAAATAGGAGACAACTGAAATATTTCAGATAGATACAATGAACAAACACAAACTACGGTAGTATGTATCGTCAACCCAAGCATTCAAAATTTGTGAGTCAAGCCTCCACCCCATCAAGATATTGGCTTAAAAATCATGAGATTTAAGAAATAATAAACTTTGGATTTTCTCTCTTTGCTTTCTGGTTTTCAAGCCTTAAGTATTATGCCTTTTCAAGCCTTAAGTTTGTGGACAATACTGAGCTGGGAGGGGTTGCAAGTGCTTTGGAGTATAGGCAAAATGATCTGGACAAACTGGAGAAATGGTCTGAAGTAAATAGGGTGAAATTCAATAAGGACAAATGCAAAGTACTCCACTTAGGACGGAACAATCAGTTGCACACATACAAAATGAGAAATGACTGCTTAGGAACGAGTACTGGGGAAAGGGATCTGGGGATCATAGTGGACCACAAGCTAAATATGAGTCAACAGTGTAACACTGTTGCAAAAAAAAAAAAAATCATTCTGGGATATATTAGCAGGAGTTGTAAGCAAGACACGATAATTAATTCTTCCACTCTTCTCTGTACTGATTAGGCCTCAACTGGTGTATTGTGTCCAGTTCTGGGTGCCACATTTCAGGAAAGATGTGGACAAACTGAAGGAAGTCCAGAGAAGAGCAAGAAAAAGGATTAAAGGTCTAGAAAACATGACCTATGAAGGAAGATTGAAAACACTGGGTTTGTTTAGTCTGGAAAAGAGAAGTCTGAGAGGGGTCATGATAACAGTTTTCAAGTACATAAAAGGTTATTACAAGGAGGAAGGAGAAAAATTGTTCTTAACCTCTAAGGATAGGACAAGAAGCAATGGACTTAAATTGGAGCAAAGGCAGTTTAGGTTGGACATTAGGAAAAACTTCCTACTGTCAGGATGAAATAAATTGCCTAGGGAGATTGTGGAATCTCCATCATTGAAGATTTTTAAGAACAAGTAATCTGTCAGGGATGGTCTAGATAATATTTACTCCTGCCATGAGTACAGGGGACTGGATTAGATGACCTCTCAATGTCCTTTCCAGTCCTATGATTTTATGATTCTATGTGTTCAAGCTTCCTTCCACAATTATGAGGACTAGAAACTTATTTTTTTAAAAAACAACCAACAGCTGAAATTCTCACAGTGTCTCACAACTTCAGGGCTTGGGGCTTTAAGGAAAAAACACCACATATCACTAGGCTTCCAGTACACAGGCAGTAACATTGCAAAACTTAGAGAAAGTCTTGAGACTCCTTTCTGTGTATCATCTGATACATTAAATATATTCAGACAATTACTTTTCTTATTATTCGTATGACATTGCTTAATCTCACTGATTGTGTGTTAATTAATAAGGATGTCTCCTGTAACAGTCATCGGACAGTCTAACTTTTAATGGGTCTGAGAGAGTAGTCTCCACTTTCTACATACTCTATAGCAGGAGCGTCAAACTCATTCTATGGCGATCACTGCCCAGGGGTAGCCTCCACACAGGCTTTGTGGAAAGCCTCTAAGAAAAAAATTAGAGGGACGACCCATTACGTATATGACACAAACCAAAATAGCCTTTTCAATAAAGAATTTGACCTTGCAAAAGAAACTAAAATCACATCAACAACAACTGATCACAAAAGACAGACAAACTCAGGCTGAAAAAATGTAGGGGAAGATTTTTTTTTTTTTTTTTTTTTTTACAGTCTAATGGATTTGGGAATGCAAAGTAAGGTCTGGAAAAGGTTTGCTGCTATAGCTATATTGGTATCACTGTTAACTGGCAAGTCCTCCTAGTGTAAACACAGTTTATACAGGAAAAAAAGTGCTTTTGCCAGTATAGCTTACATCAGTTCCTCTCAAAAAGAAACTATACAATAAAAAGAAGTCTCTTGCCATTATAACTGCATCTGCGTTTAAAAGTGTTGTAACCCCTCCCCCTCAATAAAATCCAACATGCTTAACCAACATTGCTATGCCAGCAAAAGTTACTAGTGTACAACAGGCCCACATCCCATTGATTTTAAATGGGACTTATGTTCCTAAATCCTTTGGAGCTTTTGCAAATCTCCTGCATAGTTATAACTTGACATCACATTTAGGGCACAAGCTGCTCTCTCAATGCACTCAACAACTGGTTTTATTATATTTGGAAATAAATGCTTTCAAAAAAATATATCAACTCAGTAATGCCTCAGCCATTATGCCTGCAATTAGGATGTTAGACAATAAAAATACAACTCTAGGAACAGACTTTTTTTCTTTTTTAAGTTCTACCATTTTTTTTAATTTCCCCTCAGGAATTCCTACAAAAAAGTAAATATGTAATTTCTGGGAGAATTTAAAAATCCTGCAGGTTACAGAAGAATAGAAAATAGAGTTTGAACCAGAAGTGTCAACAGACAAAATGCAAAATGTTATAAGGAACCCTCCATATGACTAATTTCCAGGGCTTGGCAGCAAGATCTTTCAGTCTTCAGGAGCTCCTAGCACCTTCAATATTTCAAATGTTCTCCTACTTCCTTAAAGAGGAAAACACTGTCCGATTCCTGTTAGGAAGGCAGTGCAGCTGTACAATAGCTCTGATAAAAGATTTTTTAAAAAAAATCTTAAAGATTATGTATCATACCAACCAGTATAATTAATCCAAAATATAAGGCAAAGTCAACTATCTCTGATAGGGTTTTTTGGAACCATATTTTTGTAGTGCTGAATACATTTAATTTTGGACATCAATTAAAACCTCCGTCAAGCTGTTCTACCATTCTCCATGTGCATTCCTTTATTTGAATGGCTCCTGATCAGACACTCTCTCTTTAAAGAGTGGCACCAAGCAAGAGTTTCCTTACTCACTTCTTTTGTTTGCTCTAGCCATTGAACCTCTTGTAAAAGCTATCAGATTTTTCAGAGATTCAGAGCATCACAAGCTATGATGAAGAACATAAAAAAATTGCTGTTTTCAAAGATGACATCCTACTTTATTTCAATAATGCACGAGACTCCATTAGGGTATTTCAAGAAGTCTCAGACACCTACAGTACTACAGTATATTTGTTTTAAATAAAATATGAGAAAGTCAGAGGTGATGTCCTTAGGCAACCATCCAGTGAGACACATTACATTTTCCATGCTGATGATTCCCTGAGGCATTCACATACCTGGGGGCACAAAGGTACTCACATTTTACTATAATGTAAAATCTGCACCCCTTTTTATGCACATTATACCAAGCCTTCCAAAGGTGGCAGAATTTGATAAAAATGAGTGTCCTTCCTTAGTATTATACTTCCTACAAGTCCTCCCAGTATTTCTACCTAATTGATAGAAAAAGCAGCAATTTCACCTCGCATGGAAAGAGACCAAGAATCAACTAGTTGGGCTCAAAACACAGAAAACAAAAGAAGTTGTAACTTTTTTTAACTCTGAGATTATTGAGCAGCTGCCATTAAATGTTTGGAACAGGTTACATTTTACAGGAACTCAGAACAGCCCTACTTGGCAAAGCACTGACGCAGCATAGTGAGTGAGCTCTTTTTATTCTTTCCAACCTGATTTATGGCAAAGACACTTTTCTGCCTCGGAGATCAGACAACATCCTATCTTAGGCACCACTCTGCAAATGTAGAAAAAGGAAATCAAGTAATTTGGGCCAAAATTCTGTGCATCTTCCCGAATATGTACACCAGCAGCTTTTCCTCCTGGACAGGAAGATGATAACTTAAAAGACGGGGTGCCAAATCCACTGGATATCTTTTCCCAGGGCCTAACACTACTGAACTTTCAACATCTCAGAATTAATTTACCTCCAGTTTTGAACAAAACAAATCAAGATCTACCTTTAAGATGCTCTAAAGATGTTTGTCACCCTCATTCCTACATAGTTAATGGAGCCGCCATCATATACTGTATGCCAATTTTGGGCAATAATGAATAGCATACCATCCATTTTAACAGGTGACTCAGTGTTTAAGCCTTTATTAAACATATTGGAAACTGAACTTAAAGCCAGTTCTCTAGCAATGACTTAAGAGTACAAACTACATTGTCTTTTGTGGTTAAAAAACACCCTTGTCCTAAATCTACTGACTGTACAAAGAAAGTCGCTTTACAGATGTGACAATATGAAATCTGACTCTCCCTTAACCTACTGAAAACACAACACAGAGCAAAGCTTCTATAATCTATGAGGGTACATATATAAATAGCCTGTGACTTTACTAAAATGGTAAATCAACTGATTACCACTTGGGACTATAGAGATACCCAAGTGTTTCCCAAATTCAACCTATGTTCCCCAAAATATTATCAGCATTTAGTAATTAGATTTGTGAAGTTTAATAGGGATGTGACAGAAAGTTCATTACTTGGAAACTTTAATTTCTATGTGAAATATAAATTGTAAAAAGGAACCAAACAAAACTAGTCATTAATGGATACTTCAAAAACGTAATTATTTCCCTTTTCTTATTATGATTTGATGCAACTTTCAGTATTCAGCCATTCCATGGACTTTTTCTCTTTGTTTTACCCTGAATGCAGTTCAAGTAAGATTAGAAAAAAACAGTAGAGTAAGATGGTTCGCATATAAAAATGACTGTGTTGAGACATGTAAGGGCATCCACGTGACAAAGAGGAAATTATTTATGCATTAAGGAAAGGGAGTTTGGTCTGTTGCTATGGAAGGCAACCCCATAGTATAATCCTGTTCATAAACTTATCTTAAAGCTAGTTAGGTTGTTTGCTCCCTTTGGTAAGCTGATCTAGAACCTCACTCCTCTGATAGTTTGAAACCTTCTTCTAATTTCCAGCCTGAATTTATTCATGGCTAGTTTATACTACCTGTTCTTGTGCCAACACTGTCCTTTAGCTTAAATAGCTCTTCTCCCTCCCTGGTGTTTTTCCCCCAAAGTATTTGTAGAAAGTGATCATATCCCCTCTCAGCCATTGTTTTGCTAGGCTACATAAGCTAAGCTCTTTTAGACTCCTCTCATAAGACAGGCTTTCCATTCCCATGATCATCCTAATAGCCCTTCTCTCCATTTGTTCCAGTTTGAACACATCTTTCTTGAACATGGATGGCCATCCCTATCAAATGGATACCAAGCCATAGGGTGGGGTAAATCTGTTACATATTTTGAAATAATTGTTATTTCCCATTCCCTTTCAAACTGGCTGCAATGACTGGGGCATAGGCCATCGGGCCTAGTGGTCAGAGAAGGAGCCAGAGAAGAAGGTCAAAACCAAAGGCAGCATCAGGTGTCAAGCCAAAGGGCAGAGCCAGAGTCAAGTACCAGGCCAGGGGTCAGAGCTAGAGACAAAGTAAGGGATAAAGCGGAGAAGCAGGGGCCTGGAGTAAGACACAATAACTGGAATGGAGAATAGACAGAAATCTGGGACGGGAAGACAAGAACCAGGAGTAGGTAGGGGAGCACGTGTCAGATATCCATCTGAGATCATCACAGCCAGCCATTGAGTCCTCTAGTTGCTCAGAAAACTTCCTGCTATTACTTCTTGGTTTATATAGTACTCCTTAGCCAATTGTGGGCTGGATGTTTCCCCCAATTGGGAGCTTTGGTGGCAGGGTTCTCTGCAAGCTAGCCCTTCACTGGACCCATCCCTAGTTATTGGGGTGAGCTGCTAGGTGGCAGTTGTGGCCTGAGTTCTGCCTGTGGGCCTGCGGTCAAGGCCTATGAGCCTTTGCATCAGTCTAAGTGCAGTGTTGCTTTTGAGGTTTACTCTGCTCAAGTTGAGCGATGCAGTCATGCTGAATGTGTCCAGGATCCTATTTAATTATCACCCATTTTCAAAAAGAGCTTTTAGACATCCTAGTGATGGCAGAGAAATTGAAGAAACAAAGAGCAAAAGACATAATTCAAAGCCCGTTGAAGTCAGAAACTTCCATTAAGTTCAAAAGGCTATGGCTCAGGCCCTAGAAGAGCTGAGAATAGCACATGGGGACTGTGATTTCCTGTTCCCTGCTCTAACCATTGCCCTTCCTTCCTACTGTTACTAAAGTGATTACCAGCATGTCAGTAATTCTCTTTATCAACCTACCAATAAGGCTTGTTGTTTGAAAGGTCAGGCTGGGGCTGTGTTTCCCGATATCAATTTCTAGGTAGAGCATTAAATGGGATGTACTGAAATAGATTTACTGTGAAACTGAAAAAAACACAGAATGGACAGCAGGCAGTGGTGATTAGTTCAGGAAGATTTCCATAACCCTCTGGGTAATATTTAAACTAAGCTGTTTCTCTTCAGAGCACAAAAACATCTTCTCTGCAGTCCTTTGGCTTCTCATTTCTATTTTGATTGCACACTATTGTGTTTTTCCCTCTTTTTTTTTTTAATGCAGTGAGGAGACCTGAAGTGGAGAGACCATAGAATCAATCATAGAATCATAGACTATCAGGGTTGGAAGGGACCTCAGGAGCTCATCTAGTCCAACCCCCTGCTCAAAGCAGGACCAATCCCCAAATAAATCATCCCAGCCAGGGCTTTGGCAAGCCTGACCTTAAAAACTTCAAAGGAAGGCGATTCCACCACCTCCCTAGGTAACGTGTTCCAGTGCTTCACCACCCTCCTAGTGAAAAAGTTTTTCCTAATATCCAAACTAAACCTCCCCCACTGCAACTTGAGACCATTACTCCTCATTCTCCCATCTGTTATCACTGAGAACAGTCTAGATCCATCCTCTTTGGAACCCCCTTAGTTGAAAGCAGCTACCAAATCCCCCCTCATTCTTCTTTTCCGCAGACTAAACAATCCCAGTTCCCTCAGCCTCTTCTCATAAGTCATGTGTTCCAGACCCCTAATCATTTTTGTTGCCCTTCGCTGGACTCTCTCCAATTTATCCACATCCTTCTTGTAGTGTGGGGCCCAAAACTGGACACAGTACTCCAGATGAGGCCTCACCAATGTCGAATAGAGGGGAACGATCACATCCCTCGATCTGCTGGCAATGCCCCTACTTATACAGCCCAAAGTGTCATTGGCCTTCTTGGCAACAAGGGCAAACTATTGACTCACATCCCGCTTCTCATCCACTGTAACCCCAAGGTCCTTTTCTCCAGAACTGCTGCCTAGCCATTCGGTTCCTAGTCTGTAGCGGTGCATGGGATTCTTCCGTCCTAAGTGCAGGACTCTGCACTTGTCCTTGTTGAACCTCATCAGATTTCTTTTGGCCCAATCCTCTAATTTGTCTAGGGCCCTCTGTATCCTATCCCTACCTTCCGGCATATCTACCTCTTCTCCCAATTTAGTGTGATTGGCAAACTTGCTGAGGGTACAATCCACGCCATCCTCCAGATCATTAATGAAGATATTGAACAGAAGCGGCCCGAGGACCTACCCTGGGGGCACTCCACTTGATACCGGCTGCCAACTAGACATGGAGCCATTGATCACTACCCATTGAGCCCGACAATCTAGCCAGCTTTCTATCGACCCTATAGTCCATTCATCCAGCCCATACTTCTTTAACTTGCTGGCAAGAATACTGTGGGAGACACTGTCAAAAGCTTTGCTAAAGTCAAGGAACAACAAGTCCACTGCTTTCCCCCCATCCACAAAGCCAGTTATCTCTTCACAGAAGGCAATTAGATTAGTCAGGCATGACTTGCCCTTGGTGAATCCATGCTGACTGTTCCGGATCACTTTCCTCTCCTCTAAGTGCTTCAGAATTGATTCCTTGAGGACCTGCTCCATGATTTTTCCAGAGACTGAGGTGAGGCTAACTGGCCTGTAGTTCCCAGGATTCTCCTTCTTCCCTTTTTTAAAGATGGGCACTACATTAGCCTTTTTTCAGTCATTTGGGACCTCCCCTGACCACCATGAGTTTTCAAAGATAATGGCCAATGGCTCTGCAATCACACCCACCAACTCCTTTAGCACTCGGATGCAGCACATCCGGCCCCATGGACTTGTGCTCGTCCAGCTTTTCTAAATAGACCCAAACCACTTCTTTCTCCACAGAGGGCTGGTCACCTCCTCCCAATGCTGTACTGCCCACTGCAGTAGTCTAGAAGTTGACCTTGTTCGTGAAGACAGAGGCAAAAAAAGCATTGAGTACATTAGCTTTTTCCGCATCCTCTGTCACTAGGCTGACTCCCTCATTCAGTAAGGAAACCGCACTTTCCTGGACTTTCTTCTTGTTGCTAACATACCTGAAGAAACCCTTCTTGTTACTCTTAACATCTCTTCCTAGCTGCAACTCCAGGTGTGATTTGGCCTTTCTGATTTCACTCCTGCATGCCCGAGCAATATTTTTACACTCCTCCCTGGTCATTTGTCCAATCTTCCACTTCTTGTAAGCTTCTTTTTTGTGTTTAAGATCAGCAAGGATTTCACTGTTAAGACAAGCTGGTCACCTGCCATATTTACTATTCTTTCTACACATCGGGATGGTTTGTCCCTGTAACCCCAATAAGGATTCTTTAAAATACAGCCAGCTCTCCTGGACTCCTTTCCCCCTCATGTTATTCTCCCAGGGATCCTGCCCATCAGTTCCCGGAGGGAGTCAAAGTCTGCTTTTCTGAAGTCCAGGGTCCGTATTCTGCTGCTCTCCTTTCTTCCTTGTGTCAGGATCCTGAACTCGACCATCTCATGGTCACTGCCTCCCAGGTTCCCATCCACTTTTGCTTCCCCTATTAATTCTTCCCAGTTTGTGAGCAGCAGGTCAAGAAGAGCTCTGCCCCTAGTTGGTTCCTCCAGCACTTGCACCAGGAAATTGTCCCCTACACTTTCCAAAAACTTCCTGGATTGTCTGTGCACCACTGTATTGCTCTCCCAGATATCAGGGTGATTGAAGTCTCCCATGAGAACCAGGGCCTGTGATCTAGTAACTTCCGTTTGTTGCCGGAAGAAAGCCTTGTCCCCCTCATCCCCCTGGTCCAGTGGTCTGTAGCAGACTCCCATCACTACATCACCCTTGTTGCTCACACTTCTAAACTTAATCCAGAGACTCTCAGGTTTTTCTGCAGGTTCATACTGGAGCTCTGAGCAGTCATACTGCTCTCTTACATACAATGCAACTCCCCCACCTTTTCAGCTCTGCCTGTCCTTCTTGAACAGTTTATATCCATCCATGACAACACTCCAGTCTTGAGACAGGTTTCAGAGTAGCAGCTGTGTTTCTCTGTATCCGCAAAAAGAAAAGGAGTACTTGTGGCACCTTAGAGACTAATAAATTTATTTGAGCATAAGCTTTCGTGAGCTACAGCTCACTTCATTGGATGCATTCAGTGGAAAATACACTGGGGAGATTTATATACACAGAGAACATGAAACAATTGGTGTTACCATACACACTGTAACGAGAATGATCAGGTAAGGTGAGCTATTACCAGCAGGAGAGAAAAAAACCTTTTGTAGTGATAATCAAGGTGGGCCATTTCCAGCAGTTGATAAGAACATCTGAGAAACAGTTTGGGGAGGGTGGGGAATAAACATGGGGAAATAGTTTTACTTTGTGTAATGACCCATTCACTCCCAGTCTTTATTCAAGCCTAAGTTAATTGTATCCAGTTTTCAAACTAATTCCAATTCAGCAGTCTCTCATTGGAGTCTGTTTTTGAAGTTTTTTGTTGAAGAATTGCCACATTTAGGTCTGTAATCAAGTGACCAGAGAGATTGAAGTGTTCTCCGACTGGTTTTTGAATGTTATCATTCTTGACATCTGATTTGTGTCCATTTATTCTTTTACGTAGAGACGGTCTAGTTTGGCCAATGTACATGGCAGAGGGGCATTGCTGGCACATGATGGCATATATCACATTGGTAGATGTGCACGTGAACGAGCCTCTGATAGTGTGGCTGATGTGATTAGGCCCTATGATGGTGTCCCCTGAATAGATATGTGGGCACAGTTGGCAACGGGCTTTGTTGCAAGGATAGGTTCCTGGGCTAGTGGTTTTGTTGTGTGGTGTGTGGTTGCTGGTGAGTACTTGCTTCAGGTTGGGGGGCTGTCTGTAAGCAAGGACTGGCCTGTCTCCCAAGATCTGTGAGAGTGATGGGTCGTCTTTCAGGATAGGTTGTAGATCCTTGATGATGCGCTGGAGAGGTTTCAGTTGGGGGCTGAAGGTGATGGCTAGTGGCGTTCTGTTATTTTCTTTGTTGGGCCTGTCCTGTAGTAGGTAACTTCTGGGTACTCTTCTGGCTCTGTCAATCTGTTTCTTCACTTCAGCAGGTGGGTATTGTAGTTGTAAGAACGCTTGATAGAGATCTTGTAGGTGTTTGTCTCTGTCTGAGGGGTTGGAGCAGTCTTGTAAGTTATCCCACCAAGTCTCTGTTATTCCAATCACATCATAATTCCTTGACTGTGCCAGGACTTCCAGTTCTCCCTGCTTGTTTCCCAGGCTTCTTGCATTTGTGTATAGGCACTTGAGATAACTTGCTGATCGTCCCTCTTTCTCAGTATGAGGCAGGAGCGCTCCCCTCTCACACTCTCCTGCTCGTGCTTCCTCCCTGTCATATCCTTTGTATCCCTTTTTCAGTATTGAGATGTCTTTGTATTCCTTCTCTCATATTACAATCTCATCTAACTTCATTATTTTTAAACATGAAAAATCTGTTCCCTCTCCATTGCACTAATTTATTTCTTTGCTATTTGCATTACTCAATAATATAACACAGTGGTAGAAGCTCAAGATGGAAATTCAACTTGCATGCAAAATCTTCAGCAACGTCTGGGTCGTGGTGAAGGGAGGAAGATGCTAAATATAGAAATTAAATAGCTTCTATAGTTAAGATAGAGCAAATTAAATATTTACTACAGAAATTAAATAGTCTACATGGCATTTAATCAGTAAACTGATGGGTCACGTTTCCACATATAAAAACAAAACATTTCTTGTTCAATATGTTTTCCAAGGGTAGCCGGTTATGCTTTGGAACATTTTTGTTTAGTTTCTGTTCATTGCGCTCATAAATCTGGATCAGATGTCAGATGCTTTAGATCATGTGATCATTTAGCCACTAGCCAGCTGAGGATTCACCCCAGGGTCTACCATAGCTTCTGCCACACCTGGCACCCAGAGGCTAAAAGTCTACTGGGTAGATATTGCAAAGGCAAAAATCTGCCATGCCAGCGAGAGGCTATCGGAGTGACCTGAGTGTACCAGGCCAATTTAAGTACAATTCTGCCCCAGAATCATTGTATTCTATCTAAATTATTTCTTGTTTGACTAGATGCTGTAGTATAATTTTGAGTCACTTTTCTGCTGGCATCTGCTGCAATCAATGGATAAAATAGACTAAAACAGGAGAGGGAGCTCTCCCTGCACCAGCTGAGGAGGAGGAGGGGGAGCTGCAGGGAACCACTGCTTATCCAAGACAGAGAGCTCCTTTTTATTTCAGAAGGGAGAGCTGACCTCTCCTTCATTCCCAAGTTATTTAAGCCATGGCTGCTACAGTATCAACCTCTCCACCTTTGGCGTCTAAATGTAGTGCTTTAGGAGCTCTGTCTCTGCTCCATCTCACGCATCACATCCCAAAGGGATCCTGATGGTCTCCATTCCTTTTATTTCTGGGTTCATTGTTTTAATCTATTCTTCAGTCTACCATGCACTCTTTATCCACCAGGGAGGGTGGCTCAGCACGACTGCGGTCTTACTTCTGGGCATAATTTATTCATCTGCACCAGTACAGTGATTCCCTAGAAGCCACGTAATACAATCATTCTCCCAGTTCCACAATAAATACATAGCAGGTTTTACCCATTTCCTCCTGATCCAGGGCCCAATTCAGGCCTCGGCTGCCCAAGTTGGGGTCAGCTAACCAGTAGCAGTTGCACAGGCTTCTTCCCGCTTCAAGGACCAGTGCTACCCTCTGACAGAATTGAGCAGGGGTTTCCCACGTCTAGAGGCAGTGCTAGCCCATTAGAGGCCCTACACAGGAATATTTCCCCCTCCCCCCCAGCCCATGCAACACCTACTAAAAAAGCAGCTGGGGCCCCCCTTGATCTACTCAGGGTCCAAAGCAAGTGCTTAGCCCACTTATGCCTCGTGTTGGTACCTTTCCCAGACGTGAAGAAGAGCTCTGTATAGCTTGAAAGCTTGTCTCTCTCACCAACAGAAGTTGGTCCAATAAAAGATATTACCTCACCCTACCTTGTTCCTCTAGTATCCTGGGACCAACATGGCTACAACAATGCTGCATACAATAAATTTATACAGCTGGCATGTAGGAGTAGTGTCATCAGAAACACTACAGATGTTTTAATATTTACTGCAGTCTGTATTGGATACATTTTGCAATGCTGAACATGAAACAAGTGGCAATAACATGACAGGATGGATAAAATATTGAGTGTGTTTAGAAACAAGTTTTGAAACCTGAATATTTCAGCATGTGTGCATCTCTTCTTCAGATGTTTAAAGTGGAAGTTGGACTGTGCAATATAGGCCACTAACAAGGCCTAAAGTTGCTGTGTCTCCAGTTTAATACAGTAGAGCAAATCCCTGAAAATAAACAAGCTAGTATCTTTCGAAGGTGCTATGTAATTGCTAAGTAATTACTTTGCTCCATACACATAGCATAGGAGACATAAAATTAAATTAACCTCACATAAATTTCTTCTTGGAAGAAAAAAGGGGAGAGAGAAAGACTCACACATGATAAATACAAATCATATTGCTTAATGCACTTTTGGAAGGTGCTCAGATACTACGGTGGTAAGAATCTGATAAGACTAGACTAAACTTGCGAAGTGCTTAGAGACTATATGACAGAATCAATTCGCCTACCACTGAAATGAAGACATATCTGGGTTGAACACCATTTAACAGCACACAGTAACATTGTACACTGGTTTTGGAACAGAAGGTAGAGAATACCACTGAAATGGCATGATACACCTAGCAAGAACTGAATACTGATTTGTACTGTAAGGTGTATGGAATGCTGTGTGGTTCCACAATGCAGACACTGCCCTGCTGCCTATGGTGTGAATGACTTTCTTTGGGCCGTTTAATTGTGCACTGTATAATTTTCATGCTCTTGAATTTCTCTCTCTTTTGTGGTAATTTTGTGGCAATTTTCACAGAGAAACATAGAACAAGTGGTCCATCTAATAGAACAGGGGTGGCCAATAGAACAGGGGTGGCCATTGAATTAACTAATAGAACAGGGGTGGCCAACCTGTGGCTCCGGAGCCACACGCGGCTCTTCAGAGGTTAAGATGCGGCTCCCTGTACAGGCACCGACTCCCCAGCTGGAGCTACAGGTGCCAACTTTCCAATGTGCCGGGGGCAGCTCACTGCCCAGGCCCTGCCTCCACTCCACCCCTTCCTGCCCCCTCCACTGAGCCTGTTGTGCCCTTGTTTCTCCTCTTCCTCCCCGCAGAGCCTCCTGCATGCCACGAAACAGCTGACTGGGAGGCGAGGGGATGGAGGGTGGGAGGAGGGTTGCTGACGTATTACTGTGGCTCTTTAGCAATGTACATTGGTAAATTCTGGCTCCTTCTCAGGCTCGGGTTGGCCACCCTTGTAATAGAATAATGATCAGACTCAGACCCAGGTCCCTCCCTGTCCCTTCCTTCCCCCCCAAAAAGTATTTATTTAAGATGGAGTTAAGGTTCTAAATAAATATCTAGTAATTCAAAGCAACATCATTACAATGTTAGAGTTATTAAAAAATGCAGAAATTTGAAGGTGAGGCAATTCATAGTTAAGAAACCACAACCAGCTTTAACTTTGCCCCATATCCTTGCCCAGTCTCAGCCTATGGCCCTGAAGCAGGAGGACACCTGCCCTACAGGCTCTCATATACATTTCTATGATAGGCCACAAGCCATCACCTATGGACCAGAAAGTCCAATCTGCTCCATCCACCCCTCCTTTTACAGATTGGGTACTCTACTATAGCTTCATTATTCAACCTCCCCATATGAATCAGACACTCCATTCTGCAGGCACAGACCTCACCTCCATCTTTACTTGATCCAGAGTAGCCCATTCATGAAACTAGATGGTGACTCAACAATTCTGTTTTTTGTTGTCTTAGCTTTAAGAGGTCCTGCTGACTTTTAGTTTACTGGGAATCTCAGAGACAGTGACCTCCCAGCTTGTGGTTTTCATATGCAAAGTGTGAAATTCAAAGCTCCAAACCTAGAGCTCTGAGAAATGCATTTTGTCAGGCTCCGAGTCCTACCTCACTTCCCTGTCCCTCCCTAGGGTCAGAAGGAAGTACAGAGCTTTTGTGATGTAACAATACACTTTAGCCCTGCACTAAAAGTAGCACTGGAAGATTATAGGATACCCTACTATTTTTAGCAGATAAATTGATCCTGATGAATATTAGCTTAATTGGGAAAGCAAGAAGGTGATTTATCTCAACTAGAGCATATCTTCAGTCCAATTGTAATGAATGGCAGCATATAGGCAGAAATGTGCGTTTAACAGAGATGTTAAACTAATCTAAGAGCTGATGCCAAATAACTCTGGTGTGTTAATGCCAGCTTAACAAAACAGATGATTACACTGTAATTTGCAATGTCCTGTAACAAAGTCCCAGCCCAACACAAGCCCTATGTCCAGAGACAATACAGATAATGCTAGTGTGAGACAAACATCCTTGCTGACATCAAATGTGCACAAGAACACTTTTAATGCACACCAATAGGGCCCACATGGGCCAATTAGACACAGCCTATGGGCACATTTAGAAATCACATCCCCTTAGGGTGACCAGATGAAATGGACAAAATATCGGGACACATGGGAGAAGCAAAAAAAAAAAAAAAAAAAACCAACACAACAACAACAACAAAAAATGCCAGAGCGGCCAAAGCCACAATATCGGGACAAATGGCATCCCAACCGTACATTGGTCAGGACGCGGGACAAAGAACTAAAAATCGGGACAGTCCTGATTTTATCGGGACATCTGGTCACCCTACATCCCCTTAGTGTGCATTGCAGCATTGTGTAAACAAGCCATCAATGGCAGAATCAGAAATAGAATTCAGGTTCCTGGCTTCCAGTCCCCTGCTCTGACAACTAGACCACGTTGTTTAGATTATTGAAACAGAGGGTGGGATTTTCAAAAGTGATCAGTGTTGGCCTGATGCTGCTCCCATGCCATGATGATGTGAACAGTAATGAATAGAAATCAAACTCCCACTGACTTCACTTGGAGCAGAGTTAGGTCAGAACTGAGCACTTTTGAAAATACCTAGTGATAGACATTAGTGCTAGAAGAGATCCTATTACAATGGACAAGTTCCTCAGAATGCCTTAAGAAATAATTATGCTGGTCATCCATTGAATTAACCACAGTTCCTTTTTATATGTTTAGCATAGGTAAATGAAACAGAATATTTGTTCATACTCATGGCTTACTGCATCAATCTATGAGAAGCAACAATATCAAACAGACTTTATATTGTGTGCCCTGTTTGTCATAGAAGGCTGTCATCATGAGTATAATTAAAAAGTTACATGTCTGGTGCTAGTGGATATTGTTCTCCTCAAGGGGATGTGCTTGGGCTACAGGGTGAGGGTGCTGCATGCTTGCTGCTCAACTGCCTTCTGCCATCTGACGGGCAGCATTGGAAATGGGCTCAGAGGAGGCCTTGGAGCTGCCAGAGAAGAGCACTTTGATTACAGCCAGCAGGAGAGCGTTCGCAATAAAAAGGGTCACTGAAGAGATGGTAGCGCAGTTCATTCTCTCTTTACAGCATGGCCTCAGTCACAATTTAGCCAGTGAAACCGTTACACTCGATTGTGTAGTTAAAAAACTTGGGAATTATCAAACAAAGTAATCCACGTAAAATGTGGGAGGCCAAATTCTGATTTCAGTCACAACACTGTAAATCCAGAGTAACATTGCTGTACTCACAAAGGCAGTGTCCACACTACAGTTACTAACTAGTGTTAAATAAAGTACATCCACATGGCAACTTTAAAAAGTGCTTTATCTGTTTTGAAGACTTCCATTTGAGCTCTGCTAAAGGTGTTGCTCTTGAACTTTGTTCTATATAAACTAGCTTAATTTTAGGATTTACAACAGAACAATGTTAATGGATCCTGCTAGGCAACCCCAAAATACACAGGACAATGCCATCAAGCTAGATGAAGTCCTTGCAGAGGGGAACCTCTGGAACCAGGAAGTAAAAGTGGAAAATAAAGGTGTGTGCAACCTGCTTCTTATTGAAGGAATTATGATTCTGACTTTTTGGATTGTTATTGCCAAGGAGAGACACACAAACCTTCTTTTCTTCAAAAGAGAGACCTCATGTTTCTTTCTCTTGCTGTAGAAACCTCAAAGTCTGCTTGGTGAGCTGAACTCCCTCCACTGTCAAATCAGGTTACAGTTGGTCAATGTTTGAGTCTGTCCAGGCTGTACCCAGCACAGTGTAAGAAAGATAGGGTATAAAACAAACCTGCAAACAATTGCTTAGCTGATTACCCATATCACTTTTCTTACAGTTCCTTTTTATTTCAATTGCTTAACTAAAGGAAAGGATTCAAGAGTTGAATTTAGTTTTATAAATATTATGAATTATCCTTAACAGCAGCCACTAATAGTATAGGATATAAGAGGGCAAAAGTTGTATTAGATTATGATTTGGTTACATAAATCAGAAAATTGATCATTATAACAATTCAGGTTTTCAGAATCAAATTACACAACCACAATAGAGAATAATACTTATTCTTAATTACTATCATGTGAAGGTGACTTTGCTTAGATTTTTGACCAAGAGTGCCTCAAAGGGAAAATATCCTCAAGCCAGATCATAATTTGAACAGTTACTTTCATGCCAATTCACCAATGCCTCCTTCCCAATAGATCCCACTGTAGTCAACCCTTTTGTGGCACTCTGGGCTTAGGCCTACATATCAACTAAGACTGTCAGGCTTAATGCTGCTGGAATGTTAAGTTGTTAAAATTGCAATAAAGGATTTAGTGTTTGGACTTTCCTAAATGCTGGTGAATGGATGACTGTAGTGCTAAGCTCTAGATTTGTCTTGTTAAGAGTAATGTCTGTACATTCATGTTATCTAACTCTCACATGGCTGGGACAGACCCCAGCATAACAAAAGGCATTAATCGTTGCTGAGTTTCGTCCATAGAAAGAGCTCCCTTAGGGGAAGGAGTAATCTATTAAGACTCATTAAAAAACAATGTGTCCATGGGAAACACCAGTACAGCAGATAGAAACCAGTTGCCAGGACAATGGAGAAGGGATGAGTCACACAGGATGACTTCACTGAAGAATTACCTCATGGACACCCCGCACACCCACCCCACCTTTACATCTGGGAGCCCTGGGATCAGAATGGTCACATGGCTGGGTTTTCAGATAAAAGCTACCTAAGGAAACAAGGTTCTTTTCACCAGACTTGGTTGTAGGTTGTAAAGACAGTGTGCCAGATAAACAAACCCTCGCTCCCACAGCTGAGACAAGCCTTAGAATCTGGACCTATTAGACTTTGTTATGTTGAACAGAAGTTTTATAAGGTAATAACCACAGTTTGTCTTTGTCTGCCTGTGTCTTTAGCAATGTGTAAATATTTCTTTATTAATTGAATGAAAATGAAGCAAGCCTACACAGGTTTATTACAGGTTCAGACTGAGCATTGCCTTATTGGATAAAGGAGGGAGATCTAAGAAGGAGCTGACCTGTGGTATGTGTCTGGTCCTTTTGAACAGAAGAATTTGGATTTTCTGTGACATTACAGTGAAAGGGGCCTAATATCCGAGAGGTCTACTTACTTTGTGTCAAGAGGGACTGTTTAAACTCTATACTGAGGCTGGCAAAAGTCTAGGGGAGTTAATAAGCAGTGTGGTTAGCTGGTGTGTCTAAGGAGTTAAAGACATAGCTGGCACTGGATTAAGGTCACTGCTACTGAACAATCTGTCCTGAAGTGGAACCTATGATCTTGAGATAAGAAGGGGTGTGATACCTTTTAATTTAACTTATTTTTCAGTGAATGATATTAGCCCCAGGATCTGACTAACACTTCTAACTATCCAAAAATAAATTTTGACATTTGTGGTCGACAGAGTGCAGTTCAAAAAGCTTGCACATGTTGTCTTGTTTTATGTCTATATACACACCTAGAACTTGACAGACACTGTGAAACCATTAACTAGTGCAGTGTTCTATAAGCCTTAACAATAACTTAGTCTGCTTGAGAGCTACTTTACAGCAATCTCAATTGAAAGCTGTTACAAGACAAAGACACACACTGTAACTCTGTGACAATTCATTACAACATACACACAAGCATATCAGGGACCCAGGGTGGGGCTTGAACATCTTAAGGTCAGTGATGAGAACTTGTGTTGGGCAGAGCAAGAGTCAGACTCCAAGTCAGAGCCAAATTCAATGCGGAGAGTTTGGGAGCAGAGAAGAGGAATCAATCATGGCAGTTCACTGTTGAGCCAAGTTGTTGCTTGGATGCTTCCTGGTATGCCCCATGAGATTGTATGGGGACAAAGGGCATACTGAGAGCCTCCACGGCAGCTGCCAATTGGCTCTCAGGTGAGATTTTCCGTGGTATAAAAAGCTGCTGTGATTTGTGGATTGCAGCCAGAAGACAGCCGCTGCCTAGTGGCAGTGTGGAGGTGTCTGTTGCCTCCTAGCTTTGCTCACCTGGGTTTGAGTCTCACCAATCCCTACAAAGTATGCACACTGCCTTACTAATTAGGTGCCCTGTTTCAGGAAAAAGAAAAGGAGTACTTGTGGCACCTTAGAGACTAACCAATTTATTTCAGCATAAGCTTTCGTGAGCTACAGCTCACTTCATCGGATGGCTTATGCTCAAATAAATTGGTTAGTCTCTAAGGCGCCACAAGTACTCCTTTTCTTTTTGCGAATACAGACTAACAGGGCTGTTACTCTGAAACCTCTTTCAGGAAGTGATCAATTGACTGATTTGCATCTTCACAGAAGAACATGTCTGTATGTTACTGATCAGCAGATGTTTACTCAACCATAAGCTTTCAGCTCAGTTATCAGTTCACAGCAGGATTTGACACTGCAAACACAGGTGGAGAAAAGATAAGGCACAAGTGTTCTCTCTTCCTGGTGCCCTAGCAGGCAACCTGAACTGCTGAAAAATATAAACAGTCAGTTAAAGGTGCCTATATCCAAAACAGGTATTTGATGTCACCAGGAGGACTCTCGCGTAGGCTGTCCAGGGCTTCCATCTTCCCCCTTCTAGGAGTCTTTGGCTTTTGGGAAGTGATGTGCTGAAAGGTGATCCAACTTGGCTTCTCTTCTTGGATGTGCTGGCATAGACCAATCAGATGGTGACCCAAACTTCTGAAGATTAAAAATTCCAACTAAAATGAGAGCTGTCCTGTTCCCTGATTGGATGGTGAGAGAGGACATCAGCTTTCAAGTCCTTGCAGCTGGGAGTAGAATTTTCCAGTCTCTCTGTAAAAAGAAAAGGAGTACTTGTGGCACTTTAGATACCAACAAATTTATTTGAGCATAAGCTTTCGTGAGCTACAGCTCACTTCATCAGATGCATTCAGTCTCTCTATGTAAACACATCTTATCACACTAGCTTGCGAAAGACAAGTTAGGCCATAACAATTGGTACAACCATCCTGGGACATACCTTGAGCACTGGCTAGTTTGCTGCGGTCAGCAGCTTATCTCTGCAAGTCTGTGGGCCTCTTTGTGGTGCATGACTTAGCCAATTTTGCAATTATGCTTTTTTTCAAGTTGCAGCTTCTTCATCAACACTCTCCTAGCTGCTGAAGTGTCCAGTTTAAAGTATATACAATCAACACAAAAATCACTCTATATTCTTTGATGCTCTTTAAACTTGGTTTAATAGTCCATTATACAAAGTCACTTCAAGAACTCTTTGCAAGCCAGAACAGCTGTATAAATCTTGTGTGTCTGTTCTCCATGTTTTAACAAGAATGATAGGATCTTAGTATGTATGGCTGAGCTGATGCTGTGCACTATGAATGAAAGAGTTAATTTCTGATTATTCCACTCTTTGGTCAAGTGGGCTTATAAACATACGGTTTGATTTCAGTTCTTTTTATTTACAGCTCCTTTCAACACAGGTATTTCATGAACTTGATAGCATAAGCATGCTTGACTGCAAATATTAACTTTACTTCTTCACTCTTACTAAATTAAGAGAAATCAATATGAATGCAACCCCTTTCTTTCCCTGACAGGATTGTCTGAGGTAAATCTTGTCATTAACTTTTACAATATTTTGCTCACAGCTGTGTCACTTATAGGTGACTTCCCTTTTATACACAGTTCAAATTAGATCAGATTCTATCATCAACTTCCCTCATTTACTACTGTATCGACCATATCAGAGAATATCAGTGTTGTATGATTTTTAATTTATTAATAGACAAGGAAAAAAGGGAAGTCTCTTTCGCTGCTCCAGCGGCACACTCTTGCGAAAGGTGGCAGCAGCTGCATTTTCTCAGACTACTGAAGAAATCTAGGTGTTAGATCTTGGGTTTTTATTTTCTCAGCTTTCTGTTCTATCTTTACGAAAAAACCTTGAGACTTGGGTAATTCTTAAATAGCAATAACTCATAATTTGGGGGCCTTACTTACCACAACAGGATGCACCACCTGTACACCACCTTTATGTCTTCCCCTCTCTGTGATCCTGGGGCTGATTCCCCCCCTGCCCCCAGCACAACTTTGAGCAGCCTCAGTGCTGCTCAGAATTACACCCAGCTGCAACAGCCTGTCAGAGGTCAGTCTGGCAGCCGCCAGGGTTTGAAAGAGAGCTGCTGCACTCGAACGCTTCTATTTGCTACACTCTCTCTGTCAGGGGCTGCGAAGAGGAGTGGTGTTGGGCCAGCACGCAGACCCAGGTGCCTCTAGAGGAGTCACTCAGGTGGAATGATCAGTTGGCCACTTAGCACCACTTTGGTACCTTTTTCCCCCACAGTAGGTCACATCAGTAGTTGAGAACCAATTCTTCTCGTCTAGTCAGGTTCTTCTAATGCACCCAGCACCGTGGCATCCAGGTACCCCGAGGGCCCTACAAGGTGCGGATTGCCTTAAACTGACATTGAAGGTGCTCAGCCCCTTGTAGGATTGGGC
Organism: Eretmochelys imbricata; assembly: GCF_965152235.1. Taxonomy (NCBI): domain Eukaryota; kingdom Metazoa; phylum Chordata; order Testudines; family Cheloniidae; genus Eretmochelys; species Eretmochelys imbricata. The sequence goes on along the minus strand of NC_135576.1, from coordinate 48,249,958 downwards.
CTTAAATTTAGAGTCAGTTCAACAACGCTTCTTGCAACTGTTAATTGTGAAGGATTCCTCAGAAACGAATATCTGAGCAGTGGGGTGGCCGAGCTGGGAGGATGCAATTGCTTGAGTACTAAGTCAGGAGATCAGACTAGACAGCCATTGTCTCTTCTGGCCTTAAATCTGTGGAACTCTGAAGATATTTCAATCTTCCTTAGCAAACAGAGCCACAGGAGGAATGGTGAGGCCAATTGGGGGTGTGGGAAAAACTAAATGACCTGACAGGTACTCACCACCATTACAGGTTAGTTACTTGTTCCTTCCATTAGTCCTTGCCTCACAAAGCACCTAGGACTGGTTTTCAGAGGTGCAGTGTGCTCTGGCTTGGTTGCAATAGCAGTTTAATACAGAATGCTGTGCAGCTTCAGCTGTCAAGCTAGGCCCTTTTTAAAGTGGTTTGTCTTTTTTGCTTGGGAGGCTAAAGCCACAGGAACCAGCTTCACTAACCACTAAGAAAAACAACGTTAATCTGTGATCTGCACTAGTTCTAGCTGCATTCTGTTTCTAGCCCCTTTTGAATGAACTTCTTCACAACCCAATTCTAACACATGTTACCAAGGAGCCCACTTCACTCCACAATAACAGGTTATTCTAAGGTAATTCTCAGCATTACAATAGCCATGCGCTACAGAGCAGGAATTATGCTCAGCGGAGAAATGAGACACCATCTTTGTTACACTCTGATGGTAAAAGCGCAGCTTGTCTCCTAAACCAGTGGAGAATGTTTGTGATTTTTCAGTCCACCATATACCATCGGGATACACGGACATCACCATCAGTCCAGAAAGCACTGACAACCTGGTGTAGCCTGACTGTTGTTGATGGTGGTGTCACATTACTGCAAGATGACGAACAAACAGCTGCCTTGAACAGGAGAAGAGGATGAAATCGTGCCTATGGGACCCCAGAGGATAGATGTAAGGGTGTGCCTGATCAGGGGTTAGTAGGCAAATAGATATGGGTAGGATGCTTGTAACCTGCGTCAATATGGTCACCAAAGATGTCTCCAGGATTCTGACTGTGGGTACATGGGAAGTTATTTTTCTCAATGTGTTATTTTCTGTAGTGATGTAACAGGATTAAACTCTGGGAGCTCTAGTGCAAAACTGTCCAGGCCAAATTCAGTGGCTGACGGGGCAAGTTTGCGGTCTACACTCATCGGGGAAACTGAGTCAGTGCTGAGTATGTGTGTGTGGCCAAGAGTCCTGCTGGGTGTGGTGAGACCTTGATACAGCTTGGAGATACTAAAGGCCGGATCTTTGCTGGGAGCAGCTCAGACGGTGGCACAGCTTGAAGGTGCTGTGGCCCAGAACGCTGCTGGAACAGTGAGACATGGATACTGGTAGCGGATGCAGTGATTCAAAACTCCCCAGAAAAAGGGAAACCAAGGCACAGCCAGACAACTTGGGTCAGAGCTCCCCTGGAACCATGATGACAAATTCATGATACCTGGCAAAGGGTGGGGAAAGCCTCAGAGGGGGTGAAGCAACTGCTGGGAAGGGGTAGATGGGAAAGAGGGGGAGTTGCCCTTTAATTTATGGTTTCAGGGTGGTCAGTTGAGATGTAATTAAAACCTGAGGGGACGGCTGAAGGAAACACCTCACCCCTCCCCAAGGGGCTTTGACCTGTGATAGTGTCAAGAAACTCTATTTTGGAATTCATTGGAATTGTTTACTGACTAAATGTATGAAGTTCAAATTAATAAGTAGTAACAGCAGATGCTCTGTCTAGAAAGTGGGCTGCCACAACTTCCCTGAGGTATATGTCATGTACCCCTGCTCTGTTCTTCAAATGGGGAGATGACCACAATGGTCCCTTCTGACCTTAAAGGCTATGAATCTATGAAAAGTTCTGTCTGTGCCACTTCTGAATTGCAGATGATTTTATGAAGTTGTATCATGATATTATTGTGTCATGGGAAGCCTCTATGTATGTGGCTCCCCACTGAGTTAGCCGGGTTGTGTCGAAGTCTCTGCCAGGCGAAAGACAGTGGTGAGTAATCAGCATTCAGCCATGGTCTACTCAAAGTAAAACACCTTAGAACAATGGGATTGCTTTAGCTGGGAGAAGACAGGCCCCCCCTCCCCTTTTCTGATGGGGAGAGGGAGGTTTGAAATCAAAAACGTAATAGAGAATTACCAAAAGGCAGATGAAAAGTAGCAGGTGACACCCCACCACGACCGGATTCTTTAAAGGGACTCAAGCGGGGTGGGGGGAGCCAGACTAAGATGAGGGAGGCTGCTGCAGGGTCAGGGTAAACAATGGGATAGAGGACTCTCCCTGCCTGATGGAACACAGATGATCCCCCCAGGATTCCCAGGGAAGGGTGAGCTAGTGAGGAACATTTAGGATGTTCTATTGTTGTGTATGATCTGTACTCTCCTGTGCTTTACATGGTTAAATATAATGTGTCAGACTGGACGAAGCGTGAGTGTGTGCTGACTGCTTCACAAATACTGTGTGCACCTCAGGAAGTTACTGTAAACCAGAAGCTTTACACCTTCTGGGTGGAGTTCTGGGAGAGGGGCGTATTTTAAGTACCAGGAAATCTGAAGTGTCAGGGCTAGAGGGGCTAAGTAGCTGGACAGCAGGTTCCAGCACTTGAGGGGGGTGCCAGAGAGAAGGTCTGCACCCTTTGTGCATGCCTAGAGACACCAAGGCTGGAGCAGTAGCTGGATTCCATTCAAGCTCCAGCAGCTTGAAACACGCCAGGGATCCAGAACATCAAAGGCTTGGATTCCCCTCTCAGCACACCTAGAGGGTGACCAGGAAACGGCGCTCACTCGGGTCTGTGACAGAAGATAGTTCAGTGGCCTGATGCTGCATTGCTTACGCCCATGACTCTGCTAAGAGGACTTGCAAATGTAAACATGTAGGCATGTGAAGGTCCTGCCCATGTCACTGCTGCACATGAGAGAGCACTGTTGGACCAGGTCCTCTGGAAAAGGCTCGCCTCCCTTTCTGCCTGGTTCCCTGCAGCCTTGAGCAAAGCCGATATAAACACTACCAAATCAGACTGCTAGCATTCTACAGCCACTGTATACAGCTAGAAGCAACTACACAAGGTGCAAGGCAATGGAGAATCAGAATCATCAGGGATATCCTGCTGCACCATGCATTTTAGTGGGCATCCCATTGAAGACAGCCATTCCCTGAAAAGGATGGTCTTGAGAAGTGGATGGATTACTCTAGTCATGTGTCATTTTAGGGTTTGATTCTGCATATTCCAGGTGCAAAAACTGTTGCACTTAAAATGATAAGTAGAAAGTGATGTACAGGATAGAGAATGTAGGGGAGCCTGATCCTGCATTAGGAAAAATGCTCCTATGCAACAACCAAGTGTCTCTTCTTTGCAGTAGCTTAAAAAAAAAGGGGGGGGGGGTATAATGATCGGAGCATAAGACTCAGGCCAGAAATTCCTAAATTTTGACACCTGACCCCTCTGGAGGGGCATCATGATGATTAGTTAATGTCAAAATGTGTGTAGATAAAAATGTCAAAATAATTAGCCTCCCTCCCCCCTGGCAATTGTACCAGAATAATGAGTTTTGTTGCTGGTAAACAGCTGAAATGTATTTCAGAAGTATATGAACATAGAATCACATTATATATATATATATATATCCCATGTACTGAAAATTCACACACACTGAAATTCTACTTCTGTGTCAGAGTCTAGTGTTGTTTTCTTCACATGAGCATGCTGAGCGCTTTATATGACCTCTGATACAGGTGATTTAAAATACATTGATATTGCTGATTCTTCTTGTAGAAGCTCAAAAGAGCTTGTTTTTTTTCCAGACAGGAAAACTAAGAAAGACTGCTTCCTGTGTTGTATTTGTAGATAGAGCTGTGAAACATTTAACCGGAAACCCATTCATCTGCCTATCTAGTATTTAGTAGTTGTATCCCCACGGAGAAAATTGCCTATGCTACTAAAACCATTAGACTGAGCCTTGAGAAACACAAATTCACAGCCTTAGCGCTTAATAGCAAACTAGCTACAATTACCCTCAGTGATAATCTAATCTAGTGATTTTTTCCTTGCTGTTTTTTCTCATGTATTACAACATCGCAATCACATATTTTCTATTTGATTCCCATTAGCTTAATGTTTCACACCACATACCCACCCACACACTGAACGAGAGACTTGTTTATTCTGAACACTGAAAAGCCAATTGTGCCTTTTGTATTCTATATTTCAGAAGCTGAACAAACTTAAGAAAATATGAATGAAATTATGAACCATAAATATGCACGGTATGTAACAGAGGAAAGATGTGGTCCCTGCCTCAAAGAGTCTAGAAGCGGACATACCTTATTCAGTTAAGCAGTTCTTATTCATGAAAAGAACCTTGCTAGGCTAGATTCTGATCTCACTGAGATCTGTGTAAATAAGAGTAACTCCACTGAAGTCAATAGTGTAATTCTGGATTGATGCTGGTGTAAACGAGGTCATAGATTCATAGCCTTTGTCTGCACGATGAGCTAGAAGTGCAAGTCCCCTGGTCCCAGATACATACTCACACTACCTTTCCCAGTAGTGTGGGCAGTGGCAGCAGAGGCGTGGCTCAGCTGTACTGAGCACATACAAACTTGCCTGAAACTGGGGGGGTACTTGGCATGGCCAAACCAGCCTCTGTTGCCTGTGCCACTGCAGCTACACTGCTCTTTATACTCTCACTAGCTCAGAGATTTAGCACCACTATGTGAACGTGAGCAGGGGAATCACAGCCCTAGCTACTGGTGTAGACATAACCCCATATATTCCAAGACCAGAAGGGACTCTAGTGATCTTCTCGTCTGACCTTCTGTATCGCACAGGCCATAGAACTTCCCCAAAATAATTCCTAGAGCAGGTCTTTTAGGAAAACATCCAATCTGGACTTCAAAATTGTGAGTGAGGGAGAATCCACCACAACTTTTGCCTAAGTAGAGATTATGTGGAAAGGGGAGGCCTAACTATTTATTACTTTGTAATCAACCAGTGCCAAGCAAGCATAAAACACTACTACCAGTGTTTGTAAGTGGGAAATTCTGATTTGGCAGCATTTTTAGTCCAGGCAGTGGAAAGCGAGTTCTTGAGTAAAGATCACAGGAGGAGCACACGCAATCGGCTCTATTTGCAGTGTTTAATTTAAAACAAAACAAAAAAACCCCCAAACTTTACTTTTAGTATGCGTACACCTAAGGGTGAGTCACAAAATACTAACCACTCCCAAGGCGGAGTGACATGAGAGCCACAGAAAAATAAATACTTCTGAAATAGCTAGGCAAACATATATAACTCCTTCTGTGCACATAGGAGGGAGAGTCAAAAATATTCAAAAACAGGTCACTCCACACTTTCCCAGGTAAGTTCCAAAGTATCTGTGGTCTTGACTCCCACATCTCCTGGTTGCTTTCTTACAATGTTATGATACAGGCACTTCAGCCATTCAAAACGTCTTAGTTATTTTGCTACTGAAAACATAAATTGTACCCAGTTTATGTATAAGAGGGTTTGCAACCCATGGTATTTTTCAACATGCAGCCAACTCAGATGAGGCAACTTACTACTCTGGGTTTACACTAATGCCAACCGTAAGAGTTAAAAAATTATGAATCAAGGCCTCAAATTTGAGATGATTATTTAAAATCTCAAGATTTTTAAGCCAAATACATTTTGGATTTTTTATTTGCCTACTTATCGAGTTTTTAGGGTTCACTTATTCAAGTTTTTATCCACCCCTAGGTGTCTGGGGAGGGGCATGTGACCATTCCTGCCTCTCCCTAATGTTACTCCTGCTGGCGAGCATCAGTGCACATGGGAGTGGAGGCTTGGCATGGGTGCAAGTAAAGTTCTACTTCTCTGCACTGAACAGTTGTCTCTAGTCCAGGGGTGGGCAAACTTTTTGGGCCAAGGGCCACATATGGGACGGGAAATTGTATACAGGGCCGGGGCGGGGGTTGGGGTGTGGGAGGGGGTGCGGTGTTCAGGAGTGGGCTCAGGGCAAGGGACTGGGGCAGACGAGGGGTGTGGGATGCGGCAGGGGGCTCAGGGCAGGGGGTTGGAGTGCAGGAAGGGTGTGAGTTGCAGGCAGGGAGTTGGGGGGCAGGGTGCAGGAGGGGTTCAGGCTCCGGGGTGGCAGCGGCACGCACCAGGGCAAGGGCAGGCTCCCTGCATGGCTGCCCCAGCCCCACTGCTCCAGGAAGCAGCTGGAACCACGTCCCTGTGCGGCCCCTGGGGGAGGGGGAGGCACAGGGCTCCGCGTGCTACCCTTGCCATGCCTCCAGGTACCTCCCCCAAAGCTCCCACTAGCAGCGGTACCCTGTTCCCGGCCAATGGGAGCTGCGGGGGTGGGGGGGCCGTGCCTGGAGGCAAGGGCCATGCACAGAGCCCTCTGCCCCCCACCCCGGGGCCCCAGGGATGTGGTGCCAGCTGCTTCTGAGAGCGGCACGGGGCCTGCGGCACCACGGGGGGCAATCTCGTGGGCAGGATCTGGCCCGCAGGCCATAGTTTGCCCACCCCTGCTCTAGTCCCTTGCACGTCTATTCATGTACTCTCTGGAATGTGGGGTAAACAGGGGATAGGGGTTGTGCAGAGAATGAGGGTGTGAGGAGACAAGTGTAATACTCTGCCTGGAAGGCCCTGTCTTGACTGGCAAAAAGTGGATTTTTCATTGAGCTACCTTAACACAACTGCAAAACACTCCCTTTTTGCCCATCAAGTTAGGACCTCTGAGATTCACTTCGCTACAAATTTCCCTCTTTGGTCTTATTCATGCTACCAGTAAGGAGAGAAGCACCATCAGCAATGCAGGATCTCCTATGCTCCCCATTCCGCTCATCAGTGTTTACTATGTGTTAAACATATATTATGAACCGGGTGAAACCTACAGTTGCCAACTTTCACATGGTAAATAAGCACCCTGACATTCACAATAAGCCAAAAATCAAGAACCCCAACACTCTGACTAGATCCCCCCTGCATGCAGTCTGGGACTGTGGTGGGCCCCCTGTACACCCCGGACTCTCCCCCGCTTGCTGGCAGCTGATCAAAAAAAGAAGCAACAAGCAACCAGCTACAAGGCAAACAAGTAATAAGCTAGAAGCCAAAAACTAGCCAACAAGCAACTCACAAGCCAATTAAGACAAAAACAAGTCCAATTTCTGCATTCCTCCCCCCCCCCCCCCCCACAGGTTTGGCATGTCTGGTGAAACCTTGTTAATGGGTTGAGTTAAAACCCCCTTGAGCTGGATAACTATGAACTCATACTTCAGTTAGTTTAACTGTAAGCATAAACCCCCATTTAAGACAAGAGAAAAGGTGTGCGTGAACTCATCCGGGAGCTTTTGGCCAAGTATTGTGATTTGTGGGGGGGGAGCAGAGAGAAAAAATACACACACACACACACCAACTACACAGACAGGAACAAAGAGAAAGGGAAAGCCAAGACAAAGCATGTAAGCACTGTGTGACCCTGGAAAAAGCTAGAGCACTTACTTTTGGGTCTGGTGTTGGCTAAAGAGAGACTGGGAGTAACCTGGATATTGTGATAAGGGACTGTCTATCACAAAGGCAAGCTTGCCTGGGTGGCAAGATAAACTGGAATGCCCAAGGGGACTGTCTGTGACTCCATATTAAAGCTGTCCTAGAGCCTGAGGAGGTCACACTTGATTGGTGAAATCTAGTTACAGAACACAACCAGCTTGGTGTTTGTGCCCTGGTTTGTAACAGTCTGCCCTGAGTTTGGCACACTCAGTCATGAGCCACTCTAGACAGCGTGACAGTTGCTAAATCCAATAACTGAATGGCATCTTTTCAAATGCCATTTGCCAACTAGTCACAGAATGAAATACTGTAACCCAGAAAAAGCCTTCATCTGCACTCTGAGTCACTCTTTTCCATGTAATTAGAAAGTAGCATTATTAAGATAATTGAAATCTGACAAATGATATCCAAGTTCTTTGCATAAATAGTTCATTAAAGGAAAGGTGTTTTCATTACAAATACAACACATGGAACAATTTTGTAGGTTTCCACAAACATGATGAAACTCAGAGCTTGTGTTTCGGTGACGAAGTTTTGGAATTAAAAAGGAAAGAAAGTGGAGATATTCCAGTCACAGAAGAAGAGTTGTCCAAATTCCTTGGAAAACAATGTGTACCAACCCTCACTGCAGCTGTGTGAGTCTCAAAGCAATACTAAAGACACTAGCTGTTTCAACTAATTGTAGTGCATAGGAATAGCGTAGTATCTGCTAAAGTGGTTTGTGAGCCTTCTAGAGGTGCTCACTGTTTTCTATGTTCTGGAAGCCCTCAGAAACCAGTCAAAGCAGCAGTGGGCATTAAGCTAGTCGTACGTTTGCACATAGTTAATAAAGGATGGTTATTTGGGGGGTCAAATGTGTCCATGTACTTTCTTCATATTATTTTTGATGTGTAATGAGCAAGAGACAATGATAATCATAACAAATGCATTTCTAACACACTTAAGTGTTGATAAATGTAGCCATTTTCCTGTTCTTCATTTGTCTAAGGAAGTTTGTAGGAATGCTGGTCTGTTCTAATAGACAGCTCTCAATATAATTTCTATGAAAATAGGATAGATGGATTTGCAACAAGTTAGTTAAATATAACATTCCGTTTATTTTTACATGCCTTTAGACCAGGGGAGGCCAACCTGGGGCTCCGGAGCCACACGCGGCTCTTCAGAGGTTAGTATGCGGCTCCCTGTACAGGCACCGACTCCGGGGCTGGAGCTACAGACGCCAACTTTCCAATGAGCCGGGGGTGCTCACTGCTCAACCCCTGGCTCTGCCACAGGCCCTGCCCCCGTTCCATGCCGTCCCGCCCCCTCCCTTGAGCCGGCCGTGCCCTTGCTTCTCCCTGCTACCCCCAGAGCCTCCTGCACACCACAAAACAGCTGATCAGGAGGTGTGTGGAGGGGTGAGGGGGAGGTGCTGATCGGCAGGGCTACCAGTGGGTGGGAGAGCTGATGTGGGGGGCTGCTGACGTATTACTGTGGCTCTTTGGCAACGTACCTTATTAAATTCTGGCTCCTTCTCAGACTCAGGTTGGCCACCCCTGCTTTAGAAGATGAAGTACAATATCTGAGAGAAGTTACCTCAAAAAAGAAAAAACTTTTGCTATGGGTATGGCATCTCCCAGCTCCCTCAGGACAATCCGATGATGGTTGTGGGATGGGTCAGTTGGAGTGACCTGAGACTTGTATTGTCACATACAGTCAGTCAAAACCCAGCTCCTTATGGGATTATTTAATAGATTCAAAAATAAAATGTTTATCCCAATCATATTAATTTCTAAAAAAAATAATCTTACTTTGGATATATTTTTAAATAATTTTGGCCTTTGAATAAGGAACTGGGAATTAGGAACCAACTTCATCCTCATTAGAGGATCCCACACTGCTACTATGGGAGCAGGAACTAAGGATCAGATTTTCAAAGGTATTCAGTGTCTAAAGATGCAGCTAGGTGCCTGGTAGGATTGTCAAAAGCTCTTAAGAAGGCTAAACACCCACCTCCCATTATTCCAATGACATTTGTCACAACTACAGCCATGAGCACCCAGCCATTGGTGTAGCTGCACAGGTGCAACCCATAGTGTAGACAGGCAAAGCTACTATTCACACTAGTGGGGCTTAGCTCAGTTTCAAGCAAGAGTAAACTCGTCACCAATTGGTGTAATTAGGGCAAATCCCCAGCCAAGATAAAGCATCAAGGTAGTTTTGAAGACACAATGGGACACATCTGAGGAACTCTCCCATACTGAGGTGTCAACAGAGGTGGTTTTGGAACAAATGGATAAATTAAACAATAATAAAAGTTACTGGGACCAGATGGTATTCACCCAAGAGTTCTGAAGGAACTCAAATGTGAAACTGCAATACTAACTGTGGTATGTAACCTCTCAGTTAAATCAGCTTCTGTACCAGACTAGAGGATAGCTAATGTGACACCAATATTTTAAAAAGTCTTGACAGGTGATCCTGGCAATTACAGGCCTCTGAGCCTAACTTCTGTACCAGACAAACTAGTTGACACTATAGTAAACAGAATTATCAAACACAGCTAAACACACTTCGTTGGGGAAGAGTCAACATGGTTTTTGTAAAGGGAAATTATGTCTCACAAGTCTATTAGAATTCTTTGAGGAAGTCATCAAGCATGTGGACAAGGGTGACCCAGTGGATACAGTGTACTTGGAACTCATTGCCAGGAGATGTTATGAAGGCCAAAACTATAACTGGATTAAAAAAAGAATTAGATAAATTCCTGGAGGATAGGTCCATCAGTGGCTATTAACCAAGATGATCGGATGCAACCCTATGCTCTGGGTGTCCCTAATCCTCTGCCAGATGCTGGGACTAGGGAACAGGGGATGGATCATGTGACGATTGCCCTGTTCTGTTCATTCCCTTTGAAGGGTCTGGTATTGGCCGCTGTCAGAAGACAGGATACTGGGTGTGACCTGTTGGACCCATTGGGATGCCACCTGATGTGCTGAGATACCACTGAGTCTACCTGTTCTGCCAGCATGGGCCCCCTTTAACCTGTCTTGCTGAGCCTTCTCTAACACAGTCACACCCAGCTGCAGATCAGCTCTGGGAAGACTCATCTTAAGGGATTTGCTTCAGCACTCAGGTGTCCACCTCCAGACCTGCCACGGGATAAGACTCACCCCTGGGGTGCCTCCTGCTGGTCTCTCAGGAAATTAGCTCTTCCAGTCTCCGGAGCGCCCTCTGCAGGCCAGTGTCTCACTGCCGCTGGCCCCCTGTGTCCTTCCTGGACCCTGGTGCCCCTTTCCCTGGGGTGCTGCTCCCTGGCAGTGCCCCACAGTCTCTGGGTCTCCCCCTCCCAGGGGAACCACCACCCACTATCCCCACCTTGCCTCAGTATATGGCTACTGCCCAGTCATCATCTAGCCCCTGTTCACTGGGGCAGACAGCAGTATATAAGCCAATCACCACAGGCAAGGGGGGGGGGTTTGGACCTGCTGCCTCTGCCTACCCGTGGGCTGCCCCCTGCAACCCCAGTATCTATCTTAGGCCATCTGCCAGGCCTGCAGCCCCCCTGGGGCTTTTCCAATCTGGAGCCTCCCAGCTCTTCTAGCCTTCCCCAGCCCTGCTTCACCTTAGGTACCCAGATATGCTCCCCAGCAACCAGAGGCTTCTCCCTCTAAAGGCAGAAAGAGACTGTCTACTCCTAGCCCACTACCTTCTTATAAAGGGCCAGCTGGGCCCTGATTGGGCGTGGCCACTGCTGAGGTTGCTTCCCCAATCAGCCTGGGAGCTGCTTTCCCCCAGCCACAGTCCTCTCCTGGGCTGTTTTAAGCCCCTCAGGGCAGGAGCGGGGTGACCACCCTGCTACAAGACCCAAAAATATATTATGAAATTCCCCCCCCCCAATGTGGAGAGAGGTGTGTCCACCCCCCATTAGAAATTACAGAAACTGGGTTTAAACAACAAACAAAACAAGTTTTATTAACTAGAAAAGGCAGATTTTAAGTGGTAAAGGGGATAACAAACAGAACAAAGCAGATTACTAAGCAAATGAAATAAAATACGCAAACTAAGCTAGTTTCACTAAAGAAATTGGTTACAAATAGTATTTCTCACCCTAGATATTGTTGCAGGCAGATTACAGAAAGTCTTGAAAGGCAGACGCACTGGTCTCCCACTTGAAACCTCACAAGCTGGATGCCCTTCCAGCCTGGGCTCAATCCTTCTCTCCCCAGTTCAGTTCTTGCTTCCAGGTGTTTTTCCAGTGTCTCTTTGGGTGAGGTGGCAGAGGAGAACCTTGATAATGTCACTCCCCTGCCTTATATAGCTCTTGTGCAAGGCAAAAGCCCTTTGTCATCTAGTGGAAAAAATCAATGGCATTCCAAAAGGGGAGGAGGGGTATCAGCACCAGGTGACTCAGACCCCTGTCTCTGCATGGCTGTGGGTGCCATTGCTTGTAGGTGGTCTCCTGCGTCCACAGGAAGACTAAGCCCTTTCACCGTCCATTGTTTCTGCTAATGACCCATTAGCCCTGTCTGGCTTTTCCACTGTTGTACCTGAAGGGCTGGTTGGGGTTGACACCCAAAGTAACACATTTGAAATACAGATCATAGAATATCAGGGTTGGAAGGGACCTCAGGAGGTCATCTAGTCCAGCCCCCTGCTCAAAGCAGGACCAATCCCCAACGAAATCATCCCAGCCAGGGCTTTGTCAAGCCTGACCTTAAAAACTTCTAAGGAAGGAGATTCCACCACCTCCCTAGGTAACACATTCCAGTGCTTCACCACCCTCCTAGTGAAAGTTTTTTCCTAATACCCAATCAAAATCTCCTGCACTGCAACTTGAGACCATTGCTCCTTGTTCTGTCATCTGCTACCACTGAGAACAGTCTAGATCCATCCTCTTTGGAACCCCCTTTCAGGTAGTTGAAAGCAGTTATCAAATCCCCCCTCATTCTTCTCTTCCGCAGACTAAACAATCCCAATTCCCTCAGTCTCTCCTCATAAGTCATGTGTTACAGTCCCCTAATCACTTTTGTTGCCCTCCACTGGATGCTTTCCAAATTTTTCCATATCCTTCTTGTAGTGTGGGGCCCAAAACTGGACACAGAACTCCAGATGAGGCCTCACCAATGTCGAATAGAGGGGAACGATCACGTCCCTCGATCTGCTGGCAATGCCCCTACTTATACAGCCCAAAATGCCATTGGCCTTCTTGGCAACAAGGGCACACTGTTGACTCATATCCAGCTTCTCATCCACTGTAACCCCAAGGTCCTTTTCTCCAGAACTGCTGCCAAGCCATTCGGTCCCTAGTCTGTAGCGGTGCATGGGGTTCTTCCATCCTAAGTGCAGGTCTCTGCACTTGTCCTTGTTGAATCTCATCAGATTTCTTTTGGCCCAATCCTCTAATTTGTCTAGGGCCCTCTGTATCCTATCACTACCCTCCAGCATCTCTACCTCTTCTCCCAGTTTAGTGTCATCTTCAAACTTGCTGAGGGTGCAATCCATGCCATCCTCCAGATCATTAGTGAAGATATTGAACAAAACCGACCCTTGGGACACTCCACTTGATACTGGCTGCCAACTAGACATGGAGCCATTGATCACTACCCATTGAGCCCGACAATCTAGCCAGCTTTCTATCGACCTTATAGTCCATTCATCCAGCCCATACTTCTTTAACTTGCTGGCAAGAATACTGTGGGAGACACTGTCAAAAGCTTTGCTAAAGTCAAGGAACAAGATGTCCACTGCTTTCCCCCCCATCCACAGAGCCAGTTATCTTGTCATAGAAGGCAATTAGATTAGTCAGGCATGACTTGCCCTTGGTGAATCCATGCTGACTGTTCCGGATCACTTTCCTCTCCTCTAAGTGCTTCAGAATTGGATTCCTTGAGGACCTGCTCCATGATTTTTCCAGAGACTGAGGTGAGGCTGACTGGCCTGTAGTTCCCCAGATCCTCTTTCTTCCCTTTTTAAAAGATGGGCACTACATTAGCCTTTTTCCAGTCGTCTGGGACCTCCCCTGACCACCATGAGTTTTCAAAGATAATGGCCAATGGCTCTGCAATCACACCCACCAACTCCTTTAGCACTCTCGGATGCAGCACATCCAACCCCGTGGACTTGTGCTAATCCAGCTTTTCTAAATAGTCCCAAATCACTTTTCTCCACAGAGGGCTGGTCACCTCCTCCCCATGCTGTGCTGCCCAGTGCAGTAGTCTGGGAGCTGACCTTGTTCGTGAAGACAGAGGCAAAAAAAGCATTGAGTACATTAGCTTTTTCCACATCCTCTGTCACTAGGCTGACTCCCTCATTCAGTAAGGGACCCACACTTTCCTGGACTTTCTTCTTGTTGCTAATATACCTGAAGAAACCCTTCTTGTTACTCTTAACATCTCTTGCTAGCTGCAACTCCAGGTGTGATGTGGCCTTCCTGATTTCACTCCTGCATGCCCGAGCAATATTTTTACACTCCTCCCTGGTCATTTGTCCAATCTTCCACTTCTTGTAAGCTTCTTTTTTGTGTTTAAGATCAGCAAGGATTTCACTGTTAAGACAAGCTGGTCACCTGCCATATTTACTATTCTTTCTACACATCGGGATGGTTTGTCCCTGTAACCTCAATAAGGATTCTTTAAAATACAGCCAGCTCTCCTGAACTCCTTTCCCCCTCAAGTTATTCTCCCAGGGGATCCTGCCCATCAATTCCCTGAGGGAGTCAGTCTGCTTTTCTGTATTCCAGGGTCTGGTATTCTGCTGCTCTCCTTTCTTCCTTGTGTCAGGATCCTGAACTCGACCAGCTCATGGTCACTGCCTCCCAGGTTCCCACCCACTTTTGCTTCCCCTACTAATTCTTCCCAGTTTGTGAGCAGCAGGTCAAGAAGAGCTCTGCCCCTAGCTGGTTCCGCCAGCACTTGCACCAGGAAATTGTCCCCATGCAAAGTTAATATTCCTAACTTCAAATACAGAAATGATACAAGCATACAAATTGGATAATCACATTCAGTAAATCATAACCTTTCCAATGGTATCTTATATGAGCCATCTTGCATACAATACATATTCATATCAAGCATATTTTCATAATGGATATGGAATGACACGTCACACTGGGCTTTGATGGACCATTGGTCTGACCCACCCTGGCCATTTCTTATATTCCCATGTTCATTTAATCCTATTCTAAATGGCAGAAGCACCACCATTATGAATTAGGCCTATTTTATTTTAAGCAACAGCACTGTCAGTTCACTGATAATTAAGTGAAGGGCATGCTCCCTTACAGTGTTGTCCTCTGAGAAAACCGTCAGCTCACGCGGTCAAAAGGGATGAGTCACTGAGGTCAGCACTTTAGAGGATATACAGGAAAATATCTTGGGCTAAATGTGCCTAGATCAGGCAGATGGGTGATATTAATGGAACAAAAGGGATCCTGCATCTGAATGTATAACTTTGGTTAGCTAAGCATGCAGACAGCTTCTCATGCCCTCAGCAAAACTGGATTATGGGGCTTGCCGATTTTGCTTCTTGTCAAAGAAAATATATCAAAAGCGACTCATCCTTTCATTGTGGTGTTGTTAGGCAGAGATTGGTAATATAAATGACATGGAAGTATCAGAAGCTGGAGGCCCAGATTTCTTCCTGTGTTTGGATAGAAATATCAGCATTTAGTGACAGTGGCCACTGGGTTTTTCCATATTAAATGGGACGGAAACGAGTAGTGACTTTCATAGGAGAGACAAGCACAGGCTGTGGTCCCCTCCAAATGCAAGGGTCCTTGGATGAAGCACTTGAGAAGCAGAGCTCCCTGGCCCAATAAGAGCATATAGACCCCTCCTGACAACTGTATGGGATTTCTGTGCCACCTATGTCTGACCTCCCCAAAACAACAATACAATACACACTCAGTGGAGCTACTTTTGCTGCCTGACATACCAGACATATCCATGGAGGGAACAGGGCCCTAATTATTAACATTGCCCTCCATCCCTCTCTTCTTCTACACCTTACTATAGTATGTTCTTATTCAAAAGAAAATTGTACAGGTCAAGAAAATATTTTATGCCACGTAGGATCAATATTTTGGTCACTGGCAAAAAATACCATAGATGCTAATTTGTTATTTAACATTAAATGGAAAATATTTGTAATATTTTTATATTCCCTTATGGTAACATTATATAGAATTTAATAGGAAAGAAACCAATCAATATTTTATAGGGTTCTATAGACGTTCTAAAAACATACATCATTTAATCAAAAAGGTTAATATTTCTATAGGTATTTTAAAAACCATTCTACAGAATTCTATAGCAGGGATATAAGCTTCTGTTAATACTAAAGGATCTGACTGAGGAGATATCTGAGCCATTATTGATTATGGGGGCTGTTGATCAATCACAGTTAACGCATACGATTAACTCAAAAAATTAATTGTAATTACAAAAGTTAAATCGCAATTAATCACAGTTTTAATCACACTTAAATAATACCAATTGAAATGTATTACATATTTTTGGATGTAATTGAAATCAATATATTTGAAAATGTGGAAAAAACCACAGAATACAACGTGTACACTGCTCATTTATTACAAATATTTGCACTGTAACAAAAGAAATAATATGTTTCAATTCACCTCACACAAGTACTGCAGTGCAATTTCTACTATGAAAATGCAACTAACAAATGTAGGGTTTTTTTGTTAAATAACTGCACTTAAAAACAAAACATTGCAAAATTTTAAGAGCCTACAAGTCCAGTCGGTCCTACTTCTTGTTCAACCAATAACTAAGAGAAACAAGTTTGTTTACATTTATGGGAGATACTGCAACCCACTCCTCACTTTCTGGTGGCATTGCAAATAAGAACAGGTGTTCACATGACACTGTTGCAGCCGGCATCACAAGATATTTAGATGCACTGAAGATTAATATGTCCCTTCATGCTTCGACCATCATTCCAGAGGACATGCTTCCATGCTGATGATTGTCGTTAAAAAAATAATAATAAAATAAAATAAAAAATGGTGTGTTAATTAAATTTGTGACTGAACCCCTTGGGGAGAATTGTATCTCTCCGGCTCTGTTTTACCCTTATTCTGCCACATATTTCATGCTATAGCAGTCTTGGATGAAGACTCAGCACATGTTCATTTTAAGAACACTTTCACTTTAGATTTGACAAAATGCAAAGAGGGTACCAAGACGAGATTTCTAAAGACCCAAGGTTTAAGAAAGTGAAGTGCCTTCCAAAATCTGTGAGGGACGAGGCGTGGAGCATGCTTTCAGAAGTCCTACAAGAGCAACACTTAGATGCAGGAACTACAGAACCCAAATCATCGAGAAAGAAAAATCAACCTTCTGCTGGTGGCAGCTGACTCAGATGATGAAAATGAACATGCATCGGTCCGCAGTGCTTGGGATTGTTATTGAGCAAAATCAGTCAGTCATCAGCATGGACGCACGTCCTTTGGAATGGTGGATGAAACATGAAGGAACATATTAATCTTTAGTACATCTGGCATGTAAATATCTTGTGATACTGTCTGCAACAGTGCCATGTGAACGCCTGTTCTCACTTCCAGGTGACATTGTGAACAAGAAACGGGCATCATTATCTCCTGCAAATGTAAACAAACTTGTTTGTCTGAGCGATTGGCTGAACAAGTAGGACTGAGTGGATTTGTAGGCTCCAAAGTTTTGCATTGTTTTATTTTTGAGTTGTACTTAATTCTACATTTGTAAGTTCAACTTTCATGATAAAGAGATTTCACTACGATACTTGTATTAGGTGAATTGAAAAATACTATTTCTTTTGTTTACAGTGCAAATATTTGTAATCAAATTATAAAGTGAGCACTGTGCACTTTTTATTGTGTTGTAATTGAAATAAATATTTGAAAATATAGAAAACATCAAAAATATTTAAATAAATAGTATTTTATTATTGTTTAACAGTGCAATTAATTGCAATTAATTTTTTTAATCACTTGACAGTCCTACTGATTATCTCTGAATAGTCATGGAAGATGAGAGAGATTCCAGAGGACTGGAAAAGGGTAACTATAGTGCCAATCTATAAAAATGGAAATAAGGACAACCCAGGGAATTACAGACCAGTCAGCTTAACTTCAGTACCTGGAAAGATAATGTAGCAAATAATTAAACAATCAATTTGCAAACACCTAGAAGATAATATGGTGATAAACAGCCAGCATGGATTTGTCAAGAACAAATCATGTCAAACCAAATAGCTTTCTTTGACAGGGTAACAAGCCTTGTGGATGGGGATGGGGGGTGGGAGAGAGAAGGGGTAGATGTGGTATATCTTGACTTTAATAAGGCTTTTGATAGTGTGTCACATGACCTTCTCATAAACAAACTAGGGAAATGCAACCTAAATGGAGCTACTATAAGGTGCATGCATAACTGGTTGGAAAACCGTTCCCAGAGAATAGTTATCAGTGGTTCAGTCATGATGTAAGGGCATAACAAGTGGGGTCCCGTAGCGTCTGGTTCTGTTCAATATCTTCATCAGTGATTTAGATAATGGCATAGAGAGTACACTTATAAAGTTTGCAAATGATACAGGGGTGAAAGTAAGTTAGAGGACTTACCGGTATGCCAGAGTCCTGAGCAGGGGGCGTGGCCTCAACCGGAAGAGGCAGAGCCTTAAATCCCCAGGCCCTTTAAATCTTGATTTAAAGGGCCAGGGCTCCAGCTGTGGTAGTGGTGGCTGGGAGCCCAGGGCCCTTTAAATCACCCCCAAGCTACCAGCTGCAGAGGCGGCTGGGACCCCCGGGGCTCAGGGGCAATTTAAAGGACACAGGGCTCCAGCTGCCACTACCGTAGCGTAGCCCCGGGCCCTTTAAATCACTGAGGAGCCCTGGGGGCTCCCGGCTGCCACCGCTACCCCAGGGCTCTGGCAGAGCTTTAAAGGGCCTGGGGCTCTGCTGTGCTAGCAGCTGCCGTAGCCCCGAGCCCTTTAAATCCCCGTCTAAGCCCTGCTGCCTGAGCCTCTGGGGTAGGGGTGGGGGGGCTCTGGTGGGGATTTAAAAAGGGCCCTGGGGCTCCAGCCACCACTACCGCCCCGGCCCTTTAAATCCCCTCCGGAGCCCCACCGCCGCTACCCCAGGGCTTCGGCAGCAGGGCTCCGGTGGGGATTTAAAGGGCCGGGGCAGTAGCGGTGGCTGGAGCTCCGGGGCTCTTTAAATCCCCCACCAGAGCCCCCCCACCCCTACCCCAGGGCTCGGGCAGCAGAGCTCAGGCGGGGATTTAAAGGGCCCTGGAGCTCCAGCCGCCGCTACTGCCCCGGGGCCCTTTAAATCCCCCCAGAGCCCTGCCGCTGCAACCCCGGGGCTTGGGCAGCAGGGCTCAGGCCAGGATTTAAAGGGCCCCGGCGGGGGTAGCAGCGGCTGGAGCTCCAGGGCCCTTTAAATCCCTGCTGCAGCCCCGCCGCTGCTACCCCAGGGCTTTAAATTGCCCTCTCGGAAAGTCGGTCCTGGTACAGCGCGCCGGCTCTTACTGGTACGCTGTACCGGCTTACTTTCACCTCTGAAAGAATACCAAGGTAGGAGGGTTTGCAAGTGCTTTTGGAGGATACGATTGAAATTCAAAATGATCTGGATAAATGGTCTTAAGTAAACAGGATGAAATTCAATAAGGACAAATGCAAAGTACTCCACTTAGGAAGGGACAATCAGTTGCACGCATACAAAATGGGAAAGGCCTGCCTTGGAAGGAATAATGCAGAAAGGGATCTGGGTATCATAGTGGATCACAAGGTAAATAGGAGTTAGTGTAACTATATTGCAAAAACAACAAAAAAACCCTCCCCCCCAAAAACCCCATCATTCTGGGATGTATTAGCCAGAGTGTTGTAAGCAAGACACGAGAAGTAATTCTTCTGCTCTACTCCACACTGATTAGGCCTCAATTGGAGTAGTGTGTCCACTTCTGGGCACCACATTTCAGGAGAGATGTGAATAAACTGGAGAAAGTCCAGAGAAAAGCAACAAAAATAATTAAAGGTCTAGAAAACATTGAGGTCTATGAGGGAAGATTGAAAAAAACTGGGTTTGTTTAGTCTGGAGAGGAGAAGACTGAGAGGGGACATTATAACAGTTTTCAAGTACATAAAAGGTTGTTACAAGGAAGAGCGAGAAAAATTGTTCTCATTAACCTCTGAGGATAGGACAAGAAGCAATGGTCTTAAGTTGCAGCTAGGGCAGTTTAGGTTGGACATTAGGAAAAGCTTCCTAACTGGCAAGGTGGTTAAGCACTGTGGTAAGTTGCCTAGGGAGGTTGTGGAATCTCCATCATTGTTTAACCTGCTTTTAAATATCTCTAAACACCTGTCAGGGATGGTCTCGATAATACTTAGTCCTGCCTTGAGTGCAGGGTGCTGGACTAGATCCCCTCGAGATCCCTCCCCGATTCTATGATTTCTGTAGGATTTCTTAAAATAAAAAAAATAAAAAAATAAAAAGACCCTATAAAATGATCATTGTCTATTAACCTATATGGAAAGGATTTGTCAAATTTAATTTGTCCATCTAGGTTCTGAAACTGTCCCATCACAGTGTTATCTGAATGCCTCCAAACTGTCTGAGCACTTTCACTGGGCAACAACAACAATTCAAAATCCATTCAGACAAAGATCTTTTGGTTTTGTTTTTCAGAAAGCATAGAAGTCTGTTATTTATAATGTAATGGAAGGGAATATTTGCTAGTACATGAATAATGGTATTTGCTAGCTAGTAATCTCAAATTGTCACACAAAATAAAACTGCTGCCTGGTGGACATCAATTTTCAACTGTACAGTGAGCATTATACTGATTTTTATAAATAAATTGAACTCCCCAGCTCCCCACAGAAAGGGATGATCCCCTCTGTTCTGACCTGAGGCCTGTAAACATGCCACCCAAAGCACATTGCCCTTTTCTGCTGCTCCACACTAAACACACTACAAACTCTTATTTCATTGGCAGACTTTGACCACCTCACTGCTCATTGAGAATTACTAATGGTTGCTGTAGTTGTGTTGGTCCCAGGATATTAGAGAGAAGGTGGATGAAGTAATATCTTCTATTGGATTGGTCTTCAAACCTAAAGAAGAGCTCTGTAGAAGTTCAAAAGCTTGTCGTTCTCACCAATAGAAAGCTGGTCCAATAAAAGATACTGCCTCACCCATCTTGTCCCTCTAACTTCTCAGTTTGTTTTTAAATGTCTTCCCCAAATACATTCACTTGCATTTTACCAAGCGAAACCCCATTTCATCTTCCACCTACGAGTAACCACCAGCAAAGCAGTTGCTTAATTTTCAGCACCTGACTAGTTTTCAGTGGGCAAGCGCTTAACTGGATTGGGTTCCAACTCCTTCTGTATTATTACTCTGTCCTCACTGGTGTTCACGACATTTTCCAATTTTGTATCATCTGCAACATTCATGACGGTGTCGCTTACCCTCACTACCAGACTATTAATGAAAACATGAAATAAGACTGTCCCTAACACTGATCTCTGTGGCATGTGAAACAATATCATATTTATCATTCACTATTTGACATTTCTCATGCCATTTGGCAAAACACCCTTATGTGGGTGATTACAAACGTGTGTGTCCCATGCACATTACAGCGTAGTGTGCTAATCCCAGTGTAAATGTTCACTGAGATCATTGTATTCCATTATTCTTAGTAACCACAATTACCTCTGACATACTGGGCATCTAGGAGAAGGTTCTACAGAATGCTGTTACCATGCCTGCCTCTTGAGTCACCCTGCACTGAATGCTCTCCCAAGGTCAACACTGATAATCCTTATGAACAAAAGGTGCCCTGAAAAATGTTCTAGGCAATATTTTAATAGCTCTTGCAGATAAAAATACACATTAAAACCAGGTGCTTCAGGGATGTTTATACAATCACTAGAACAAATAAGAAATGTGAGTCGGACACCAGTTGTGCCATCACATTTCAGTTTTATCACCAGTCCCAGTTTTTAATGTGGCAGTCCCCAACACTCCCCTTATTTCCCCTGTCATACTAAATGCTGCTCATCATAGCAACCTTCCCATAGCTGAGGATGACTGGGCTAGCCTCCCTTGCCCGCAGCCATTCCCACTTTGTGTTGTGAATATATAAGCTAGACCCAAGCAGTGTTTGGACTAGAGATGTCCCAGGAAGGCCCAAGGGTTGCAAGACATGGTGCTGGTTGCAGGATGTACCAATTCAGTTGGTGGCATTTACTCCCTTTGAGTGAGTGCTGAACGAGAGGGGCGGCTGTGCTTCTGCAGTCTTTCAAATGGGAAAACCCAGCTCATTATGGCTTGAGGTCATTAAAGATCCTATATCATTTTTCCCCACAAGACTAGGGGGCTGAATCCTAGTATAAACCCCAAAACCAGAGACCTTAGAGGGCTTTAACTCTCCTCCTTCTAGAGGGTAGAATGGTAAGAACCACATCTAGCCAGCTTTATTTACCTTAATTATAATATTCTTTACCTATAATTCCACGTATTCAGTTTGTTGCACTGGTAGGAATTATTTATGGTTTGATCGCACACACAGGTTATTGTTATGCTCTTGAAAGGGCATGGAAATTGTGCAGACGCTACCTCGGAATGAGTGAGTCACACGGAGCTTCCAGGGAGTGGACTCTGGTTTGGAACAAAACTCAGGCTCATCAAGGTGGAGGAGAGAAAGGGTTCTAACCCTTGAGTGCATCCTGGTTGCTAGGGTTTGTTTTGCTCTGGGTCCCCCACCTAGAACAACTAGACTAGCTCACTCTACAGCAAGAGCAAAGCAAAGCAGTGGTGGAGCAAAGCTGATTTCACAGTGAAGCCTGATTGGATCAGCAGTAGCACAGAGCGGACTCTGCAACAACCTGACACGTAGTAAGACTGCTAGGATGACTTCGCAGCACACCAGGCCAGCCCATGCAGAGCGGATATCACAGAACTAGACCAACTAGCTGCACAATGGAGAGGACACTTCTGAAGCAGTTCTTTCTGCACTGGAGTGGACTGGCATGGGAGATCCATGCTTTGCCTGTCACTGGATTTACTTGGACGCAGGAGTGAGGGGTTTAGGTGGGTGGGGCTTGTGATGGACCTCCTTAAATTGGACAATTACTTTGTAAAACTGTGATGATACCCAAACTCCTGCTACATTGATTTGAGATGCCAATTTTCTGATATTTAAGTATATAGAGAGGTTTCATGTTTGTATTTTTTTTCTCCTTTTTCCCCCCAGATAATATACTTTGTAGTTGCACATTCCCAAAGGACTCAGTGCTTATAAGTGGGGAAGAGTCACCAGCCTACGTCACCCATGATCCACCACCCCCATAGAATTCCCAGGATGAATCATATTAATGTCCACCCAACCTGAAAGATGATATTTAGTTCTGGATAAACTAACTGGAACAGTTCAATTTGGAATGTTAAAACTTTTCAACATCCTGGAATCAAAGTTCAGAACTTTTCTTTCTGCAAAAAAGCTTCAATATTTTGACTGACTGTCATTCTAAACCAGACCAAAGTGTTGAATTTCCATGAGATGGAAATTCCTTTTTTCAATTAGCTTTAAACAGAATATGGTATTGTTTGTCTCTGAAATATTACCTTTCCTAATGTTGGAGCATATTAAAGAAGTTATGTATAAAAATCACAAATGAGTTTGATTCCCCATAGTTTAAATTCCAGGGTATTACTAATTAAGAGGTCTCTTGGTTTTTGGTACTGTTTCTCTCCCTCTATGGGTGAAACTTGCAAGCTGTTAATTGCGTTAGTACATTCTAAGACAGAGTCTGTTCTCAAAGCAATTCACCCAGAGAGACTCAAAGCAATACTCTGTAACAACAGAAACAGCACCCAGAGACTCCCCGTCCTTTTGTTGTATTAACAGTTGTGATTAAAATAGAGAGAGGATGTATGTGGATGGATGCTTGGTGTGGATAATAACTGAATGATCAGGGAGGTGCCAGCCTAAGAATCTAGTGTCCATCGGCTGAAGAAGGCGTCAAGTGGAAATAACCAGAGGACCCCCGGAAGGCAGACTGGAATCCACCCAACAGCCTCAAGAATGGGAGAACCAAAGAACAAGATAACATCTAGCAGTATGAAGCCGTCAGGAATGTGCTATCTGCTGATTGATTCAGCAACAGCATGATGAAGCAATTCCCATAGACTGGCATAGGAAGAAATGCCTATAAAAATGGACTCTAGAAAGTGAGAACTTTGGGGTCTGATTCTGCAAACCAACTTCCAGGAGCATCAGATGAGCATCTGACAAGGCCCTGCTCCCTCCTCATGTCCAGGCCACCTGGCCAGTGGCTTGGCATGAGCAACTCTAAGGCCGGTAACTATGATAACAACCTTGCAGAACCTGTGTGTGTGTGTGTGTATATGTGTATGTGTATGTGTATGTGTATGTGTATGTGTGTGTGTGTGTGTGTAAATATGAGATTGAATGGAATGTTATAGCTATAACTAACTGCTTACTATGATTCTTTCTGTATTCACAATAAATGTGGTATTTTGCCTTTTCCTCTTTAATAAGATCCTGCTGGTTTTTATTTTATTGGTACAACATTTTGGTGGAGAATTGCGGAAGGGGGAATATTGGTAAAAAAAACCTCAGTTATTGTAAATATTGGTGAGCACACCGCCAGCTCTATTGAGCTAGGCATTTCTATTAGGTTAACCAGACCTGCTGGCCTCCGGGAAGGTAGCAGGGGACCTGCTGGCCTCCGGGAAGGTAGCAGGGGACCTGCTGGCCTCCGGGAAGGTAGCAGGGGACCTGCTGGCCTCCGGGAAGGTAGCAGGGGACCTGCTGGCCTCCGGGAAGGTAGCAGGGGACCTGCTGGCCTCCGGGAAGGTAGCAGGGGACCTGCTGGCCTCCGGGAAGGTAGCAGGGGACCTGCTGGCCTCCGGGAAGGTAGCAGGGGACCTGCTGGCCTCCGGGAAGGTAGCAGGGGACCTGCTGGCCTCCGGGAAGGTAGCAGGGGACCTGCTGGCCTCCGGGAAGGTAGCAGGGTAAAAACACATAGATTAAGCTATGATTTCAGAATCTAGGCTGTGTCACTTGCTAAGTAATACCAGCAGTGACAAAGAGATTGAAATATCCATGTTAAGATGTTTAAAAGAAAACAGGGTAAGCCAGTACCAGAGAGAGGAATGGAGTCAGAAGGAACTCCAACCTCACCTTTTGTTAAAGAAATTACACCTTTTAAACAAATCCTTCAAAAATTTGGGCACAGTCCTTGGACTAAACAAGCCCTAGCTGATGTCTGCACTATTTCGGACCTAGGAGGATAGATTGGCTCCATATATCCTCATATACAAACCTTCTAGTGCTGCCAAAAGAGAGCAGCAATTTGGTTGTTGTGGGAGGCATGTAAGGATTCTTACCTCCGTTTGTCTTCATGTAAAGAGGAAAAGGCACAAACGGAAAAAGGAGTGGACAATTGGAAGATGCTGGCTACAAATACCCAAAGCCAGCTGAAAATAGTGAAAGAGGCACTCCAGGAATACAAAAAGAGTGAAAAAGTTAACTCTGCAGAGGCTGGAGGGACGCAGGTAAAGGGGGAGAAGGTCCTACGTACGGCACCCCCAGGCATAATTACAAAGAGAAAAGAGAGTAAAAAGGTTAACTCTGCAGAGGCTGGAGGAAATTAAGCAGCTAAACTTTGTGAAAATGTTAAAAAGGAAAAGTGTTAGAGAAAGAGCATTCTTGGTTTCTTTGCAGCAATTCTGAAGGAAAAATGGGCCCTTTTCCAAAGGAATGTCTGTAAATTAGCCAGGCAAAAATAAACTCTCTGATTAAAATCATTTGACTGGACAATTTAGTCAAATTTGTTAAAAGAACATAAGGGGGTTCTATAGGAACTTAACTGCCTCAAATGTATAAAGGGAACGTAAGATGTAAAAAACAGAGCAGTGTGGAAGGGATGTTAAGGAAAAGAAAATGTGTATGTATATATGTAAAGTTCTAAGGACCAATTGGTTTTGTTTTTGTTTTAAATAATGCCACTAAAAATCCATTTGACTCTTTAATTCAAAGTTGCAAAACATTCAGACCTTTTTGCTAGACACAGGTAATTAGTGTTGTTTGGCTTTGGGATTTGGCATTTAACCCTTAAAAGGTACTCAAAGCTTTACAAAATTTAAAATGTTTTTAAGCTGTGGCTGCAGCAAGGCAGTCAAAATCAGGAGAATAGAAAAAAAATTCTGAATTCTTTGTTTATTTGATTTTTGTAACAAAATAGCAGATGAGAGTTGTAGTAAAAAAAAAAAAAATTAAAAAAGACAGTGGCCCTCTGAAGCAACAGCAGGGGTGAGGTACACAAAACAAAAAGAAGCAATGTTGGAAACACTGAGTCTTAAAATGGCTCTGAGTAATCAGACAGTCACTTTGATAAAGGTACATGAAAACTCTGTAAGCAAAAAAAAAAAAAAGAAATAGTGACACCTTATGTAAAAATTGATATGGATAATGTTATAGAAGTTAAACTATGGAAGGAATGTGCATTTGCCGCAGAACATGTGCAGGGTATATTGTAGAAGGGGCAAAAGAAATGCAAACATACCATGCTACTTAATTAAAATGCTATTAGGGCTCCAAAGGGAGCCACAATAGGTTGGGATTTCTTTTTCAGATTGCTGTGTGTTTTGGAAGCAGAAGTTAAAAGTGATCAAAACTCTGGTGAAAGTTGATTGTGTCCCTTTTAAGATAGAGTCTCTGAGCTGCTGATGGCTTTAAATCCAAAAGCAGGAAGTGTCTGTGAAAATGCAAATTATCTAAATGATAAAGGAAGGAAAGAACTAGCAGCACAAAGGAGCTACAGATAAAGGACACACCTGGTCAGCAAACAAACTGTTTAAATAAAAGGCATGGGATAACAAGATAATTTTAATAAATTTAATGATAA
Organism: Eretmochelys imbricata; assembly: GCF_965152235.1. Lineage (NCBI taxonomy): Eukaryota > Metazoa > Chordata > Testudines > Cheloniidae > Eretmochelys > Eretmochelys imbricata. Next base: position 48,223,461 of record NC_135576.1, on the reverse strand, counting down.
TAAGTACCCCTGTAACACTGTATAGTGTGTATAATTTTTGGAAAAACCCTTTAAGGTTGTATGGTAATGATGCTTCTCAGCTATTACCTGTAAATAAACTTAAAGCTTAACACAGCAGGAAAAACATTATAAACTTGGTCTGTTGTATAAGAAGGAAAACTGAGGTACCCCACCTCAGGGATTTAATGACTAAACAGTGGGATAATTTCCCCATAACCCTTAAAAGATAGAAACCATTGAAACCTGATCTGCCTATAGAACATAAACAGGAAAACGTGGGGGCCAATTCCTCTGTTTTGCCTGCAATCAGCAAGGGTATTTGTAAAAGAAATATTTTAAGCAATAATCTGCCACCCCAAAAGGGGTAGAAACATGTTCTTTTTGTCGTTCAGAAAATCAGGAAAAGCTGATGCCAGCTAAGAGCAACCCAATACCATGAATCTACTGTCACAACAGAAATTGTGTTTTGTGTTCTATGTTTTGTCTTGTTGCTAGCACAGTTGTGTGTTTAAAAAAAAAATACTAAAGATCTGCAGGTAATTAAAAATAAATTAACCTTTCTGTCCCAGCTACAGCACAACCTGATACAAAACAAGTACATGCCAATGTAGACTTGGTCTGGGTAACCTAAAAGCCCGATGGAATCTTTGGCAATGGCTTAATACTACCACATGGCTTATGTATAAGAAAAAAAAAATAGAAAACTACACAGCCATAGCTATGGGATGCACTGAAATGCAGATACTTGCCCTAGCTACTTTGGAACACGAAATGTTCTGGGTCATATTGGGAAATATTAAGGGTTTGATGCATTTGTTAAAACAAAGAAAGAGATCATTGTTTGACACTTATCAATATGAATGGATGCAATACGTTTCCAGTATTGTAAAACCAGACTTGTTAATGGGAGAAATTGTCAAAATTGCACACCAACAGTCCCTGGAGGCAAAGGTATTGAAGGTTAGTCCACTCCCCATATTACACATGGGATCCTTCTGGCTATCCTGAACCTCGAGCCAGTGGGCTGGGGACGGAGGGAAGCTTTTGGACACTAGAGGTTGTACCGAATGGACTCCTCTAAAGTGGGTGTGCCTCACCTTGCCTGTTGCCCCAGAACCTTGTAGTAAAGATACAGCACTAGGATCATGTATGTGGCATGAATTGGAAACACAAACTCAAATTGCCTCACAGTACCTTCTCTTGAATAGGCTACATAGAAAGTGACACTGACGATTATAAATCTTCATGTCAAAAGGGGGATTATGTTGGATCATATTAAAGAAGTTCTGTATTAAAATCACAAATGAGTTTGATTCCCCATAGTTTAAATTCCAGGGTATTACTAATTAAGAGGTCTCTTGGTTTTTGGTACTGTTTCTCTCCCTCTATGGGTGAAACTTGCAAGCTGCTAATTGCGTTAGTACATTCTAAGACAGAGTCTGATCTCAAAGCAATTCACCCAGAGAGACTCAAAGCAATACTCTGTAACAACAGAAACAGCACCCAGAGACTCCCCGTCCTTTTGTTGTATTAACAGTTGTGATTAAAATAGAGAGAGGATGTATGTGGATGGATGCTTGGTGTGGATAATAACTGAATGATCAGGGAGGTGCCAGCCTAAGAATCTAGTGTCCATCGGCTGAAGAAGGCATCAAGTGGAAATAACCAGAAGACCCCCGGAGGGCAGACTGGAATCCACCCAACAGCCTCAAGAATGGGAGAACCAAAGAACAAGATAACATCTAGCAGCACGGAGCCGTCAGGAATGTGCTATCTGACAAGGCCCTGCTCCCTCCTCATGTCCAGGCCACCTGGCCAGTGGCTTGGCATGAGCAACTCTAAGGCTGGTAACTATGATAACAACCTTGCAGAACCTGTGTGTGTGTGCGCGTGTGTGTGTATGAATAAATATGAGATTGAATGGAATGTTATAGCTATAACTAACTGCTTACTATGATTCTTTCTGTATTCACAATAAATGTGGTATTTTGCCTTTTCCTCTTTAATAAGATCCTGCTGGTTTTTATTTTATTGGTGCAACACTAACTTGTTGGTCAACTTAGCGGTGCACTGTTAAACAGGTGTGCTGTTCTACCCCAGAAGTGGATGCACTTCAGTAATGGTCAACTGATTCCTGAACTGCTCATACATTTTGTGAATGGTTTTTGGATGCTCCATTAGGAAATATGCAGGAAAAATGCAAGAATTTTAGGTTTTTTTCCTTCTCTGGAGCCCATTAACATCATTCTGAGAATTAGCCATGAGGGGAGGCGGGTTACCCAGATCCAGAAGGGGATGAATAAAACACTCCTAGCCATTACTAGCCCAGGAAGCTTAGTACACCAGCTGGGCTCCTCAAATGGCAGCATGCCACCAGCTCCAATATTTATATACTTTATCATGCAAACTTGCAGATGACTATTATACAAATATGCACGTTAATTGCTAAAAAGTAGGTTAATGTAGTAGGGAGAGAAGATGGACAAACTCATTTGAAAATGACTTCTTTAATATCCTCTGTTAGCTCTCTAAAGACAGTCTCTGTATCTGTATGTTCAGTCTAAGTGGATGCATCAGGAATGGATTCTGTGTTCTTGCTCAGGTCTGGATACGATTGTGTGTGTTCTGGTTGTCCCAGATTCGGAAGCATAAATAGCTTTTGCTCTGCCCAAGTTCAGCCTTAGGAGTCTGCTGCTCCACATGACTGTCTTCGCAAACGCCTCAAGAGCTGCTCTGTGGGCTCTTTGGACACTGCAAGAGAATTATCTGCGCTGAAGAGGAAAAAATGTGCAGACCAGACTATTCCAGTGTCAGTGAGGATACTAACCGTCACAGCATGACCCTGAAGATCCACAGAGAGAAGGCACGACAGGAGCATTCTCCAACATATACACAGATGGATCTTCACACATTGGGCAAGTGGCTATTAAAAAAAAAAAAGTGGGGGAGGGAAGTTGCTATAAACCAACACAGAGAAAGAGCCTCAGAGAGACCTTTTCTGGACTGCTGCACATTGCAAACATTCCCAAGGCTGATGCAGAAAGCATGATTCATTTTCATAGATTACTGAAGCAAAACAAAACTTCCAGAAATAAATATCACATCCATGGCTGTTGTATTATTCACCATACATGTGCCGTTTGCAAATGTATGCCAAGGTGCATGGATATGAAGGAGTCAAATGCATTCCTAAGAAGCTACACCATAGAAGACAAACACAGCTCATTTCCTATGCAGGCCCCATTCTTGTGCATAAGGTTTTTTTAAAAAAAAAAAAAAATACTATAGCTGAGGCCCAGTGCAGAATTTGGATATGAATTTTGATTTTTGCCCAAATTTTGGAGGTGTTTAGACCCAAAGATTTGGCTCCATCCAGGTTCATGTGGGATGACACTTACTTATTTGTTGTGCTTTTGGAGCACAGAGTTGCAGAATACAACAAGGAGGCTCTCACTTTCCCACTGACAATAGCTCATGAGCCTTTTTATTAAAAATGATTTACCTTCCTACAGCATCTCACAGACAAGCAGTATCACAAATATGCTTGGTGATGGAATTCTCCCACAGAGAAATACAGACAAGGCCACCAAACTGAATCATTCAGAAGGGAGTAGATGGGTTAGGGAGTCAACAAAAGAAGGGGGTGGATTTGAAGAGATTTTATCTGAGACCAAGTTATTAGTATTACCAACACTTACAGCCAAACTCTGCATTTGAATATACATGCACCATTCTTATTAGCTCCTCAAAGCGTTTAAAAAAACATTAGTAATCACTCCTCACACCATGGTAGCTGGTATCATGTCTATAGGGAAACTGAGATCCCTTAATCCCATCACAAGCGCAACCCCACCTGAAATCCCCCCGAAATCCCACCACCACCACTCCTAGGTCCAATTAGATGCAGTGATAGGCAGTCAGTAATGGCTTGCCATTAGATCTGAAAGGAGTTACAGATATTTACTGGTATTTAAATCAGCTGCACAAACATAGCAACAACAGTGGGTATTATGAACATTTTTAGAGGATCACAGTACACAGGGTTTCCATACCCTGAGTCAATCTCATGCTCATTATCTGTCCCCCCGAGCACTAGCAATATACCTTATGTCCAGTGCACTTTAGGAAATGGTAGATGTCAATAACAGACACTTTTAAAATTAAAATAGAGGAATTGTACATTTAGGGTTCACTCATGTGAGGCATGTGCCAAAAAACAGGTAATTCAGCAGCCAGTTGAATCTTATCTGCTGTGGAACTAGTGGCTTTATTTGTGGTGCTTAACTTATCACCATATGCACCACGTTAAAACTAGCTAGTGATCTTATTGGGATGCCATAGACATTTCATAGTGTGGCAAGCTGGGGTGTTAAGTTTACAGTGCTCTAGCCTGCTGCACACTAACTGGCCACGTGGACTCTGCTGCTTCACACTAAAAGTTCTGTAGCGTGCCTGGATCTACTGCTGTGTTTTCTACTAGCGTTAAAGCAGTAAATCAAAGCACACTACTGCCAAAGATCATCATCCTAGAAGCGTGTATGCGGTGTTATTATAGCCATGTTGGTCCTAGGATATGAGAGACAAGGTGGCTGAGGTAATATCTTTTACTTGACCACTTCTGCTGCTGAGAGAAAAAAGCCTTCAAGCTGCAGAGACCTGAAGAAGAGCTCTGTGCAAGCTTGAGCACTTGTCTCTCTCACCAGCAGAAGTTGCCCCAATAAAATATATTACCTCATGCCTTGTCATTCTAGAACAGGGGTAGGCAACCTATGGCACGCATGCCAAAGGTGGCACGTGAGCTGATTTTCAGTGGCACTCACTCTGCCTGGGTCCTGGCCACCGGTCCGGGGGGCTCTGCATTTTAATTTAATTTTAAATGAAGCTTCTGAAACGTTTTTAAAACCTTATTTACTTTACATAAAACAATAATTTAGTTATATATTATAGACTTCTAGAAATAGACCTTCTAAAAACATTAAAATGTATTACTAGCACGCAAAACCTTAAATTAGAGTGAATAAATGAAGACTCGGCACCCCACTTCTGAAAGGTTGCTGACCTCTGTTCTAGAAGCTGTACACACTAAAGTTGCGTGGGCCACACCACAAAGCGGCAAGTACATTTCATATTTAATATAAGCTATGGCATCAAAAATATGTCTACTTACACTTGAGGATGGATACATCTAATGGATGTCTTTCAGTAAATATATAATTCACATATTTAAAGAGGTACTATTAAATAGCATAGCCCACACATTTTGCCTTTCTACTAGGGGTATAGCCTTCAGATTCTAAATACCTATTTAAGTCACAAATCTGTGGAGAATATTTTAAGACATTATTTATGCTTGATTCTTCAATAGTTTTGCTCTACAGCCTCAGATCCAGACACTCAGCATGCAGAGGGAGAACAAGCTAGCTCATCCCAAAGCTATGCTGATATCATTGACAATATAGAAGTCATCCTTGTGTTCCATAAGGAAAAGAGTGGGTGGAGAATTAGTGTTGGTCATGGAAATAGACCAAATTGGTAGAATACAGCATTGTTTAAGCTTTTAATGGCATAGTGCAATAGACAGGAAAAAAAACCAAAAAGGACAGGTACTTGACCATCTCTCTAATATATATTTTTAAGTGTGTTGGCTCTTTTGAAATTAACAAGATTCCTTAAAAATAGCCCACACAATATTTTTTGCTAATAAATGCTGCATCCAATATTATGGACAAAATTCACACCTGGTGTAAAAAACAAAACAGATGCCACTCTGCTGCACTCAGTTCTTACCCTAGTTCTGTATTTAGCCCTTGATTTCTAATAACAATGTAAGTCCTGAGTCCTGCAACTGTGTTTCAGTTGATAGACCTCCGCATTATATCGCATCCCACTGAAGTCAGTATAGGTCCTGGCAGTTTCAGGGGATTTCCCCTGCAGAGCCAGTTGCAAGAGTGGAGTCTAAATTCATGTACTATAATGCAATGAAAGTCATTGCCAGTTCATTTAACAAAGGGCTAAAATATTTATAATCACAGAGAGGCGACACTGGTGTGGGTCACTGGGTAGTTTTGGCAGTGGAATATTGTAAGGCTTCAGTACATAAAATTACCATAAAGAAACTTGATGGGCCATATTCATCTCTGGTGCAACACCTCTATCGGTGTTGCTGTTGATATAGAGAGTAAAGGGGCATATCTAGTAGAAGACACACAATGGCATTCAGAGAATTACATTTGTTCCGTGGGTTGGAGTTCACATTTTAATTGTGTTTTCCCCCTATTGTAATTACATATTAAATTCCATGTGAAAGACCCTGCATGGTGCCTAGCGAACTGGGATTTAAAACACTGTTTCAGGAAACCAGAGGCTTCACGACTTCCCATAATTATTCTGGAAACTTCTCCTATCACCTAATTGTCAGCAGATATCAGATTCCTTTAGAGGGTGGGAATATAAACATAATTAGGAGAAATTATTCTCCTTGTCTGAAGTGGAATTCTGCTTGAAAAAGAGAGGAGATCAGACACAAGAGGAAGTGTTAAAGAAGTGATGGTGCAAAAATGGCACCTATTGACGTATGTTCAGTTACAGGTGTTTATTTCTGGTGATACAAACTCAGTTTTGCAGTCATGCATCATTGGCAGTTTAACAGAAAAACAAAAAACAAAAAAAAACCCACTGCACACACTTAAAATAAAGCTATAGATAAGTGAACAACAATATTGTTTGTTAGTGAAAGGATTTTAAAATTTAGCCCCATGAAGAGCTCACTTTCAGTCCAGACTGGATATTATATAGATGACAACTGTGGGGAGAGAGAGTGGGGGTGGATAGGGCAGGAGTCCAGGGGGGCTGTCAGGGGGCAAGAACCGGGGGCGGGGGAGGGGGATCAGATAGGGGGTGGGAGCCAGGCCATGCCTGGCTGTTTGGGGAGGCACAGCCTCCCCTAACTGGCCCTCCATACAATTTCAGAAACCCAATGCGGCCCTCAGGCCAAAAAGTTTGCCTGCCCCTGGGCTAGAGGCAAAGGGGTATCCTTTAAAAATTGGAAGTCAAATCCTACTAAGAAAAGTAGAAAGGAGCATAAACTATGTCAAGTCAAGCGTACTTAGGCAGGCCAAAAAGGAATTTGAAAAGCAACTAGCAAAAAGACACAAACTACCAGCAAAAAACTTCATAAGTACATAAGAAACAGGAAACCTGCCAAACAATCAGTGGGGTCACTGGATGATCAAGGTGCTAAAGGAGCACTCAAGAAAAAAAAAGAAAGGCTGTTACAGAGAAGCTAAATGAATTCTTTGCATTAGTCTTCACTGCAGAGGATGTGAGGGAGATTCCCACACCTGAGATATTCTTTTTAGGTGACAAATACGAGGAACTGTCCCAGACTGAGGTGTCAATAAAGGAGGCTTTGGGACGAATTGAGAAAGGAGGAAGGAACTCATATGAAATTGCAGAAATACAAACTGTAGCATGTAACCTGTTGCTTAAATCAGCCTCTGTACCAGATGCCTAGAAGAGAGCTAATGTAACCCCAATCTTTAAAAAAGGCTCCGGAGATGGTCCTGGTAATTACAAGCCACTAAACTTAACTTCAGTACAGGCAAATTGGTTGAAACTAGGGTTCTCAATTAATCGCAGTTAACTCACGCAATTAATTCAAAAAAATTAATTGTGATTAATCACAGTTTTAAATCACACTGTTATATAATAGAATACCAACTGAAATTTATGAAATATTTTGGATGTTTTCTACATTTTCATATATATTGCATTCTGCTTTGTAACTGAAATCAAAGTGTATATTATTTGATTATAAATAATTGCACTGTAAAAATTATACACAAAGGAAACAGTATTTTTCAATTCACTTCATACAAGTAGTGTAGTGTACAATCTTTGTTGTGACAGTGCAATTTACAAATGTAGAATTTTCTTTTGTTACATAACTGCACTCAAACAAAACAATGTAAAGCTTCAGAGCCTACAGGTCCATGCAGTCCTACTTATTGTTCAGCCAATCCACTAAAACAAAGAAGTTTGTTTACATTTACAGGAGATAATGCTGCCCTCTTATTTACAATGTTATCAGAAAGTGAGAACAGACATTTGCATGTGCATGGCACTTTTGTAGCTGGCATTGCAAGGTATTTACGTGCCTCGTATGCCCCTTCATGCTTCAGCCACCATTCCAGAGGACACGTTTCTATGCTGATGACTCTTGTTAAAAAAAAAAAAAGTGTAGGTTAAATTTGTGATTGAACTCCTAGGGGGAGAATTGTATGTCCCCTGCTCTGTTTTACCTGCATTCTGCCATGTATTTCATGTTACACCAATCTCAGATGGTGACCCAGCACATGTTCATTTTAAGAACACTTTCACTGCAGATTTGACAAAATGCAAAGATGGTACCAATGTGAGATTTCTAAAGATAGCTACAGGACTTGACCCAAGGTTTAAGAATCTGAAGTGCCTTCCAAAATCTGAGGCATGAGGTGTGGAACATGTTCTCAGAAGTCTTAAAAGTGCAGCACTGATGCTGAAACTACAGAACCCAAACCACCAAAAAAAAAAAAAAAAGCTGCTTTGGATTGCTATTGAGCAGAACCGGTCATCAGCATGGACGCATGTCCTCTGGAATGGTGGTTGAAGCATGAAGGGACATATGAATCTTTAGCACATCTGGCACGTAAATATCTTGCGATGCTGGCTACAACAGTGCCATACAAATGCCTGTACTCACTTTCAGGTGACACTGTAAACAAGAAGCATGCAAAATTCATTTTTTTTTAATTGCTTGACAGCCCTAATTGAAACTATAGTAAAGAATAGAATTATCAGACACATGAATATAACATGCTAGGGAAAAGTCAACATGGCTTTTATAAAGCCTACCAATCTATTAGAGTACCTTAAGGGGGTCAACAAGCACATGGACAAGAGTGATCCAATGGACAGAGTGTGCTTAGACTTTCAGAAAGCCTTTGACAAGGTCCCTCACCAAAGTAAGTAGTCATGGGATAAGAGGGAAGGTCCTCTCATGGATCAGTAATTGATTAAAAAGATAGGGGGTAAAAGGAAGGGAATAAATGGTCAGTTTTCACAATAGAAAGTGGTAAATAGCAAGAACCCCCAAGGATGTGTACTGGGACTTGTGCTGTTGAACCTATTCATAAAGGATTTGGAAAAGGGGGTAAAAAAAAAATTAGGTGGCAAATTTGAAGAAATACTAAATTACTCAAGTTAAGTCCAAAGCAGACTGCAAAGAGTGACAAAGGGATCTCACAAAATTGGATGCCTGAGCAACAAAATGGCAGTTGAAATTCTATGTTAAGTGTAAAGTTAGGCACACTGGAAAACATAATCCCAACTATACATACAAAATGATGGATTCTAAATTAGTAACTACTCACGAGACAGATCTTGAGTCATTGTGGATAGTTCTCAGAAAACATCTGCTCAGTGTGCAGCAGCAGTCAAAAATATCTAACAGAATATTAGGAACCATTTGGAAATGGATACATTAAAAAAGGGAAAAAAATAATACCACTACATAAATCCATGCTATACCCACACCTTGAATACTGCATGCAGTTCTGGTTGCCCCATCTGTACCTTTCCCAATTCCAATACATCTTTCTTGAGATGGGGCAACCAGAACCACACACAGGATTCAAGATGTGGGCATACCATGGACTTATATAGAGGCATTTAGTATTTTCTGTCTTGGGGAGAAAGGTGTCTGTCTTAGGCACCTAAGACAGGCATACTGATCCATCAGGAGCACTGGCATAATCTCCAAAGCCTTCTTGTTCCTTTCCCCAGCCTATTGGCATTTCTTTCATCTTAAGACGGTTGAGTCACAGCTACTTATCATAGGTTTCAGAGTAACAGCCATGTTAGTCTGTATTCGCAAAAAGAAAAGGAGTACTTGTGGCACCTTAGAGACTAACCAATTTATTTGAGCATGAGCTTTCGTGAGCTACAGCTCACTTCATCGGATGCATACCGTGGAAACTGCACGGTATGCATCCGATGAAGTGAGCTGTAGCTCACGAAAGCTCATGCTCAAATAAATTGGTTAGTCGCTGAGGTGCCACAAGTACTCCTTTTCTTCTTTCTACTTATCATAGAAGAATAGGTTGGAAGAGACCTCAGGAGGTCATCTAGTCCAACCCCCTGCTCAAAGTAGGGCCTACCTCAACTAAATCATCCCAGCCAGGGCTTTGTCAAGCTGGGCCTTAAAACCTCTAAGGATGGAGATTCCACCACCTCCATAAGTAACCTATTCCAGTGCTTCACCACCCTCCTAGTGAAATAGGTTTTCCTAATATCCAACCTAGACCTCCCCCACTGTAACTTGAGATCATTGCTCCTTGTTATGTCATCTGCCACCACTGAGAACAGCCTCGCTCCATCCTCTTTGGAACCTCCCACTTCAGGTAGTTGAAGGCTGCTATCAAATCCCCCTTCACTCTTCTCTTTTGCAGACTAAATAAGCCCAGTTCCCTTCATTTGTCCTTGGCCCAGTTTCTAGTCAATATTCAGTATGTGGCTTGGTTGCATCAGATGAGGTAAAGAACAACTGACCAGCAGTGTCTTCTGGAGCCTCTTAGGAAAAAAGTGATACTTGTTTTGTGTTTCATGCAAACTAGAAAGGGGGAGCATGATCAGAAGCTTGCCTGAAATGTTAAATACAATAAGAAATATTTATCCTGACAACAATTCAAGAGCTTTCACCGGAGGGGGGGCGGGGAGGAGAGAAGAGTATGAGTCTGTCTCTCTGATGAGACCAAGATTGTGATTACAGTGAACAAATATAACCACCCAACCTTTACAAGCCAGCACAGAGAGTTTTCATCCCTTACTTTTTGGATTTTGCTGCTTTGCAGTGGTGTTCAAGTTCCAGGAAATGCACTGGCTGGAGTCTAATGGAGCAAACTTGGATTGTTGACACGCTTGGGGAAGGATGGAGGAGACATCTCTTTCTGTTCACATTAAATTTCATATCATGATAACTTAATGGATTGTTTCTTATCAGTGTGTGTAGAGACCTATCAAGATAAATTCCCTGAAGGTGCAAGATGGTAGAGAAGCCAGGTAACAATCTAAGGCAGGAGTCTCAAACTCCCAGCCCGCAGACCATCTGCAGCCATAACCTCCCCACTGCCGCCCGCGGAAGAGAGACGGGAGAGACGCAGGCAGATGCTGAGATGCTGCCAGCAATGTCCACTGTAGGCGCCGCCGCCCCCCCCCCCCGTAGCTCCCATTAACTGGGGGAAAGGGACAGAGATATCATTAGTTGCTGGGCATGGAGGCAGCCTCACTTTTTTCCCCCACAATGAATATAAACAAGTCAAAATACCGAACACAACTATCTGATGCACACCTTGCTACAATCCTGAAGGTTTCAACTGCTCAGTCACAGAGGCCAAACATCAACAAACTGACAGAACTGAAGCGTTGCCAGGTGTCTGGCAAACACTAAAAACTCTCTGGCAGGCGATGAATTGTATAAAGTTGTATGACAGCTTTATTATTTCTAAGAAATGCAAAATAAAAAATACAATATAAATGTTTTCTTTTCTGAACACCATCTTCAGTGACATTATTGGCCCGCCAGGAGGATTTGAGGACTGGCACTGGCCCTAAGGCAAATTGAGTTTGAGACCCCTGGTCTAAGGACAGAGATATTGGACTCATTGAACTAGATCCACCATGATGTTCCTATTGCTTTACATCACTCTGGCAACACAAAGCCCTGTAGGACATCTTAGGTACTTAGAAGACTCCCATTACCATAATGTCTGAGTGCTTCAAACTTTAGTTAATTATCCTCACGATGTCCCTGTGAGGAAGGATGTGCTGTTATCCCCATTTTACACATGGGAGGCTGACGCATGGATGGATGTCTAGATCCACAAAAGTATTTTGGTGATCCTAAATACCTTTGTGGATCTGGGCCAGAGAGACTAAGGCTTGGATCTACAGAAGGTTTGAGGTGCTGTTACATTCAGCATCATAACACCTAACTTCCCGGTGCTTAGTGTTGTTCCTGTGATTTTCCTATGATCCAGAAAGTCTGAGTTAGATATCCAGGCTCCCTGTACAATTAATGGAGAGAGATAGGCATCTTAGAGTGTAATCTACAAAAGACAGCATCTTAGGCAGGGAGACCCTTACACTAGCCAATGGGAGATAATGAGGAGGGATGTGTCCTAAGCCCCACCCCCTCATGTGCACAGTCACCAATTCTCTTCCTACAGCCAAAGCTTACCTTTGCTAATGCGCCATAGCCGAGAACCCCTGTCAGGCAGCTTAGCTGCCCATGTCATTTCTTGCAAGAATGAGCGAGGCAGGCATCTAACTCCACACAGCCAGAAGAGGAATGGGTGTTTCCCCCCGCCAAACTTACAACTTTTAGCCCACAGGTTAGAGCACTCTTATGGAGTGTGGGAGATCCAGGTTCGATTCTTCTCAGCACAAGAGGGAGAACGGAGACCTCTGTTCAAATCCCTTCTTCCCAGCAGGGAAAGAGGGAAATTGAACCTGGGTCTTCTCACTGTACACAAGAGTGTGCGCTAATCCTGAGCTATGGGATATGCTGCTGTGGGGCTCCTCACTCTTCTGAGGAAGCGGTTTCATTGTGAACAAATGTTAAAGAGTCATTGGGCCATAGATTCTGAGGCCAGATGGACCAGACCTCCTGTAGAGCAGAGGGTGCCTGTGAAATTCTGTAGCCTGGTGGCTAGGGCATCTACCTGGGAGGCCCAGAGCCCAGTCCCCCTGCTCCAATAATTTTTTTTGGAGGGTGTGGTGGGGATGAATCAAGGCCTAAGGGGCAGCTTTAGCATGAGTTCCATTGTACCCACAGAAACAAAATCAAGGGTGCCAAACCTGAGCAACTGTGCAACCCCCATGAGCCAGATCACAACACCTGGAGCAGGGAGCCAGGCCAGAGCCACCACTACAGGTTGAGCACAGCTCAGGCTCACTCTCCAGGCCCCACCCTCCTGGGGCCTTCCTTCTGCACTGGACTAGGATTAAGATTATGGTGCTGCTGCTGGTCTGTGCTCTCCTTGACTACAGCACAAAAGCATGTCCAAGCAGAGTTTATTTTACTGTACCCATGGAGGCTACATCTGTCTCTGCCTACGGGACTTGCCCATGTGGCTGAGCAAATGCCAGTCTCCCAAGTCCCAGACCAGCACACTCTTTGCTGGGCCATCCTTCCTCGGACTCAAAGTGGCAGAGTAGAACAGAGCAGCTGGAGCATACTGGGGAATCTAGCTCACTGGCCTCAAAAGGCCCAGACTTGCAAGCCTCCCCGCCCCCTCTGCATGGAACTCCACTTAGAGTTCCAGGAGCAGAGGGCTTGTGCAATAAGAACACAGCTACTTGTTTATTTGATTGCTATCACCACATGGGAAGTCAGAGGAAAGCAAAGAAAGGAGTGAAAAATAATGTCTAGACTATATGTGATTTCTGTTTATGAGCATCCAAATTTTAGAAAGCCACACACTCTGTGTGGATATAAGTACAAGGTAACAGGTTATCTAGAGTTTTCTTCAATTCAAACGCATCTGAAAAGTCACCTTGAGAAGAGATCTTCAGCTGTATGGTGATATTGCCTTATTCATACTCATGAACTTTAAGTAGCTGTAAAGCACTGATAAAGATATTTTAAAATTGACCTTGACGCGTAGGTGTTGCAGTTTATCTTCTAGCCAAGCTTCCTAAGGAAGCTTTCTTCTCAGTAATTAAACTCCTAATTCTATAATTAGATATTAGACAAAAAATGAAGGGCAAAACTAGGCACCTGAATTAAAAAAAAAAAAATTGACTTTCCAGCCCTAATTCTCACTCTCTAGGTCTTGACCCTTTGCTGAACTGCCATTATTTACAGTTACTTGCTTTTGAACCTTGACAGTTTTGTACTTTAGCTTTTTCCTATTATTCAAGTTGCTTAAGTTCTTAAATCTCAATGATTTTTCATTATAAAATTTCTCAATTTTATTTGAATATACTGTAGATACTAGTATTTTCCTGCTATAACACTAATTTCCACCTTTGTGATAACTATTGTATGAGTAACTGAATATCCAAATTTGCCCCGTCAGCATGTCTTTTACAAGCAACGTTGTTAGTTTTATTGTAAATTGTCTGCCAGGAGCATGCAAACTTTGCCCTACTGTGTGCTGATTTGGCAACATACCAAGAACACAGAGCTGCCCAAGCGTTTGCAATATAGAGTAGATTTAAGCCACCCTTATCTTCAATAAAGAAGTGTGACCAAGCAGAATTTAGGGCCCAGCTCATACTGCTTAGCACTTTTACGTGCTAGGAAATGGAGGCCACACACTTCCATATTAAGGAGAGTTGGTTCTGAACCACAGTGTAGAACTCTCGTGTTAGTGGACCAAACCCAGCCTACCTTTACATCACATTATAGCCCAGGTAACAGAATCCGAGCAGCTCTATAATACTTTATGAATATTGTATGTTGCCATGGCTACTGAGGATGTTTACTGTGCGAATATATTTGTTTAGCAATGGAGGGGCTTGTGGTTGTCAAGAAAGACAAGCAGGAAGGTAAACAATGGCTCAAGATAAGCTACTCCTCAGTAAAAGGCTTAGGGTTTCTTAAGAGAAAGTGCTGGACAGGAAGAGATCTGGGAACAGGAGCTCAAAATGACTACAGCAGTTGAAAGAGGGATGCTAGGAGGGGAGGGAAGCAGTTGTAGAGGAGTTTTTCCACAAAACTACACCTGTCACACAGACACCTGCAGGGATGTCTGACAAAGATAGGCCTGCCTAGATTCCATCAGGGGATGCAAGTTTGACTGGTAAGATACATGGGTGTGGACTGTTTTAAAAAGCCTTCTCTCATGTTTTGTTCCCATTGTGGTAAATACATCCTTGTGTTTATGAAGGCTGTCTGGTCAATATATTCACCACTGGTCATAGACTACCAAAAGGAAGAACCACAAGTGTTGAATCCATTCAGACCTGCTAGGTAAGAATGGTTGATACAGAGGGTACTGTAGCTCAGAGCTCAGTCTCTGAGTGGGAGAATTGCAGGATTACACCCCAGGAGAGGTAAAGGCACAAGATCTGAGACCTGGGGGAAGGTGCATTCAGAGACCAGAAAGGGGTCAAATGGGCTGCTAGCCCTGTAGCTGTGTCTGCCGAATTGAGACCAATTGCACTGCAAGTAAAGGCTACAGGATCAGGTCCATACAGTCTGAAACCATAGCATGTTCAAGTTTGGGGGTGGGGTGTGTGTGAGAGAGAGAGAGGATTTTGGGGTGAAAACTGACACTCAGAGGAGTTAAGGACACATAGTATTGTGTTTAGTATTAATTGATGAATTAATAACACTAAAAAAAATAAGTGGAAAAAATCATAGACACAAGAAATACAGAATTATTGGGGGGGGGGGGGGGAAGAACCATGCTTTGTTTAATTGTGGCCATATACTCTCAGGATTAAACTAACAAGTCCCCCATTCAGGGCTGAACTTGCTTTCTATATGGGCTGCTGTCACATTCTGGGGTGCCATCCAGACCAGTGAAAGATTGTGTCACCACCTGCCCTGGGTGCCTTAAATGCTCTGCTGGTGTGGCTCACAGCCCAGATACCAAAGAGCCCTGCAGTTCCCTCAGGGCATGCACTGTGCAGCTCTAGCTCAGTGCTCTGACCCTAGAAGTTTGCTTGTTACACCACAACAGCCCCACCCTGGTTACCTTGATTGCAACTTGCAGAGGTGACCCCAACACACTCCCAGCCCTGAAGTTCCCCCAAACCATCTGCCCTGAAATGTCCATCCCTCTCCTGGAACACTCAGAAATAACAGGGTTTGTTCACTCCTTTAACTAGACAAAAAAGCACATTACAGCTTAGTAATTTAATTGTGGTAAATACACCCTTCCTTCAAGCACAGCACTGAGTTGGTTTATTGTAAAAACAAAACAAGTTTAATTAACAACAACCAACATAGGTTAAGTGATAACAAGTAGGAGGAATAAAGGTTAGAAAGAGTAACGGTGAAAGCATGGGGGAACCCCATCCAGTGTGGGGCAAGTACAGCTGCCCTTGTGCTCAGGGCTATATGCTCTGGCGGCCAGAATCAAATGGCTGCCCTCACACTCAGGGCTGTGGGGACCTAATGCCAGAATCAATATGGCTGCTACCTGGGGAGGTGTGGCGGGCAGGGTAGGGGCACCTGGGCTCACTCTGCTCTACCAGGTCCCAGACCAGGACCCAAGCAGTGGCAGAGTGTTCCACCACTAAATAAGCAAGGCTCTGATCGAAACATGCCAACTTCCCACAGGACTATGGCTAGTCCCACCTCCCCTGGGCCACTTCTTACCATGTCTCTTGGAACAGTAGTCAGGGCATCATCGGGGGCTCCACTCTCCTTGGCATATTAGAGGGACTGGAGTCACCAGGAACTGTGTATGTCTGTAGGTAAGAGAACTCCAGTAAGGGTGTGAGGGCATATCTTCTTCAGCCCATACCGAGGAGTTAACCCTTCCCTATCCAGTGAGGGGCAAGTGCACCCGTCACAATTACAAACAACAAAAGTAGGAATATGCTTCTAAGACTGTAACTGGCTGAAATTAAGTTTTAGTCTTTCTCTAAGCAGGTTTCTCACTTACACTTAATTTCCAAAGACTTCAACACCCTTGGTTGAAAGGGCCATCTTTCTGAGATCTCAAGAGCTCTGGCCTCTTTAGTCACTCAAATGATGGATGCCAAGACGGCTTCTGCTCTGTCCTCATATCTTCCCAAACTTACTGTTTTGGTCTCAGATTCAGGACATTCTCATGCTGTTCTTCCTTTCCTGTGGGCTTCCCATCCCCCTGCAGATTGGTATGTAAATGGGGCTTCCATTGCTTTTGGACACACATTGCTTAATTGCATTAGAGACTGGTAGATGGCTCCCTTCCCTCCTGTCTGAGAGAAAAACTGTTTCTCCCGGTGTTTAGCCACAGACTTTAAAACATAATGTCATTAAGTATCCATATTTCCTCCCATAGTTTTTCATACATACATTTCACAATGATACTAACCACCATGGTGTCATTAGCTTTCAGAAAAGACCTTACTTGGTATACTTTTAAAATACAGTAATATTGTCTACTATCAGTTGAGGTTCAGACCCTCAGTCTTTATAGCTAGGAAGCCATTTTCCCCACCTGCTAGGCTGAGGGCTTTGTTTGCCTTTTATGTAAACGTGCCTTCCTTGTTTCTGCCTGACAACCAGGCTGGTCAGCCAAGCAAATACACATTTATTTGTTTCTGGCAGACTGGGCTGATGCATTGCTTGCCAAACACATTTTAAGAACATAATTCTAGCACACATCCATAACTCTTTTCCCACATCCCCTACATACATTGCACAAAAATAGCAATGATCAGTGAATTCTTAGTTTTCCAATGCTATCTTATAGGATACCTTTTAGATACAGATTATAGCAACAGTGTGTTAGGCCTGACTTACTCACTACACCTGACAAGAGTTGCTCACACAGAGTAGTTAGCCACAGATGGCCCTCTGCACCACACAGAGTCATTTGCTTATAATAGCCATAGCCTCTGTAGTTTGTAGGAAGCTTTCCCTGTTTCTATCCTCCACTGCCTTGTTGAAAGTGACCATGAAGTTTCAAATCATACACTCTAGTTAGAGAAAGCACTGTCCAGTTGTCCCAGTAACAGTACCCATTTTACTCCTGCTTTGTTGATATTCAATCAGGAACTAGACTAAATTAACTGGAATGACATTTATTCTAAACAGATTCTGGTTTCCCTTCTCTCCTTCCACCCCCAAATCTTTCTCCTACTTTATTTGTCATTTACAGAATTCATCTCCTTCTACTGAATTTTACTGGCACTATATTTCTTGACATGTCAAACATCTCTCTGCCTCCTAAGCCGCCGTGATGAAAAAGAGCAAACAGAATGGGGGAATAAGCATGGTTTGTGAGCAAAGGGAATACATTTTCCTTGAAATATAATGGGGCAAACTGTGTTCCAGAGTCCACACACCCAGCTAGAGCCCTCATCCCCTTCCATACCCCAACCCCCTGCCCCAACCCAGAGCCTCCTCCCACATTCTGAACCCCCTGCGCTCTGAACTCCTCAGCCCCAGTCTAGAACCCCCTCTTGCACCAGAAGCCCCTCACCCCACCCCCACACACACTCCAACCCCCTGCCCAAGCCCAGAGCTCCCTCCCACACCCTGAACCCCTCATTTCTGGCCCCACCCCAGAGCCCGCAAACCCAGCTGGAGCCCTCACCTCCTCCCACACCCGAACCCCTGCCCCAGCTCAGGGGAAGTGAGTGAAGGTGGGGCGAGCGAGTGACAGAGGAATGGAGTGAGTGGGGGTGGGGCCAGAGGTAGGGTGTTCAAGTTTGTGTATTTATAAAAGTTAGCAACCCTAACTTTGGCTAGACTGATGAATCAAGGGGCCTTACAACTGTCATGGGACTGAATTGATAAAGAAAAGAACGAGAAAACAACCCTATAATCATGTAAAGCTAGGCTTCTGTATTTTTTCTATGCTTATCCGTCTTCTCTAAGGTTATGGGTAGAAGGAATGTGAACTGTGTGTAACCTGTACTCCCCGTTTTGGGGAAAGAATTCCTTATACAGATATGCCTCCATGTTCATACCTACCCCAGAACTTCAAACAGACCAGGTTAACCGGCTTGAACTGGAAGAGATATCACACTGTATGTTGAACCAGGCTATAAAAGCCTATCTCTGTTCTTTGTTCGGGGCTTCGCCATTTTCTTCTGTGAAGGAATTGGTGAGCCCTTCAGCTGTCGTACTTGCTAGCATTAAAGTGCCTCACTTTATCAAAGAGCCACGACTCTGTGTTTTGTTTGGCTAATACAGAAGTCCAGGGAAGGCTACCCTCCTAACCCTAGATGGGAGGGGAAACCTTTTTCCCTAACAATTTGGGGGCTCGTCCGGGATCCGCTTCTCCGGACCGGTGGACGGTCGGGACTCTGAATCCTTCTTGCCAGCACCAGGGTTGCTTTAACCCTGAAGGCTTCCCGTCTCGCTTCCACCCACCGTTTCGGCGAAATAAGGCATCCCGAAGGCATTAGGGTCCGGACCTCTGGGTGAGCACCGGCCGGTGGGAACTTGGTGAGTTCTGAATTTTTCCTTTGTGATTGTCTAGACAACAGCCGGGGGTTCCGTCTTTGGGAAAAGATGGGGGGGTCCAGTAGAACTGTTGATCCTTCTACTCCTCTGGGCTATATGTTAAAACATTATGATAGGGATATCAAGGCCTTACAATCGGATGGCAACAAAGCTTTGTATAAGTTTATATTTCTGTGTCAAGGTCCCTGGGTGGGAATGACGCAAGACGACCCGGAACCAGGAAATCGCTGGCCGGGGGAGGGAACATTTGAGTTACATAACATTGTTCATTTACGGAAAGTATTGTACGATTTGCAACCGCGGCAACTTAAGTACTCTGATGTATGGATAAGGGAGGCCAAACGGCGCAAAAGCGCCCGTGGAACTACTAGTTTACGTGCTGAGGTAGAAAAACTTAAAGCCATGCGGCCTCCACCCTACAATCCAGAATCTAGTAATGCTGACCGGAAGCTAAAAGCGTCAAAGTCTATTTATCCCCAACTCCCATTGAAAGAAGCGGGGGACCCTATACCATTGGAAGAATGTACCTGGCTATGGGGTGGGGTACCGCAGCCTGACCCCGATGCACCAACGCCCCCGAACGGGGGAGGAGCGGCCCCACTCTCCCGTTAGCTACTGATACCCCCACAACCGACACAGAGCTGGGGATGATCCGGAGGCTGGCACCTCTACCAGGGGGGTGGCACGTTCTGATCCGCGATACCCCAGTGATGCGACCCCTGCAAAGACCGGTCTCATAGTTCTCTAGGCACACCTAAGGCAAAAGTTACTGGAGCTGCAATAGCTAGTGCAGTCCAAATGCCTATGCGACAACTGCCAAGTGGTAGAGGGGGGACACAGATGGTGTATGTCCCTTTTACCAGCACGGATCTAATGAATTGGTCATCTACTTTTCCCTCATTTCGACAGTGTCTGGAAGAATTTATTAAAAAGTTAAAGGGTATTTTCACAATGTATAATTGTGATTATGATGATGTGGAAATGATTTTGAATCAAGTGCTAAGAGAGGGTGAGAAGGAAACGGTGTATAAGAAAGCTAGAGAGGCGGTGCAAGGGAGGGCGGCTTATCCGCAAGAGAAACCTGAAATGGATTGGGATGTTCCGGAGACCGTTCAAGAGTGGGATAAAATGAGAAAGCGAATCTTAGAAGCATTAGAGGATATGTCTAAACCTGTGTATGACTGGGGAAAGGTAGATGCATGTGTTCAAAAGCACGATGAGCACCTAGGGGAATTCTTCCACCGCCTTTGTAAGGTTTTAAAAAACCACGGCGGCTTAGATCCAACCTCCCCTGTAACAAAAACACAAGTGATCGGCCAGTATGTAAAAAACTTATTACCATTCGCTCGGAAGTATGTGTGTAGTCAACCAGCTTATAAAAACAAAACGCTGGAGGAGGTGGTGGGGTTAGCAGCCCATGCCTGGAGGAATAGGAAGAAATTAGACACTAGGAGGTCCGAAAAGCTCCTTAATCTGCAGTTGCAAGGTTTCCAAGACGGCTCTTGGGGACGAGATGCAAGCCATAGGAGGGGAGGCTTTCGGGGACGAGGCGGAAGAGGAGGCAGCTCTACCCAGGGATGGGGACCACAAGGTCAGAACTTCCAGCCACGGCCCGGGAGGGCAGGGCCAGATGAGTGCCAGCAGTGCCGACAAAAAGGACACTGGGCTGCCCAGTGCCCAAATTACCCCCTCCAGTCAGCTGACCCTCTTATGCAAGCCTACCAGAGGGTACAGGAAAGGGGGGGGAAGAAGGGAGTACTGACTGAAAGCTAGCCGCCCACAATGCTTCGTTCCCCCCGCCACTTCTTGGACAGTGCAGTTGGATGCAAACCACCTGAAACTTCCAGTTGTGGTGGGAGGAAAAACTTATTCAATGTTAATTGATAGCGGGGCAGATAGAAGTACTCTACAGGACCGCAACCTTCCTACCACTTCTGCAACCGTAAAAGCTATAGGTGCTGGTGGCCGTGTGCGCCCTTCCTCTAACTGCGGAGCAAACGGTCCAGCTTGGCCCGTTATCAGAGCATCATAGCTTTTTAATTGCAACTTCCTGTCCTGCAAATCTATTAGGCAGAGATTTGTTATGTAAACTACGAGCAACTATAATTTGCAGCCCGGAGGGGCTATATCTCTCAGTCCCTACTTCTGTCCCTGAAGCTACGGTAATGGCATTGTTAGCCACTAATGCCACCACAATGACACCCACTGCCCCCCTTGTCCCGGCTGAGTTATCTGATAATCCTGAAGCATTGTGGGCCTCGGCGTCCACTGAAACTGGACTTTTAAAGTCAGCAGAACTGGTTTATATCACTTACCGTACAGACATCCCTCTGCCCCGAAAAATGCAATATCCATTGCCTAAAGAGGCCATAGAGGGCATTCGGCCAGTCCTACAACAGCTTTTAACTCAAGGAATCATTAAAGAGGCTACCAGCCCTTGCAATACACCTATTTTTCCTGTTAAGAAACCCAAGCCTGGCCCCAATGGCAAACCGGTTTACCGCTTCGTGCATGACCTCCGACTGATTAATGCTATTGTGATCCCGAGAGCTCCAGTTGTTCCCAATCCAGCAACTATTTTAACTGCTATTCCCCCAGGAGCTACTTATTTTACTGTGATTGATCTGTCTTCAGCATTTTTCAGCATCCCTGTTCACCCAGACTCACAGTTCCTATTTGCCTTTACCTTTGACGGATTTCAATACGTATGGACCCGCCTCCCTCAGGGCTACAGGGAAAGCCCTACCATCTTCAGCCAGTATTTAAAGCGAGATCTGGACTCTATTTCGTTGACTGTGGGTTCTACTTTGATTCAAAACATTGATGATCTGTTATTGTGCTCTACAGCCAAGACTGCCTGTGTACAAGACACTCGAATCCTTCTTTTTGCATTGGCCGAAAAAGGTCACAAGGTGGCACTCTCCAAGCTACAGTTTGCCCAACCCGAGGTGGAAATTTAGGGCATCGTATTTCATATGCCTCTACTGCACTTACTCAGGACAGAATTGAAAGCGTTCTCAGTATGCCGAGGCCTACCACTAAAAAACAACTCCTCCAGTTACTGGGAGCAAGTGGCTATTGTAGAGCCTGGATTCCGGCCTATGCGGAGTTAGTGCACCCCCTCACCGATTTGCTGCTGGATCCCTGCCATGGACAACTCTACACAACAACACCCTTACAGCCCTCAAACAAGCATTAACTTCTGCACCAGCCCTGGGCAGACCAGATTACGCAAAGCCTTTCACCTTGTTTTGCCATGAACAATCTGGCACGGCGTCTGGTGTGCTAACTCAGCCCTTTGGGCCTGGCCAGCGACCGGTGGCTTATTTTTCGGTCCTTCTTGACCCAGTGGCTCAGGGTCTTCCACCCTGTCTCCGTGCTGTTGCGGCTGCCACTGTATTGGTTGAGAAAGCTTCGGGACTTACTTTGGGCCACCCTCTTCTAGTTCAGGTGCCTCATGCCGTTGCAGCGCTTCTTAATCATGGATCCATGCAGCATCTCACAGCAGCCAGATTGACCAGGTACAAGTTGGCCTTGCTCGCCAATCAGGCTGTTACCCTACGCTGCTGCAAAGTCCTGAATCCTGCAACCCTTTAGCCTCTGCCTGAGGACGGGGAACCTCATAATTGCCTCCACTTGGTGGATTTGATCTCCATGCCTCGTCCTGACCTCTCCAATATTCCATTGCAGAATCCTGACCTCCAATTGTTTTGTGACGGCTCCGCCTGTCAGGATGAGTTTGGGGCCTTACGAGTTGCCTATGCAATTGTTACCCTGATGACAATGCTTGAAGCGCATGCCTTACCTACTCAAAAGTCAGCACAAGCAGCAGAACTCGTGGCGCTTGTTAGGGCCTGTCAATTAGCTGAAAACAAAACTGTGGCCATCTATACTGACTCCAAATATGCCTTTTCGGTATGCCACTCTACTGGACAACTTTGGAAACATCGTGGGTTCCTTACCTCCACTGGCTCTCAGATCTCCCATGTTGCCTTGATTTCGGCCTTGTTAGAGGCTATTCAACTTTCTGCAGCTGTTTCAGTTACACACTGTAAGGGCCACTTCCATGCCTCGGACGAGGTTTCCAAGGGAAATTCTGCAGCCGATTCGGCGGCCCGTCATGCTGCCCTCTGTGGGGCTCCAGCCCCTTTTCCTTTTTTGGCACCCCTGCTACTGCAACCAGTGACGCCAGCCGTTTTGCTCTCTGCCCAGCAGATAACGCCCCTGGCCAAAGTTAGCCATTGAAAATCCATTGGATGCCACCTAAATGAGGACAACCTCTATGTCAGCCCGGACGGTCATCCGGTTCTCCCAAGACAACTCCTCCCTCAGGTTTCCCAGGCACTCCACATGGCCTCGCACCTGGGAAAGGGGGGATTAGTGGCTCAAATGGATAAGTTGTTTTTTGCTCTGGGGGTCCATGCAGCTGCGAAGACCATCACTGCATAGTGTGAATTGTGTCAACGGTATAATCATCAAGGAGCAATCAAACCACAAGTTATGGGACACTGCAAACTGTCTGAGTACCCATTTGCTGTGGTCCAGATGGATTTCATGGACTTACCACCAGTGACAGGACTAAAACACTTGCTTGTCCTGGTTGACTTTTTTTCAGGGTGGGTTGAGGCTTTCCCCACTCGAAGGGCAGATGCAGTATCCGTAGCAAAGTGTCTCCTCAAGGAGATTGTTCCCTGCTTTGGGATAATGACTCGTTTGGAAAGTGACTCAGGCCTCCATTTCACTTCCCAAATTATTCAACACTTCGCGAAGGCCCTCGGCATAAAACAGGCCTTGCATACCCCCTATCATCCACAAAGTTCAGGAAAAGTAGAAAGGGTGAATGGGCTGATAAAAACCCAATTAGCAAAGCTATGCGAGCAGACTGGATTAAAGTGGCCTGAAGTGTTTATCCATAGTGTTAACCAGTCTTCGTAATACACCCCATAGGAAGCATTCGTTGACACTGTTCGAAATTCTATTTGGCCGACCCTTGCCGATTCCCCTAACCAGTGTAGACGGGTTTGTCCCAGCGAAAATTTCATTAATGGATGGGCAAGATAAGTTGGCGGGTTATTGTCGCATGTTGCAAGATGCATTGAGTGATGCGTGGGCCAGAGTAAAAGATGCCCAACCTTTACCGCTTGATACTTGTGCACACTCTCTTTTTCCAGGTGACTTTGTCTGTGTTAAAATCCATCAAAGGAAGCATTGCCTGGAACCAAGGTGGTCAGCCCTGGCCCAAGTCCTTCTGACTACTCCGACTGCAGTGAAGGTCGAGGGCATCGATAGATGGGTGCACTGCAGCCACTGTAAGAAGGTTCCTGCTCCAACATCCCCAATGACTGCCATCACAACCGCCGCTTCTACATGAACTGTGTACCAGTCGGTCAGTGGAATCAGAAGCAGTTATAGAACTGTGGAGCATTAGTTATGCTGTTACAAATATTGTATTAATATTATTTTTTTTGTGTTGTTAGTAGCCGGTAGTGTTTATAATGTATGCATGGCTATGGGCGTTAACCTGGGCCCCTGTCCTGGGGGGTTGGGATAAAAATACGTTTCTACAATTAGCCCAAAACTTAACCAACGCCTGGAATGTTAGTGATTGTTGGGTGTATTCCCACTTCTCCTCCCATTCACTGCAAGGTTTCCCCATTTTGCCGGTTCCAGCGCTCCTCGATTCTTGGCAAAATGGGTCGGCGTGGTACGGCCAAAAGGGAAAAAGGGGAAGGGGACCCATAGATTTTAGGACTTGGATCCCGAACCATCGCCCAGACTTGCTCATTAAGGCCCCCTTGTGCATAGAGAAACAGTCACTACGCTCCCGAGGTAAAACTACACTGGGAAAATACTCAAAAACCCACTGTGAGAAAATTCTAATTTTGGGGAAAAATGCAAGCACTAGTCTTTTGCGGTATCCCAATGGTACTGAGGTAGCCAACTATGCCCATGCTGGAGGCTATGTGGGGTACATTCTCAGAGAAAATACGACTCAATTTGCCGGCCTTACATTATGGAACTTGGGGGGAATAGGACCCAATCCTGATGATGCTGCATCCCTGGTGGGACGATTGCAGGACGTTTCTCAGAACTCAGGGGGCAATAAAGGCAACTATAGCATAGTATTAGGAGATCACCATTTATGGTGGGAATGTGGTACTTGGGCAGGAAAAACCTTGCCCCCAAAGTGGTTAGGAAGATGCACGGTGGCCTTTGCCTGGCCAGGAGGGATGCATCATAGAGACGTAATAGAAATCAAAGACAACTCAACGTACCCGTCGAGATACCAGTTATAATCTATTGTCGAGGAAGGCAGTGCAGGCATGAGAGCCTTCCGTATTCTTTTTCCGTGGGTGGGGGTGGGCCAACTTGAATACGCTCTACAAAATATGTCAGCCAAAATGGAAATATTTACTAACGCCACTCGAGATGCAATCCAAGCCTTGCAAGAAGAAATAAGCTCACTAGCTCGCTACAGTATGCAAAACAGGTTGGCCCTGGATCAGCTTTTAAGTGCGCAGGGAGGGGTGTGCACATTTCTCAATGCCACATGCTGCCTTTATGTGAATCAAAGCGGACGCATAGTCACGGATACTAATATAATTGCAAACGTGTCAGCCTTCTTTCATAAGCAGGCCTATATTTCTCCCAGTGTGGGCTTTGACTTATGAGGCTGGCTCATAGCTGGTTGCCTAACTTTGGATGGCTAAAAACCTTGTTTGTGTATGGAGTGGGATTCATTATGATTGTGGGTCTGCTGTTCTGCAGTGTGTCCAGTTGTTGTGCCCTCTTCCACTGGGTATGTACCAAAGCCATGAGCCCAGCAAAGATATTATATATAAGAAAGGGTGGTGTTAACCAAGATGAAAAGCATATGAACGTGTTAAACAATGAATAATGAGCCATGTAAGATAATTATCTTCAGGCTCAAAGGGGGGAACTGATAAAGAAAAGAACCAGAAAACAACCCTATAATCATGTAAAGCTAGGCTTCTGTCTTTTTTCTATGCTTATCTGTCTTCTCTCTAAGGTTATGGGTAGAAGGAATGTGAACTGTGTGTAACCTGTACTCCCCGTTTTGGGGAAAGAATTCCTTATACAGATAAGCCTCCATGTTCGTACCTACCCCAGAACTTCAAACAGACCGGGTTAACCAGCTTGAACTGGAAGAGATATCACACTGTATGTTGAACCAGGCTATAAAAGCCCATCTCTGTTCTTTGTTTGGGGCTTCACCATTTTCCTCTGTGAAGGAATTGGTGAGCCCTTCAGCTGTCGTACTTGCTAGCATTAAAGTGCCTCACTTTATCAAAGAGCCACGACTCTGTGTTTTGTTTGGCTAATACAGAAGTCCAGGGAAGGCTACCCTCCTAACCCTAGATGGGAGGGGAAACCTTTTTCCCTAACAGAATAAAAGTCCACACTTTTCTACTTGTTAGAACAGAAATCCAGAATACATAAGGCACTTCCTAGGCATTAGGAAAACAATAGAATAACACTAGGTCTGTATGGACTAGAAAAAGATTAAAAGCAAGAAGTCATGGGTGGCAAATTGTCTGGCTGCCTTAACCAACTGGCACCCTCTCAAGCCATGCAGGATTTTGCAGCAAGTGTGGCTCAGTTTCCCCATCCCACCAATAATCATTTAGTTCTACATTTGCTAATTTCCTGTCATGACTCCAAATAAGGCATTAATAGTCTCACAAAAGAGTATGGTGAACCAGGAGCCTAGTGACTCCAACAGAGGGTCAACAGTCCCAGAGCCCCACATGGCCCTGACCCCCTTGCTCCAAAGTCCTTACTATCTCCATGGCTGCAGAAGGTAGCAGAACCCAGGCATACCCACTACAGTCTAGGGACCCTGTACATATCTGCTAGAACAAGTTCCTCCCAATCCCTCACTACTTCCTACCTCATCTCTCCTGGAGGCTTTTCCCAAACTCACATTTCAATGCTTCCACTCTGGAAAGCCAACTTCCTGGGCAGCTGCTTACCAGTCTGTGACTGAAAAAGTCTCTCCTCCATAGCCCCTCAGCTTCTGAGAGCCACAGCTGTCCTCTAGTCTGCAGCCTTTTGATCTCCCCAGCAATTAGTCTCAGCTGAGGAGACAGCTAGTCTCCCTGTTAACCCCTTAGTGGCTGGAGTAGCATGGGGGTCTATTTGATCCATGACAATTTGCTTTTAATTTTTTCCCCTAGTACATACAGACCCAGTGCTAATCTATTGTTTTGCTAATGCCCAGGAAGTGGCTTATAGGTTCTAGACTTCAAGATGGCTTAGAGTAAATGATAACAATAGTTTTCATTAATCAATACAAATATTTGTAAAGTTCCTAATGAGCTGGGACTGCTGTAGTAAAAAGACAAGAAATAATCTCATGAACAAGAGCACACATAATGCTAACTTCATAAAAGAAACATCTCATGTTTTCAGTGAGACCATTCTGCATCCTTGTAGGAAGAGCCCTTCTATCTGAAAGCCCCCTTGAATCTCCATCTCCATGGGTTAGAGAAAAATGCAGACCTCTGACATTTTTCATCTTGCTTCCCAGAGTAACCAGTGATTCAGTAGTGTTCATATATTTGGATCTTGTCTGTTTCCGACTGTGAGATTTCCAATTCCTATTATGTTTATGGACAAATAAAGCTCACTGAACCTCTTGTGAGCTAGTTGTTTGTGTCCTTATTTTACATCATTTTATAGTGATGCTAATGCTACCTGCATGTCTCTCTGTACATTCTGTTCTCCCTTTCATTACTTTAAGCAAAAGTCATTCCATCCTGGAGAACAGACTGAGGCAGAAGTCAGAGAAAAGGTGAAATAACAGAAATGCTGCTGCATTTAATGAACTTTTACTATTACAGGATACATTCTGACATGCAGTCTCTAATTGTTGCCCACAGAGGATTATTTAAAAATAAACTCAAACGTGTTTGGGTTCCTGTCAAAAGATTGCATTAGATGAAGAATGAAAATCTGTCACCTCTTTCTCACATTTTCACTTCTTTAAATTAGCTTTAAATAAGCAACACAGAAAACTCCAATAAAAACGAGTGAACTGCCTTGGCCAAGGAAATTCTGAATGAAGATGACTGTTCTCTCAGATGCTGGCATGTTTTCCTGCCCTCTCTGACCCAAATATTGTAATCTTCTTCTCATTATTATTGTTGCAGCTTTGCCAAGCAGGAGCAGATTCTTAAGGCTTTGCAGTGGGTCTGATTCCTGGGGGAAGAGAAATTGATGCAGCTTTTGGCAACTTTCTTCAAATCCATTTTTGTTTTCAAAATGTACCCAAGTCCTGTTTCCCTTGAGCAGAGGTGATAACCTCCAAGCTGCACACAGGCAATTCCACTTGCAGACATCCCAGCTAAGATATTTCTCTGTCCACTTCTGTAGTCAGAAAATAAGCTCTCTCTCTGTTCTGCCCTAGGCATGCTGTCTGGATCCTGCATATCTCATCTGAGAAACTTCCTAGACCTCATTGGGCATGTCTACACTGCAGCTGGGTCTCTGCACTGACCCAGTCTCTCACAGTGGGTAGACAGACTCATGCTAGCAGAGGTAGCAAGCGCACTAAAATTAGCAGTGTGGCCCAGGCAGCAGCTTGGGCTCTACAGCTTGTCCATCCCCTGGGTCTGAGCTAGCCTGAATCTCCACCAGAGACACAACGTCCACACTGCTATTTCTAGCCCGAGCCCTGTCACCACAGTCTGTCTGCCCAGGCTGGGACGCTCACTCCCAGCTGTAGTCCAGACTTACCCTGTGTTCTGTGTTTGTACTGCCCCCCATGCAATGGAGTCCAGCTCTGTGACTGGGGCTCCTTGGTGCTATGGCAATATAAATAATAATAGCAACAGACCAGCTCACTTACAGCTACTGGGCCTGGCGCTGGCTTCTGTGTGAATCTCAACCCAACTACATGTTGAACCAACAATCATCTTAACAACCAAGATGTGGTTACTGTATTGGAAGACCTTATAGGGCCTTTTCGATAAGGCCTTTTCAGAGAGAAATATTTGTACATCAGCAATTCATAACATTTGTCCTCACCACTTTTGCCACACTTGTAGGTGTAATAAGAGTTAGTAACTCAGAGGGCTTTGGAACATGCTTTCTGGAACTAGAGGAGCCTTGTGTTGTCCTGCTTCACCCTAGCTGTGGGGACAAGCAAGCCAGAAGTGAGCAAGCAGAGCGCTGTCAGAGGATAGCAGAAGTGTCTGAGATGGGACAGAAGATGTATGGAAACATACACGAAGAATGGGCAGCAGTCACTCTCCTCTTCTGTCAGAGGAGGCCACCCTCTGCCAAGGGTTTTGGGAAGCAGGGAGGGACGCTTTGAATCCAGCCAGGGGCCAGGGCTCTCTTGTAGCTCTGTTGGCTCTTACTTTAGTGGTCCAGTCTTGCCTTCCTTACCCAGGAGAAGCCGTCACACCTCACCACTTAAATGAGTAAGGAAAGCAGCACTTGGCCCAGAAAGGAGAGGCACTGAACCAGGAGAATGAGAGGCAATGGAAAGGGCGTCTTCTGTCCCACCTCAGACACTTCTGCTATCCTAACTGTTCACCTCTGGCAGCGCTCTGCTTGCTCACTTCTGGCTTGCTTGTCCCCACAGCTAGGGTGAAGCAGGACAACACAAGGCTCCTCTAGTTCCAGAAAGCATGTTCCAAAGCCCTCTGAGTTACTAACTCTTATTACACCTTCTTTGTGGTCTCCAGAACTTTCCAAAGGTCAGATGCTCCTGCTCTTCCCTCTCAAGGCAGCCCATCCTAGGACATGATTTGTTTTGATCTGACCTCTGCGCCAACCCCTGCAGTACATACTCAGGTAACTCAGGGGCCACACAATTTGTAGCTTGTGTAGACCGAGATCATTGCACAAAGCAGGGGCTTCTTGCATCCCTCCATTCTCCTCCACTGTGTGCCACTCTCCCATCCCGCTCTATTGCAGGGACTCCCTGTAATTCCCCAATTTCCCCCCTGCCAGGGGTTCTGTTTACCTGCATCCCTCTCACCTCCCATACCAGGGTCCCCCATTCTCCCCTCCTCATGGCAAGGGTTCTGTGGGTCCCCTGTTCTCTCCTTCTCTACAGCAAGGTTTCTCTCAATCCCATTCCCTCCCCCCACACACACTAGGACCCCCCCATTCACCACCTGCATGTTAAGGGCTCTGTGCCCTGTCCCCCATATCAGATTTCCTTAATTTCACTCCCCAACACATACTAGGGTTCTGTAACCCCTTATTTCCTCCCTTCTCCATAACAGAGTCTCCTAGTTCCTCCACCCCATGCCAGGGGCTGTATGCATTCTCTCATCTCCCTCTCTCCCCTCATTGTTATTTTTCTGGGAGATGAGTCATTCAGGGTGGCAACATGTTAAACTCAATTGGGAGGAAAAGCAGAGAAGAGAAGGGGTTCTGTTATGCTGGAAGGTGTTAATAGATGCCATCAGCCAGTGCATGATCGATAGACAATCACAGACGTGTCTGAAGCCGTGACTTTGCTGATGCCAGGAGCTCCATATGTCACCTATGTTTTCCCCTTTGGTTTTCCATTCAGCCCCCCAGCCCCAGCTCAACAGGGCTCTGGCCACTGATGCCTAGAATGTTCCCTGAAATTTTGGAATTGATCAGATGCAGCATTCAAAAATTAATGACAGACAGACAAATACCATCAAATTGAGTGTACGGCCTCGCAAACTAAGGCAAAATCCCATTACCTTCCCTGGGATGTTTGCCTGAGTATGTAGTGCAGGATCAGGCTGTTATTTCATGAACTTCAGACTAAAGGAAAAGGCTACACATTTTTCATCCAATTTGTTTTTTATTTCTGTTTAGTGCGGAGCCTATCAGCTCAGGATGACCAGCTATTGGAATAGTATTCTGTTGTGCAGCGTTACATACTTGCATTCATAGGTCCGCAGGTACATTACCCATCTCTTCTGTACTGTACTATGAAAAACATTGTCGCACACTGGAATGTTTTCGAAGACTTTTATACTCTTTGTAAATGAATGGCCAAATCCCAATCCCATTGAGGGTCAGTGGGAAAATTCTCATGGAACTCTCTGGTGTTAGAACAAAATCCTATCTGTAGAAATAGAATCTATGGGCCAAACTCTGCTTGTCTTACTTGCACAATAATCTCACCCACCTGAGAAAGCGGGAGCAGGAGTCGGCCTTATACCACTTCAAGGGCTTGAGATGAAGAACAAGGGATAGACTGAGGAAGATGCATGATGTTCAGTTAGTCAGATTGTAGGCGTGTGTATACATGTGCTCCATCCAGATGTACGGCCTGATCCTTCTTTGTTGAATTTTTGCTATTAACTTGAATGGGAGCAGGGCCCAATCCTAAGTGGTGCTGAGCATCTGCAACTCAGTCCCATTGACTACTCAGGATTTGGCCTCAGTGACAAAGTAACTGTTATAAACTCATTAACCCATTCAAGCGTGAGTGGTTACACTGTCATAAAATACACTCCTTATCTTTTGACCTTGTCCCTTGCAATGCTCCTGAGATGAGTGTACAGCATAACATTATGTCTACATTTCCAGCATGTATTATTGATGGATTGACCTCTGCAAAGGGAATGCGTATTTAAGACTATGAATACTGCATCCACTTACTGCCATTCATTAAAGGAGAGATCTCAAAGCCCACTTGATTTTTCATCAAGAGCAACAAAGTGAAATCCTATAAAATACAACTGAATGGAAAATTGATCTGGGGAAACAAACATAGCAGCAGTGTCTGCAAAAAGGTGTCGCCAATTGAAATCAAACGTTTTTGGATAGCTTTACAAGGAAAGGAGTATCAAACTATTCACCTGAAATACAAAAAGCACAGGAATATTTTCAGCAGATACTAGAATAAAATGCACACTGATTA
Source organism: Eretmochelys imbricata (assembly GCF_965152235.1). NCBI lineage: Eukaryota > Metazoa > Chordata > Testudines > Cheloniidae > Eretmochelys > Eretmochelys imbricata. Next base: position 48,191,401 of record NC_135576.1, on the reverse strand, counting down.
CATTATTCTTAAAAAAAAAAAAAAAAAAAAGGAAACCATCATTTTCACATAAACAGAAATCATTACCTTCAAGAGCTAATTTAAATTCTACAAAAACATCAACAAAGGTTATCCCTGTACTTAACAATCAAGGTCACACTGCTAATTCACAATAAGGTACCATCTACTCACCATTTTCATCTCCTGCATTTTGCTTTTCTCATGGGTCCACATTCTGATTTAAATGACACAAGCTAATGATACAGCAGTCATAGAAATTCTCAACCAAGACTTTTTTTTTTACTGCAAATATAGAATGTATGATCATTTTCTGTATTTGCTAATCTTCCTTTTAAAATCCTTTTATTCCAACATTAAAGAAAATATGAACACTGAGAACCACACATTCAAATTGGCAATCTCCCTCCTGCTTTCACCCCAGTCCATTTATTAGCATGACAAGTTACAAAAAAGTGTTGTCTGTGACTATTTTTCAAAATCGATCAATCTGCTGGCTAAACTTTTAAAGGCCCAATCTAATTCCCCTTGCTGTCAATATCAATCTTTCCATTGACTTCACTGGAAATAAATCAGCTTGGGACCCTTAGTACCAAAGCTTGGTTCTATTGGCATTAATGAGAGTTTTGCCATTGACTTCCATGACACCAACATTTGGGCTCTTGGTGACACTAATCCTGCAAAGACTTATGTGCTTAACTTTTAAGTACGTGAGAAGTCCCATTCTACTTAAAGTTAAGTACACGCCTCAGTCATTGTAGGACTGGAGCCAAAGAGACCTGCAGATTCACTTGCCTGCCAAGCTCCAGAAATCCCCTTTCAATGAGCCAAGTAAATTCCTGCCAAAGCCACGAAATTCTCTATCTTCTGCGATTTTTTTCTTTTTTCCTTCACACTTTCCCCCGTTTCTCTGACCTCTCAACGTCAGGGAGGCTGTGGTGGGGTGAGAGACTCATGGATGGATTTGGTAGGTTGGGGTTGGATCTGAGCACCAGTCAAGGGTGGACTGTGAACAGGTTTGGCAGCTGGGAGGTAGGGTTAGATCACTGGTTTAGCAGAGAGAAGTTGTTGCAGGCAGGTTCAGCAACTAGCCAGGAGGAGAGTCCATACTGCAGCATAGTCATTTGGGGGTGGTTAGTATCAGGGCACCATTAACTCACCAGTGATGTGTATCTTCTTTTATATCATCAATCCATGGATTTTCACATTCTTAATTCTGAGATGGAGACAGTGCAGGTAACAGTGGATAAAGAATGTCTAAAGACCTTGAGTTGTAGTTGCTGAGCAACCATGCGATGAAACAACAGAGATGAACCGGGCTGCAAATTTTGGATCCAAACTTTCCCAGGATTTAGGGTGTCTGGATGTAGGGTCTTGTTTCGTACTCTTATCTGTATCATACTTATTCAACTGCTCTCTGTTAAAAAGAGCCATTACTAAAATAAAGAGCTACCTCTGATCAACTGTGTGTATGATAGAGACATGGAGGAGAGGGGGATGAACAGATGACCACACCTAACAAATATGCATATTTCTCAAGTGAATTAAAGTGTACTTTAATTACTGTATACACTAATCATAACAACGATAGTAGAGGGAGGAGACTCAATACAATTTTAGATGTCACATTCAAATAAGCTTTATTGTGGCATTCACAATAATTTACTTTCATGAAATCTGTGGCAAATCCTGAACAAAGTCAAGGAGGCGCTCGGCAAGTACTGCCCTCCACCAAGAAGGTTTTCTTAGTCTCCTAAACTGGTCACTTTTTCCTCTTCCTTAAAAAATGCCTCTTAGAACTTAGTTACCACTTTTGTCAGCCTCCCCTATTTCCAGCCACTAAAATATCTTTGGCCTGATCCCGGGGACTAATTCTTCTCCCACAGCACAGCCTGGAAGATCTAAGTAGCAGTGCTCTAAGTTGTGTCGTCTGCAAAGGCTACTCTGGCAGCCAGGAACCGCAGCAATGTTCTGCAATGTTCATGCCCTCTTTCTGTTGGTAATATCCCTTCCATGTTGCCTTCTCTCGGAAAATCCCCAGCTGGCCAGTTAAATTGCTTTTCCACCTGCTTTGTGCTACTGGAGCTGTGCAAAGGAGGTGGAATGGGACCATGAGCAGGCCCCTTGTATTTAATAGGATGGAAACATGGGACGCCATCTAATGATGCAAATATATTTTCCATTTGAAAATGCTATAGCCATGAACTTATATAGAAGGCTTTTGTGGAGGGTGTGGGGGAAGGTTCTGGCTTTAATAAGCAAAAATTCCCCACTGTAGTATAATACCTAATTAATAATTGTTTGTATGCTAAGTTTTTGCCCACACTAAATTTTATACTTATCTCAGCATATGTTTGATATGGCCACATTTCTCATGAATGGCAAAGCCACAGGTGGGTCATACCAGTCATTTCAAACAAGTCCCAGCAGAGAGAGAGGGATGGATGAGGGGCAGGGGATGACCTCAAAGATGCATAATTATTGTGATTTTTTGTTCATATTTTATCACAGAACAGTGCCAGGGGTCTCCACACTGCATGTATACATATATACTGTGTGTGTGTTATACATCTATCTATAGCCAATGTTAAATTTTACAAGTGAGGGGGCGAAAATAATCCAGAAATTTAATCTTAAATTTTGGGGATAGACTGTATTTGAAAACATTTTGTAGACCATCATGCCACAAGGTAGAAGAGCTTTGGATTATATCATCAAAAAGAACAGATATTCATCAGGATATTTACAATTCACAGCGTTGTGACTGGGCACACCTTGTACTTCACTTCAAACAAGTATTTCACAGTAACGTGTAGCATGATGGTGGCCCTGGGATACTAACTCAGCAGACAGCATCACTTCTACGTTCCCTTATTTTCCATGGTCTAGGAAGTCTATAAGGCCTTGTTCACACAGACTCGTAGTGGCTTAACTTAAGATGTGTTTTTAAACTGATTTAGTTAAACTGGTGCAAGTTGTCTTGTATAGACAAGGCCTAAGTTTGACCCTCTGACACCCTAACAGCCTTTCATGATATGACAGCATAATTCTATGTATACTATGAGTTCCCAAGTGTGAACATGGTAATGCACAACTCTGTAAATACAATCAATACTTCCTATTCTAGAAAGTCCCCATACCCCATATTATCATGATAAACCAAAACAGCACCAAAGGAATAATGGCAGGCTACCAGCCTAAATTGCATTTAGTTTTAAAAATATATTCCTATTTATGTGAACATCAAGGGAATCTGTGTTCCATGCATTTATAGACTTCATAAATAGTTTTGGTGAGAAGAAGTTGTTATAATCTATAATTTTAACCAAAATAGACTCGTCGGCCACAGATCTCGAGGTGCTTTACAAAGGTGGTTGAACAGCATTATTCCCATGTTACAGTTGGGGCAATTGAGACACAGAAGTTAAGTGACTTTACACAGCAAGTTGGTGGCTGATTTGGGAGGAAAGCCCATGACTCCTGACCCTCAGTGCCATTCTTAAACCACTAGTGACTAGTCCATGGCTACCCTATGTGATTAAGCTAAGATTGAATCACTTGCTCAAATTATGTATGTCCTCAATCCTATCAGTTTGAACCATAATTTTATGTAATCAGCTAAACACTTCCCATAAGTACTGTGCATCAAGGGTACTTCTGGTCCCAGTCTGTAAATGAGACAACAGGGCATTGTCATTACTGCAGCACTTTATGGATAGATAAAGACAAGAGCAATACTGTTATTGAACACCACGAGCCAGATCCTGGGCTGTCTTGGGACAGTACAAAGCTCTTCTGGTCCCAGATCCAGGTCCCAGATGACTTCCCCCTGCATAGCGGGACTTGTGGGTTACAACAGCTGCTGTAGAGACTCTTCTCCATCACCACCTCTCCGGGCCCCCAGTGTAGGGGGCATAGCTGAGAGAAGGGGGATGGCAAGGGCTCTGTCATGCCCCAAGATCCATGGCTACCAGGATAACCTTTGGGGCCATTGGCAGCTAGAGCAATTTGAAGCAAGTGGGTTCTAAGTTGAAGTGGGAGCCTGGCCTGGCACAGATCAGCCCAGGAGCAGGGAAGCACCAAGGTGGCATAAAGCCACCTCTGCACAGCCCCCTCCTGAGCTGCACTGTGTGCGCCTCAGCCCCAACTCAGGATCTGGGCCTGTGGCTAGGACAAAATCCGGACTTGTCAATATTTTGCATTTTAATGTAACACCAAACTGTTGAATGCTAATTAGAAGCCGCATTTGTTACCTACTGTAGCTACACAGACCCAGGGCACCATCCTAAAATGGTGTCCCTGACCGGAATGACTGTGGTTTTGCAGGAGGATGTTTCTAATGGAGGAGACGGCAACTGAACTCAAATAATACGTTTTCGGGCACTGATTTCTGTTAGGGTTATGAAAGCTGTCATCTCCGATGAATACGTACAGACTTCAAAAGAACTGCCGTGTGTAATGCTGCCTCTGTCAACCATCACCAAATTCACAGGTACAGAAAAGTGTATGAAAGCATAAAATTAATAGAGAGGAAAACTAAATACAGAGACACCTAGGCGAGAACACTGCTACTTCCAATGCAGTGGGCAAGGTTCCACGATCTCTCTCCTCTTATATCATCCAATCATATTCACATTGCAGAAATCATTGTTATGGGTCCAATCCTGCAAATGGCTAAGCACCATCACCTCCCATCTTCACAGGATCAGCCCTATGGCTCAGTGGTCATCAGACTCTCTCTTTAGACTCATTTGAGTTTTGGATTTTCCCCTTGCAGCTTTCCTGAGGTAGCAGACCTGGACATCTTCCTTCCTATGTTTCAAAACTTTTAAAGAAGAAGAGGGGAATAAGGAGGACAGACATGAGGAATTATCCTAGCTATTGCGCAAGCAGGCTCAATTTGAAGCATTCCATTACCACAGACAGTGCCACAGCCTCCCACAAAAGCATTCAAAAGTGGAGTTCATTTTTATAAGTATCACCTTGAAAGATATTAAGGACACAATGTTGGTTTGGTGATTTATACAATGATCCATCGCGTCTGGGGGCTGACTCTCCATTGCATTCTGATTCTCTATTGCACCTTGTGTAGTCATTTACACTTGTGCAGAAGGAGCATTCTGATTTGGTAGTATTTTACACCCCATAAATGACTGTACAAAGTCAAGGCTATGGAGCGTCAGACTCTGGATAAAGCTCATGCTCAAATAAATTGGTTAGTCTCTAAGGTGCCACAAGTACTCCTTTTCTTTTTACTGACTACTGAGTATAGTGTACTGCTATAGTGAAACATCAGCAGAACGTCTGTGCATGAAAGAGCTTTCAGAAGACAAATCAACCCATTCCTTCTGTTGTTCAGCAAGTTTTTCAGCCAAGCATTTTATTAAAACAGGGTCCACTTTGGAGTCAAATTTATTGGCAAACCAGTGTCCATAATTTATAAGCCACCTTAATTCTGAAGCTCCATAGATGCACACACTGCGAAGATGTGTACCAGTACAAGGAGGATATAAGTGATCCTCCAGATAATTCCATTTTACCAGGCGAGTCTTGCTTTGCAGGTCTGTTATATCTTGAGCTGATCTTGAAATCTCCCCAGGTATTCCAGGCAGACGTGCAAGGGTTGCCCAGAAATGTTCATCTGGAGAATAAGTGTCCTTGGACCATTCAAAAAAATCTTTAGCAAGAGAATTTTCAAAGGTATATTGGATGAATGCTCGACTTAAAACAAAATAGGCACTGCCTACAAAAACCTCAATGTTATGAGGTGGTGGCTCTTTAGAAATGTTGGTTTTTACAGGCATCTGCATGTACTTATAAGGCACTGTCTCAAGTTCATAGTGATATGTGAATCGTTCCCTTTTGCTGCTACTTGGCTTTACGGTCTCCAGCATGTTTCCTCCATTGAGTTTCTTCAAATCAGATACCAATTCAAAGTTTGACCTCAAAGGAAAGTCTTGACCACACAAATTAATAACATACTTCCACGGAAACGACGACCTCATCAAGTCAGACAAACAATTAAAATCTGCTTGGAGCCTAGAAATGTGTGCATATTCCACTGTCTCCAATTTAGATGCAATGAAAATATTGGGGAAGCACTTAGCTAAATTGTCCATAGCACATTTGAAAGTATTAGCGGACTTTTGGTCATAATGGATGCAGTAAATATTTTGATGGCTGTATATTGTGTGTATGAGTCTTTCAACCATTATTGCATCTTTGTGAACAACCAAAGAGTAGGCTAATGGGAAACTTTCCTCCTCCGGGGAAACAGGCTTTAGGTGGTATCCTCTAAGTGTATAATACACCTTACAATCGCTGGTCATAGCTATAACGTCTTCATCTTCTAAATCAATGATGTCGTTTCTTCTTATCTCTAAACTCTTGCCAATTTCACCGGGTTCTTGTTCGTATATATATGAACAGTTAATTTCATACTGGAAGTCGTTTCTAAGATGGGAGTATTTGTTTTTAACATAAGAAGAAGTGCTTAAAAAGCGCTCAACCAAATAAATACCTTTGTGAGGGAATAAGAGTCTTTCAACATTGAGGAGTTTCAGAAGTGCAAGCAGCCACACCGTTAAAAACAGGATCAGGATCTTTTGTCTCATGGGATACTTGAAGGGACACTTATATCTCTTCATTCTGTAGGAAGACAGCAATATAGTGAGATTTTAATCATGAAAGGGTACAGTAAAGATATTCCAGCTTCTGCTAGAAACAAAAACGCATTGATTTGGCTACAGCTTAAAAACAATGATTAGCAGAAAGACAGGGCATTGAAAACACTATTATTTTCTTATATTAAACCTCACTTAGTAGCAGCAGATCATAAGCATGTTAATTCAGGGCCAGATTTCGTCAGCCTTGTTTGCACCAAGCTGTTCCTCATGCCGAAGTAGCATAGTGAAGTCAGTGGAACACTTTGCAGAGTAAGATACTATTCAGCCTGAGTAAGGGTATCTGCATCACATGATTGATTTGCCAACTCCCTTTCATCTCCACCTGCACGCCCCCAAGGAAGAAACCACCAGCAGTCCCTGGTATTGCAGAAGTGCAATTTTCATCTCTGTGCTACTAGGGAGTTGGGCTGAATTTAGCCCCTTGGCTAAAATCCCATTGAATTCAGTTGAAGCAGGATCAGAACCATACAGTTATTTCTTTACAGGTCAGTTAATAGTGGATATTTATTTTGTTCAGATATTTTAAATATTGCTTTTTAAAATTAAAAATAAAGAATTGAAGCCAGTGCTTTAAAAATCAGACAGAGCATCCTCTTTATCGGCAACATTGGGGCTGGCCAATGTGTGGGTGTATAAGCGTGGAGGAGGGGTAAGGTACTTCCCCGCAACACCTCCAGGTATGGTGATCCTTGCACAGAAGACCCTGCCCTCCCTTCAGGGGTAAGGGCTGCTCCCGGATGGTGGCAGCAACTGCTGCAAAGGAAGTGGCGGTGAGATGGGGCCATAACCCTGGCAGCAATGGAGGGGAGCACACAGTGCACCCTTCTGCCTCCTGGAGCTCTGGGAGACTGCTGCAAAGGCACTGCCGAGGTCTAGGTTGTGCAACAGCATATTAAAAGCCACCTGCTATGTAACCACTTTTAAACTTAGGTTTTATTCCAATGAAAGCGAAGTACAATGATCCTTTCTCCAGGTGTTTTTTTTGCTTTCAGCAGCAGAGTGTGAAGAGCATCGTGTCTACTACTGGATTAAAATGAGACAGGACTCAGCATCCAGGTGCGATCTTAGTTATAACTCCATTTTCTCTCTTAATGGAACTGCTCATGCATAGAGCAGTCTGCAATGTTTTTTCTCTGAAAGGAGCTGTTTAGCTACCACTGTATGAGTGTGTGGTTAATAGGAAGGCAAAGAGCAGAAGACAGCTTTGCTACCTTATGGTCATATGTTTTGCTGAATTTGAAAAATATGAAACTGAACCAGGGTGACCAGATAGCAAATGTGAAAAAATCGGGACGGGGGTGGGGGGTAATAGGAGCCTATAGAAGAAAAAAAACCCAAAATCAGGACTGTCCCTATAAAATCAGGATATCTGGTCACCCTAAACTGAACAGTCAGCAAAGGATACATGTGCAAACCGCTGTGGCAAGGCCTTCTTCAGGAAATGTGCATAGGAAGTACTATTCAATTCCTGGTTTGCAAAACTGCTACAAGATCAGGAGCACCTCAGCCACAGAATGCGTTGATTAATACACTAATAACTATATAGGTATCGGCAATGAAATAAGATGATTTTGGAATAGCTTTCGAACACAGTGACTAGCCTCAGGATTAGGGGAATCCACAAATGGCATAAAGCCAGTATAACTGTCTCTATACTTCTATCCCCAACACTCCCCCATGTCATAGGCAGGCTAGAGGTGGGTGGGTGAAAGGAGCTGGTGTCTCGTTGGAGTCCGTTGCATCCGATGAAGTGAGCTGTAGCTCACGAAAGCTTATGCTCAGATAAATTTGTTAGTCTCTAAGGTGCCACAAGTACTCCTTTTCTTTTTGCGAATACAGACTAACACGGCTGCTACTCTGACTCCTAATGACCTATAATTCTGTAGCAACTTGGCCTTAGAGCTTCTCTACATTATCCTAGAGTCCAAAACAACCTCAGTTAGCTCCAGGATTGGGGCAGGGTGTGTAGATGGTTTGTAGCCACTATTTCCTACCTCCTCAGCTAAATTCCTGCACCAGTATAGCTGAACCCAAGTGTCCATCCCTTTGTGCTTCTAATCCTGATGTCCATTACAAGAGCAAACCTCCCATCAAATTCAGTGTGAGTTTATGTGAGAGCAAAATGGGTCCTTTGGTGCACATTTTCAGCCCAGGATTAACTAGAGTCTGTTTTTGCACTCATGATTTTACAAATGCAAAAAATTGCAAAGGATAAAATTGTGGCCCCAATTATAAGTGGGTACGATTAGTCACTTGGATGTCTATGTACCTGCTCTGCAGGTGCAACCATAATTCAGAAGTCCAAGTGACATTTATTGAGGGTGCAAATAATTCAGATGCACTTTTTACACAATATTAGGACGTACTAGTTGTAGGCACAAAATCAAAAGCCAGCACCTGAAAACCAGGCTCTCTTTGGGTGTCCTTTTTATTTTTATTGTTTTCTTTCTTTCTTCAGGCTGTCTGCTGTTCTTCCCACCTTTTCTTTTCCCTGTATGTCTTTCTCCTCCTTAATTATTTACTTTTTGGTGAAGCTGTGAAGAATTTCTTCAACACTCGCCCCTTCCTCCTTCCCCTCCTCTCCCCCACTTCATGCTCCTTTAAGCTTCCAGTATGAACTGATGCCCTTATTGAGAGCAGGATCTTTGTGTTGATCAGTGACTCACACTGCTGAGCATGTATGCAGCTGTGGTGTTCCCACCTCGTATGGATGCCTATACTGTGTCTGCCAGGTTCCCAGAATCCACTCAAGTCAACAGAACATTGTGAACATCACAGTGAATGGTTCTTGAGGCATGTTAGAGACTAGGGGAGCAGAGAGGTGATCTTTCTGGGAAGATCTTTCACAGGATCTAGACCTAGGTAAGAACTAACAGCCTTTTCTCTCCAACTTTATCAACAGTCTGAAGATTGATTCATAACAAAAACAGACAGGAACAACAAATCTCCATTCACAAAAAGACAAAAGAATATAAGAATGGCCATTTTGGGTCAGACCAATGGTCCACCTAGCCCAGTATCCTGTCTTCTGACACTGAGTGGTGTCAAAAGCTTCAGATGGAATTAATAGAACAGGGCAATTATCGAGTGATCCATCCCCTGCCATCCACTCCCGGCATCTGGCAGTCAGAGCCTTAGGGACACCCAGAGCAATGAACCATTTTGGCTAATAGCCATTGATGGACCTATCCCCCAGAAATTTACCTAATTCTTTTTTTAACTCAGTTATACTTTTGGCCTTCACAACATCCCCTAGCAATGAGTTCCACAGGTGGATTGTGTGTTGTGTGAAGAAATACTTCCTTATGTTTGTTTTAAACCTGCTGCCTATTAATTTCATTAGGTGACACCTGGTTCTTGTGTTATGTGAAGGCGTAAATAACACTTCCTTAGTCACTTTCCCCACACCACTAGTGCTTTTATAAGCCTCTATCACATTTCCCCATAGTAGTCTCTTTAAAAAGACTGGGACTTTTCAGCTTGGAAAGCTCTCCTCCTATGGAAGCGGTTCCATGCCCCAACTCATTTTTGTTGCCCTTCTCTGTACTTTTTCCAATTCTAATCCTTTTTTTTTTTTTTTTTGAGATGGAGTGACCAGAACTACATACAGTATTTAAGGTGTGCGTACCATGGATTTCTATACTGACATCATGATATTTTCAGTCTTATTATCTCTCTCTTTCCTAAGGATTCCTAACGTTCTGTTAGCTTTTTTGATGGCTGCACCAACATGCTTTGCTGGCAGCAGTTTGTTTAGCTTCACTTCTTCTCTGAGCTCCTCCCAACTCAAATAAGCCAAGCTTTCCCTTTGCCTACTTAGCTCTTTTCTTAGCCCATGCTCCTGAAGCCAACCCCACTCCAAAGGCTGCTTAGAACCAATGACAGGTTTCAAGTCCTAGTACAGAAGACCTCATGGAGGGAGAAACTGCTGACTCATTTTTGCTTTTCCATGGCAGGAAATGGAACGGATTCTCAAGCTGCATGAATCGGCTCCCCCTATGCCAGCCAACAAACAGCTCACCTGAATTCCCGGAGGTCAGTACATCCTTCACTCTTCAAAAGTACAAGACACTCTGGACACAAGACCTGACAGCCTGACCCAGGCCCTTCCTGATAGGTGATAGAGTCCTGAGCAACTGGTGCCATTCATGACTGAAATAACCAATGCTTTATTAATTAGCATTATGAAGGCATTCTACACCAACTCAAAATGCTGCATTAAAATGGAAAACAGATTGAGTAAGCCATTCAGCACCAAGACAGGTGTAAAGCAGGCATGTGTCCTGTCTCCTTTTTTGTTTATGCTAGTCATTGACTATGGATTAAAACAATGAGACAGTGATACATATGGCCTAAAGTGAAACAATTCAAGGCTATTTGATGTAGACTTTGCCGACGACATCACTCTTATCAGTGAAGATGCCAACGGACTATAAAAATGCACAAACCAAGTAAAAGAAGTAATGGAGAAGATACGTTTGAGATACAATGCAAAGAAATGTAAAGTCATGTTAGTGGGGACTATCGGGACAAATATCAAAATTGAAGAAGAGAAACTGGAGAAGGTGGACAATTTTACATATCTTGGAAGTATCATCAGCCAAGATGGTACTAGTTCTGAGGAAAGAAAGAAGAAGAACAAGAAGAATCGAGAAAGCAAACGCTGCATTTGGAAGACTCAAAAACATCTCCCTCAAGACAAAACTGAACATGCACAAAGCAATTGTTATCGCCATCACAACATAAAGCAGTGAGACATGGCAACTTACCAAGAAAGATATGCAAAAGTTGGATGCATTTCATCACAAATGTCTGAGAAGAATACTGGGAATAACATACAGAGATAGGAAGACGAATGAAGAAGTCAGAAAAATGACTGGACAAGGCACCCTCTCACAAATAATGTACAAAAGACGACATAGATGGCTGGGACATGTGCTGAGAATGGAAAAAGAATGCTTACCTAATACCGCCCTTGAATGGAAGCCAGAAAACGCAAGAAGAAAGAGAGGAAGACTGCAAATAACATGGAAACAAACAGTTCTGAATGACATCAAGCACATCAACACGAAATGGGAATATTTGGCGAGAAGGGCGGTTGACAGGCAAGGATGGCAAATGAGAGTCGTTCAATGTGCAGAAAAGCACGGGATGGGCTAAAGTCTAAGGTAAGGTCTAATTCAATGAAGGAAATTTTCCTTCAAACACACAGTAGTGTTATTAACAGTGAAGAAACCAAGCCAAATACATTGGTTCTAGCCAACTACCACCCAGTATCTCAAACCTTCCATTCCTGTCCTAGCTCATAGAGATGCTAGTCAAAGGCCAACTATAAACTTTCCTGCCTGAAGTCAATATCTTAGACCTGGCACAATCTGGATTCAGGCAAGGACCTGGGACAAAAACAGTTTTAGTGGTACTGATGGATGATCTCCTCCTGACAACGGATAGAGGGCAGACATCCATTCTCATCCTCCTGGACATCTCTACAGCATTCAACACTCTTGACCTGAGATACTGCTATCCTGTTTCAGAGAGGTGGCAGAGATCCAGGTTAATGCACTGAAATGGTCTGAGTCCTTCCTGGAGGGGTGCACTCAAAGAATAGTGATAGAAAATTAAACCTCCATGACTAGACTCTTCATTTATGGGGTTCCACAAGGATAAATTCTCTCTCTGGTCCTATTCAGGATCTACCCATGACCAGCGATGAACTGGTCAGACTACATGGACTCAAGTGCCAGCAATATGAAGATGATACACAACTTTACCTATTCTCCACCACATATGACCACACCACTACCACCAAGATGGCCCAATGTTTAGATGAGATCAGCTCATGGATGAAGAACAACTGGCTGAAGCTGAGCCCTGCTGGTGAGCAGAGAAAAGCACACTTCGAAGAGTTTGCAGCCTAGGTGCAGTCTCCTTTGACTGAAGGCACACACACCCAATTGGTCAATTCAATCAATAGCTTAGGAGTGCTGTTGGAGTCTTAGCTGACATTAAGCTCTCACATAGCAGCATCTGGGAGAAATGCTTTCTACCATCTCCTGTTGGCTAGGAGACCGTGTCCCATCCTGGTGGATGATGAGCTAGCCTCAGTTAGACACACCTTCATCACTTCCCATCTGGGTTATAGCAATGGGATAAACCTGAGCATGAAGCCATTAGCTCTTAAGAAACTCCAGCTAGCACAGAACATTGCAGCACTTCTCGTTAGCAACATGGTTACCGCAAGCACATCAGACCTATCTTTGCTCCCTACACTGGCTTTCCATAGAACATGAAGTCAAGTTCAAGGTCTCTGTTCTTATCTTCAAGATGCTGAGTGGCCTGTGCTCAGCATATCTAAAAGATTGCCTACAGCCCTCAGAGGAAGACTGCGGTTGACAATGCCGCCCCTCTGGCAGAAAGGAGCTGTCCACCTCATCTGTGCAGGAGACCATGCTCTCTCAGGGGCAAGTTCGTCAATTCCAAGTACACAAGATATTTTTTCAACCAGCATGCCCTAACAAACACAAAGCATGTATGTTTAAAAAAACCAAAACCCTACCAAAACATAACACTCCACTGCGCACATCATTCTCCCTCTGAGGAAAGGATGAGAGAGAGAGAGAGAGATGTCAGTCTTGACTAAGGCTAAGGTTTTGTCATGGATAGTTTTAGTAAAACTCACGGACAGGTCACAGGCAATAAAGAAAAATTCACAAAAGCCTGTGACATGTCCCTGACTTTTACTAAAAATATCCATGATAAAATGGGAAGGGGCTGAGCAGCTGTGGGGTAGCTGGGAGCTCCAGGGACCCTCACCACCCATGGGGGCTCGGAGCTCCAGGTCTCCCCTCCACCCACAGCTCAGAGCTGCAGGGTTCCCCTGTCCCCAGCGGCAGCAGGGAGCTGCAGGGGTCCCTCAGCCGTCCACGGTGGTGGGGAGCTGTGGGATACCCCCTCTGCTGTTTGCAGTGGCGAGGAGCTGCGGGGTACCCCTGCTGTTCATGGTGGCTCGGAGGTTGGGGGCCCTGCTGCCTCAGATGGTGGGGATACCTCACAGCTCCCTGCCACTGCGGGAGGTGGTGGGACCCTGCAGCTCCCAGCTGCTGGGGCTGAAGTCACGGAGGTCTTTGGAAGTCACGGATTCCATGACTTCCAAGACCCCTGTGACAAAATCGTAGTCTTAGTCATGATGCTTAATGTGCTACTGGAGAGTGCTCAGATACTATGATGATAAGAGTGGTACAAGAACCTATACAGAATAGAATAGAAATGCCCAAGTTTACCCTTCTCCTTGGCCTCTCGTTATCTAATCCAATCTCTGGCTGTGCCTAATATCTATCTCAGGTGCTTATACCATTCCTCTTATTAAGTTCCATTTTCCTTATGTGTTGCGTGCAGGGTCAATATTTTTTTTCCCCTTATGTAGGAGTGTTATGGCAGGAAAGGAGGTGGGAGTCACCACCTTCTTTTGATGGCCAAGATCGGGTACCGCCAAGGTTATGCCACCTGGTAGCTGTAGTGATTCATCTACCTGCTTAAGGATAGTCCCTCAGGACTAAGTGAAGGCTTATTACATCTTGTAGCCCTCACTACTCTGCACTGACTATCCAGCCTGTCTAAGTTAGAGCGGGGACTTGCTAGCAGCGTAGATAGTAATGACAGAAGGTAAATCGGGTGCTTTTATTTACCTTTCCACATAATGCAAGAACACCATAAAACTGCTAAGCAACACATTTAAAACTGATTTAGGAAACACTTTCTAACCTTGTGGCAGGCTCGTTATATGTTGTATCATAGAGACCAAGAGCTCAGCAGCTTTGTAAGAGTAGGCATTTATCTGACTAATGTGAACATCCACAGTTACGTGAGACAGGACACAAGTAGGGATAGGGCATATGAACTATTGTGTTTCAAGGCATGTGCTGACCGCTAACTGCCAAGTTTTCAGAGCAGAAACCACTAACAGGCATCTTATTTCACATGACCTATTATGCTATTGTCTGCATGTGGGTTTGGCCACTGATAGACCAGTCTAGATGGATTCACAGCTGCATCCTCCTCTGTTCCTGTGGTTTTTTTGCAAGACACAGATTTGAGCAGCTTTATAAGTTCGAAAACCACAAATAATCTGGGGCAGTTTGTGATGGCCTTGTGTAAGTGGGTAAGGGAAAAGAGAGAGAGAGAGAGAGAGAGAGTGGAGGAGCCTCTCTCTTCCTTGTGTTACTGCAACAGGGGTCAACTACAGTTACTGTCCTTGCACTCCCTGAATGTAGAGATGCTCCAGGCTAACCCAAGTGGCTGTAGCCAACCCAAAGTGGGTGGAGTGGAGGTGGGGCCTGCTCCTCTCAGTATAGACATCAGTGTTGAGCTGAATACACACTATGCCCTTCAAATTGGAGGCGGGCTGCCGCTCCACCACGAGGAGACTGTGAAGGAATTTTGCAGTTCCCCAGGGGCTCCCCCTGCAGTGCAGCTGCATCATAACCCCCACAAGGAAGGACAAGCCTTAAACCCACAATCTAGCCCACCCCCCAGTCATCCCCCTTTTTTTTGTCTGTAAGATACAAGCCAGACACATCTCATGCTAGAGTAAATCAGGAACTGTTCCAACGAAGTCAGTGGAATTTCACTGCTGTAAATCCAGTCCAAGAACAGGATCATGTCCTTCCTTAGCAGTGATTGTTCCTCGGCAGTCACCAACTTGGGCAGACTACAGAAGCTGGCACTAATGTAGCTACACTGATGTAGTTAGACCTGGGCAAACCCCAGTTATTTGCACACCATAGCACACCAGTGCAAAACAGGGCTTACACCTGTACATCTTAACCCAGTAATTCAGGTGGGTAAGTCACACAGAGTGACCCCCCTGACTTATAGCAGTGCAGTGTATCTATACTGTGAGTTTGCACTCATGTAATTACATAGGGACAAAAACCAGGGTAGACAGAGCCATGGAGGCAGGACAGACAATGATTATATTACTAAGCTAAGAGTTAATACAAGAATGCAGAAGGCGTTGAAATCCTACTGAGAGATACAGAGACCCACCTAGCATACTGGTCTATAGACCAACCCACTGACTTGAGAAACCCCAGACAAGGCACCGCACAGTGTAAATAGAAACCTGCTCTTGAGATTCTTCTGAAGAAATATGCTAAATAAAGTTAAAGTATGATAATCACTGCAGTGACTCAACCGAGTCACAGCTCTTTAAATACAGTACCATGTGCCTAGCACAGCCTACCCCGCATGCTTCTCCAAATATCCCTTTGTGGGTGGCCAGTCAGATTCTGTCACAATCAGGAACAGGATCTTCAAAGATCAAAGCACAGAGAGGACTCTCTGCATGCTGATCTCTCCCATCCTGGGCAGAGTAGGAGTCAACAACTTTCACTGAAGCCTTGCTCTGATCCTGGCCACCCCCCACTTTGGACCCTCTGGAAGGACCCTCCATGGATCCAGAGCGCTGCTTGTGGGGAGGAATCTAGAAAGGGAGGGCCAAGGGAACACATCATTCCCTCAACCCAGCAACAACAAATCCAGCTAAAACAGCCTCCGTCGCCTTCTATGCTGGGAAATCAAAACAGCCTCCTCCTCACAACACACATACACTTCCAAAGAAGTTCTCAAAGTAGCAATGGGTGGGGGGAGTTTCCTATGTCAGCAACCCAGGAGGAGGACAGGGGCTCTGGATCTGGAGTGGAAGCACAGAACTTCTGTGTGGCTCTCCCCCAAGATCTATACGGATATTAGATGATCCACTGGCTCAAGGGGAATAGCTCCCCTGCACTTTCTGTAGGGGGCTCAACCTGGCCTCCTTGACAAACCTAGTGGGATTCTCCACCCACCTGCCCACCGAGAGCAGACAGCTCTGATAACACCAAACAGTCTTGGTTGCTCTGTTTGTAGTTAAAAAGACCTCTCCAGACACACTGACATTTTATGGTACCAATGTCTGTAGAATGTTCAAATCCAGGGCAGTTCATCTGAAGAGGTTTTTGTTTGACACATGCATATCTGCAGCTTGTCCGAGATGAAATCTGTTGTAGCCAAAGCAGGGATGTCCAACCTCTGGCCCTCCAGGCTCTAAATCATGGCACTCAGAGACTATTGGATTAAGAAGAAAATGTGTATTTGATTAGGAGTTCAGTGTGTGTTCCCAGAGCCATGCCCTGTGATTTCTAAATGGAAGTATTTGAATGTGTTCAGGGGCTTCATTTCTCCCAGTGTCTCCCACTGCTTTGACTACAGTCAGGAATGGATCCTCATGGGAGGCGGGAGCACTCTGAACAGCTAGTGTCCTTCCCCTGCTGTTCCTCAGCCTGAGAGGCACAAAGGGAACGGAACAAGGCAGAGAATCGGTCCCCCTTAAGCGCGAATTGTGGTCTCTTGACTTCTTTGAAGCAATAAGTTCCACTGTCATGCTACAAGTGTTGGACACTGCTGACTGAAAGGATATTCAGAGTTTCCCATTCATAAAGCCATGAACGCTGCTCAAGATCCTACCAAGTACACATTTAACAAAAAATGAATCCACTCACAAGCACGGGGGTGAGGGCAAATTCTGTCCCCATGCAGCTGAGCTTCACCGGTGTAACTGACAGCAGAATTGAGTCCAGGATGTATAACTAAATGCTATCAACTCTGAGTGCCCACTTGCAGACCACAGAGGTCAATTACAATTGTTTTGCCTGACAGCAAATCTCTAGAGTTCGCAGCTGATTATTTGGAAAATCAAACTAAAATTAGAACATGGGTCTCAGTGGAAAGGGTTCAGCTGGGAGGGGCCGGTGGTTCCGCTGACATCAGATGCAGTTAATTCAGAGGGACCATAAACCTTATGTGTTGGCAACTGGTGGCCAGTAAAAGTCCTACTTGACATTTTAAAGAATATGTATGTTAATCCTGGTATCCCAGACAAAATCCAGGTGGAATAACTATGTTCTGCAGCAAGCATCCAGCTTTTAATTAAGTTAAGGGAACCATATATATGAAAAGAATTTGGCCCATAGTTTGTGAATAGAAGATAACATTATTGACTACAGTGCATGAGAAACTTTATAAGCTAGCATACACTATACTACGAGATCCTGCTATGTGACATGGGAATTCCACTGTACTGCATGGAGTTATTACATGATATTTAGGAACATTTCAGGGCAACTAGAAGATAATGGGTGTACCCATTGTGGATAGAATTAATCTCTCTGGAGAGATTTTAAGTTTGGTTTCTGTTTATAGGCTACTCAGGAAAAATATTATCATCTTATTTCCTTCCTATTTCATGCATTCTTTGTACTCTAGCTATTTAATCAATGCATAGAGCCTATCACACTGGTATCTAAGTTCTTCGAGCTACTTGTGACCGGCAGTGCTCTGGCAATTAGGAGCACTAGATCGGTTTCTGACCTCACATCAGCGTAACTGAAGAGTAACTCCTGGGAAGTCAGTAGAGATAAAGTGGTATAAAACTGGCACACAAGTTCTGAACGAGTCTCATTGTCCTGAAATTGCTAAGGCCAGCAACAGAATCTGGAATTTCAGGGCCAAGATTGCAGGTGCATTTCAGAATTAAACAAGAACAGAAGGGCTTTGCACCAATTCACTGGTCACTCTAGCTATAGGCAAACGAGGCACCACCGAACCAACAGATGGCTCAACGTATCCTCCCACCCCAAAAGTCCGTTCTGGGAGGGGCAGCACACTGAAGTTTTGCCTTGGGCAGCAGATTGTCTTGACCAGCTCAGTGACAGCATTGCTATTTCAGCTGGATTTCAGGGCAAGAAAGGCTTAAATTGGGCTTCAAATGAACTAAACACGTTTATGGACTTAAATAATCAGAAGAGGATAGTAAACATAGTCTATGGGCTTGTGGTGTGGCTATATCTGAAGAGCCGGACTTAGGCATGATTTCATTTGACTAAGACTAACGATTTACGGAGGGAGCATTTGGGTTGTTGGGAGATTTTAAATGTTTTACTGCAGCTCCTGACTAATATTACAATTGTTACCATAAACT
The DNA here is from genome assembly GCF_965152235.1 of Eretmochelys imbricata. NCBI lineage: Eukaryota > Metazoa > Chordata > Testudines > Cheloniidae > Eretmochelys > Eretmochelys imbricata. Next base: position 48,172,702 of record NC_135576.1, on the reverse strand, counting down.
GTGTGTACACAAAGTAACAGCAAATCCCAGGCTCCTTGTGAAACTCAGAGATGCCAATGACCTTTTCATGCACCACCAGCTTGTAGATACATTGACTGTACACAAGAACAGAGGACTGACTCCTACCTCTTCTGGGTAACTCTTTCCTGCATTAGGCCATTCTGTGCTCAGTACTGCTTCTTGCCTGCTTCCCACGCAAGCAGCTGTATCTAGCTGCTTCCTGAACTAGCAATGTGGGGAAGTGGGTCACATCAGGACTGCAGGCCAGGGGAAGAGGAGGAGGTGGTTCTCAGGTGTTCTCAACAACTTTTTCAACCACTAGACTCCTCACCCAGCCTTTCCAGATGGCACCACTCCTCCCTGGCATTGGACTCCCACGTGACCATGCAAAACTCTAGATTCTAGAAAAACAGCCAAGTGACATACCATACACTTGGGAATTAACCAGTGTCCAAGGATATATTTAAAGTAATAGCTACACTGTTTAAACTACATTTTTTAAAAAAAAATCCAAATTTCTTCATCTTTTGGGTTACATATTAAGATAATTCAGTCCTGCCCCCACAGGGAGGGGATAACCATGAAGAACATTTATTGAAATCCAAGGGGGGACAGTTCTGATGAGGGCCACTGGTTACGCTCAGACCTGAAGGTCACCTGAACCAGAGTTCTGGATCTAATCTGTCCAGAAGGACAAACATGTCAATGGCAAGATCCGACATAACTGCTTCTACCCAGAGTTTTGTCCAACCTTTCCCATGAACTGTTGACACATTTCTTATCTTTGTTCAAATGGTGCTATTTTACTGGTGGCATCTTTGCAAGGGATTATTTGTGATCATAAGGAATTCTGCCATTACTAGATTCTTTATCTGATTTCCTCCTCACATTGTTTCTGTTTCTATGCAGCATGCACAGAATATAATTGCTTCAGTGACCCAAGTCAGGAGCTGCCAGATGGGTCTGCCAATTATGTAGTCCCACTATGCTGTCTTGTTAACCCTGCTAAGGAAGATTCAGTAGTGATCCACATAGATTCACTTGCTGATTGTATTCATATTTCTGGTGGGTAAAATCCTACCTTAAGAGTTTCACTTCTATATCCTAAGCCCTAGTATTTGTTCACATCAGAGGGTACATTGTATTTATATAATTATCTATTTGTATTTATACATCTATTGTATTTGTTCACATCAGAGGATACATCTACACTTCAATATAAACCCCACAGCACCAAGTCTCAGAACGCAGGTTGGCTGCCTCAGGCTCATGGAACTAAAAATCGCAGTGTAGACTTTTCGGTTCAGGCTGGAGCCTGGGCACTGAGACCCCACAAGGCGGGTGGGTGCACAGACTTATTTCTCATTCCCTACAGCACCAGATGCACCCAACGTTAACTATTTTACCTCTCTGTCTGTTACTCAGTCGTAGGTGTCTGTATGTTCTTTAAACTTCCTGTATGTTCTTTTCCATCCGTCTTAGGTATTTATATGGCCCAAATCACCATAGTATCTGATTGCCTGAAGCTTTTCAATATATTTATCCTCACAACACCTTGTGAGGGAGGGAAGAACTATTATCACTATTTTACTGATGGCAGCTGAGAAACTAAGTGACTTGCCCAAGGTCACACAGGAAGTCTGTGGCAGAGCAGGAAAATGAACATAGGTCTCCTGAGTCCTAGGATACTGCTCTAACCACCAGACCTTTCTTCCCCCCAAGCAAAGTTTAGGTCCGGCCCTTTGTTATGTTATTTGATTGGGACCTCTCAGGTACAATGCCCAAGATTCAGTAGGCAAATTTCTTCCACTCATATGTCCCAAATTACTGTGTCATGCCAGCTGAGGCCCAGAGATGCAGAACCCAGCAGGAGGGGGGAAATAAGCATAAGATCTAGGGATAAGTAAAGATGTAGTTAATGGCAAAATTTTCAAACTTAGTTACCTAAAAGTTAAGCATCTAAATCCATATTTGGACTCCTAATTAAACATAACCTGATGTGAAAGCCCCTGATATGCTTTCCATGGGACATGAAATTTAGGTTAACATGGACAGAACTGGGGAGGGTTCGCAGAGGGCATTAGAAGGAGAGAGGATGATGCTTCCCTGTTAAGCTGTAATGGAAGGGGAAACACCCTCGGCTAGTTACCCACAAGTTCTCTATGAGCACGAAGCAGCTCACATTACTACTGAGTTCCTTACGGACTCTTTGGTTTGAACCTTTGCTGTGGATCAGATACTTCAAGGCTATTATTCCACACAGGAATCCTCACCACTCCAACTTATACCTGCTGAGTCAACAACATTGCTCAAATCAACATTCAGTCTAAACCTACCTTTTGAACTTTGCTTTATCTTCTTTCCTTGGGAAAGTGTTCTAGAAAGCTTTGCTTGAGGGACACCATGACTGACTGGATACACAAGAGTAGTTGTTTTCCTCCATCCTCCTAGAACCCACAAACAGTGTTCCAAGCTTTAATATCCTCTTTAACTATGTTTTAATCGAGTATTCAGACATGTATATGTGAGGACCAGGGGGAACATTCCTGCCTGCAAAGAAAAAAAAAATATAAATTAAAATGTTAATTAAAAAGTACAGTAACCGTGGAAGTGTTATGTAATAAGCACATCTCTTTAGCTGCTTATGTTTAGTTCATAATTTAAACAGCTTGGTTTCGTGATTTCACTGTACCAAATCCTCTACTACCCATTCTTAGCATGAATTGTGTGAAATTACTGTTGTCTTTAACTATTGACATCTTCTAAATACCCACAATGACCTGAGTTTGACACTTGCTCAGACTTTCCCCTGATAGCAGGAGAACTATGTAAAAGAACATTTGGCATCTGAAAAATTTGATCTCAGCCCGTTGTTCAAATGTACCGCTTAATACACTGAGGCATAGCACCTTATGCTGTCACTCATTTTCTTGTTATGTTATACAATGGAACATAATATCTGCTCCTGATGGTACCTGAATCTGGCAAACTTGAAAAATACGGTTTTGGAGAACTGCAGGTAAAGACATTTCTTTTATTAGACACCAGCTACTTTGAAAGACATTGGACCTAATTCAACTTTCAGAAACCCTGGTATAAAACAGAAGTAACTCCCTCAAAGTCAGTGGAGTTCCACTAGTACGCAGTTCCTGTATAAGTGGGAAGAGAAACAGGCTTTATTTCTTCAGATCAGTTGCAGGTACAAGCAGCGAGAAATTTTGCTCAGATGTTCAGTTTTTGAAATTTTGATTCATGTGTTTAGAAAGAAATGATATTTCAACCTCAGAGGTACTATTGTGATCAGAAAGGCAACATTGTAATTTCTGCAAAACCATATGACATACACACACACAATATCTACACTCTACCCCAGCACTAGATAAGAGGAGAGATATCATTACATACCAACACTAAGTTAACTGGGTCTCCAAGTGCATCTTCTTTTATGCATCTGTTTTTGGCTGGTAAACTCCTTGCAGCAGGAATGGTCTTATTGTTTTGTCTTACACAGTGCCCAGAACATCATGGGTCAAATTTTCTAAAGCACTTACGTAACTTAGAAGTGTAAGTCCCATTGCTTTTCAATTGGACTTAAACTTCTAAATCACTCCGGTGCTTTTGAAAATGTTGGCCCATTTTCTCTTAAAAATAATCTGCAATAATAATTCTCATCTCAGTGTTTTCACTCTTGATTTACAATTACAAGGGGCCTAATCATCCTCTGAGACAGCAGCACTGGAACAATTTTTATTGTTGGGGTGCTGAAAGTCACTGAACAAAACTGTAGACCCTGTACATGATGGAAGCCACTTAAAGCTAGGTGGTGCTACCACACCGCCAGCTCCCCTAGTTCCAACACCCCTGTTCTGAGACCCATGTTGCCATTCTTTCTTCCCACTCCTCCTCTCTACAAAGTCAGAGATCCTCAAGTGGAGAGGGGCTAGGCATGTATTGCCTTCTCCAAAACTCATGGGAATCTGCAAAACAGTCAATGTAGCTTGAAGCTTCAAATAACTTTTTCATTGTCCCTCTCTATATCTTGAAATCACTATTCATGGGCGGGGGGAAGGGGCTATCAGTAGCTGCTGATGGAAGAAGCTCCCGTAGCATGGCTCCAATAAAGCTGAGCTACCTAGAATCCTAAAGGGATCATGGGGCCACAGAGCCAAGCTGACGGCTCCATGCCTATGCACAGATGTACCCAGCCTCGCAGACCTCAGGATGTATGTGTGGAACTCTCTGTTCATTGCACAGGAGGGCAAACCCCAACCCCTGGAATAATTTAGGGAAACCTCTGTGGACCAGATCCTCAACTGGTGTAAATCAGTGTTGCTGTATGAAATTAAATGAAACAGTGATATACATCAGCCAAAGATGTGGCCTATTATGTGGAACTTCACGGCTAATTTTGCTCCCAATGACCTAATCCATGTATTTTTCTGTGGGATAGGGTGATCAGGTTTGCAGCATGGAAAAAGGAGAGTTCACTAACTAACTCCTCTTCTCTAGGGGGAAATGTTCTCCTGGCTAGACTAGCACTTAACATTTTTTAACTTTTTACCTCTACTAGAAAAAACTGGTCTTGAGTTTAACAAAAATAAATGTACTAGGAAGCTCAGTGCTACTATAGATTAATGCACTAGCCTTTCATCTGTGGAGACCTAACATCAAATGATAAAAAACAAATTTGAATGGCTCAGCCAACTTCTAAGTGGTATTGTAATGGGGAACCAAAATTTACTAAGAAGTTGGCATGATTAACAGTTGCTGCCCATAAAAAGGCCTAAAACTAGAACCGTAAGGCATGAGTGCTGCAGGTCAGACTGGAAGTGCATTAGCAGAGTTTGGAGTAATCTGAATGCCTGACTACAGCCAGTAAACCCAGTCCTTCATTTTTACAAGCCTAACAGTTCTCCTCAAATTGATTTTAAAAACATCCAGTATTCCTGTCAGAAATCTCAAGCAATACACCACTGACAAGAACATGGAATCTCCATCTTGGAGGAAAACCCTTTATATCATTCACTAACTACAGAAAAGAAGATCTAAAATTTTGAAAGCTCTGATCCTCCTCCCGCTTGCACCCACATGCGATAGAAGTAGTCAGTGGTATTGCACTGGTGTGAAGCTGATGCAGGTGAGAGCAGAATCAGGCCCACGTGCACCTTCTTCCCCCCCCCCCCCCATTTACCCTGTCTATTCCTTGTTTCATTTATTTCAATGGAGTGACAGATGTGGTGCATAGAGCTGAAGCACAAGCAGCAAATGTAAACATGCAATACAATTCCTACAAGCTACCCTGTAAATATGTACATACTTCTCCAGATGGCAATTTACAATTACAAATGTGTGGCTAGTAAAAAACAAACAAACAAACAAAAGTATCATGCCATTCTGGTGCAACACCTGGCACAGAATATTCATTATTAATTACATTTATTAGTAAGTTTTCAAGGAGCATTCAGCACAAATACACACTGTGGAGCCTAAGTTATGCAACCGTTTTTGCAACATTTGGCCACAAACTGTAAATATTGTGCCAAAAAATGTAGACAGAGTAAAACATTCCTTGCCTGAAAGAACTTACAGTCTAAAGAATGGTTCTCAGCCTTTCCAGACTACTGTACCCCTTTCAGGAGTCTGATTTCTCTTGCATACCCCCAGTTTCACCTCTCCTGAAAACTACTTGCTTGCAAAATCAGACATAAAAATACAAGCGTCACAGGATGCTGTTACTGAAAAAATTGCCTCCTTTCTCATATTACCATATAATTATAAATCAACTGACATATAAATATTGTACTTACATTTCAGCATATGTAGAGCAGTATAAACAAGTCATTGTATGAAATGTTAGTTTGTACTGACTTCGCTAGTGCTTTTTATGTAGCCTGTTGTAAAACTAGGCAGATATCTAAATGAGTTGATGTCCCCCGTGTATACCCCCTGGTTGGGAACCACTGCTTTCTAACCCAGCCCAACAGGGCACCGGCCCCCACAGTTGGTATCAATAAGCCCTGGCAGCAGCTCCCAATGAATTATTATTTCACATGACCTGGATGATAATTCTGTGCCAGCTGTTTCCCCACAAAGGCATGTGATTGGTGTGTGTTGTTCACTTTATTAGATCTTCCTTACGCCCCGGGACCTAGCCGGAGTGACACCAGCCCCTGAATGCTCCCCGAGGCTTCTCGGAGCACAAAGAGGACTCTAAAGTGCCTGGCCCTGGCCCGGGAGCCCCGAGCTTGAACACGGACAAACCAGTCCCGCTTTACCTTTGCAGCCATTTGGCTGAGCGCAGCAACTCAGTGGCTCCGGGCCGCCCCGCGGGTCCCTCCGGGCTTCCTTTCAGCCGGCGACCTTTGCTCGTCCCGCGCCGGGCCGGGCCCGCTGGAGTCCCCGGGAGGCAGCGAGCGCTCGCAGCGGCGAATGCCCCCGAGCGAGCCCCTGCGCGCCTCCCCTCAGCGCGCTCGCTCTGTCCTCCCCCGCCGCCAGCCGGGGCCCGGGAGGCAGAAGCCGCCGCTGTTGCCTCTGGGCTCGGCAGCTTTGGACACGATCCGTCACGAGCCCGCCCCGCCTCTGCCCGCCAGCTCCGAGCCGCGGCGCGCCGCTGGCCCCGCAGGGCGGAGCCTGTGCGAAAGTTTGGGGCGCCGAGTGAGCCCCGCCCGGCAAACTGTGTGTGTAGCTGGCGGGCGAAAGCCGGTTCGCTTCGCAGCCCCGCGGTGCTCCCCACGCCCGGGGGCAGGCCGGGCTCCCCCTCCCCGTGGGGAACCCCGACATGCAAAGTTACGGCGGAGCCGGAGCAGCCGAGGGGCGGTGACCCCGCCTCCCGCGCGGGACCAGCCTTCCCGGCAGGGGAGCGGCTCTGAGCCGGGGCTGGCTGGGTGGGAAGTTCCCGGGCCAGATTCACGGACGAAGGCGCCGCAGAGCGGGGGAGCCCAGGCTGCGGCTGCGGTCGCAGCAGCTGCGAGGCAGCGCGCGGGCTGCAGCAGATGTTAGCAGCAGGCGGAAGACAGCGGGGCTGGGGGGAGGCGCCCCGGGCTGCTCCCTCCCTGGCTGCGGGGCTGACTGAGCACCCCAGGGCGTGACGGGAAAGGAGGGACGCCTCCGCCTCCCTCAACCTGCCGGCCGGCAGGAGCGAGAGGCAGAAGCGCTGGGATGTTGCAGTAACAGCTGGAGCGGCCCGCAATCCAGCTGTGCCCGGAGAGGCCGCGCCCCGCCCCGGGAATCCTCCCCTGCCCCGAGCCGCGCCGCTGGGGCTTGGCTCCCTGGCGGCGGGGTCGCTTTTGCAACCAGCGAACGCTTTGCACATCGTCTGGGGGTACTTGTGCCTCGATGTTGGTCATCTTTTGGTCTCAGCCCTGGGAGCCAGAAAGGGGAACTCATCATACCCAGCACCCCCCCTTACTTTGGCAATCAGGGAAGTGGTGAAAGACGGGGGCGGGGGACGTTCAGTGTTAAACTGTTGCCTTTGAAAACGGGTTACTCATTTCACAGCCTCAACTTCTCTATCCCAGCTGCTGGAGCACAAAACCCGGCAGCAGTGAATCTATATACATCTCAAGTAACGCCTTTCTCTTCATGTTTGTGACCTAAATTTGGATATGCTTAGAAATGTTATAGCGGGCTACTTCTTTATTTTTAAAGGGATTCACTTTTGCATAGGGTTTATGATGCTGACAAGTCACTGAGATAATGTGAATTGGCATCAATCCTCCACTAACACAGGCTGTTTCCTCTCCAGATAAGCCCTAGGGGGACTCTGAAAGTTATGAAAACGTGAAGTGTTGACTGGGGAAAGCAACCATTTTATGTGCGGAAAAGGACTTTGTAACTGTTGTTCTTCGACATGTGTTGCTCATCTCCATTCCAATTAGGTGTGTGCGCGCCGCGTGCACGATCGTAGGAAGATTTTTACCCTAGCCACACCCAGTGGGTCAGCTGAGGCGCCTCCTGGAGTGGCACCTTCACAGTGCTGAAAATATGCCCCGGCTGATCCAGCGCCAGCTCAGTTCCTTCCTGCCGGCTACTCCGACAGAGGGGAAGGAGGGCGGGTTTGGAATGGATGTGAGCAACACATCTCGAAGAACAACAGTTCTGGGTGGGAAGTTCCCGGCCAGATTCACTGACGAAGGCTTGCTCATATCAATTCCAATTAGATGACTCTCAAGCCTTACGTAGGCGCTGGGGTCAGAGTGAGATGTCGCGGAGTGCAGAACTGCTGAACCAAATGCCGCATCACCTCTTGACCGCTGGACTATTGCATAGTGGGTAGCAAAGGTATGTACCGATGACCAAGTTGCTGCTCTACATATCTCCTGAATTGGTACATGAGCCAGGAAAGTGGAGGACAAAGCTTGGGCCCGGGTGAAATGGCCAGTAAGGTGTGTAGTTGGGACACCAGCCAAATCATAGCACGCACGGATGCATGATGTGATCCAGGACGAGCTGCGCTGGGAGGAGACTGGGAGGCCTTTCATCCAGTCTGCCACAGCAACAAACAGCTGAGTTGTTTTCCTAAAAGGTTTTTGTTCGCTCGATGTAAAAGGCGAGGGCTCTGCGAATGTCTAGGAAGTGCAGTTGTTGGTCCCGTCGAGAGGCGTGCAGCTTTGGATAGAAGACCAGGAGGAAGATGTCTTTGTTGACATGGAAGGCAGAGACCACCTTAGGAAGGAAGGCTGGGTGTGGTCACAGCTGTACCTTGTCCTTGTGGAACACCATGTATGGTGGTTCCAACGTAAGAGTTCTAAGCTCGGACACATGCCTCGCCGAGATGATAGCTACGAGGAAGGCTGTCTTCCAGGAAAGGTACAGGAGCGAGCAGGTAGCCATCAGCTCGAACAGGGCACCCAAGAGTCTGGATAGGACCAGGTTGAGGTCCCACTTAGGGACCGGATGCCGAATTTGCGGGTACAGGTGTTCCAATCCCTTGAGGAACCTGCTGACCATAGGATTGGAGAAGACCAAGGGCCCATTTTCGCCCGGATGGAAGGCTGAAATCGCTGCTAGGTGTATTCTGATGGATGAAACTGCCAGGCCCTGCTGTTTCAAGGACAAGAGGTAGTCCAAGATGGTAGGTACTGACGCCTGCAGGGGGGGCCATATCACTCAGAGCACACCAGCAGGAAAAATGCTTCCACTTGGCCAAATACGTGGATCTGGTAGAGGGCTTTCTGCTACCCAGAAGGACCTGTTGCACCGAGCGGGAGCAACGTAGCTCACATGGAGTTAGCCATGCAGCGTCCACACTGTAAGGTGGAGGGATCGCAGGTCAGGATGGCAGAGTCGTCCATGTTCCTGCGTGATCAGGTCCGGCCACAACGGAAGTGGAATTGGAGTGACCACCGACAGCTCTAGGAGAGTGGTATACCAGTGCTGCCTGGGCCACGCCTGGGTGACCAAAATTAAGTGGGCTCTGTCCCTGCATAACTTGAGCAGGACCCTGTGGACTAACGGGAATGGAAGAAAGGCATAACACAGGTGGTTTTTCCACAGTATTAGGAAGGCATCCGATAGGGAACCTGGGGAGTATCCTTGGAGAGAGCAGAACACCTGGCACTTCCAATTCTTGCGAGGGGCGAACAGGTCTATGTGGGGAAACCCCCACTTCTGGAAGACAGAGTGGATGATGTCTGGGCGAACCAACCACTTGTGAGCCTGGAAGGATCTGCTGAGGTGGTCCTCTAAGGTGTTCGGGACTCCTGGGAGAAAAGACGCCACCAGAGGGATCGAGTGGGCTATGCAGAATTCCCACAGGAGAATGGCTTCCTGACAGAGGGGGGACGATTGTGCTCCCCCTTGTTTGTTGATATAAAACATGACCGTTGTGTTGTCTGTGAGAACTGCAACAAAATGGCCCTGAAGGTGCCTGTGAAATACTTGACAAGCCAGGCGCACTGCTCTCAGCTCCTGTACATTGATGTGCAGGGATATCTCTTGTGTGGACCAAAGGCCCTGCATGCGAAGGTTCCCGAGGTGAGTGCCCCAACTCAGAAAAGATGCGTCCATGGTTAGGGCGAGGGAGGGCTGTGGGGCATGGAATGGTACTCCCTTGACTACTTTCTTGAGGTTCAGCCACCAGTTCAGGAAGCCTAAGATGTCCGGCGGTACCGTGACCACCATGTCCATGCTGTGCCGGCCTGGATGGTATACGGTTGAGAGCCAGGCCTGAAGTGGACGGAGGTGTAGTCTGGCGTGTCTGGTCACAAATGTACAAGACACCATGTGTCCCAGGAGACCTAGGCATGTCCGTACTGTCAAGGTCAGGAAGCCTTGCAGGCCGTGAATGATGTTCACTAGGGCCTGAAAGCGTGCTTCCGGTAGAAATGCACAGGCGAGTTTTGAATCTAGGACTGCGCCGATGAAGTCTATCCTTTGGGTCAGCTCCAAAGTGGACTTTTCTACACTGAGCAGCAGGCCTTGCTGTCTGAACACGCTCATGGTGAACTGAACATGAGATTGCACCTGGTCCCTGGAGCAGCCCTGAATGAGCCAGTCATCGAGGTACGGAAACACTTGGATACGATGTTGACGAAGGGAGGCAGCTACGACAGCCATATACTTCATAAAGACCCTTGGTGCCGTGGATAGACCGAAGGGAAGGATGGTAGACTGGAAGTGCTGTCGGTTGACCACAAAGCGAAGGAAACGCCTGTGTGGCGGGTAAATCGCTATGTGGAAATACGCGTCATTCATGTCGAGGGCGGTGTACCAGTCTCCGGGATCCAGGGAAGGAATAATGGTCTCCAGGGAAACCATGCAGAACTTCAACTTTACCATGAATTTGCTGAATCCACGCAGGTCCAGGATGAGCCGTAGCCCCCCCTTTGCCTTGGGGATTAGGAAATATTGGGAGTAAAACTCCCTGCCCCTCAGTTCCCTTGGAACCTCCTCTATCGCTCCGATAGCTAGGAGCATTTGCACCTCCTGTAGAAGGAGTTGCTCGTGAGAAGGGTCCCTGAAAAAGGATGTGGGGGGGGGGGGGCGAGCAAATTGAAGGCTGTATCTACTTTCCACTGTGCGTAGGATCCAGCGGTATGATGTTATACAGGACCACGCACAGAGGAAATGGGAGAGGCAGTTGTAGAAAGGCAGGGAAGGATCCTGGAAGGAGACTGGTGCTCCGCCTTTGGGCACACCTTCAAAAGTGTTGTTTGGGTCCTGCAAATGATTTGGGGGGACCCTGGCTCTGGCCCGTCTGCTGACCAGACTGTCTCCACCTACCACCTCGGCTGCGTCTTCTAAAGAAGTCCTGTCTGGGCCAGGGGTTGGGGTAGGTGTGCTGTGATTGGGATCGGAAGGGCCTACATTGCGTTACCAGGGTATGCATGCCCAGTGAACACATGATGGCCGAGTTGTCCTTCAGACTCTGAAGACTGGAGTCTGTCTTCTCCGAGAACAGACTCTGGCCATCAAAGGGTAGGCCCTGTATGGTTTGCTGGAATTCAGGTGGGAGACCGGAGACCTGTAGCCAGGAGATACGGCGCATAGCTACTCCTGAGGCTAGAGTCCTAGCTGTCGAGTCTGCCACATCTAACGAGGCTTGTTTCTTTCTGGCTACTTTCTTGCCCTCCTCTGCTAAAGTCCCGAACTCCTCCCTGGACTCTTGAGGGATAAGCTCCTTGAACTTCTGCATCAAGTTCCAGGTATTATAATTGAATAGGCTCAAGAGGGCCTGCTGGTTAGCCACTCTGAGTTACAAGCCACTAGTAGAGTATATTTTGCACCTGAATAAATCCAGGCATCTAGCATCCTTGGATTTAGGTCCGGGGGCTTGTTGGCCGTGTCTCTCCCTCTCGTTAATGAACTGTACAACAAGAGAGCATGGCTGAGGGTGAGTATACAAGTACTTGAAGTCTTTGGAGGGGACAAAATATTTCCTCTCCAACCCCTTGGCAGTAGGAGGAATAGAGGCTGGAGATTGCCAGATTGTAGTGGCATTAGCCTGAATAGTCCGAATGAAGGGCAAGGCTATTCTGGATGGTGTGTCGGCAGACAGAATGGCCACTACTGGATCCTCTACCTCCACCACCTCCTCCACCTGGAGGTTCCTGGTGGGCACGGAGGTCTATAGGTGGGGGGCCAGAGGAGGACGTACCCGCTATCCCCTCATCTGGGGAAGATGAGGAGGATACCCCCGGGACTAATGGGTCCTGGGGAAGGTCTTGCTGGGGAGGGTCTGGTTGCCCTAGGTCCACCACACTAGGGGCGTGGGCCTGAACTGGGGGCAGGGCAGTCGCCTCCGAGCCAGCCGGGGGAGGGCGACTCACTGTGGCCTCCGGTACCTGGGGCTCTGAGTGGGCAGAGCGAAAAGCCCCCGAGGGGACACCCTGGGCCTGATGGTAAGCCCAAGGAGTCCAAAAGGACCATTGCAGAGGACTCTGACTAGGGTCCTGGCCCTCGTCCTGCCATTGGCTAGCACCGTCCACCTCTTGGTCCTGAACGTGGTAGCCACTTCCTGCTTGAGATGACCTCAAGGCGGAGCGGGACGGCCAAGGTGGGGCCGAGTATGTTTGCGGTGCCATCTTGGCATGTGGTACTGCACTGATCCAGGGAGATGGAGATCGGTGTCGCGATCCTGATTGGTACTGGTGGCTGTATCGGTACCGGGAGCCAGATCTGGACCCCAATGAAGATCTATGGGTGGATTGGCGCCAGGATCGATTCCGAGTAAATCGGCACTCAGACCGGCGCTGTGATCAGTGCCGTGAGCTGAACTGGTACCGACCGTACTGAGAAGAAGATCTTTGTGAGGCGGAGCGACCCCGCGAATGCGACCAGTGCCGAGATGGTGATCAGTGCCAGGACTGCGAGGGGTGCCATGAACGAGACCGGCGTCTGGATCGGGACGATGACCGGGATCGGTGCCGTCCTATCTCGCTCTGTGATGGAGGGTGTAGCATGGAGGGCTTTCCTTTTGAAGGAACAGCCCGTACCGGTGGCACCAGAGGCTGCGATGGTCCCGGCTCGGTGAGCGCCATCAGGTCGCGCACCATGGAGAATGTCTCCGGCGTGGACAGTGGCCTAAGCTCAACCACGGTGCGCACTGGGGAGCTTGCGGCGCCAGAGCCCAGGGTGCAGGGCTTGGTGCCTAAGCCGGTCACTCCAACACTGGATGCGGCTCTGAGGGAGGCCCAGGTGGCGCCAGCGACTGCAACGGGGCAGCATGTTGCTTGTGCTGCCTCTTCGGTCCCAGAGAGAGAGAGCGACGCCGCCGCGCTGGTAGGGGTGCCGGAGACGTCCAGTGCCGGGAGTCTTTGTCGGTGCCCGGATGTTGCGCTGAGCGCTCTGGTGCCGCAGGTGCGCTCCGAACCAATGAAATTGGCACCGGGTCTTGGCATGGGGCTGAGGACATCGGGCTAAGTAACGCTTCCATAAGGTGCTGCTTCAGACAAAAGTCCTGCTCCTTTTTAGTCCGAGGCTTGAATGCCTTGCAAATGAGGCACTTGTCAGCTTGATGGGATTCTCCTGGGCCCTTCAAGCAGGAGTCGTGGGGGTCTCCCGTAGGCATCAGCTTAAGGCAGGCCAAGCACGGTTTGAAACCCAGAGACCTAGGCATCAGCCCGGGTACTGGGAGGGAAGGGGAGAAGCCCCTTACCCCACAACTACTATTTACACAAAGAACTATAACTACTTACTGAAGAACTATTAACTATTTATAAACTATTTACAACTTTTAACAAGTGCTAATGAGAAGCTAGGGAAAGTGGAGTTCAGCTAAGCCACGCTCCACAGTTCCAACAACCATCACAGGTGGTAAGAAGAAACTGAGGGGGCACTGGATCAGCTGGGGCATATATTGGACACTGTGAAGGCGCCACTCCAGGGGGCACCTTAGCTGACCCCCCAGGTGTTGCTAGGGTAAAAATCTTCTCACGATCATGCACGCGGCTTGCACACACCTAATTGGAATCGATATGAGGAAGCAGTCGAAGAAGAACAGGAGGTTTAGCTGTCTGTGCCACTGATTCATTGGCTTTCCTTAGGCAAGTCATTTAATCTCTCTGAGCCAAATTCATTGTGACATTGTGTTCCAGCTAATCTCTCTCTGCCAATTTCCCATGCAGAACATGAAGGAAAATCCCAGCTAAAAGTCTGGCTGAAACAAACACAGGACTAATATATGGGAGAGGGAGGGTCCCAACATTAACCAGTGACCTATATAATTATTACATTTACCTAATGTGCGCTCATGGACTTTATAAACCCACAGCTGTGGATGTATGAAAATTCTCAGGATAATCCCTCAGGGCTTGTATGTCCCTCTTTGACATGTTACTCCTGCACCAGGTGAAGCTCTTTCTGGAGCCTTACATTCTTATTCATCGATTCCAGGGCCAGAGGGGACCATTGTGATCATCTAGAGAGTCTGACCTCCTGCATAACACAGGCCCAGGAAGTCCCCCAAAATAATTCCCACAGCAGATCTTGATTTTGAAATAGTCAGTCATGGAGCATCCACCAGGATTATTATTAGTGAGCATAAATAAATCGTCTGGTGAGACTCCATCACTGTTCCCCTTACAACAGCCCCAACAGCAACACATCCCCACCCCCAACTACCAGCCTCGATCTCAACTCATCCCATCACCCCCAAACCATCTCCACATACCAGAGATAATCCCCTGAGGTCGGACACATGACCCCAAAGGACAGCCACCAGCACTAACTCAAAATAACCTCAAACGCCGCCTACCACCAGCCCAGCGCTGTCACCGAAACACCCTCCCCCTTCCCAGACCCCAGCCTGCTCGTTTCCTCCCTGGCGGACCCCAGACAAAGCCAGGCCGGCCCCCAGCGGGGCGCTGCCAGCGCCTTTGCTGCAGATGTTGGACCAGCGGCTGCTGGATCCTGAGGCCGAGCTCTAGCCTGCCCCCCAGCTGTCCTGAGCCCGGCGCGGCCCCCCGCTCCTTCCCCCCAGCCGTCCCTGCCTACCTCTGCCCCCCTTTTCCCTTCGCAGCCCGGCTCCCCGCAGCCCGGTTCCTCCGCACCCGCTCCCCGAAGTCCCCTGTCGCTCTCTACCGCCCAAGCTCGGCTCCCCTGCTCTGTGCCCAGCCCGGCTGCCCCGACCGCTCGCTCACCTGGATGCAGAAAGTTTCACTCCTGGGTACAAAGTGGCAGCGATTGTTGCCGCAGCCGGGCCGGCTCCTCCCTCCGGCGAAGCTGTGGGGCTGCTGCCCAGACTCTCACCCTGCGGCCGCCCAGGGCCCCTCCTGCCCCAGCGCTGGCCGGCGGGGTGCGCGGAGCCTCGCGGGCCGCCCGGCAGAGCTGCTCCGGAGCTTAGTTATTCTGTCTTTATTCCAATATTTTCCGTGATGGAAAAAGTGGCTTGTTTAAATATTTTATTCCACTTAATTGTTCATTACTTGAAACCATGGGAAAGGAGGCACATTCTCTTGCCTAATTTCCTGTCAGTTTCCTCTCTGCAGAGCAAGGCTTTCAACTTTTCTGAGGAAAACATGCGACTGCAGGCTTGCCTCGGGGGGCCCAGTTTTTGTACACAACAGCGAGTAGGGAATTTACTTATGCAAAGAACAGGGGTGTGGCTGCAGGGGAAAGGAGTTACTCACCCAATCTAATCTGTAATGAACAATCAATAAGGTCCATGAATCAGTCCCCAGGAAATGTTGGTGTGTGAGCCAGGAGATAACTAACAACACTTACATGCAACACATTTTAAATTAATAAAATAACCTTTTTATACAATATCTAAAGACCATGTGGAACTCACTGGCACAATATATTGTTGAGATGTAAACCAGAAAAGGTACACTAGAATAAGACCTCCCACACAGGCGGTTACACCTGTTAAACTATACGGGTATAATTATATTGGTATAATTGGTGAAACTTTTCCAAGGCCAAAAATTCAGCATTCAAAAAATACAAATACAAAAAAAAAAAAACCAGCTTTAAAACCCCTTGCATACACTCCCCTCTTTCAATTGCTGCACTGCCTTCCTTAAATTCACTGTATCAAATTTATTATTATTATTATTATCTGTATTACCAGAATGCCAAGTCATGAACCAGGATCCCATTGTGCAAAGCACTTGGCAAATACAAAACAGAAAGACTGCCTCTCCACCACGGAACTTACAATTTAAGTATGAGCAACAGAAGACACTTCTCATCCTTGTTTCCAAGGCCCTGAACAACTCTGTGGTAGCATAAATAAAGATCTCTTTTCTTTTTGTATCCTCCATGCCCCTTCCTCCACCAACAGTCTCACTGGATTTTTTTAAAAATTTAATAACTCAGTTCTCCACTGTTGAAATAAAAAAGGAAGGAGACGATACTTGCCAGATAAACCTGAGGGACGCTTGCAGAAATTATTTATACTTTGCTCTTAAAAATAAGAAACTGCTAGTGGGGCTATTGTTAATATACACTTATGGACGTTTTCTGAGCAAGTAGCCAACCTAAGCACGACCTCTGTATAGTTCAGCCAATAAAGCTGCGTAAGAGAGAGGTAATCTGAGATATTTGGGCCCCAAATCCATTTCATAATGAGTAGATTAGGAACAGGAATTTAAATTGGACTATATGGGACCTGGATGTTTATTACTAGCTGACTGGCTGCTGGACAGCCTACCTCACTCCAAGAAGAAGGCAAAATGGCATCAATCACTTCTGCCTTTTTGTTTCTATTTTTTCTTCCCTTAATTTCTTTCAATTGTTTAATCGTTAAGTTTTTCCTTCTGTCTCAAATTAGGACCTGAAAATCAGGGGGAAAAAACAACTCATCACTGTGACATAATTGTAAAAATACCCAACTAACCACTTACAGGGCCAAACTCTGCAGTGATTTATACCCTGTGTAACCCAGTGGGGCGACTGGGTTTGCAGGAGATGTAACTCAGCACAGAATCAAGCCCTTGTTGTTTATTTTCTCATTTCTTTACTTTTCCATTTCATATCTACTGTTTGCTCGCTCCCTTCAATGTATTCTCTCATTTTTCTCTTCTCTTCCTGTCTCTCTGTGTCCATTTTCTTTTTTCTGGAAAATGTAACTAGGCCCATTTCTTCTCAAAAAGAATCATGGTTCCTTCTTGTGATGCTGGCAGACTAGGTGCTAGCTCATGCCAACGCCCAAGGTCTCACAGAACACTGACAAATACATACCTGGACACCAGTCTGTCTTACCTGTGGATTAGGATAGTTAAAAGAGAAATTAGTGTTATAAGAATGTGTTTAGCATTTAGACTTAATGGAAACTTTGTAGGATGCTGCACGTGTTAATCCTACTTATAATGTCGGTATCCCCTAGCAAAGGATAAGGTATTGTCATGGGGGTCACAGAAATCACAGATTCTGTGACTTTCAGAGACCTCTGTGACATTTTCCCTTCAGCTTCAGCTTCCGCAGCAGGGCCCCAAAGCTGTCAGCCACCATGGGGCTCGGGCATCAGTCATCCCCCCATCAACCCGCCCCCATCATTTATTGTAAAAGTAATAGACAGTTCGTGGGCTTCCATGAATTTTTGTATATTGTATATTGCCTGCATCCTGTCTGTGACTTTTACTAAAAATAACAGTGATAAAATCTCAACCTTACCCATGGTCTAAAGCAGGGGTGGGCAAACGACGGCCTGTGGGCCGCATCTGGCCCGTCATACCTTTTGATCCATCCCTCGAGTTCCATTGCCCAACTCCGGCACTCCAGCCAGAGAACAGGGTCGGGCGCTTGCCCCACTTCAGCGTTCCAGCTGGGGAGTGGGGTTGGAGACTTGCCCCATTGCGCCCGTCCAGCACTCCTGGTGGGGAGTGAGGTCAGGGGCTTGCCCTGCTCCAGCGCTCTAGCCAGGGAGCCACTCCACTCAGTGCTCCCGCTGGGAAGCTGGGTCGAGCAAACTTTTTGGCCCAAGGGCCACATCTGGGTATGGAAATTGTATGGTGGGCCATGAATGCTCATGAAATTAACAATTCAGAGATATTCAAATAAACTTCATATAATAAAGATATGTTTTAGTGGAAATAAACATAAAACTTTACTTACTATTATAAATATACCATCATAACAACGTATTACAATAATTAAACCAAACTTACCCCCTTTCCATGCCCTTTTTTTCTAGCCTGGATTTGTCGGGGGTCAGCGTTCGGTCATTGGAACTCACTGAGATTCACCAGCTCCCTGCTCTGAGAAATCTCCTCCCACGTAGGTCCCAACAGTCCATAACTTTGAAAACTGCCACTGAGCACTCCCATGCCAACTACTCTTTGTTTTATCCTCAACAATGGAAAATTAACACTACTAAAACATCAAAGTCACCTAAGCCAACAGGTAGCAGGCAAGTTGGCGTGCACATTCCAGGCTCTGATGGCGCCTGAGGCATATTTGGGTTGTGCAGGCAGAGTAACATGCGTGCCCTCACGCCCATCACGCAAGTCATGAACATATGGGAGCGCCAGGTGGGTGGAGCGGGCCAGTCCCCTACCTCGCTCCCCAGCTGGAGCACCAGAGCGGGGCAATGGAGCTCGAAGGCCAGATCTAAAGGTCTGATGGGCCAATGCAGCCCACGGGCCTTAGTTTGCCCACCCCTGGTCTAAAGTTATACTGAGTGTTTGCATTGTAAACCTCTGTAATTGTAAAAGTTCACTGTAGCTCACGAAAGCTTATGCTCAAATAAATTGGTTAGTCTCTAAGGTGCCACAAGTCCTCCTTTTCTTTTTGCGAATACAGACTAACACGGCTGTTACTCTGAAACTCTGTAATTGTGCAACTCACCAAACAGGAAAAGAAGCATTAATTAAGGTAAAGTGCTTATCCTATACACAAGATGGCCCACTGAAGGCAAATGAGGCATTGTGTAGCACCAAAGGACACAGACAGACCTTGTTGACTGCATTCCTAACTCCCTCCAGGAAGGGGAGACCTGTGCATGATCTCATCCCACAAGCTTGGATTCTGTGGTGAAAGGGATAAAAAAATCCCTGACAAGGAGAAACTTGGTCTCTTTCTGCTGTCTGAACTCTGAGGGGCAAAGACTTCTAAACATACATAAGAGATCCTCATGCTGCCTGGCATAGGTCAGCCCTAAAGGACATATAGAGCTGCTCATTATAGAAGTTCATATCACCTTTTTAAATCAAAGCTGTAACTCACTTGTGGGTTTATGCTTCCTGTTTTAACCTTGTAAATAATTCTCATTTCTTTTTGTAGTTTATAAATGTTTAGTTAGTTTATTATAGGATTGGTGACAGGTGTTGCTTTGGTTTGAGATCTGAGTACAATTGACCTGGGGTAAGTTACTAGTCCTTTGGGACTAGTAACCCAAATATTATTGTGATTTTTGGTGTAAAGTGATCATCTATCACAAAATCCATCTTGCCTGGGTGGCAAGATAGACTGGAATGGCCAAGGGGACTGTCTGTGACTCCATGGTAAGACTGCTGTAGTGCTTTAGGACTTCACATTTGTTACTGTGTCGGTGAAATCTAATTATAGAATTTACAACCAGTTTGGGGCTTCTGTCCTGCTTTTTGACAGTCTGCCCTGAGGTTGGCACTCATGGTCATGAGCCACTGCAGACAGTGTGACACTTGTATCTTCGTCTCATTCAAAATCCACTCTCCCTTCCTAGCTCTGTTGCTCATTCAAATTGTACTTTTGCAGTAAAACTTGAGGTCTCAGAGCAATTTCTAAAGGTGTTTAGGTGTCTAAAGATGCAGAGACATGCCTGGTGAGATTTTCAAAAGTGCCTAGATGCCTAGTACCTATGGGATTTAGGTGCTCAGGTGCTTTTGAAAATTCCACTAGGCATCTGTCTGCATTGTTAGCCAGGTAAATACCCTCTAAAATCTGGTCTTTACTATCCCATGTCTCTTGATTTGCTCTGTTCTCTCTGGGTAAAATTCACCCCTGCGCAGAGAGCCAGTGCACCACTTCCTGTAATACCCTTGTGCTGGCCCTTTGCACTGGGTGAATTTTATTCTGTCCTTTTTGTTTCTTGTTCCATTGTCACTTCTCCCTTGCTTCCCTTCCCTATGCAGTTCTTTCATAACCTATGGCCTGTGTTATTCAGGAGGTCAGACTACCATAGTTGTCCCCTTCTGGCCTTAAAATCTATTAATCTGTATTCTATTGTCTGGTCCCCAGCTGCTTTCTTATGTTCCTGTTTCTCCCTCCTTATTCTTTTGTCAATCCCCTTTGCTTTCTTCCTCACTTATTTTCATCTCCCCTTTGCCTCCATGACTCTTCCTGGCCCCTCAAATCTCTCCTTTTTTCCTTACATGAAATATTAACAGTGGCAGTGATATCAGCTGATTCCTCCTCTTTGAATTCTCCTTCCTGGCTCCTCTGCTCTGCATAGCATAAGATGTACATTCATTCAGAGCATAGGAGAGGAGAAGTCATTTACTAAATAAGAGGAGTCAGCCAGTTGCTAAAAGCAGAAGGGTCGGGAGGACTAGCCACTACTGTCTGTCACCCTGGGTGTAATGCACCATATTAGATTCCCACTAGAACAGGGGTCTGATGATCCCGCATGTATTGCATAGTGTCTAGGATCAACTGTGCTTCTTTAGCATGGAATGAAAAGTAAAGCATTTACAAAGACACCACCCTTCTCTTGTCCTATTTCTTTAAGTTATGAAAAGAGTATGGATTTGGAAAGTAGAAAACTAGGTTTGCTAATTTTATTAATCAGTAGTTAGGCCAGATTAATTTCTTGCTGTCAAGCTGACACCTTAACGCTATTACTTGCTTAAAGTGCACATGTGAACACTGAAAAAAAATCAAAGAAAATTAAGCTTTTTTACGTTCACATACTGAATGAGTAAAAAACCAGCAGTTTACAAATAATACTTTACATCCTTTTCCCCCCACCTATGAATCAGCATGTGATCCAATATTTTTGTCACCACCTCTCAATCTGCACTTCCATCATGTGCAATGTTATTATACTGACTATAACAAAGTGTTACTGTCAAGACCTTACAATTTTTGTTAACAATTTTATTTAATACCTTATAACAAAGAAAACATTCAAAATAAACTTACAAGCAATACAGTAGGTCTGATTGTCAAAGGTTATTTTTTTAAATAAGATGGTAGCCTTCTCCAAACAAGACATGAACAATATTTGAATAGCCATTTACTTTAAACTGATTTTGCTTTCTATTCTTCCGCTGCAGCAGCTCAGAAAAACGGTTTCTCTCTTTTCTATGTGGAAACTGACTTTTATTGAATACTTATCACTCAAAAGCCTTTACCTTTTTGGCTTCATGACAGTTTGTATTTTTTCAATCTTTAAGGCCTTATCAATCAATGACTACTAATGCATGACAGGGCACAGTATTAACACACTTCCCATTAGAAGCATCCCTCTTCTTCCCCTGTATCCAGTTCATGCCCTGATAGTCTCCTTTTGCCTAAGGCAGTATTCAACTTCCCTTCAAGACAGTAATTCACACCCCAATAACTATTACAGGCTGCCATGTTTTGGCATGGGTCTCTCACTCTGTCCCATTCTCTGGAGTTAAGAGTATTGGGTGTTACCTTTGCATCTTTTCTATTTCTTGTAATCCAGGGAGTGAAAAAGCAAGACTGCAATTTGAATGCAGATGACTCTCGTGATAGTAGTCAAATGTTGTATAAATGGGGAAGACTCAGACATTTTAAAATTTAAACAAATACAAATCCTCAGGCGGCTGGGGCAAATTTTGAAGCTGCTGTTAGATTTAAAAAATAAATACATTTTACCAGTAAATGACCTCGTTTCACTTTCTGCCGTGCACTAGTGCTTCCTTTGTCATTTCAGATTGAATACATCTGATAATCAGAGAAACCCCACATCTGAGAACTTCAAATGGATAAAATTTTGCTTTTAGCCACCTTGCTCCCATCCCCTTCCCCTACCTTCTAGAAATGTTTATATATTTCTAGGTCATGTAAAGCAGTCAGCTATTTTAAAAGCTGCTTATCTTAATTTCTATTTAACAGAATTGCTTATATTGATACATGGACCTTTACAGTCATTTAGGGTGGCGTGTGCTCAAGCAGACTGCCTGTAACGTTAGTTGCAAATTGACTGGCAGTGCTGCTTTTATCTGGACAAGTTAGGACATATTCAGCCCTTGTATAAGTAGGTACAATGCCACTGAAGTCAATGGAGTTGCACCCACCTATGCTGGGACTGAGTATGACCGGAGGTGAGTGCCAAATTTATGAAAGGACTTTGTTTGCCTCTACACTCCCTTGTCTCAATAGTAAAACAAAACATGAGTTCAGCATTGACAATTATCTTCAGCTGCTGCAAATTAAGTTTCTTGTATTAAATCCAGATACCGGGTAATATTTTAGTATATCTGATTTACATTCATATTACCAGGCTAAAGAAGCTATTTAAATGCTAGAACAAGGCAATTTAATTCTAAAAAGTCAGTTTTACTCTTAACTGATGATGAAGAAAAACTGTTATAAATCAGAAGCGTTCTTAAAATCCAAAATTCTCACATTCCACATAGAACTTCCAATGCTGATCCATTATATGACATGGCAGAAGTTCCTCATTATTTATTAATACTATCTCATTTAACTGAAGAAAGCTTCTGGAGTTTTTTAAGGAGTCAGATTGGAGGGACGATTCTGTTGGGGGAAAAAAGCAAATGATTAAAAACACTACGTTAAAATAAGATCCAATTATTCCCGCTCCTATTTATATAGGATCATAGGTGTGAATGACTCTTTATAGACATATAAACTGTGACAGATCCCCTGCCCTGGGATCTTACAATCTTAGGCCCTGATCTGCAATTTATAGTGAAGGCACATTGCTGTACCCACAGAGCCCCACTGATTTCAGTGGGGCTCTACATGGAGGGCGTAGTGTACCTGTACACAGTAAATTGCAGGATCAGGCCTAAGTAAATTGCAGGATCAGGCCTTCAATACTTGTCACCTGAGTATGTGCAGGATTGGAACCTTCTTTAAAATGCATAAAGTGAAGGAGACTGGGTAACTGAGGGTAGAATTTGGCCCTATGAGGTTTAGTTTGCATTATTAAAAACAGTAGCAATGTCACATTATAAAAATTCATCCATGAAAGATGTAGCAAGGCAGCAGCTCAGCAGCTGTATGGAATTTGCTGTTCAAATCCCATAGTCAGTGAACTGAGGTCTTTGGAAAGCTGTATTTTTTTATTTACTGTTTTGTTTATCCTTTCTTCATTAAATACATTTGCACGCACTATCACTGCTGCATGTCAGAATATTTTTGATGGGGTTTCTGGACACAACTATCACTGACGGAATGGTAGGTCTTACAATAACAGTGCAGCTGAAAGTATTGAAAAGGGGCTACACTCAAGCATAGCAGCTGCGAACCATGGCAGAGTTGTTACAGCTAGCAGTTGCCCTTAGGAGGAAGAATAGGGTTGGCATGAGAATAAGAGTGGCACCAGAATGAAAAGATCAGTGTTCAGTCCCTATTCAAATGTCCAGGGCTCTCTGGCCTTGTCTTAACAGACAAAAAGGATGTGTGCTGGACTCTTGTTAGCTCAATATCTTAACATGATTAAAAAGCCCCATTAAGATTTGCACTAACATATCTGAAGCCATGTTAGCTGGCCATGTTGTAGCCTAGCCTCCCCCCTAGGCAACTACATGGCTTCAGATGCGTTAGTCTGCATCTTAATGGGGCTTTTCAATTGTGTGAAGCTAACTTGATTGAGCTAACACAAATGAAACATACCCTTTTTGTCCTTCAAGACATGACTTCTGACAAAAAACAACTCCTCCCCACGCGCTCTGAAAAAAATAATGAAAGAAGGATCTTGCACGGTGTGAAAAATGGCAAAGCTCCTTTTGACTTCAGTCGGACCAGGATTTCACTCAGTTCCCAAAAGATAATTCTTCGATACTAGGGAGACAAGGTGGGTGAGGTTATATCATTTACTGGACCAACTTCTGTTGGTGTGAGAGACAAGCTTTCGAGCTTACAGAGAGCTCTTCTTCAAAGCTCAAAAGCTTGTCTCTCACACCAACAGAAGTTGGTCCAATAAAAGATATTACCTCACCCACCTTGTCTTTCTAATATCCTGGGACAAACACAGCTAGAACAGCACTGAATACAGTTCTTCAATATGTTCATTTCAGAACATAAGACACAGAAGAACAAAAAGTACTAAGGATCTACAATCTGATGTCCAGCATACATTCACATACCCTGGATCCCAGGCAAGCAAAGGCTGACAGCATCAAATAAGTTGTTTGTGTGTCTCTGAAGAGGTTATTACAATGCTGTTCACACAAAGACCTTTATCAACCAATCTCTGAAACAGTAGGCAGTAGCTCCAGAGGCAGTCACTTACCTTCCTGACTATAGGTAATGTGTTAGAAAAATAACTGATAGAAATAGTGGTATTGGGTGGAAGTCACAAAGTAGTTTGAAAGAGATCATATTCAGACAGACAGACAGACGTTAACCTCAGAGGCAATAATTTATATATATAGGAACGTAAAACCTGCAAAACAATCTGGAGCTAAGGGCTATCATTATTATAGAAACATAGGACTGGAAGGGATCTCCTGGGTCACTCTGTACAGTTCCATGCTATATGACAGGTAACCCCATTCATGAATTTATCAAATTCTATTTTAAAACAACTAGAATGTTTGCCTACACTACTTCTGTTGGAAGAACCTCTTTCCTCTGATGGTTAGAAACCATCTTTTAATTTTCATCTTAAAGTTATTCATGGCCAGTTTGTACCCATTTGTTCTTGCACCAACGTTTTCTTCTAGCTTAAATAGCACTTCACCCCCCATAATGTTTATCACCCAGATGTATTTGTAGAGAGCAATCATCTCCCCTCTCAGCCTTCATTTTGCTAGGCGAAACAAGCCAGCTCTTTTATTCTCCTCTCATAAAACATCCTCCCCATTCCCCTGATCCTCCTAGCAGCCCTTTTCTGCTCCTGGTCCAGTTTGAATTCCTCTCTCTTGAACACGGGTGACCAGAATTGTACACAGTATTCCAGATGAGGTCTTACCTGTGCCTTGTACAGTGGCATTTATACTTCCCTCTCTCTTCTGGAAATACCTCACCTGACACATTCTAGAATCACTTTTGCTTTTTTATGGCTGCATTATGTTGGTAGCTTATAGTCATCCTCTGATTGCCTAATATACCCAGACCTTTCTTCTCCTGTATTGTTTCTAGCTGATGGTCCCCCAGTTTATAGCAGAATTATCGATCCAGCAGTAGCATCTCCATAGTTAAAATTGTATGAAATTTCCCATTATAAGGCTGATTTTGACCCCTTCTTCTAATTTGTTGATATTTTGTCTAATATTACTCCTTTATAAAATTTTCATATGTGGTTTCCAGCCAGAGAAAAACTTCTTCTCAAAGTCTGAAACTAATTAGACAAGGCATTTTTGAGATACAAGATTAATATCTCCAAATTTGTTTTATTCATTACACATAGCTATTTTAAAAATAAGTTTGGGGTTAATATTTTGAATGTAGCTGCTTGGAAAAATTAGAGTTCTGAGAACTCTATCAGATTTTTGTAAGCTTTATAAAGTTCTTCAGAAGTTTTACAGAGCTTATAAGATCATAGTGTATGGACTGGAGTCTGTAACCTCTCTAAAGTAAATAGCTCTGGTAGACCTTCTAAGCATTAGGAACTACAGAACTCTTAATGAAGGAACTGAGAATCTTAGGTAGACATGGTCTGCAGCCTAATCTTTAGGCCTTTTAGAGTGTCAGAGAAAGCATCTTTTCTGAGCATTTCAGCTAAGACTCTTCCCAAAAAGGTTCTCTGCTTTAAATTTTCTAGTAATTTCCTGGGGCTCTACATTCTCTAAAGGACAATTCCTCACATACAACAGGCCATGTATTGAATCACAGTTTTCCTTTATCCTTACTAGCTCACAGAAGTTAATTTTCTTACTCAGATAATTTATCTTTCACCTTCTCTGCAAACCAGAATGCATTTAGGCTATCAAGATGATTGCCACTAAAAAAACCATTACTGAGTGCTTTAGCAAGACTGTAGAATGGTGAAACCAAACATTTTAGCATGTTCCAAGGTGGGAAGAAAAGGAGGACTTGTCGCATCTTAGAGACTAACAAATTTATCTGAGCATAAGCTTTCGTGAGCTACAGCTCACTTCATCGGATGCATTCAGTGGAAAATACAGTGAGGAGATTTATATACACAGAGAACATGAAACAGCAGGAGAGCCGGGGCAGGGGGCGGGGAACCTTTTGTAGCGATAATCAAGGTGGGCCATTTCCAGCAGTTGACACAAACGTCTGAGGAACAGTGTGTGTGTGGGGAGAAATAAACATAGGGAAATAGTTTTACTTTGTGTAATGACCCATCCACTCCCAGTCTTTATTCAAGCCTAAGTTAATTGTATCTAGTTTGCAAATTAATTCCAATTCAGCAGTCTCTCGTTGGAGTCTGTTTTTGAAGGTTTTTTGTGGAAGAATTGCCACTTTTAGGTCTGTAATCAAGTGACCAAAGAGATTGAAGTGTTCTGCGACTGGTTTTTGAATGTTATCATTCTTGACATCTGATTTGTGTCCATTTATTCTTTTACGTAGAGACTGTCCAGTTTGACCAATGTACAGGGCAGAGGGGCATTGCTGGCACATGATGGCATATATCACATTGGTAGATGTGCAGGTGAACAAGCCTCTGATAGTGTGGCTGATGTGATTAGGCCCTATGATGGTGTCCCCTGAATAGATATGCGGACACAGTTGGCAACAGGCTTTGTTGCAAGGATAGGTTCCTGGGTTAGTGGTTCTGTTGTGTGGTGTGTGGTTGCTGGTGAGTATTTGCTTCAGGTTGGGGGGCTGTCTGTAAGCAAGGACTGGCCTGTCTCCCAAGATCTGTGAGAGTGATGGGTCGTCCTTCAGGATAGGTTGTAGATCCTTCATGATGCGCTGGAGAGGTTTTAGTTGGGGGCTGAAGGTGATGGCTAGTGGCGTTCTGCTATTTTCTTTGTTGGGCCTGTCCTGTAGTAGGTGACTTCTGGGTACTCTTCTAACTCTGTCAGTCTGTTTCTACACTTCAGCAGGTGGGTATTGTAGTTGTAAGAATGCTTGATAGAGATCTTGTAGGTGTTTGTCTCTGTCTGAGGGGTTGGAGCAAATGCAGTTGTATCACAGAGCTTGGCTGTAGATAATGGATCGTGTGGTGTGGTCTGGATGAAAGCTGGAGGTAGGCATAGCAGTCAGTAGGTTTCCGATATAGGGTGGTGTTTATGTGATGTGATGGGGCAAGGCCAGATGGCTATAGAAAAGTAGTGGGAGATAGATATATTAGCTCCAGGATAAACAAATCCCTGGTAGCTGGATAAGTGAAATGGCAGCTGCTCCAGGTCATTTAAGACACCTGGGGCCAAATAAGAACTTTCCAGAAGGCAGGGAGAAGGCTAGGTTGATTGGGACACCTGAAACCAATCAGGGGCTGACTGAAACTAGTTAAAAGCCTCCCAGTTAGTCAGGTGGGTGTGCATGTCAGGAGCTGTGGGAGGAAGTTGCGCTGTTGGAGAGACTGAGTAGTACACACCATATCAGGCACAAGGAAGGAGGCCCTGAGGTAAGGGTGAAGTGGAGCTTGAGGAAGTGAGGGCTGCTGTGGGGGAAGTAGCTCAGGGAATTGTATATGTCATGTTTCTAAAAGGTCAGCTACCATAGCTGATACTATTAGGGTCCCTGGGCTGGAGCCCGGAGTAGGGGATGGGCCCGGGCTCCCCCTCCCCCCCTTTGCCCCCTGATTAATCACTGAGACTGGGAGACAACAGAGACTGTGCAAGGAAGGATAACTTCTCCTTACCTCCCTCGCTGGCTTATGATGAAAATGGCTCAGTAGACTGTGACCCTTGTCTCTAAAGAGAGAAGGGTTACGTGGAGGGTCACAGTGAGCCTCTGAGGCTAGCGAAATCCGCCAGGAAACGCGGGACCAACGGAGGCAAGGACAGAGCTTTGTCACAGTGACCATCGCTTATTAGCACTGTAGTGTCCAGGAAGTGGATCTCGTGTGGACTGGTCCAGGCTGAGGTTGATGGTGGGATGGAAATTGTTGAAATCATGGTGGGATTCCTCAAGGGCTTCTTTTCCATGGGTCCAGATAATGAAGATGTCATCAATGTAGCGCAAGTAGAGTAGGGGCATTAGGGGACGAGAGCTGAGGAAGCGTTGTTCTAAGTCAGCCATAAAAATTTTGGCATACTGTGGGGCCATGTGGGTACCCATAGCAGTGCTGCTGATTTGAAGGTATACATTGTCCCCAAATGTGAAATAGTTATGGGTGAGGACAAAGTCACAAAGTTCAGCCACCAGGTTTGCCGTGACATTATCAGGGATACTGTTCCAGACGGCTTGTAGTCCATCTTTGTGTGGAACGTTGGTGTAGAGGGCTTCTACATCCATAGTGGCCAGGATGGTGTTTTCAGGAAGATCACCGATGGATTGTAGTTTCCTCAGGAAGTCAGTGGTGTCTCCAAGATAGCTGGGAGTGCTGGTAGCGTAGGGCCTAAGGAGGGAGTCTACATAGCCAGACAATCCTGCTGTCAGGGTGCCAATGCCTGAGATGATGGGGCGCCCAGGATTTCCAGGTTTATGGATCTTGGGTAGCAGATAGAATACCCCTGGTCGAGGTTCCAGGGGTGTATCTGTGCGGATTTGTTCTTGGGCTTTTTCAGGGAGTTTCTTGAGCAGATGGTGTAGTTTCTTTTGGCAACTTGGTGGGAAGGTTTATCTTGGGGGGAAAACATCTGAATCTCTGCTGGTGGCCTGACAAGAAGTTCTTGGCCTGCTGGTTTCTGAAACCATACTTGTAAGTCTGAAACCATGTGAGGAGGCTTTAGACTTGCCCGACAAGCTTGTTTGATTTACTGGTTTGTAGAACCATACCTTTAGGCCAGAGACTGGATAAGGAGATAAATTTGTCAGACAAGTCACCTGAGTCTTCCTCAGGGCAAAGAGCTGTCTCCACGCTAGCTATGAAGAGTTCAGCGCCTTATTGCCTTTGCTCCTCAGTTTTTGATTTATTTTAATTAATTTTAGAAGGATTTCTCTCCCCGGTAGCTGCTTGCTGTGACTGTCTCACAAGAGCATGTCATTGAAGGAGGGACCAGACATTGTTATGTTAAAACAACAACAACGAATATTGCCCCTGCTGATGAACTGGTAGCTGCTTTTTTGTTTGGTGGCATAAAAAACTGGAACCTATCCATTCAGAGATTATACTCTGGCTCTTTCTTTTCAAAAGAAAAACCTAAGGATATTTTTAGAGAAAATTTCAAGATAGACCTAAAGCTATAAATCAATAATTTGTAACAGCATTATTAAAATGTTACAATTATAAAGTCAAATGTGTGAAAATCAGAAAATGTGCATTTAAGGTTAAAACATAGATCATAGAATATCTGGCTTGGAAGGGACCTCAGGAGGTCATCTAGTCCAACCCCCTGCTCAAAGCAGGACCAATCCCCAATTTCTGCCCCAGATCCCTAAATGGCCCCCTCAAGGACTGAACTCACAACCCTGCGTTTAGCAGGCCAATACTCACACCATTGAGCTAACATAAATGTTTGGAAATGAGGAAATAGCTTCTGTAGAAACTGAGTACAGTGTTCTAGCGCCTTTTCGAAAAGCATTTCTAAAGCCAAACCTTCTAAAAGTATAAAAGATAGATTTAAGTGGCCCTATTGAAAGAATTTTCTTCAGCAGTTAATGACTTTGAGTGCTTCGTGGTCAAACTCACAATACAGTCCCACACTATCGGATACAGATTTTGTAAATTAAATGCCACCATTCTCCCTTAATAAATCCAACTTGAGCTGAGTGGATAACTGAGCTGAGTCACTACTCTCT
Organism: Eretmochelys imbricata; assembly: GCF_965152235.1. Classification (NCBI taxonomy): domain Eukaryota; kingdom Metazoa; phylum Chordata; order Testudines; family Cheloniidae; genus Eretmochelys; species Eretmochelys imbricata. The sequence continues at coordinate 48,142,861 of NC_135576.1, read as the reverse complement.
TTAGTCTCACTGTAATCATTTTAGAAATTAATTTACAGTCAACAATTAGCAAAAAAAAAATAAGCCTGTAATCCACACATTCTAAACTAGTGCTCCTCAGTTCTGAGATTCATGTTACACATATTTTCACAGTGGTTCACAGCCCCCACCCTCCCTTTTTTTTTTTGGTTGGCCCCTCAGGATGAATTAATGGCCAAATATTTAACCACCATCTCTCCATTTTTCTGTCTGTGTTCTCTCTCCCTTCACCCTTTCTTTCTGTTTACTTCTTTGCTTACTTTTTTTGCTCTTTGCTTACTCTTACTTTTTTTTGCTGACTTTTCTCCTCCCTCTTCCATTCTTGTAGCTCCAGTTCCCCTTCCAACTCACTAGAATACTGGCTGCTGGAGATGGAAGAGTTTCCATTGATGCCATCTAAAACTAAACTGAGTGCCTCAGGAACAGAGAAGGAAAGCTTGGATTGGTGAGCTGCTGCTTGAGCCTTCTGTCATCTACATTAGGGGACACATAGGCGCAGGGACGGAAGATGGGTGGCTTTCAAAGAGCAACTTTCTGTTTGTCAGTCAAGTATACACCAGAGTGCATTTGCGGTGTGTCTATAGGGTATGGTGGGGGTGGAATTGGGGGTGTGGTGGGAGTGAAGGCTGTATCTGCTTTACAGCATTCACTACCCACAATGTCCTGTTCTCTGCCTCATGGCCCCACCTTCCCACTATAGGGTAATTCACAACTTTCATGACTCACATTATAAAGACTTGTAGTTCACACTAATATCAGAATGACCCTTCTATAAAAATCAGGGAAAAATCATTCCCCTCCTAGGATTTTTTCCACCCTGCTCACTAATATCTTTTCCATCTTTGTCTACAGCTATGAGTTTATATATGATTAGTTTATAGGGTTTAAACCATTCTTAGTATGTTTGAAGTTTTATTTTCATTTTGTTTAGTTTTGCAACAGCTTGTCTATTATGGCTGACTTGCACCTGAAAACTGGGTTTAAAAAGTGCACTTTTTTGCAATACAAAAATGTCCATTTCAGACCAGCATCTCCAGTGATTGAATGAGGGTTACTCAAAAGGCTTTTCTTCTGTAAAAGGAGACACCATTCTCTGCTCATTTAAATTCCTACGGAAAACTCAACTTTTGCATGATGCCCACAACTTGCAAGTCAAAAATATCTATTCTTATTTTTTATCTTCTTCATATATTTAATTTAAAAATTGACTGAACCAACAAGCTGTGCACACAGCTAACAAAATACAACTCTCGTATTTCTGTAATTTAATTGTAATAGGATTTTATACTATCCTGTATGTTTATCACTTAAATATTTGAGCAGCTCACAAACATTAAAATCTAACCTCAACATTTCCATAAGGTAGGGAAGGATTATTACCCGCATTTTACAGATGATAAACTGAGGCACACAGAGTTTAAGTGACATGCCCAAGATCACAAAGGACATTTGTGGCAAAGCCAGGGACAAAACCCAGATCTCCTGCATTTTACTCCAGTCCACAAGACCATCCTTCTTTTCTAAAAACTTGTTCTTTTGCCTTCTTCCTACTATATATCACCCTCCTACATTCACTCATATCTAAAATTTAGACTAAGATCTTTTAGGTAAAGCCTGTATCTTTCTACATTTTGTGAAGCACTTGGTATTCTTTTGGCACTACAAAATAGCAGGCTATAATAATACAGTCCTGAGACAGGAATAACAGATGTGAGATCTTTTTTATGGCAGAAGACACGAGTGCTCCTGGACATAAGTGAGGCTCTCCTGTGGGAGATGCCCTGGGTCTAAATTACAAGTCTTTGGACTCTTCTTCAACAGGTTGTGCTGTTCAATCCTCTAAAGACTCAAAATGTTCCACTAGACACTGGCCTTCCAGACCAGGTAAAGTCTTGGAATTGCATGCTCTGTCTCTCACACAGCTTCTTTAGATGCAATGGGTCCTAAAAGTTGTAGGGCTTCCACTCATCTGAAGCAGCTGGTCTATGCTGGTGAGGATTTGGAACCAACTTCTCCTTCAGCCATTTAAGGCCTTTGTATCGCTTAGAAAAGAGTTGTCTGTGGGAAAATATTCTGAGACTGGATTTTTCCATGACGGAATGCAGTGCTTCCCTGGTAGTCAAGTTTTGTATGGAAATGATACTTCTATTATCTGGGTCTCTCCACAGAATTTGGACCCATGCTCATGGATTCCAGGAAAAAAATAGGAAGCATAAGCCTTTGGAAAATGCTGAACAATCACATATGAACTTGTAAGACTAGAAGCTGAGACAATGGGGGTTCTAGACTGCTGATGCTTCTGCATCAGCACTGAACGCTTAGGCTGGCTTTCTGCTAGAAGACCCTGTGAGCTAGGGTTTGCAGCATTTACCACCCAGCAGGGTCTGCCGGGTGCTCCCATACAGCCCACTGATTGGCTGAGGGTTGGCTAGTATTTAAACCAGGAAACCACCATGGGGAGTTGTGTGAGCAACAGTACAGATCGCCTGCCTGCTTCCGCTCCAGTCTCTAACTTCTGATCCTGGTTCATCCTCAACTTTGCTATTTGACCGCTGTCTATAACCTGATGCCTGACCCTAATATCTTAGTATCCTGAGCCAGCTCCACCCTGATCCTGCTATCTGCCTATTTCCTGCAACCTGGTACCTGACCTTGACTTCCTGGCATTCTGACTCCCCTCACTCCAGACCCTGTTACTTAACTCCCAATTGCAATTTAGCCACAGACCAGGGCACACAGGCCACCCACAGCCTGGCCCTGACAAATCATCTGGTTCTAAATCTTTTGGTCCATCTGTCTCAGCATGGTTTGTACTCTGTTGCGGATCTGCATTCCAACAGCACTTTCCTCCCTATGGATTCTGCAGCTTGAAGGCTCTACCTTGACAGACAATAGATCAGTAATGGAGGGTCCTTGTTCTAGAAGAAGGACACAGCAGGCCCCCTTAAGGTCTAACTGTCTGTCTTCTAAAAGGTCCAGGCCTGCAGAGATTGTTTCCCAATTGCCTTGTGACTCTTCCCAAGACTCCACTGTACTAAGTACTTTTCCAAAATCTCGTGATTTACCAGGTGAAACCAGGTTACCTATGTTGGATGTTAAAATAAAGTTATTAATTACTACTTTAATAGGACAAAGCCTTTAGGAATTCCAAAAAGTTTTGCGTACCATTTTAGAGGGGGAGGAGGGGAAAAGAAAGGTCAAGGTATTTCAGTCCAGATTAAACTCCAGACATGTTATGCATAGCTAGTGTTGTACCAGAAAGACTTAAACCACCTTCAGATCCCAACCAATCAATCAATGGTTCTCTCTCTCATTTATAAGACACTGATCACCAGAGTCTCTACATGTCAAAAGATAAGAGCCTCTGCAGCTTGTCTGTCACATGCCCTTAACTGACATTTGTACAGTGGCAACTTGGAATTCAATTCATACTTTTGCAAAACATTATTCGATTGATGAGGCCAGCTAGGACACCTGATTTGAAAAAGTAGTAATTCACGCCCTATTTAAACAGTAGTAGTCCTCTGCATTCCTAAGGACTGTCACTGTTTGCTGGTCTCCTAAAGTGAGGACCTGCAAAAGCAATGTCATGAAGGAGAAAGAAAGTTCATTTACTAGTAACTGTTCCTTTCTGAATATATTGCATTAGCAGATCCAAAATGACACCTTTCCCTCCAGTCTACTTTGGAAATATAAAATAAGGGTCTGGAGGTAGACAGCAGCTAACATGCTTAGGGGGCTGGAATTCATGTCTTCCGTTACATAACACTGGATTCAAGGGTTACGTGTGTGCACCCCTATCAATTCACTACTTAGAAAGGTTTCCTTGGCTCACAAGGGAGGGAATATAGTGTGGATCTGCAGAGGCTATACTTTTGAAGAACAACTACTGGTACATCTTTCTTTCTGTCTCTAAATGTCTGAAAATTGTGTATCATTAATGATGGATAGCTATATCCTATGGACACGCCCTAAGTGATTGTTAATTTGACAGAAATGCAATACACAGTACTTCATTAAAAATCTTCACCAGCACCACAATCATATGCAATAATTGTTGAACTTTATTTTCTGTCTTTTCTTATCTTCATTAGATACATGAATGTATATCCACTAACATCTTCTCTTTGTTAAATGATACTTCCAGAATTACCCATTGTCCCTCAGGATCTTTAGACTGATTATGCATTCTGATATTTAAATTATTATTTAGCAATACAATCACTCCTATTTTTGAACTTCAAAATCCATGTTGATAATCCAGCAACATAACAACGACCTAATGGGCAAAAAACAGGATCCACTGAGATCTGAAACACGATATCTTCCTTAAGTATAGATGTAATCTGATCTTTAAAAGATTTAAGAAATGGAGTCATGACAACCATATATGTATACGCCAAACAGGGAATTCATACACCCTCCTACATAAAGGACTATATTCTAGATCAACAACAATAAAATATATATATTTAAATTTGATAATAAAAATATATAATGCCCAATTACATGTTCTTAGTGCACACAGATATTTTTGTGTAGCTGTCCAGATGGCCTTCCAGTCCCTCAGATCTAAATCCAGATTATGTTCTTCATTCCATTCAAATATCAAATTATTTATTTAATCCTCCATCACCAAATGTATCCCCTAGTATTCTTTATAAAAAGGCAATAAGCTGTCTTTTGAAGGATTCACAGTAGAGTATTTGTTCAGTATCACCAGTAGATTGCAGTTTCCAACCATATGTTTAAATTGTTATTAAACATTTTATTTTGGATTATAATTTTATTCCTGGTTCTCCAGTGCATACACATGTGTGTAAAAGACATCATATGCTCACATACTGGACTGTAATAAAACGATCATATGAAGGTAAAACATAGTTCTCTAAAATATGCAATTTAAACTAGTATGGATTTTATTAAGGAAGGCAGTGGATTAAAAACAAGATTTAAGGGGTGGTGTCATAAATATAAAGGGAAGGGTAAACCCCTTTAAAATCCCTCCTGGCCAGAGAAAAAAATCCTCTCACCTGTAAAGGGTTAAGAAGCTAAAGGTAACCTCACTGGCACCTGACCAAAATGACCAATGAGGAGACAAGATACTTTCAAAAGCTGGGAGGAGGGAGAGAAACAAAGGGTCTGGTCGGTCTGACTATATGCTGCTTTGCCGGGGATAGACCAGGAATGGAGTCTTAGAACTTTTAGTAAGTAATCTAGCTAGGTATGCGTTAGATTATGATTTCTTTAAATGGCTGAGAAAAGAATTGTGCTGAATAGAATAACTATTTCTGTCTGTGTATCTTTTTATAACTTAAGGTTTTGCCTAGAGGGGTTCTCTATGTTTTGAATCTAATTATCCTGTAAGGTATCTACCATCCTGATGTTACAGGGGGAATTTCTTTACTTCTATTTACTTCTATCTCTATTAAAAGTCTTCTAGTAAGAAAACTGAATGCTTTTTCATTGTTCTCAGATCCAAGGGTTTGGGTCTGTGGTCACCTATGCAAATTGGTGAGGCTTTTTATCCAACATTACCCAGGAAAGGGGGGGTGCAAGTGTTGGGAGGATTGTTCATTGTTCTTAAGATCCAAGGGTCTGGGTCTGTAGTCACCTAGGCAAATTGGTGAGGCTTTTTACCAAACCTTGTCCAGGAAGTGGGGTGCAAGGTTTTGGGAAGTATTTTTGGGGGAAAGACGTTTCCAAACAGCTCTTCCCTACCAGTATTTGTTTGGTGGTGGTAGCGGCCAATCCAAGGACAAACGGTGGAATATTTTGTACCTTGGGGAAGTTTTGACCTAAGCTGGTAAAGATAAGCTTAGGAGGTTTTTCATGCAGGTCCCCACATCTGTAGCTTAGCGTTCAGAGTGGGGAAGGAACCTTGACAGGTGGTCTGGGGTAAATTTATAAAAACAAAAAACTGTTTGATTTTAAAGTTCTTGCAGCTTTCAAGGCAGATTGATGAGTAGACTGGAAGGAATAGGGAAGAGATGGGCTATAAATCAAATTAAAGTGCAAGATAAATCCATGGTTTGAAAGGAAAACCAACAGCTCGTAGTCATGCAACAACAAGATCTACAGGAGCTGTGATTAAGAGTCTTTGTCCCAGATTTGTAAAGAGACATTCATCAATAAAAATAAAAATGTCTTGTGCACAGATAGCTCAGACAACAGCTAATGAAATTTGTAAAATGGTCTTAGGTCATCCCCCACACTTTCATTTAACACAACTGAATGGTTCTGTCTTATTCTTCCTTTGTCAGAAAGTGCTTCAAGTAAAGCTGTAGGTAAGGCCACTTCCTCTTGAGGTCTGCAGCTTAACCATATTCACTGTCAGTTATTGTTCTTGCTAATTACAACAGGAAAAGAGGGATGTACACAAAGGAAGCTTACTTACAGTATTGCTGTTTGTCTTTGTCTTCTCTTCTCTCAGCCAACATCAAGACAGGTTTTGACTTGCTGGGAATGCCGCCTGCATGTCCCCACCAATGAAAGTGAGGCAGGAGGAACCAGCTGGTGTGAAATGTCAGTTGGTGGAGTCCCTCAGGAATCACAGAACCATAGGACGGGAAGGGACCTCGAGAGGACATCTAATCCAGTCCTCTGCACTCATGGCAGGACTAAGTATTATCTAGACCAGGAGTCGGCAACCTTTGGTATGCAAGCCAATTTTTAATGGCACGCTGCTGTCTGCCAGGGACAGCAGCGTGCAATTAAAAATCCTGCCCGGCCTGGCCCACTCTTCTCCGTCCCCGCCCACTGCTCTCTCCTTGCAGGGCAGACAAGCTTCCCCCTCCCCGCACCTCTTCCCCCAGCGTGCTGGGTTCCTGCCCCTCCTTCTCGCCCTCCCTGCAGCCGATCAGCTGACGGTCCTTGCTACAGAGGGGGAGAGGGAAAAGCAGAGCCACAGCGCGCTCTCTGCTCTGGGGACTTTGGGGAAGGAGGTGGAATCGGCATATCCCCTCCAGCCCCCTGCCGTGAGATGCTCAGGAGAGGGGGCTGGGAGCACCCCCATGACCCTAGCCCATACCCCCAGCCTTCTGCCCCGACCCCTGCAACCCCCCAACCCCCAGGCCCGTGCCCTAACCCCTGCACCCCCCCACAACCCCAGCCCTGACTCTGGCACCCCCCACACATACTCAGCGCCCCCAGTCCCCTGCCCTGACTCCTGCACCCTCCTCACACACCCCCAGCCCTGACTCCTGCACCCCCCCACATATCCAGCCCCCCCACACCCCATGCCCTGACTCTTGCACCCCCGCACATCCACATCCCCACCCCCCACCGTGAGCACCAAACGGGAGCTCCTGCACACACACACCCACACCCACATTCCCACTGCACCCCTCGCACCAAATGGGAGCTGCCCAGGTAAGCGCTCCCCACCCAAACCTCCTGCCCCAACCCTGAGCCCCCACCCTCATTCTAGCTCCTGGCCAGACCCTGCACCCCAACCCCCAGCCTGCTCCTTCACCCCCAGCCCTGTGCTCAGTGCACTCCCACCCCCATCTCAGTGCAGAGAGAGGAAGAGAATGGGCCAGAACCAGGGAGAAAGTAGGTACCTACTCTATGTGGACAGGGCCGGGACCCCAGACCGGCAGTGGGCTGAGTGGGACCGGTAGCCGGGACCCTGGCTGGCAGGAGCCGGTGGACAGAACCCCAGACCGGCAGCGGGCTGAGCTGCTCAGCCCACTGCTGGTCTGGGGTCCCAGCCGCCAGCTCCACTCAGCCCACTGCCGGTCTGGGGTTCTGGCTGTCGGCCCCTTGCCAGTCGGCTCAGCCCACTGCTGGCCTAGGTGAATGGAACCCCAGGCCGGCAGCGGGCTGAGTGGCCCGGTGGTGTAAGATCAGCATTTTAATTTAATTTTAAATGAAGCTTCTTAAACATTCTGAAAACCTTGGTTACATACAACAATAGTTTAGTTATATAATATAGAGACTTATAGAGAGAGACCTTCTAAAAAACATTAAAATGTAGTATTGGCACGCGAAACCTTAAATTAAAGAGAATAAATGAAGACTCGGCACCCCACTTCTAAAAGGTTGCCGACTACTGCATTAGAGAAAGATTGCTGAGAGTCATCTGTCCCTGTGACCCCATGTTGGTCATCAATGTGGGCACTAATGATACTACCAGATATGACCCTGAGCAGATCATCAGTAACTAGAGGGTTCTGGGAGTAAAGGCGAAGGAGTTGGGGGTGGAGATTATGTTCTCATCCATCCTCCCACTTGAGGGTAAGGGCCAAGGCAGGGACATACACACCCTGGAGATGAATGCACAGCTACACAGATGGTGTCAACGGATGTGCTTCGGCTTCCTTGAACATGGGATGCTGGTTTGAAAAGTGGAACTGCTGGGAAGAGATGGGGTCCACTTGACCAACAAGGGGAAGAGCATCTTCATGAACTGACTTGCCAGCCTAGTAAGTGGGCTTTAAACTAGGTTCAAAGGGGGAAGGTGAGAAAAGCCCACAGGCAAGCATAAAAAAGGCAACTGTGATACTGGCAGACCAGATGTCAGCTCATGCCAAGGTCCCCATGTCTCCACTGCACACTGACAAATACATAGCCAGAACCAGTCTGGCTCATCTCTGTGTTAGTATTGTTAAAATAGGAAATAGAATTATAAGAATGTGTTCAGTGTTAGACTTTATGGAATGCCTGAAGGTTGTTGCACGCATTAATCTCACTCATACCCTCTGTATCCCAAATTATAAGGTAATATTTGACCATTTGCATTGTAGCCTGTGTAAATCACTGTGTAAATCACCAGACAGAAGAGAGACATTAACTTGTCTGAAATGGTGGTCTCCAACAGAAGCTGTTATGTCCTGCCCATCAAGGAAGACCCATCAACAGGAGACTGAATAGAGTGGTACATTAAAGAGGACAAAAGACTTTGTTTACTTTCTTCCCCACACCCTCATGAAGATGAGTCATGCAAGTGAATTCCACCCATCAGCTGAGTTTGTAACTCAGAGAAGAATGGGGGAAGGGAATAAAAACCAGCCTCCTGCTTAATTTCATCCGGCCCGTGGCACGGAGACTTGCCTCAGGCTGGAAGCCCTGAGCCTTGGTGTCCCCGTGTAGGCCTGGAGCCGCGAGCACTGGCTCACCCTGCTGCGGGGGGAAGCTAAGGTGCCAGGCCAGTTGGACTGCTGTCTTTGTGGCCACGGCTAGGTGCAGGGGCAATCAGGGAAGCTCTGAGTCCACAAGCACCTACCCTGGCCCACAGGCACCACTCCCCTCAGCTGCCATTGGCCGGGGACCACAGCCAATGGGAGATGCAGGGGTGGTGCCTGAAGGGTGCCGCAGGCAGCGCGCACCGTGCAGAACTGCCTGGTCACATCGTGCCTACTTCCAGGAGTGGCACAGGGCCAGGGCAGGGGGGGAACCTGACTTAGCCCTGCTGCGCCACCGACTGGGAGCCCCCTGAGGTAAGCGGCACCCGGCCGGAGCCTGCAGCGCTCACCCCCTCCTGCACCCCAACCGCCGGCCCCAGCCCTGAGCCCCCTCCTGAACCCCAACCCACTCCCAGAGAATGCACACCCACCCTGAAACCCCTCCCCACGGTCGTAACCCCCTCCTGCACCCTAACTCTCTCCCAGAGCCTGCACCCCCTACCCCGAACTCCCTGCCCCAGCCATGAGCCCCCTCCCGCACCCCAACCCCCTCCCAGAGCCCACACCCCAACCCCCTGCCCCATCCTGGAGCCCGCTCCCACGCTCCAAACCCCTCAGCCCCAGTCGGGAGCCCCCTCCCACACCCTGAACCTCTCACTTCTGGCCCCACCCCAGAGCCTAGGGGAAGCCCTGAGCCTCTCCCGCAACCCCCATGGGGCTGTGTGTGGCCCATGACTGATTTTTTTTCTGGGTTAGTGGCCCCCAACAGAAAAAAGGTTCCCCACCCCTGTTATAAACTTTAAACTATCTAAAGATTTATTATACAGACATTGAGGATTGGCTACAAGCATTGTCTCTAGTGTGAGCTCTAAAGTGCAAGTCACCAGTGGTAAGTGACTGGTCCTTTAGGACTGGGAGTAACTTGAAAATTGCTGGAAGGGACCATCACAAAAGTAAGTTTACCTCGTTGGCAAGACAGATACCCAAGACGACTGTCTGTGACTCCATGGTTAGACTGTTATAGTACCTGAGGAGTACTATCATTGATTGGTGAAATCTAAATATAGAACTCACAGCCAATGTGGGATTTGTGCCCTGGTTCTTATCAGTCTGCCCTGAGCCTGGTACTCACGCTCTTGAGCCACTGCAGGACAGCGACCTTAACAGAGGGCTAGATGTTGGGGAGGACATGGAAAACTACAATAGTCCATAGGGGCACCAAGAAGGAAATCAGTAGGAGAATCTGATCATATCTCAGATGTCTATATTCAAATGCAAGGAGTATGGGGAATAAACAGGAAGAACTTGCAGTATTAGTATATAAGCTGAATTATGACTTAACTAGCATCACAGTGACCTGGTGGAATAAATCTCATGACTGGAGTATTGATATAAAAGGGTATAACTTGTTCAGGAAGGACAGGCAGAGAAAAAATGGAGGAGGGGTTGCATTATACATCAAGAATGTATACATTTGTTCTGAGAACCAGAAAGAGGTGAGAGGCCGACCAGTTGAAAGCCTCTGAGTAAAGATAAAGCAGGGGGGAGGGGGAAAAGAGGGGTGACATCATGGTAGGGTCTACTACAGACCTCCAAGTCAGGAAGAGGAGGTGAATGAGCCATTTCTAGAACAAACAACAGAAATATCCAGAAACACAAGGACTGATAGTAATGGGGCCTTTAACTACTTAGGCATCTGTTGGAAAAGTAATATGACAAAACTGTCCAATAATAAGGGGGCTGGACTTGATGTCTTCTCAAGGTCCCTTCTAGCCCTACATTTCTATGGCTTTGTCTACACTGGCAACTGAACGACAAAACTTTTGTCATTCAGAGGTGTTAAAAAACCACCCCCTTGAAAGACAAAAGTTTTGTCAAGGACAAGCGCCGGTGTGAACAGCGTTTTGTCGGCAAGAGCGCCCTCCTGCCGACAAAGCTACTGCCAGTCATTGGGGGTGGAAGTTTTTTGTCAGTGGGAGAGCTCTCTCCTGCCGATAAACAGCAGCTACATTGCGCGCCTTTTAGCAGCACGGCTGTAGCAGCACAGCCATGTCACTAATAAGTGTGTAGTGTAGACAAAGCCTATCTGGTCTATACTACCACTTAAGTTGATGTAACTTACATTGCTCAGTGGTGTAAAAAAGCCCCTTCCCCCTGAGTGATGCAAGTTACAATGACTCCCACTGACATAGCTTCTGTGTCTCACAGAGGTGGAGTAATTATGCCAATGGGAATGCGCTTTCCCCACCCTCAGTTCCTTCTTGCCGGAAACTCGACAGTGGGGAAGGAGGTCGGGTTGTGGAATGGACAGGAGCAACGCATCTTGAAGAACACCAGTTACGGAAAAGGTAACTGTCTTTTCTTCTTTGAGTGCTTGTTCATGATTATTTCATATTAGGTGACTCCAAATCAGTACCCCTGGAGGTGGGTAGGAGTTCACGGATGTGTAGATTGCAACACAGCTCTGCCAAACCCAGCGTCATCTCTGGCCTGCTGAGTGATGGCATAATGAGTGGTAAACGTGTGAACAGAGGACCATGTTACGGATCTACAGATGTCCTGGATAGGAATGTGCACAAGGAAGACTGCCGAAGACACCTGTGCTCTCGAGTGGGCTCTGACAATTGGTGGCGGTGGAACCCCCACCAAATTGTAACAGGTCCTTGAGGTAATCCAATTGGAAACCCTCTGCGAGGACACCGGGTGACCCTTCATCCTATCCACTGTAGCGATGAAGAGTTAAGTCAATTTTCAGAAAGGCTTGGTACATTCTAAGTAGAAAGCCAAGGCCCTCCGGACGTCCAGGGTGTGAAGATGCCTCTCCTCACTGGTCTTGTGCAGTTTGGGACAGAACACCAGGAGGAAGATGTCCTGGTTCATATGGAAGGTGAAGACCACCTTTGGCAGGAAGGCAGGCTGCGGCCGCAACTCAATCTTATCTTTGTTGAAGACCATGAATGGACGTTCTGAGGTCAAGGCTTTAATTTCAGAGACCCATCTTGCTGACATCACTGCCACCAGGAACGCGACCTTCCATGACAGGTGGAGAACTACTACTAAGGGTAACTAAGAAAACTACTAACTATGTATAACTATTTTACAGGATTTCAAAGTTAGGGAACCGGGAAGGAATCAATGTTAGCTGAAGCAGCAGACGTTCCAGCACCGTCACTGGCAGCAAGAAGGAACTGACGGTGGGGGGAACCGGCAGTGCCCTTTATATCGCGCCATGCGGGCGCCACTCCAAAAGACGCCAGAGCCAGTCCTCTGTGGATACTGCTGAGGGAAAAACTTCTGGCACCAGTCCATGTGGTGAGCACACACACCTAATGTGGAATGTACATGAGCAAGCATTTGAAGAAGAATAAATAATAATAAAGCTGCTCTCAGTTATTACTACAGAATGGAGAAGAGTGGGCTGCAGCCAAGAATATTATTAACATAAGTAATCTTCCCTAAAATCCTTCTTGCAAGCCACTTTTTAATTGATTTTAAAACTTTAATTTCCTCATATTTGCATATGTTTTTATGGAGAAACTAATTAATTTCTCTCAATAAAGACACACAACAGTGATCAGGGATTTGAAAGGTAACGGCACCATCCGATGCACAGTAGTGGTTTCAGCAGCTGCAGATCGCAAGCTATGGAATAGTAGAGGCAAATTTGTTTCTTTGGGTCTCACCCCAGGATGACAAAAGTGAAAGTGTTCTTTGAGGTTTCAAGCCAGTGGTTCTCAAACTATGACAGGCAAGAGTGGTGGACAGAGCTCATCAGATAAAAATGCTATAGGACAGTTGATGAGCCAATTCCCTTCTTCCCTCTTTCTCTTCTACCTTATCAGTTCTCCTTCTCCTTTTCATGAGGCTTCCTAGCCAGTGCTAAATAACAAGTCTTACTTTTTAATACTCTGGACACAGGTTTGTCCTTCCACAGCTTCTACGTCAAGGGATGGCAGTATTCCCGTTTCTTCCATTTGTGGAAGTGGTGGAATTTTTTGCTGTATGCTGTCTGCTTCATAGACCCCGGTGTGCTGAAAGGTGGGGGTAGTACCATGATTGAGGTGGCACCATGTGTGACTGCCTGGGTCCAATGTTACAAAAATTCATCTCTGGTAGCGAAAAGATTAAGACAAATTTTTTCCACAAACTGATACATTATTTAGTGCATACAGGTCCTATGAAAGAATGATTCATCATGAGGATTGAGCGAAGATCCTTGATTTAATTGGGTTCTCTTAGTGAGCTAAGTGGGTATATTTATGAGTACAGTGACTATAATTACAGAGATGAGATTAGAGAACTAAACAAATGTATTCAAACAAACTGAATGTATTCTGCTTTGGAGATGCATTTTAAAGTAGAAAATTATTTCCTTGTGGCTTGAAAAAGTCACTGCCATTGGGGTAGGGTGTTTGGAGTTGCAGGTCAGCAAAGTCTCAATCCTGCAGTTTACAAAATTACCAAACCCCTAACCCACACAGAGACCCGCTGAAGTCATTATGGTTTACATTTAAACACAGGAACAAATCCTAAAATCCTCAATTTCATATGAGATCCTGTAACTCGTAGTGCGTGGGGAAATCTCTGTTCCCCCATACAGTCACATTAACAGCAGCTGGGTCAATTGCAGGACTAGACATTAATTTTTACAGTCTTCCTTTGGTAAAATTCCATTGATCGCTATGTAAATTTTGTCAGAAAAAGAGACGAGTATAAGCTACATAAGGACTACATGATTTGGTTCAAGGAAAACAGAAATACACAGTATTACATGTAAAGGGGGAAAATTCTGCTCTCACTTACATCCATGCAATCCACTGAAGTCAACAGTTCACCACATGGCTGAACCAACAGTGAGATAAAAATTTTGAACCTGATCCCCAGCTATGGAAAAGTCAAAGATAATGTGTAAGGCCTTGTCTTCACTAGAAAAAAAGAGTGTGTTCCTAACTCCGCACAAATCCGCACAAATCTGGAGGAGGAGGAGGACTTGCCTTATAATCTTTAGCCCAGTGGTTACTGGCAGTAGAACCCTGTTCAAATCCTTTCTCGTCAGGTAGATGGGGGACAAATTGGTGATCTCCCATATCTTAGGTGAGCATCCTACTGAGCTAATGGTCATAATGGAGGTATTTCTCCTCCTCCTCCAGCTGTTTTGTGTGGAGTGAGATGCCCGCTGAGCATATCTACTAGATCAGGCTCTGCGTGCAATTTATGAGAAGGAGCGCCTATCTTCCCCTAGTTTGTAGATCACTAACAGAGGTAGGCATCTCCCTGCAGCCTGGTCTTAGGCGCTTATCTCTGTGAGGGGGCAGAGCTTAGGATACACCCCTCTGATTGGCATCTCTCCCTGACCACCTTATGCAGCTCCCTGCCTAGCATACTGGCTTTTGTGGAATGAATTGTAAGGCACATATCTCCCCCCACTTAATGTACTGGGAGCCTAGGTGCTTACTCAGGCTTTGTGGATCACAATGCTGTTCCTGTGATTTTCTAGATGCCTAAAAGTTAGGTGTGGCAATGCTTAGTGTCACTATGCTTAAATCCCTTTGTGGATGTTTGAATTAATATACCGTACTTTGTGTTATTGTTTGTTCTTGTATATTGTTAGAGAGAAAAACACTCAGGTTAATAATATTTTTTCTTTTGAGTATTTTTCGGGGTCTCCACTTAAGCAGTTTATTTCTTCTGTTTGAAAAGCATGGTTTGCATACCTGCACAATAAACAATTACAATAATGAGTAAGACTTTTATTTGTCTATATTTTAAATGTTTTTTTAATAAAATTATTTGGCACCCAAGGCATTTAAAATTACTCCTCCAGCACACTGCACTGTGTAAGGGGGGAAGGGAATATTTCTTTTACCATACAGATCAATTTTTGAAAGAATTTTTTCAAGTCTAAGGTATGTAATGAGGGTTATTCCTGAACCAAATCAGTAAGGAGTGAGTGAACTGTGGAAGCCTGAGCGCTTCAGAGACCATTTTCTACTACTTCCAGACAAAGCGGAAATTAGGTTTTAGTCTGTACATACCAGAAGGCTGTTTTTGTTGTACTGGTAATTCTGGTTCATTGGGAATACATGCTTCTTCAAGAAGAATTTTTGACAGCTCTGTTCCAAGGTATGTGACCTGTATATAAACAAATCTATATAAGTTACTGGTTATTTTATTTACGTTGTGTTTTCTGTGATAATAAGAGTAAAAAATACCAGGTTTCTTTCAAAATTAGGTGTATGCAATTGTAGGTCTAATTTGGTAAATGTTGTTACTTACTGCAAGTACATATTTTGAATACACAATTTGTATAGATAATGCATGCAAAAATTAGATGTGTTACATGAAATGCAATTTTTGCATCTGCCCTTGAAGATGTCTAATTTTGAGCATTAGATCCATTGAGATCCTAGTAGCCTGGGACACGAGTCAAAATCTCACATAAAATCATTTTGTGACTGGGAAAAGGTTGTATCTAGTTGGCTTCTGAGGAGTTACTAGTTTCCTCAGGATCCAAGTACTTTTCTTTTGCTCTTCCTTAGCACTACTCCCTGGGCTCTAAAACGGTCACAGGAAAGATGCATTGGTGTGGGAAAGTTAAAGAGTCAATGCTGAGGGAGCAAGCATTGATACAAAATGCACTAAATCTACCACAGAAGCAAGTACAAATGGTAATACAAATGGTAAACAAGGCAACTGCTGAGAGAGAGAGAGATAGAGAGAGAGAGAGAGACATCAACAGGGTGTGTGTATCTGGAGCTCAAGACAGAAGGGCTGCAACAAGCAGGCCCTCACAGAGTGAAGGAGCCAAGAACCTGCCCAAAGCCTGGGAGGGACAGAGTCACAAGTGCCAGCTTCGAATTGTCCTGGGGGGTGCTCAGCCCTAGGCCCCGCTCCTACTCCAACCCTCCTCCAAGCCTCTACCCCTACCCTGCATCTTCCCACCCTCTCTCTGCCCTCTCCCTGCCTCTTTCCGTCCACTCCCCTGAGCATGCTCCGTCCCCACTCCTCCCCCTCCCTCCCAGCACCTCCTGCATGCCTCAGAACAGCTGATTGCGGCAGGTGGGAGGTGCTGGGAGGGAGGGAGAGGAGTTGATCAGCAGAGCCACCACGGGCAGGAGGCACTGGGCACAGGGGAGTTAGGAGCACCCATGAAGTTGGCACCTATGGACAGAGAGGCCGACTGGGGACACCCCAGGACAGGGTCCAGGAGGAGCACTGTGCCAGTGAGGAATTGCCCAAGAAGGATAAACCGGAGCTGGACCCAGTATCACTGCTGCCCAGAGCTGTATGGGGTCGTGAGTACTGGGGCTTGTGACTTTGCATTGGGAATAACGAGGGAAGCTGTTAGCTAGTTAAGTGGAAAGGTTGTCACTCTGTGTGGCTTTGCAGAGAGCGACAGAAGAGGGCACCGGAGGGGTTTGTTGGGGAAAGTTTACTGGCACCAAAGACAACTGTCCAGGAGCACTCAAGACTCACCACTGGATTGGAACTTTCCCCAGGACTCCTGAACTCTGTGTGCAGACACATTGCTCGGTGTCTGCCCTTTCAGACTGTGGTATAGCTGGGCTTGTCAGGCCTTGTGTTGAATGCAACCCTGTTTTACCGCACCCCTTATATTTCCCCCTGTTGTTTTTCTCCTCTCATCCCTCTGCAAGTAAATATTTCTCCTTCCTATATTCATTGTTCTCTTCTGGTGTGTGTGTGTGTTCATTCATGGGGGTTTGGAACAGATGCTCCTGGGGTGGAAGGGTCTTTCCCTGCGGCATTCCTGTGCACGCCTTCTCTTGGTCAGAGCTGCCAGCAGAGCAACTCCATCTTGGCCATGAGAGCGCTAAAGTTACATTTGTTAACACCCATTTAACTAAACTTTATCCTTACCCCTTTTAATAAAGGAGTTAGAGCTCACTATAGACATGTTCTGAGTCACCCTCCAGAAAAAACAGGGAGTAACAGACTGCACATATATAAGGTAAAAACATCTTCTTTGAGCCTCCTTTATCTTAAAGAAATAAAGTAACAAGCTCAATTTAAAAAAAATCTTAGCACCTTTAAGGAGATCAAATAGGCCTGAAATGTGAATGCACTTACAGCAGCCAAAGGCTAAACACTACAAAAATTCTTTAAAGTCACCAGAGACCACAGGTTAGATGATGCTCAAAGCCTCATTTATGCAACGGGATACAACGTCCATGTAGAAGCAGGCCACAGGGCCAATAGCTTGGGTGTGCTGCTCAAGCAAGCAGCATTGGCCTCTCATTCACAGTGTTGCAGCTGTGCAGTGAATCTCCTATCCAAGGGTGTTGAGAAAAATTCCAATGTCTACTTTGTAGAGAGTGGCATCTTGATGAAACAAAATTCAGTTTTTAAAAGGCTGCAGGGGATTAAAAGATGGACAAAGTTGTTCAAGTGTCCATATGAGCTCAGATAAATGCTGCGAAAGTGCTGACAAATCTTGGGGGACTTCTCAGATGTCTGGTGCTTTATGACTTAGAATTTCACACTAGCCACCTGATCACAAAGCTAGTAGCATGTATCTAAAAGTGACATGGGTATCTTTCTACAAAAGAATACAATAGCTTTTAAGAGATTTTTTAGAAATAACAGTGAGCCTACCTTATTCCACACATACTTCCAGCTCACAGAAATGTGATTTCCCAATAGTGCCTTAACCCACTGAACTGGATTCCCATAAGTTCTGTTGTCGCTCGTTCTGATTTTACCATCTCCCAAAAGAGTGACTTTATGGCTGAAGTCCTAAAAATGAAAATTAAGAAAAAAATTACAATTCAATTGACAAATCAAAATTAATATCCTTAAAATTTAAGCAAAATTCTAAACGTTCATATGAACTGAAAAGTTGCAGCTAGCTATTCTGCATCTTTTCTTTATTCTAGGGTTTTTTTTTCCAGAAACTCATGCCACGATCATAAACTGAAATAAATAAATATTTCAGTTGTAAACTGAGATAAATTTCATTGTATGAGCAACTTAAAAAATATAATACAAACACATCCAAATCACTATCTGCACAAATATTAAGCTTGATAATTAAAAAAAAAGAGAGAGAGTTTGATGGTCTTCAGACTATGCACTGTTAATTAGGAGAGATTATAAGGATAGGTGCTTTAATAATATAAGAGTATGATCCTGCAAACATCTATGCAGATAAGTAACTTAGCTTATTTATTTCCAGTGTAGTTAGCATGCAGCGTGGCTTATACTACTTATTGACAGTATGGTATCTACACTGGGCTTAAGTTCAGATAACATATTTAAGCCAGATTTAAACTAAACTGTGCTCTAACAAGGTTAGGCTGACTGGTGTGTATGCAGTCAAACTGTTAGAACAAGAGATGGGCCTGACAACGTAACATTGGTCCACCCTCCATCTATAGAGTCCATGTCTATAGAGTGTCTGAATTGGAACACACTAAATCCAAGCACCTTGAGGAAACCTGACTTCAGATCTCAATTCTAGAGCTTGGGCCCATCTCTGGTTAGAATAGTGTTCAAAACTGCACTTTGTGAACCCAAGGTAAACCCTAAGTAAGTACCACAAACTCATTGCATCCTTTGTTACCATGTGGTTTTCCATAATCACAAAGGAGGAAGCTTTGTTGTGCTTTTCCTCTGCACAAAGCAACAGACCTAACCACTAATTTCTATGGTATCCACTGCATCCCATAGGATGAGTGAGTGCTAGTCTCATCATGGTGCAGAAATACAGCTCTTCTACACCCAAAATAGCTACATTCTCTTCCTCGGGTTGCAAGTATTAAAGGCAAGGGTCAATATTGGAGATCATAACTAGAAGGGTCTTGAGACACTGCAATAGGCAGACTGAGTTCTTCATCCTTTCAGCTGGATCATCACATGTTCTGAAGCAATATTACAAACTCCGTCCATAAAGGAAATGATTGCATATACTGATGGTTGACTTGTGACCCAGTATAGGGGAGGTCTGTGTCCAACTTAAGAGGCCTTCATGTCATGTAGCATGAAGATGCATAAAATGGCTCTTCCATCAAGAGAGGCACTTCCATGGAAGAGAGTCAGTGGGCCACAGGTGCAGACAAGGAAACCTTCCCATGCTTCAGTCCATAGGTGGCAGATGTAAGAGGCCAAGGGAGGCTAAGCTTCACCAAACAGCCATCGACATAATGCGTCTTCACCAGACGTGCTACACTGGCGCCGCTGCATCGATGCAGCAATGCTTATTTAGCATAGTAGTGAAGACAAGCCCATGGTCTTATATTTTTGGCCTAAAGGACTTGAGAGTGTCCTCCTAAGTATCACATTTAGTCATAAAAAAACCTTAAAGCCACCTCTGAACTTTAAAAACCAAAATTATGCAGAAAAAAGGACCAGCCAACCATTCTATTTTGCTACTAGCAATGACAGTAAATGTTAAACAGATAACAGAAATTGCAACCAAAAGCTGTTAAATATACGGTATTCTGAATGCCGCTATTTGCTACATGGTTTGGCAGAAGGCATTTCACCCACTGAAGACTCAGTAAGACTCTTGGTAGAAAAACGTTTTAAAAGCTGATCTGTAAATACTGAATAAAAATTCAATATTACGTGCTGAAGATACTGACTAAAGAGATTAAGGAAACACTTGAACCCATTTCTAAATTAAAATACTGTTATGTTGGGATTTGGGCAATCACACCACCTTGCTGACACTGTTAGGTGTGAAAACTGCCTTCCATTCACGCTAAATGAGGGAGCAATTAACGGAGCAATTTGTTTATTGATAGCTGAATGGAAAACACCACCTAATGAACAGATCACATGCTAGCCTGGGCAATGGCAGGGCCACACAGTCCAAGGGTGGTCTGATAACAAATATGGGGGTGGCAGACTGACTTCGGTCTTGTCTACACTGGGAAGTTGTCGACAAAACTTTTGTCTTTCATGGGTACTTAAAAACGCCACCCTGAGAAAGACAAAAGTTTTGCCGACACAAGTGGCAGTGTCGGTTAGCTGTCCTGCCAACAAAGCTAACGCCGCTTGCGGGGCTGGAAGTGTCAACGCAGCTTTGTCGCTAAAAGCTGCGTGGTGTAGACAAGCCCTTCATTGCAGCTGTGTGTACAAAAGCAGCAGCAAAAACACTACAAAAGTACACATGGAAGAGAGCAAGGAAGTCCCACTTGTAGTGTGGCCATGAGAAAAAGCTAAAAAAACGTGCTTTAGGGTAGAGTGCTGGCTGGAAAGAGGCCTGAAACTGAACCATAAACAAAACAAAAATAAGGCACAATTGTCTTCTGTTGTTTGATTCCTATTGTGCCCAGGGCAATCTGACTTTATGTACATTATTTTTAAATAAATAGGGCTGCATTAAAGATATACCTGACTACCATCAATTTCTTCTCTTAACAGAAACTACCACCAAAGCTTGAATATTGTATAATTACTCTGATAAAAAGAGGTTTTAAACTGTACAGGTTTGAGGAGTCCAGACTATCCCTCCTGTTCCATTTCAAACACCTGCAGATGATGACCATATACACCACAGATCAGCACTGAAAACAAGCAACTGTTTCTTAAGGGTTCAGAGTAGTAGCCATGTTAGTCTGTACCTGTAAAAAGAAAAGGAGTACTTGTGGCACCTTAGAGACTAACAAATTTATTTGAGCATAAGCTTTCGTGAGTTACATGCATCCGATGAAGTGAGCTGTAGCTCAATGAAAGCTTATGCTCAAATAAATTGGTTAGTCTCTAAGGTGCCCCAAGTACTCCTTTTCTTTTTGTCTCTTAAGGGAGTCCCAATTTTTCTAATTCTGCATGTTTTAAATAGTCTTTTGTCTGACAGGTTACAAGGATGTAAAAAAAACCCTTGTAACTTTAAAATATACAGTTGTGGGGGGAAAAAACAGGACTCTACTCAGCTCTCTTCCAACAAGCTCAGGTCTCCAAGCAAAGGTCAGTGAGGAATAACTTCACCAGTAGAGTGGGTAGGGGTGGGCCACTAGAGTTGGCTGTTCAGACAGGAGTTTATTTTGATATTTACAGATTAACTTAATACTCAAACCGCTTTGGTACAGTATAATGTTCAATATTTAATCAAAAATGATTAAAGGTCTAGAAAACACGACTTATGGGGGAAGAATGAAAAAAATGAGTGTGTTTAGTCTAGAGAAGAGAAGACTGAGGTGGTAAACCAATTACCTGCAGTTTGAATTCTAGAACATTTTCTCCTGGCTTAATTTTTCCTAATTCAAGCAGATCTTTCAGTTGATTTTTTTTCCTTCTATTTCCTCTACGGTTCAATTGCTGTTGTTCACTATCCTGATTATCAGAGTACTGTGAAGAAGAATTTTGACTGATGTGTACTGGATAAGGTACATATGAGACCAGACCTGTAACATTACATGAGGTCCGATTATTTTCGAAGATATTTTGTTGAAGAGTAATAGGAGAGATTTCTGCAGATTCTGACACCACTATTGGTTGCGTCTGGGAAGCTTTATTCCTATGTCCACATCTTTGCAGAGTCTTACCAGCAAGAACCTGTTGACATTCAGCGATTGGCTGATGGATATTATTATTGATAACAAAGCTTTCGGCTTCTGAAATATTTAACATGCTGGTTACTGGCCTGGGATTTGGAGACTTGCTTCCTTGTTTTGCAATCGCTATATAATTATTTTTTTCTTGCTGTGAGCACTTTGTTGGAGTAATGCAAATAACAGGTTCTGACGGCGAAGTTCCCATTTCTATAGTATCTGTGGATTTTGATGTCTTATCACAGGTATATTCTCTGACCTTGTTTTCATATGTCAAAGCATGGGAAGAAACTTCTTTGCTTGTACTTGCCTCTTCATTTGCTCCTGTCTCATCTAAGCAGCTGTTTGGATGTTGGCTGTACTCTTGATCTGAAAATTTACCTTCTACAGGAAGAAGTGTTTCCACTAGGTTTCCATTAGTCAATTTGGCACCAGGATCTATACTTACTGTAACTACATCACGATGCACTATTTCATCAACAGTCAGATCATCTCTGTTGTCCTTTTCATGAGAAATAATTGAGTTTGGGATTTGTTTCTTTGAACATCTAGAATACACTTGCTTTGCTTTCCTATAGTTTTTTATTTTCTGGCCTAGTTCTTTCTGTTTTTGTGCCACAACCAAAAGACTCTTTTGCCTAGAAGCAAGTTTAACTAGTTGTTCCCTCAATGCTCCTTGTTTAAAAGACTCCACTGAAGCCCTATAGGAAATAAAACAAACAAACAGAAGATTAATTCAGAACACAAAATACAAACTCTCTCCCTCTCTCTCTCTCTCTCTCTGTGCACACGCATGTGCGTGTGTGTGTATAAAACTTCTAAAGAAACAGAAATATTTTTTAAAAACTCTGCCAAGGCCCAAAAATTGAACAACCTTTTTATTGTTTGTATAGTTTATGGTTCAAATCCCAATTCTTATGCAAAATAAGCGGTGTGCAGAGAAACCTTGTAGAGGCCAGAATCTTCCTCCTCAGCCTGGAGGCAGGATGTGAAGCATTGTAACTACTGTAATATTCTTGACCTACTATGCATCCCTAAGAGTGGAATTGAGAAATTGGATCCACACAGTCACTGGCCAATTCCCTACCCTCATATCACCAGAGGCCACTGCACAGGGGAAATATAAATCTTCTGGGTATTCCTCTGGACCCTTCCTCTCACAACTCTGGTTTATTGCAATCAGGCCTTCTGCAGCCCTCACTTGGGCCCTGATTCTGCAATAAGCTCTGCACAGGCAAACTCATGGGCCTGGGTGGAGCCATACTGAAGTTCATGGAGCTCCACACAGATGCAAGAGTCTACCAGTCTGCCAGAATTTGACATTGTGTAGTCCTTCAAATAAATGTTATTTTGTAAAACAAATGCTTTCATATTCTTTATCCAAACCTTTCCTCCCAAAAATTGACATTAGCAGCCCAGAATTCATGACTTGCTATGCCATGATAATTGTGTGTGTGCACGTGTGTGCGTGTACACTCACATAATGAATGAAAATTTCAATTTCAAGCTTCTACTGCTTCTTCAAGCTTCTTTCAAGCTTACTTAAGTAGAAGTAAGCAAAGCAATTATTTTTAAAATTGTGACAAATATCTTGATAATATCCGTTATATTCAACTGATTTCCATGAGTGTCATACCCAGCTCGTGGGTGGCCAGACCTATTAGTTGGATCCAAAATCCACAGTCATGAACCAGGAGTCAAGGGCCAGCCTGACTGGGATACTGGGAGGTCAGAAGCAGGTGGAAAAAATGGAGGTTAGAACCATGAGTTGGGAACCTGAGCCAGGCCAGGTCAGGATACTGGAGGTCAGAGGCAGGAGACAAACTGGAGGTCAGGAACCACAAGTCAAGCCAGGTCGAATGCCAGGAGATCAAGCTGGGGAAGCAAGAAGCATGAAGCACACTGTCCAAACCAGGGTGGAGCCCAATTGTTTGGACATATTCCTGTTCCTGCTGCTGACTTAAGTAGGGCCAGCAGACCAATCAGCTACTCTGGGACTCCACCAATCGGACCTCGGGATAGAGCCTCACATTGGGTTTGGGCCCAGGAACTTATAGTCTAGTTTCCAAGAGGGTCTGTCCATGCAGAGGTATCTTGTTGAAAGCTGTAGTTGCATCTATGAAATTGTCCACTGCTCCATAATCAATGAAGGCCCGTTGGAGGAGAGTCCACCAAGGATCCCCTAGGACGCACAGCTTGATAGGTACCTGCAAATGAGAAGCCCCTGGATGGGCACCAGGGTGCCTTTCAGTGAGAAATAAGTAATAGGGAAGTTCTTTTCTCTGAAGGCCCATGCCAGTCTCCTCCCCCACAATTCCAGGGCTGGCTTGTGCCCCCAAGCTTCTTAGTGTTTGCAGTGGGCAGGCCGAGATGATGTGGCCAGGCTCACCACAGCAGAATCACAGGTGGCACTGATTGTGCCATTTCTTTTCTTCACATGTGAGTTGCTGATGAGATCTGCTTGCACGGGTTCAGCAGGTGATACAGAAGCTGATGTCACTGTCCCTGGGCGTTGGGGCTGCAGCTAACTTCTTTTCTTCTCCCTTCATTCCTATAGTCAATTATCTATGTGGATGATAAGGTCCACCAAGGCATCTGGGCCCTTAGGCATCTCTATCTGGGCCAGTTCATCTTTGATTTCTTCCCACAAGCCCCACTGGAACTGATACTGCTGCTTTGTTCCACTCTGTATCTGCTGTGAGGCGGCGGAAGTGCACTGAATAGGAGGCCACTATGCCTTGCCCCTGCCTGAGTCCCCTCAGAGAGGCCTCAGGCATTTGAGCTCAGTGCAGATCATCAAAGATGGTTGACTTAAATTGGAGAAAGGTGTCTCAGTTTGACAGCACTGGGTATGGCCTTCCAGCCAAAGGGGAGGTCCAGTCTAACACAGCCTCCTGTCAGCAGGCTGATTACCAAGGTTACCTTGGCCTGGTCAGAAGCACAGATTTGG
The DNA here is from genome assembly GCF_965152235.1 of Eretmochelys imbricata. Classification (NCBI taxonomy): domain Eukaryota; kingdom Metazoa; phylum Chordata; order Testudines; family Cheloniidae; genus Eretmochelys; species Eretmochelys imbricata. The sequence continues at coordinate 48,118,256 of NC_135576.1, read as the reverse complement.
GAATGCATCAGAAACCAAAGGTGTGGTTCCTGTCAAACCATTTGGGCAAAGGTCTTGCAGGCCCCTATTTGGGGAAAGACACTGTAGGCTATGTTCATAGCGTGGTGTTCTCAGTGCTCAGCTGCCTCTTTTCCTCTACAAAATGGCATCCTTTGCACAGCATGACCTCACATGCACTATACGTACATACTCATGCATTTTGCAGTACATACCATGCATGTGAGGTCATGCTTTGTGCAGGACACCATTTTGCTCTAAAAAATGGCATCCTCCATGCTAGAGTCCTGGGATGAAACAATTCATTCAAGTGGGCTCATGCCAACAACAAGGAATCCCTAGGCTGGGGCGTGTGTGATTTTTTTCTTCTGAAATAATGATACCATGAAAAGCTCTAGATTATAAACAGGTCTTATATTAGTATAGCTTATTCTATTTCCTGAATCAGAATAAGCTATATCAGTGTAAGCCCTTTTATACCAATATTACTGTGTCCATATGAGAGTTTGTTTTGATTTTTTTCTTCCCTGTTTTAATTATACTTTAAAGCAACAAAACTTTTCAGTATAGACAAGGCTTAAGAGAAAGCACCATGAAAAGAAGATTCTAATGACTTGAAAGTAAGCACAGTAATGAGCCCCATTTTAACTACTTTTCACATAATCAAAAGCTGGCATGCAGTTCATTACACTTGAAAGATAACAGCTATATTGGTTACAGCACATTTGCAACACCTCAAAAATATTTATCAGTTCAGTGCTATAGAACACAGCTTCACTAATAACATTCAAAGATTGTCTGATAGGCTTGTGCAAATGTTAAATCAGTTATGCTGTAATTACTTGTCTCTTTAACTACTGAGGATTTGTCTATATGAACACTTACTTTGCAGGAAGGTAGGGTGTAAATCTAAAAATGTGTGCACTTTGATCTGTGAAATGGGAGTAGATTAAAGCACACTATGGAACTTTTAACGCACGGCAGCAGGGTTCACACGGACAATTAATGCACAGCAGGCTAACGTGAGATAGATTTACACTCCAACTGACCGCAAATTAAGAGTTCACATAAACAAGTCCTAGTTTATTCACAAGGATGATCTTGGAATGTTAACTCCTTTTCACTTAGAATCAGAATATCAGAGTTGGAAGGGACCTCAGGAGGTCATCTAGTCCAACCCCCTGCTCAAAGCAGGACCAGTCCCCAATTTTTGCCCCAGATCCCTAATGGCCCCCTCAAGGATTGAACTCACAACTGTGGGTTTAGCAGGCCAATGCTCAAACCACTGAGCTATCCTTCCCCCCAAGCCTCGCTTTTTTTAATGACCTATCTTATGTGTCTATATATATATTATCTCTTATGGGAGGTGCATGAAATGCTGGCTCAGGGAGGCTAGCCCACAGCTCCTCCCCTTCCACGCCCCCTGACGGAACCCAGCCCCTCCCCCTGCACGGTTGCCACCCTCCCCCAGGTTAGCACCCCCAGCCCTGGAGCGCTGGGAGGGCAGGTGGTGTGGCCACATCCCCCAGCCCCGGAGCACTAGGCGGACGGGTGGCGTGGCCTTGGAGCACTGGGCGGGCTGGGCAGTGCAGCCCCAGCCCTAGCCAGGGCCACGGCACAGGGACAGGGGAAATGGCAGGAGGGGTTCTGGAGGAGGAGTGTGGGTGGGGCCATGCCTGGCTGTTTGGGGAGGCACAGCCTCCCCCAGCTTATGATGCCCGCTGCCCGAATGATCTATGGAATGAAGAGGGGTTAAGGGCTTGGATTGGACTCAGGAGATGTGGGTACAATCCCAGACACTGCCACAGATTTCCCCTGTGACCATAGGAAAGTAATCTAATATCTCTGTGCCTCAGTTTCTAATCTTCTGTCATATCCCTTTCTCTCAACCCTTATCTTCCTTTTTATTTAGACTGCTCTTTGGGGCAGGAAACATCTCTTATTATGTGTTTACACAAATATTTTACATGTTTGAGTCAGCCAAATCCTGAAATTCTCACTCAGGCACAAACTTTCACTGACGCCAATAGGAGTTATAGTTGATAAAAGACTGAGTTAGGACCACACAGTTTTGCCTTCACGTTACTGCTTGCTGGCCTTCTAACAAGATCCATCTGTGTTGCTTTTAAAAAATAAACCTTTAATAAAACCACAGTTTACATTCCACTTACCTGTATTTTTTAGCTAGGACATCCCTTTCTGCTTTCTGTTTGGCAAGCACTTCATTCAAAGTGTCTTGTATCTGTGATAGGCCATGAATATACAGTCCTGTTCAGCATTTAAACATAGTCAAAATTATTATTAAAATGAGAGGCAGAAATTATGATCATTACAATGGTTGAGGCAGCAAAAACAAGGCTGGAGAATGAAAATATTGTTATGGCAACAGATGATACTATCATCTACGTTATGAGTCATTGCTTTATAAGCACTCAAGATTAAATTCTCCACAGGAAGTTACATTTAACTACTTAAATTTGAATAGCTCAAATTTTAGGAAGTATGGAATTGCAGTAGCCACACCCACACAGTAATAAGGGAATTGTGTAGGTTAAAGCGCACTCTTTTGGCTGATGGGCAATTAAATCTTTTTGAGGTCCTTTGAAATCAATGGAATTATGCTGACATACACTAGCTGAGGACCAGGCCCATTAAGACTATAGAAGCAAGAATTTGATAAATTGAATATTTTATATATTAGAGAATAGCCTGGATTTTATTTCTTCAAGCCAAATATGACATCTGAATCAATGTATAATAGTTTCACATACTGTATTAAAACATACATCACAGAAATTAGAAATTGATTAAGTTTGCTAGCTATATCCCTCTGTGAATCACAAGGAGGAACAATTTTTAAATGGTCCTATTAGATGCCCCCTTTTCTTTGGCCTATAATACAACAGAAAATTGAAAGGTCTCAACTGGCACAGATTTAACAACATCACAAGTGCAGTGTATGACCCAGGGACCTCTAGGTGCCAACTGGCAGAGTGTACAGGCATACCCCATAACCTCAGCCATACAGAACGCAATGCCATCCAAAACTGGTTAGTCTCTAAGGTGCCACAAGTACTCCTTTTCTTTTTAGAAACAACTCTGACATTATAATCAAAGGAACTGGCAAAGGAGGTGCTATAGTCATAATGAACAGGTTGGATTATGAACAGGAGGCTGCCAAGCAACTCTCCAACACCACATTCTATAGGCGACTATCCTCTTATCCCACTGAGGGGTACCAAAAGAAACTACACCATTTGCTCAAGAAACTCCCTGAAAAAGCACAAGAACAAATCTGCACAGACACACCCGAAGAGCCCCGAGCAGGGGTATTCTATCTGCTACCCAGGATCCATAAACCTGGAAACCCTGGACGCCCCATCATCTCAGGCATTGGCACTCTTACAACAGGATTATCTGGTTATCTGGACTCTCTCCTCAGACCCTATGCTACCAGCACTCTTAGCCATCTTCGAGATACCACTGACTTCCTGAGGAAACTACAATTCCTGAAAACACCATCCTGGCCACCATGGATATAGAAGCTCTTTACACCAATATTCTACAATAGGACAGACTATAAGCTGTCAGGAACAGTATCCCTGATGAGGCCATGGCATACCTGGTGGCTGAGCTTTGTGACTTTGTCCTCACCCATAACTATTTCACATTTGGGGACAATGTATACCTTCAAGTCAACGGCACTGCTATAGGTACCTGCATGGTCCCACAGTATGCCAACATTTTTATGGCTGACTTACAAAAACGCTTCCTCAGCTCTCGTCCCCTAGCGCCCCTCCTCTACTTGCGCTACACTGATGACATCTTCATCATATGGACCCACAGGAAAGAGGCTCTTGAAGAATTCCACCAAGATTTCAACCGTTTCCACCCCACCATCATAGAATCATAGAGTATCAGGGTTGGAAGGGACCTCAGGAGATCATCTAGTCCAACCCCCTGCTCAAAAGCAGGACCAATCTCCAATTAAATCATCCCAGCCAGGGCTTTGTCAAGCCTGACCTTAAAAACTTCTAAGGAAGGAGATTCTACCACCTCCCTAGGTAACGCATTCCAGTGTTTCACCACCCTCCTAGTGAAAAAGTTTTTCCTAATATCCAACCTAAACCTCCCCCACTGCAACTTGAGACCAACCTCAGCCTGGACCAGTCCACAAAAGAGTTCCACTTCCTGGACACTACAGTGCAAGTAAGTGATGGTCACATAAACACCACCCTATACCAGAAACCTACTGACTGCTATACTTACCTACATGCCTCCAGCTTCCATCCAGGACATATCACACGATCCATTGTCTACAGCCAAGCCCTAAGATACAATCAAATTTGCTCCAATCCCTCAGACAGAGACAAACACCTACAAGATCTTTATCAAGCATTCTTAAAACTACAATACCCACCTGGGGAAGTGAGGAAACAGAATGACAGAGCGAGATGGCTACCCAGAAGTCACCTACTTCAAGACAGGCCCAACAAGGAAAATAACAGAACACCACTGGCCATCACGTACAGCCCCCAGCTAAAACCTCTCCAGCACATCAACAATGATCTACAACCTATCCTGGAAAATGATCCCTCACTCTCACAGACCTTGGGAGGCAGGCCAGTCCTCGTTTACAGACAGCCCCCCAACCTGAAGCAAAGACTTACCAGCAACTACACACCACACCACAGAAACACTAACCCAGGAACCAACCCCTGCAACAAACCCCGTTGCCTACTTTGCCCCATATCTACTCTAGTGACACCATCAGAGGACCCAACCACATGAGCCACACCATCAGGGGCTCATTCATCTGCACGTCTGCTAATGTGACATGTGCCATCATGTGCCAGCAATGCCCCTCTGCCATGTACATTGGCCACACCGGACAGTCTCCACATAAAAGAATAAATGGACACAAATCAGACATCAGGAATGGTAACATACAAAAGCCAGTAGGAGAACACTTCAATCTCCTTGGACTTTCTATAACAGATTTAAAAGTAGCCATACTTCAACAAAAAAACTTCAAAAACAGACTTCAAAGAGAAACTGCAGAGCTACAATTCATTTGCAAATTTAACACCATTAATTTGGGCTTGAATAGGGACTGGGAGTGGCTGGCTCACTACAAAAGCAATTTTCCCTCTCTTGGTATTGACACCTCCTCATCAATTATCGGGAATGAACCACCTCCACCCTGACTGAATTGGCCTTGTCAACACTGGTTCTCCACTTGTAAGGCAATTCCCTTCTTGTTATGTGTCAGTATACTTATGCCTGCATCTGTAATTTTCACTTCATGCATCTGAAGAAGTGGGTTTTTTACCCTCAAAAGCTTATGCCCAAATAAATCTGTTAGTGTTTAAGGTGCCACCGGACTGCTCGTTGTTCTTGAGGTATGTAAGACAGGTCACCAGAAAGTGATAAACAGGTTCTGTTCAGACAAGGAATAAGAGACATTTATCTCCCTGGCTGACCATTGTGTAGCTTACAACAGAAGTCTATTTGCATACAGAATCACCAGCTAATCAACACTACGAAGTCGAAAAGTGATCACAAAATCTACAGAAAGGAACACAGAGCAGGAGGGTGTCTGGTTTATGACTAAGATGAAAGAATTAGTCTGATGTATCAGGAGAATGCAAGGAGATGCCGAAGGTCTTCAATCTAGGAAGTAAGATGACCATATGTTTGCTTCACGAAAAATATTACAGCCAAGCTTGGCTGAAAACACTGGAGAGACTTTGGGGTGAGCTAAACTTAATTAGACAAAGTAGTATCTTGTTAATTAAGTTTAGGCTCTGGTACGTGTGTTATGATTTTATTTTATATGTAATCCTTTGTTTCCAATATTTCTGCTTCCTATCATTTGAATTTCTGCTCTTTGTTAAATAAGCGTATACTTACTTTCACTATAGACAAATCTAAGGACAGTGTGTTAAGTGGAGCTATGTACTATGGTGTAAAACTGGTAAGGTGCAGTGTACTTTTCCTTTGGGAACAGCAGGTCTGGTAATTCTGTGAGTGTCCAATGATCAGCAGCTGGACACTCCAGGGGGACATCCATAGGACTAGGCGGTTAGAATATGCCTTTCGCTAACCAGTAAAGAAAGAGTGTGTTCTGAGGAGGCCTGGTCGGGAGTGCTTTTATTGCCCATAGCCATGGAGTTGACCCATGGCAGGCACAACACATGGAAATGTAACCATTTTGATCAGTAATTCTCAGCTTTGATTTATTTATTCAGCTGTAAACTCCATGGGTGTGACTGATATTCCACACTGCTGAGCAACTGACTGATGATATGATTGAAAAGCTTTTATATACAATCACCTGAGTCTTTTTTTCATTCCTTTTCCCTATGAACAAGAAGAACGTTTTCCCTAGTTCACATTTCTTTTAATGAGGCTCTGTTGATCTTTGCAGGACCTCAAATTTAGTTAGTTTACAAGACATGTGGCTATATTCATCTTGGGTTTACACTGGTGTCCGCTAGTGCAAACCTAATCACTGAGCCCCAGCTATGAAAATTACACTAGGAGTGGTTTCAATGATGGAAAACAGCTATAACTTCCTTTTTGGGGGAATAGAGTGATCACAGAGGGTCAGATCTGCCCGAAAAATAGACAGCACCAGCTGGGAAGGCCACATGTCAAATGAGGCCAGGATATCCACTTTTTAAGTACATTCCCTCAGGAGCATCTGCCAGCTTGGTTCCTATGAATCTACAGCAACAAACTAAAGCTGATCTGCACCAGTAGAAATCCTGAGGTGGTAGGAGGTCTGCACCATCAGGTATCCTCTTTTGAAATTAATCAGTCCTGGGCACAAGAGGGCAAAGGTAATTTCCAAGGCACTTCCAAGTGCCATCACTTATGAATCTGCCCCATCATTTCCCCTAACACATTTTTTATTTTTTGCCATAAAATGTTTTGGGTCCCTACAACTATAATTGCACTGGAATGAAATGCTGCATTCATTTGTGCATATACATGCGTAGTTCTTCTTGCCTATGGAGAGGCTCCAAAACAACCATGTCCAGTCATGAATAAGAGATCCTTGTCAATAATATTGGACTTGAGTTACTGAGCACTGTGTGACTATTGCTTGCTGTTGTTCTTGTTGCTGTTCAGATATTCATGTTTTTTATGGCTAGCCTGATTTGTTCAAACTGAAAAGGTAATATTTCCATACCTCCAAATAGCTTGTTTCACTTTTTTATCATCTGGTATATTGCAGATATGACTGAAAGTACCCTGAAAGGTATGTATACCAAAAGTTGAGACCCCCCTACTTTAAAAGTCTTGAATTAAGTACTATCCTAGAACCGTACTCTCAAATTGTATTTTCCAGAAGGATGTATGAAAGTATATTACTTTGCAATATACTAGAGTAATGATTGCATACATTAGAGCAATAATGAAAATTTAACTTGAATTCACATCTACCTTCATCTTTTGGGTTTCTTACTTCAAACAGCGACAGTTTTTCCTGCTTCTTTTCTATATCTTGTAATGTGGCAATGATGGACTCATGCTATCAAATACAAACATTGTTAACTTTATTGTTACAGAGGTATAGACAAGGTTTTGTATACTGAACCTAAGCAAACTGAACCTAAATTTTATGGCAATATTCCTGACTTCCACAGTATACTGGCATGGTTGATTCATTTAAATAAAGAAAACATAGGTTTATAATTAAATATGAAAATGAATCAGTATGAAACTAGTACAGCAGCCCATGTGGTTTATTTTGATATTAAATTCACTCTATCTGATCTTTCTCCACATTTTACACTTTTGTTATGCCAAAGATTTTTGTATTGAGAAGCCTAACTGCAACGCAGAAGGGCAAAGCTGAAGATTTTGACAGCCGGGAAAGGGACAGCTGGGGTTTCTGGCACTTGTAGAAAAGTGGGAGGCAGTTGAGATAAGCACATTAGCTGAGCGCGTCTGTTAAAATGATCAGCAGTGGAATAATTAACGTTGATATTTAGAACCATTTTCCAGGCTTTTTTGCAGATTTGGGAACAGAACACTGCATCGGTTTACATTTGGTTAATGTTTTCAAGGTTTCCTGTGCAACCATATGGGATAGAACTTTTTTTTAATGAACGTTTTGTTTCTGCAGCACAATATGGGTGTTTTCAGCAATGGAATGCATGGGGCTCTAGGTATAGATAGTTTAAAAAAGGCATTTCCATCACCTCTAGTGCTGTGATTTAAGGTGCCACAGACTCATATGTATCAATGAGAGTTTTACTTTCGCAGGGCCTATGTTCAAATATTCCAGCTTTGTTTTAAACCAAAATAACCTTTCATCTCTCTCCAATTAAGTTGATTGCCAAGTCATTGCTTCTCAAAAGGGCCACTTTGGAAATGTTGGTGAGAGACTTCATGGATCCTGGCATTTTCCATCCATATGAACAATATGAATATGAATGTAGCCTGCTAATTGTACAGGAAGTATAGATGCACAGAAATCATGAACAGAAACAGATGGAGATAGATTGCACAAACTGAATTTATCTTTACTTTCTTCACGCTTAGCTTCATAACATGCTGCTGCTCTCAGCATCCACTTCAGGGATTATTACTTTATCTAACCACATGGTGTAATTACATTATTCAATCAATGGATGACAATGTACAGAACAGAAATGTACTGCACTGTAAAGCAATCTTTAAAAAACTCAACATCTATACTTACTGTGCCACATTTTTCTCTGGTCATATCATGGTGCAAAACCAATGGAACATCAGCCTTTTTACAGCAATCATAACAAGTATGAGTTGGTCTTCTTGACCTAGAAGGACCTATATCTTTTCCCCCCACAATTAAGAAAACAAACATAATTTTAAAATAATGATGGAAATATATGTATAAAACCAATAGAATAGAATAGACACCAATTGTACAAATTACCAAGAGTAAAAAGCCGACCATGATATAAATAAAAAATTGTATATGCAGATGAGATCAAATCAAATTAGTCCAATACTGTTCCGGAGACTGTACTTAAGTCTAAGACCCACTAAAACATTATTCCAATACTGAATGCAAAAACGACAAGGTTTATGTGAGGGAAATACAGAAAACCAACAAAATTTAAGGGACCAAATACATCCTTTTTATAACCCCACTGACTTGACCAGGAAAGAATTTGTGCCATACATTCTACTGTCTTAACGATATAGATAAATAACCATCAAGGATATACTACTACTAGAAAATGCCTGTCCCTGACATGAAAACAATAAAGCAAACTTGCAGCATGTTTGAGACGAGGATGTAAATCTGTGATTAACATTATGAAATAGCTAACGTACCAGTAACCTCCGTTGTTTCATAAGCAACTTCACTCTCAGTAGCACCATAAGACTTAAGCAATTCCTTCATTTTATCATTGCATGCTTCATCCAAAGCATTTTTCCCATACTTGTCCTTCTCATTAGGGTTTGCTCCATGATGTAATAGAATATTGACTGCCTACAATATAGTTCTTAATTATTATTATCATCGTAGTAGCCCCTAAAATGTGCTAAATGCTGTGCAGACAAATAAGATGACACAGTTCCTGTTCTGATGAGTTAACACTTTAACAAGACAAAGAAACATATGAACGGAGGGGGAGAGATACAGCAATTTAGCTTGCAAGTATCTTTGGCATTTATTTACTTAGTTCTATGTCTTATACTTTTAATTTGTTTATTACATATATGACCAATTCATAATTGCTTGTTTAGTTTGTCATCTTCATAGTGTTACTGTATGCAACACATTCCCATGTTGCTACAGAACATCATACATCAGTTCCAAATTAACAGAATCTGGTAAATGTCAAATAACCATTTTGGATAAATATAAACAAGATACAGAAAATAAGTGGACTTTTGTTTCTCAGTGGTATGTGATGGTGACTTCGGCCCCAATTCTACAAACACTTATTCACATGCCTAATTTTAAATACATGACTAGTCCCATTGAAGTTAATGGGACTATTTAAGTATTTAAAGCTAAGCTGTATGTGTTTGCACATGTAGGCCTTACCTGCTAAAAATTTTCAGATTTACGACTCTTATTTCCCTGCCTGAATCTTCCTGCTCCACCATTCATGCCAGTGGAATCATCTCCTTCATTTTTATTTTCTGTCACAGAGAAGATGAAAGAGATGGAAAACCTGCTCTTTTGACTAATTGGAGGAAGGGTGTGTATGTTTGAACCAATCTGGCATCATCTACCCAGCTTTAACTTAATGGAAGTCCCTATGCAAAACAGCATGGACTTTTAAGTGTCCTCTATATGGCACCCTTCCATGGCAAATATACAGGAATATTCTCATTTAGATTAATACTGTCATCACTAACTTACAAAGACAACTATTTTGGACCTTCAAACTATCTCACATGGAGGTGAAGTGAGAGTTAAAAGGGAAATATGTTGCTATGGGGGATGGAATGCCCCAGGGCAACTGCAGAAGGTATGAACCTCAGTGCAGATGCTCTGGTCCTTCTCAGATACCTCAGATTCCCCCTAAAGGATCAAGTCATCCATGAGTTGCTCTCCTGGCAAGCAAACCTCTGATCCTCTCTCTTCCTCCCTGATTGCATCCTACCTTAGAAACTCTGGACCTGTAAAATTGCTGGAAAGTTCTGAGTATCTCTCGTCCTCCCACAGCTTTTCATTTAGGAAGAAAAAATAAGGTACTTTGTTTATTTGTAATAACAATTTTCTCTTACTACCTTGTTAGTACATTTCTTTGCTGAAATGTGAGGGTGTCAAGAAACAGAAACCACCTGGCCATAAGCTAAACTTCTCAAGGTAGGGTCTCCTTTTTATGGGAACCTCTCCCAGCATTCTTTTCTGGTAGCTGGTGCTTTACATTTTGCAAGTACAACCAGCTGCTACCATTAAGGGCAGGTCTAGACTAGAAACTTGCATCGGTGCAGCTGCACCACTTAGTGCTTCTGGTGAAGACGCTTTAAACCGACAGGAGAGAGCTCTCCTATCAGCTTAATAACTTCATCTCCATGTCTACGCTAGCATTTAGGTCAGTATAACTACGTCAGTCATGGGTGTTGATTATTCACACCCCTGAGCAACACAGTTATACTGAAGTAATTCTATAGTGTAGACCAGGGCAATTGGCTAACTGGAAGGTGGCTTCAGCTTGATGCATCTCTCTCCCTTCCAGCTGGTAAGTATTCCTAATATGCTTTCAACTTTCTCTTAACATTGACGAGAAGCTGGCACAATCTCACATTAATTCTTACAGCAAAACTGCAATTAAGACATATTTCTTCAAAGATTAATTGAAACACTTTTTAACAAACTGTTTATGATCCAAAATCATTAACACAAAAAAATGGAGATGTCAAAATTAAAAATGAATGCATTTTAAAAACACTGGGTTTGACTCTTTGTTCACTTACATCTGTTTTAACCTGATATAACCTCATTAACTTCAGTGGAGCTACTCCTAACTTACCCCATTGTGAGAGCAAAATCAGGCCCACCATCTGATTTTGAAAGGAATTTAAAGGTATTTAGGCACTTACCTCCCCTTGAAATCAGTGGAGTTAGGCACATGAATTCCTTTAAATATGTGACCCGCATTATTTAAAAATCACTTATTTGTTTACTTACTGGCAAAGACCTGCATTTCAGGCCTACAGGGTTCTGTATCTTCTTACGACAAAATTCTGTCCTCTGATATGTATGTTCAATTCCCAATATTTCAATGAGAGTTATACATGCACATCCCAAAGCAGAATTTGGTTCTTACAATTAACATCAACAGTATATAAAGTAGCAGAAGAAATACAGCTACATGCTCTGATTTGGATGTTCATATTGTCATTGTTTGTTGCAGAAGAGACACAATGCTGGACTTCACAGAATCATAGAATATCAAGGTTGGAAGGGACCTCAGGAGGTCACCTAATCCAACTCTCTGCTCAAAGCAGGACCTAATCCCCAACTAAATCATCCCAGCCTGGGCTTTGTCAAGCCTGACCTTAAAAACCTCTAAGGAAGGAGATTCCACCACCTCCCTAGGTAACCCACTCCAGTGCTTCACCATCCTCCTAGTGAAAAAGTTTTTCCTAATATTCAACCTAAACCTCCCCCACTGCAACTTGAGACCATTACTTCTTGTTCTATCATCTGATATCACTGAGAACAGTCTAGATCCATCCTCTTTGGAACCCCCTTTCAGGTAGTTGAGAGCAGCTATCAAATCCCCCCTCATTCTTCTCTTCTGCAGACTAAACAATCCCAGTTCCCTCAGCCTCTCCTTATAAGTCATGTGTTCCAGTCCCCTAATCATTTTTGTTGCCCTCCACTGGATGCTTTCCAATTATTTCACATCCTTCTTGTAGGGTGGAGCCCAAAACTGGACACAGTACTCCAGGTGAGGCCTCACCAATGTCGAATAGAGGGGAATGATCACGTCCCTCAATCTGCTGGCAATGCTCCTACTTATACGACCCAAAATATCATTAGCCTTCTTGGCAACAAGGGCACACTGTTGACTCGTATCCAGCTTCTTGTCCACTGTCACCCCTAGGTCCTTTTCTGCAGAACTGCTGCCTGGCCACTTGGTCCCTAGTCTGTAGCAGTGCATGGGATTCTTTCGTCCTAAGTGCAGGACTGCAATTGTCCTTGTTGAACCTCATCAGATTTCTTTTGGCCCTCTAATTTGTCTAGGGCCCTCTGTATCCTATCCTTACCCTCCAGCGTATCTACCACTCCTCACAGTTTAGTGTCATCGGCAAACTTGCTGAGGGTGCAATCCATGCCATCCTCCAGATCATTAATGAAGATATTGAACAAAACTGGCCCAAGACTAACCCTTGGGGCACTCTGCTTGATACAGCTGCCAACTAGATATGGAGCCATTGATCACTACCCGTTGAGCCCGATGATCTAGCCAGCTTTCTATCCACCTTATAGTCCATTCAACCAGCGCATACATCTCTAACTTGCTAGCAAGAATACTGTGGGAGACTGTATCAAAAGCTTCACTAAAGTCAAGGAATAACACATCCACTGCTTTCCCCTCATCCACAGAGCCAGTTTTCTCATCATAGAAGGCAATTAGGTTAGTCAGGCAGACTTCAATTTTGACGGGTTAAAAAATTAGGTTTTTATTTATTTTTAATGCAAGTCTACATATGTATTCTATTAATAATTTTGGATTCAGTTATTTAAACCATCATTTTCATTTGCATGCGCAAATTGTGGTATTTGTATGCCCATAATTGAAAATCAGGCCCAGGCATGGTAATGTGAGTAGAATCGTACCTTGAAATAATTGCCAGAAACTGCATCATGTATTGGTAAAGTCCCATCCAGGCTTTTGCTATTAACATCAGCACCAGCTTTTAGTAACTCTAAGATCACCTCTGTAAATCCCCTGTTGGAAGCTTCATGAATTGCTGTCCAGCCTAGTAAAACCAGATCAAAATTTAGATTCTGATTCTGATGTCTAAAACCCACACCGGTCACAGACAATTATACACTTTTTTGGATTCAGTCCAGTAACTGTCAGACTTCTCTGTTTATAATAAATCTGAAACAAAGAATTGCCCTGAAACACTGGGGCAATTTTTCCCTGTTGTAACTCAGTTGACTTCAAAGATAAATTTATTCCAATACTGGCTAAAGAAATGTGCTATTTGCTTTTTAAATCATATTATCAGAAATAATAATAGCATAGAAACTGCAGATTAGAAATATCAGAAATCAAAAGCATAAATACTGACAATCCAATTTCTAGCACTGGTGGCATCATGTGATATCAAACTTTAAACCAGCCCTGGAACCAGAATGGATTACTGGCCATCCCTGGGGCTAAGGCTTGTGTAATTTAGGAGGAAATTCTACATTTAGGAGGAAAAGAAGGAAACGTCTACCTTGTAATTTAATTTTTTAAAAAATGGAACTGCCTGAAGTGGCTCAAAGGTTGAGAACTTGATTCTGCATTTATGCATGTGGATAACTTTACTTATGAGTAACGCCACTGCATTCACAAGCCAAGTGGGCAAAGTGAAGGGGAGGTACGTGACAAATGTGCATCACGTGTCCACAATTTATCACATACCTAAGCAATTTATTACATGGATGTTGTGACACTACACTCCATATTCATCCTAGTAATATTATTATGAGATGATTATGGCATAATTGTAATGCATTTTGTACAAAATAGGTCATATAAGGTATCATTGGAAAAGTTATGATTTGCTGAATACGATTATCCTATTTATATGCATGTGTCATTTTTGTATCTGAAGTTCTGAATATTGACTATGTATCTGTATTTCACATGTAGTCACACCTGGGTGACACCCACAAGGCAAAAATGCTTCCAGTCTAGATAGCTGACTGTAAAGGGCCTGTTCAAGGTAATGGGCCATTAGGAAAAACTTAGGAGAAGCTTATCCACCACCTGGTGAGTCTTCCTGAGAACACTCCAGACAGCCTGTAAGTAATGGCTGCTATGACTCAGCCACATGACACGGAATTCCATCTTGGATACCAGTGTTTTTCCACAAACTGAATTTGGGACAAAGGGTTCCAGCCGTATGCTAAAGCTATATAAGGCAGGGAGTGACATCGTCTGTTGTTCATTCCCCATACAAGAGGACTCCTGAAAACACCTGAGGAACAAAGACTGAACTGGAGGAAGAGCTGGACCCAGGCTAAAGGGATTTCTAGCTTGCGTATGGAACCCTGGGAAACCCAAATTGCAAAGCAAATGCAGCTTGTGCCTTAAGAATCTGCAAGCCTGCTTGTATCAACAGTCAGGGTGAGATTGTTAATTCGAATCCTATCCTTCTAGTATGTTAAGCTTAGTTTGAGATTTTGTTTATTTATTAGGTAATCTGCTTTGATCCGTTTGCTATCACTTATAATCACTTAAAATCTATCATTTTGCAGTTAATGAATTTATTTTATGTTTTAATCTAAACCAGTAGGTTTGGAGTGAAGTGTTTGGGAATCTTAGCTCAAGGGGCAGGGGCTGTTGCATTTCTTCTCCACATCGGGGGGGGGGGGTGTGTGAACTCTATGAGTTTACGCTGTACAGTATACTGTGCAGCGCAAGACGGTATAATTTTGGGTTTATACTCCAGTGGGGTGGTGCATGCCTGGGGGCTGGGGGTAAGCTTGGCTGTAGTCTCTCTATTGTTGGTTCATAGAGTGGCTGGTCAGAGAGCCTGCATGTAACTGCACCTTGGCATGTCCCTACCTGTGTGAGTGCTGGTGGCAGTGTAGGACTGGGAGTGGGTCTGCAGCTTGTCACAGCAGCACAGTGTGAGAGAGAGCCCAGGCCGCTGAATCAGAGGGCTCAGTGGTACCCCAGTTCCAGGTGGCACCCTGAGGGGTACCCACCACAGATTACACCACAGTATGTGATCTGGGTGTATATGCATCCACACACACATTCATACAAGTGTGTATATAAATATATATACACAATTGTCTGATGCACTGGTCAATATACTGCACATTATTGTCAAAAGATTCATATGTATCATTTGAAAGACTGCAAATACAAATTCAAAGATAACAATGACATAACAAAGTAATCTTTCTAACTAACCTTGTTCAATAAAGTAGGTACCAATAAGTTATTTTCTAAAACATCTTGGTTACATTCTTTCAAGAGTTTAAAAAAAAAGTTGAGTTTCTTAATTGCCATCAAACTGAATCATTAGAGGATCACCAAAGAAGTAATTTTAAAACATCCAAACCTGCATTATCCTTTAGATTTACACATAGTCCAGATGCTATAAGAGTTTTCACTAAAGATAAATCTCCTTTTTTAGCAGCCAGGTGCAGGCGACTTTCCCCTTTGGCATTTCTTTTTTTTATCCCAGCTCTTATAATATAGGTAGACTGAGCAGATACAGCTGCTACCTCTTCTTTGCTTGATAGTGAAGATTCTAAAGACATATTGAACACCACAATTTCTCATTAGAAAACTGGGCCAAGCTTCTGATCCCACTTCAAACAGCATACCTCTATGCAATTCTATTGTCTTAATTATTATTACTTGACAGCACCAAAAATATAATACAGATCGAGTACACCTGGATTGTGGTCCAAAGAGTTTACAATCCACTACCAGACAACTTGCAATAAGGATGCAACTGGGTAAAGATGGAGGGAGAAGATTACATAGTTATTCACCACAACTACGTGGTATAGCAACAAGAAGGTCAGCACATTTCTTCACAGACTTCTTCTCAGTTACCAGGAATGACTTCAGAAGATATTACTACTTGCTGGGACTTCATCTCCTCTAGACAGAAATGGGAGGAAGCTGCATAGGGTTAGGTACTGAGAGGAGGAGCAACTGACAGTTTCTCCTGATAACACTGTGTGATGGTCTATACTATTATGTTCACCACTTTTACAAGACTATGATAATCTGCTGAACATTGTCCTGGTAAAGTATGTGTATCAACATTGTATGTAAAGTTTTAATTTTCTACTGCAGAACATTGCTGTAACATGTTTCAGAGTTAGATAGGCAGGCCCAAACTTTTCAGCGACAAAGACACAGTAGCATCCCCAGCCAGGTATCAGCATAATCAATTGGACAATCGCCTAATTAAATGGCCATTCCTTGGCAGGAAAAAGGGTGTGAGCCAGGACTTTACATATTGGCAAAAACACAGTGGGGGAGTTTCTGTGTAAACAGTTTGCCTATGACCTGAACCCCAGCTGGAGATAAACATAAAAAAGGGGAGAACTAAGGGTATAAGAATGGAGGACACAAACAACACAAATTACCTCTCTCATCCCCATCTCTACTTATGACTGCTACAATGCTTGAAAGACAAAGAAAGCATCATTGAACTGGGGGAGAGGTGGTCCTGGCTGGAAGGCTTTTCAGCCAATACAGACTGCTATAAACATGGGGTGAGACAAAACCTTTCTGCTTTTAAGTTCACTTGGTTTGTTAAATTAAGTATTAGCTTGCGTTTTCCTCTTCTATTTCTTTTGTAACCAATCCTTTTATGCACCATTGCTTGTAATCACTTAAAATCTATCTTTCTATAGTTAATAGACGTATCTTATTGTTGTATCTTAACCAGTGTGTTTGGATTAAAGTGTGCGGGGAAACTCCATTTGAGATAAGAAGGTTGGTGCATATCATTTTCCACTGATGAAAAGACATACTTTATAGTGTAGTGTACTGAGCAGTACAAGGCACACGTTTCTGGGGGACAAGACTGGGATTAGGAATCTGCTGTATTCTTCTGCAGTGTAATTTACGAGGGGCTAACTAGTAGCACTCAATACTGTGCAGCTGGGAGCAAGTTACATGCTAGAGGCTGTGTGTTAACTGGCCAGGAGTGGCTGTTCACCAGTAAATCAGTGTAAAAGGCATCCTATAGAGAACTGAGGAAAGACAGCTATTCAGCAGTCTAGATTGTACCTTGGGGAATGACACACTTCGCTGTCAGACAATGAAACCAGGCATAGGTATGTCACCAAAACTAAAGCCATCTGCTTGAAATTTCTAATATGTGGTCCTTGGTCAAAGGATTTCACATTCTATAAAGACAGGTTTCAGAGTAACAGCCGTGTTAGTCTGTATTCGCAAAAAGAAAAGGAGTACTTGTGGCACCTTAGAGACTAACCAATTTATTTGAGCATAAGCTTTCGTGAGCTACAGATCACTTCATCGGATGCATACTGTGGAAAGTGTAGAAGATCTTTTATACACACAAAGCATGAAAAAATACCTCCCCCCACCCCACTCTCCTGCTGGCAATAGCTTATCTAAAGTGATCACTCTCCTTACAATGTGTATGATAATCAAGTTGGGCCATTTCCAGCCCAAATCCAGGTTTTCTCACCCCCCGCCCCCCCCCCCCCCCACAAACCCACTCTCCTGCTGGTAATAGCTTATCTAAAGTGACCACTCTCCTTACAATGTGTATGATAATCAAGGCCATTTGTTAAACCCTGGATTTGGCTGGAAATGGCACAAATGAAGTGAGCTGTAGCTCATGAAAGCTTATGCTCAAATAAATTGGTTAGTCTCTAAGGTGCCACAAGTACTCCTTTTCTTTCTTTAAAAGAATCCAAGGGTTCCTGTTAAGTATCAAAAAGAAAAGGAGTGTATATGTATATAAATCTCCCCACTGTATTTTCCACTGAATACATCCGATGAAGTGAGCTGTAGCTCATGAAAGCTTATGCTCAAATAAATTGGTTAGTCTCTAAGGTGCCACAAGTACTCCTTTTCTTTCTTTAAAAGAATCCAAGGGTTCCTGTTAAGTATCAAAAAGAAAAGGAGTGTATATGTATATAAATCTCCCCACTGTATTTTCCACTGAATACATCCGATGAAGTGAGCTGTAGCTCATGAAAGCTTATGCTCAAATAAATTGGTTAGTCTCTAAGGTGCCACAAGTACTCCTTTTCTTTTTGCGAATACAGACTAACACGGCTGTTACTCTGAAACCTGGATTCTTTTAGTGTATTATGCCCTGGATTTGTATGATCAGAAAAGCATCTTTTTAAACAGGTTAGAGTACATTGTAAATGTAAATTTATAATAATTTCCTTGACTTCAGTGAAGTTATTCCAGATCTACAGTGGTGTAACTGAAAGCAAAGGAGTACTTGTGGCACCTTAGAGACTAACACGTAGCTCACGAAAGCTTATGCTCAAATAAATTGGTTAGTCTCTAAGGTGCCACAAGTACTCCTTTTCTTTTTGCAAATACAGACTAACACGGCTGTTACTCTGTAACTGAAAGCAAAATTCGATACATTGTCTTTACATGCTACCCATAAGATGCTGTATAATAGTAGTATGAAACACACAGATTTCACTTTGTGCAAATTATAGTATACCTTTCATACTATGTATAGTGATGGAGAAAACATATTCCATTTGAATAGGAAGTAAAACCTACATTATAGAATTATAGGACTGGAAGGGACCTCGAGAGGTGATCTACTCCAGTCCATAGACTCATGGCAGGGCTAAGTATTATCTAGACCATCCCTGACAGGTCTTTGTCTAACCTGCTCTTAAAAATCTCCAATGATGGAGATTCCACCACCTCCCTAGGCAATTTATTCCAGTGCTTAACCAGCCTCACAGTTAGGAAATTTTTCCTAATGTCCAACCTAAACCTCCTTTCCAAGCTCTCCAGAAAATAAGCTTTGCCCATCTGAGATGCCAAAATTAGATGTCAATCACAGTAGATTTTGAAGAGGTTCAAACTATGGTGATGTTTACTCTGCTGGGCTCCTTGGCTTTGGCTCCCTCTACATGGGGTCCAACTAGATGCAGAGGCTCTGCTGATCCCTTCAATTTTTGCTTCTCCTCAGTAAATCCTCAGTTCCCTGCATTCCTAGAGATAGCCTCCTCCTTGATAGAGGAAAAAAAATAAGTGGTGGTATTCTCTCAAGTGCCACCTGATCATGGTGCCAAAATGAGCTGTAACTCATAGCAGATTAGCAATATTGACATTTAAATGATCATTACTAAGTATCTGAGTTAACACCCATTAGAGATGGATAGGGGCAATACACACATCTCCCTGCGCTATTGTTTCTCACTCTTTGCAAATTCAGGTACATATCATTGTATCAGCTGAACTTGATTCACATTATCTTTGCAGCCTTAAAGGCTAGGGAATTACTTTTTCATAATGAAAGCTGAGATTCTGGAGCACACAATGGCAGCTTGTATCATCATGTACCCCTTCAACTCAACCCTTTGTTTTCTTTGAGATAATGTACTGTATTTTAGCCTAAAAGCTTCTGGCTCTGAAATCCCAAATCAATCATCTGTTCTCCAGTTCCTGCTTCTTCCTTAAACTCCTGGGACTGGAGGATGTCCAAGGGAGTCTTTAGAGAGGTAGACAAAGAAACCCAACAATAGCCCATTAAGCTAATGACTCTTAGCAACTGGCTGCAAATGAACACAAATAATAGCAAAGTTTTACAGTGCAGTTGTCACGCACAACAGTCTTCTTTATGTTTGCTAAAAAACATTTGCAGCAGCACAATGAGGAACTGTTAGATTACTCTAAAGAACAATGATTCTCTCTGGAGTGCATCCTCAGGTGGGTTGTGGGTGGGAAAGGACAGGAACTTGGCAAATACAGCATCCAATTTGTTGCATGATTTTTTGGTTTGTTTTTTATGTAAATTTTTTTGTGTGTGACTCAGTATTAAAATCCTATCAAACATAAAAAGCAGATTTAAAAATCAAAAATGCAACTGGGTGGTATCCATACTTTAAACAAATATTCAAAACCTCAGCACTGACCTGTTAACTGTTTAGTGAGAAACATGTGACTTTTGTGACACACCAAACTATAGGAAGAGAGTTTAGCAATTTTCACCTAATTCTATGTAAGCCAAAAAGGAATGGGAAGGGCCTAATGAGTGATGTACTATAGATGGGTGAAGAGGATACTCATATTGACCACTGCATATATGACAATGTAGGAAGAACAAGTTTCTGTTCAGGAACAGAAAGGGTCAGAAAGTCCACGGGGGTGTGGAAGAGATAAGGTAAGGAAAAAAATAGCCATCCATGATGGACAACAAAGTTGATGAATGAGGAAGAAGAGCAAGCCAAAAAACATCAGCTCTCGTCCCCTAACGCCCCTACTCTACTTGCGCTATATTGATGACATCTTCATCATCTGGACTCATGGAAAAGAAGCCCTTGAGGAATTCCACCATGATTTCAACAATTTCCATCCCACCATCAACCTCAGCCTGGTCCAGTCCACACAAGAGATCCACTTCCTGGACACTACAGTGCTAATAAACGATGGTCACATAAACACCACCCTATACCGGAAACCTACTGACCGCTATTCCTACCTACATGCCTCCAGCTTTCACCCTGACCACACCACACGATCCATCGTCTACAGGCAAGCTCTGCGATACAACCGCATTTGCTCCAACCCCTCAGACAGAGACAAACACCTACCAGATCTCTATCAAGCATTCTTACAACTACAGTACCCACCTGCAGAAGTGAAGAAACAGATTGATAGAGCCAGAAGAGTTCCCAGAAGTCACCTACTACAGGACAGGCCTAACAAAGAAAATAACAGAACGCCACTAGCCGTCACCTTCAGCCCCCAACTTTCATTACAGACATGAAAGTTGCAATTCTTCAAAAAAAAACTTCAAATCCAGACTCCAGCGAGAAACTGTTGAATTGGAATTCATTTGCAAATTGGATACAATTAACTTAGGCTTGAATAGAGACTGGAATGGGCTAAGTCATTATGCAAGGTAACCTATTTCCCCTTGTTTTTTCCTAACCCCCCCCCCCCCAAGACGTTCTTGTTAAATCCTGGATTTGTGCTGGAAATGGCCCACCTTGATCATCATACACATTGTAAGGAACGTGGTCACTTTAGATAAGCTATTGCCAGCAGGAGAGTGGGGTTGGGGGAGGTATTTTTTCATGCTTTGTGTGTATAAAAGATCTACACTTTCCACAGTATGCATCCGATGAAGTGAGCTGTAGCTCACGAAAGCTTATGCTCAAATAAATTGGTTAGTCTCTAAGGTGCCACAAGTACTCCTTTTCTTTTTGCGAATACAGACTAACACGGCTGTTACTCTGAAACCACCCATATATGTTCGTCCTTTTAGTGGTTCCCAATCTGCTTCTGCTGACAGCTGGAAGCCATGGTCCCAGTTTTCAGTGCCTTCAGCTACACCAGTGATGGCATCTCCTTCCCTGATTCATCAAAACAGCTGCTTTCCTATGGGGCCGTGCAGCTAAAAAAATGCTGGATGAATAAAATGTTTTCTGGAGATAGTATCCTCAACTGGGCATGGCGGGGGGCGGGGAGGAGAGAGAGAGAGAGAAAAGCTGAGCTGTGAAACGATCTTCCAAAGGAGATTACACTGCAAGATACATGGTTTTGATAAAGTTTTCCCACTACAACTGGAAATACAGAATGGGAGAACAAAATAATATGCATACAAGTATATACACATACATATCTCATTATACAGATCAAACAGAAGTGGCAAACAGGGGTTTTGGAAGGAGTTTGGTGAAAGTAGTGTGAGAAGCTTTCTCTCTAGGTACAGTTCTACATTCGTTACAGTGATGGCCAGTGATGGAACAGTTACTGTGATCTGGAGTGGATGTGCCATGTCTTCTTTCCTGCCTGAAGACAAAAGGGACTTCCTGTGTATAAAGAGCAAGTTTATGGCTGTGACGAAGGAAAGGATTAATGGTTTGAAGAATAAGTACTGACACTGCAGAGCATCAGAGAAGCTGAGGAGTACTTGGGGAACCAGATTCAGGAAGTGTCACCATCCCAGATTCAAGAAAGAAAGGAACTGGTAATCAAGGAGCCAATGAGAATGGAAATCAGAAAGGAGGACTGGCAGTTTGTAACCACCAGAGTCAAGAGGATCAGGCAGCATTCTACACAGCTGGAGGTGGATGGGGAGGAGTAGGCTGTGAACACCAGAGAGAAGAGGACATAGTATACACATACAGCTGTTATGTTCTCAGCCTAAAAGCTGCAGAACACCACTGTGGCTATCCAGGTGGTCAAATGGAATGGAGAGCTGAACAGGACACAATTGCTGCTCAGCCCAACCTGCAAGACCATCAAGTGTGCCCACAAAGAGATCTTCAACCATCCAAAGAAGACAGATGAATCCTTGTACGAGATTCTATGCTAGACCTGTGCTAGCTCAGCTGGCATGCAGTGTCTGTACTTGTCTACATGACACTACTGTAAATGTAGACAAACCCTTTAAGTCAGCTCTTTTCCCTGTAAAGAAGTAAGTACCAACGCAGAGAAAAAGTGCTTGAAACTTTGTTCGTTCTTGTAACTTTATCAGTAAAAATATTTATCTTTTAAGTGCTTACTCTCCAATAGCTCCATAATAACTATCAATACATTTAGAAGCCCTGGCAGTGGTTCACACACTTGGCATTTGTTGGACAGGACATATGCTTCATGCACTATGCTTATTTGTCTAAATCACTTACTATAAATTACCAAAAATCTCCTTCTTATAAATCTTGAAAAATAAACATATCTTTATAAAATATTAACAACTCACCTGATTTCTCAGGCATTTCCTGTTCTGCTGCTTGACTGAATTGTGATAGATTAGATGAATTACTGTTATTGGCACATAAATCTGTATTTTGGCTGGTCTCCTGAAGGTCTTGTCTTATTCTTTGAGTTTGGATTGTTTCTGTTTCAAGTAATTGTAACATTATAGGAGTATTGTTCTTTGCAGTTCCTTCTGCTTCATTTTTCTCAGTGCAACATCTTCCAGTGCTTTGCTCTCCACTTCTCTCAGCAGTTATTCCATCATCTGTTTGTTGAACAAAAGGACTTAAAATATCTGTGCTATGACTCTCATGACTTTCAGAAACATTAGCTCTATTAACTGATTGATGAAAATTAATGTCAAAGTGTTTATGTAGCATAGGCGAAGTACTTCTATGATATAATTATCAAAACCTTTGGAAATATTTTTGCATTATAAACATTTTGTTCACCATTCACTATAAATGAAAATTGTAAACATTGAATCAATAAGGATTCAAAATTTCTTCTGTGAAAATGTGGTGTTTTAGTCTGGTTTCTCTTTAAAGAAAAATTCTTTAGCAAAGTTAGAGTGCTTAAGAATATCTTCATTTTCATTACTTTAGTCAATATCAATATTACAGTTATATTTTGATAGTAACAAAATAACTACCAGGGGTTCGGCTGCAAAAATGACCAATCAATTAATTTTGCATATCTGGCAATATTTCTGGAATGCAATTCATACATTTACCATTTGTGTATGCTACTGTATATGCTGCATATATTGTGCTGCTCTAAAAAATCTATAACAAACTACAACATGCCTACAGAGAATTCCTAAAATAATTTTTTTAAAAATAAAACTTTTCACCTGATTTTTGGGAAGTTTCCTGCTCTGTTTCTTGGGTCAGCTGAGATGGATGAAGTGAATTCTTGTTCATACAACTAGTGGAATACAAATCTGTGTCTAAGATGATTTCCTGAAGATCCTGTCTCTTTCTTTTCACTCGAAATGCTTCTTTTTCATGTAGCTGTAAAGCTGTAGATGTGTTAATCTCTGAATTCATTTCATCTTCAATTTTCTCAGTGCAACATCTTCCAGTGCTTTCTTCTGCACTTAGCATCATCCTCATTCCGTCATCCGTTTGATGAGCAAAAGGTGTTAGCACACTGATGCTAAAATTCTCAGGACTTTCAGAATCACTAGCTCTATTAACAGCTGCTGAAAATTCATGCAATGAAAGTATTTCTGTACTTGTCTGAAGTGTTTGTACAGTACACTTATCTACATCTTTAGAGATATTTTTATAAATGTTTTGATTCTCATTTTCAATATACTGTTCAGATAGGACTGTAGAGTCTGAATCAGTGAGGTTTACAGTTCCCTTTGGTGAAAATGTAGTTACGCTTCCTGATTCTAGCCAGTTTCCCTGTAAAGAAATATCTTCAAAAAGAGGTAAAGAGTGTTTTAAACTTTGTTCCTCATCATTAATTCTGTCTCTATCAATATCAAAGTTAATTTGATCTCTGAAGTTTTCAGAATAAAGAAACTGGTCTGACGGTCTATTATTCTCAGTGTAAATCATGTTTTCTTCAACGAAGTGGATACTACTTTTTCTCTTAGCTGTATTCAGATTCTTGTCACCCATGCTACCATCTTTATTGTGGTTAAGATAATGGCGTTCATTATCCTGATTCATAAAACATTGCTCTGCAGTCACAAGAGGAACACTAATTTCTTCACACAAAGAAAGTACTGAGTGAGAATCAAGTTCCATTAACTCAACATTCTCAGACTGCTCTGTAGATGCTTTTACTAGAGGAATTGAGGATTCAGTGCATGGTAAACTAATTACCTGGTCTGTCATTATTATTGAAGGTTTGTTGTTGCTTTCACAAGTCTTCTCCCTTTCTTCTGAAACTGGAGTATCACTATTACAGAAGTCATATTCCTTTTGCATTTCTGTCTGTTTGGGTATGCTGGGCTTTCCCCCTACTTCACAAATGTTATCTGAACTATCGTTACGATGTACAGAGGACCTAGTTATTCTTTTTGAGGAAGAGGTATTAACAGTGAACCCAATGTTATTATGTCCAACATGAGGATCATATGTTTTGTGGCTTCTGCTTCTTGTTTTGTCTCTAGATGTATCTGAAGGAAATACAATTGTCCTGTACTCACTGATATTCTCGATGGATACAAACTTTTCTACAGTCCCTGCTGATTTCTCTGTCTGTGTTGGAACCAGTCTTCTATCTTTTGAGTTTTTTTCATTCAACAATCTATGATCCTCAAATACTCTGGAGATGGAACCTTTGGAGTTTCTTATTGAATTCTCTTTGCTACTTTGTTCAAAGTTGATAAACCCTTGCTTTGATGTATTATTATTATCAACATCTGAATTGTGAACTGGTCTATCTGAATGTACTTCCAACTGCAAAAAACAAAACATATGATTAATTTAATTTTCTGGTAGATTGCTTTGTTATATTTCATTCTAGGTTGCTGCTTCAACTGTATAGTCAACGCTTCAAGTCACAAAATATGGTAGACCTCAACTGGACTTGTCTTAGTGATTATTTCACATCTGGTGATCTGCCTGGAGCAGAAACACAACAAAAACTTAACTAAATGTTGAAAGCATCAATTACACGATCAATAATATGTTTTCCAAATAAAGGGTCTATTTTTGTGTTTATGGTACTCTGTTTGGTGAATGCTTATCATCAATAAAATATAAAAAAGTGTTTTAGGATGTAAGTTAAAAATAGAAAAAATGAAAACACTTATATTCCAATACAGCATTTCTGAGAATGATAGTCTCTACCAAGGTAAATTACACAGACATTTACCATAACATTTAAAATTATAGCAAGTAAGAAAAAAGGTCTTTCCACACCGCATCATATGCTACGGATATTATTAGTTATGAAATGTTTAGTATGTACTGGTTTCACTGATAAGCCGTGTTAGTCTGTATTCAGAACCATCTGATCAACATCCTCTACAGTAAACAGGGAAAGATAAAGGAATGCATCCGATGAAGTGAGCTGTAGCTCACAAAAGCTTATGCTCAAATACATTGTTAGTCTCTAAGGTGCCACAAGTACTCCTTTTCTTCTTAGTATGTACTGTTTCTCAAGAGCATTTCAGAAATGCGCTACCTTTCTATTATACTTTATTGTAGAATAGCAGATGCATGACAGTTCATCACCAAATGACAATGGTTGTTCCTTAAAAAAAAAAAAAAAGTTACCTGATGCTGGTTTGTGTCATTTATTCTTTGAGCATTTAATGTACTCTCTACATCCTTTTTAGCTGAAAGTAAAATGAGAGATTGAAAGGATCAATATCAAAAGAAAGTTACAATCCTCTGCTTTACAAGCACAGCATCCTATGCTCAGAGTCTAGCTTGTAGTGAAACCTAACAGCCATTTGCTATCTGGAAATAACAAAAAAACATAAGGATCAAAAAAGTTAGACATTAAAATCATGGGCTCAGATCTCCAGTTGCACCAGAAGTCTGCTTGGTACAGTTGAGAAGCAGTAAATGTGGCTTTAAGCATCCTGATTCCTGAGGAGGTTGGTAGTCTGTCTGGCCCACAAGGCTTCTCTAAGTTACACATGCTGTACTGGCCCTTTAGAGGCCATTCTGAAGGCAGTGATAGCTGGCTCACAAGTTGCTCAAATCATGTCCCTTCCACCCCAGCATGCTTTGTACACTGGGCAAAGGAAGGCAACGGGATGGTGTAAAAGCCAACTCATCAGCTCAACACATGCCAGTGATTGCCCCCTGAATCAGTTTTGTTCCTGGCTGGTTGTTTAAATTAGCTTTCTGTCCACCCCTTTGTGTTGCCAGAGTGGCATAAGTGGGATGAAATAGGGGCCAAGCTCTGGTTCTAGATATTTATGTAAATAAATTAGGCACTAAAATCATAGCATATAACCACTGTGATCTTACATTCCAGTATTTATAGCTTCATCAACAGTTAAAAACACTCTTTTTAGAGCTGGGAGCTTCCTCCTAAGGCATACGTAAAGTTAATCAGGAGAGGAATAAAAGACACACATTCACCTTCTGTCAGTTACTAATTAGTCGTACAACAGGACAGAAAAATGTAAAGAATGAATTCTTTATACAGAAAACATGGCAAGTATAAAAATTCTTATGTGTGACTACCTGATTGGCTATGAAACTGGTTTCAATAAAGTTCAAGTGACTGAAGAATTTTCATGGTGACAACCATGTCTCCATAGCCCACAAGCATCATGAAACTTTGCACTAAGATATCCTATGCTGAAACTCAATACCTGACTGACACACAGAATGAGAGGTTACTCACCTTGTGCAGTAACTGGAGTTCTTCAAGATGTGCATCCCTATGGGTGCTCCACTTCAGATGTGGTTGCACTCCATGAGTCTTAGAGCTGAGATTTTCTGTAGCAGTGCCTGTTCAGCCCACACATGTGCTCCAGATATCCTCATGCCCTATACCAAGGATATATAGAGTTGCATGGGCAAAACGGCCTCAGTTCCTTCTCTGCCACGAAGTCCTATAAGACAAAACTCCAAAGCAGAGGGGAGGGAGGGTGAGTAGTAGAGCACCTATAGGGACACACATCTCAAAGAATTCCAGTTACTGCATATGACAGAATACACTCCTGTATTCAAGGAATTCAAGGCTGTATTTCAAGGAATCCCTGTTGAGGTTACAGGGACAAACCATCCCGATGTGTCGAAAGAATAGTAAATATGGCAGACGACCAGCTTGGCTTAACGGTGAAATCCTAGCGGATCTTAAACATAAAAAAGAAGCTTACAAGAAGTGGAAGGTTGGACATATGACCAGGGAAGAGTACAAAAATATTGCTCGGGCATGTAGAAATGAAATCAGGAGGGCCAAATCGCACCTGGAGCTGCAGCTAGCGAGAGATGTTAAGAGTAACTTGAAGGGTTTCTTCAGGTATGTTGGCAACAAGAAGAAAGCCAAGGAAAGCGTGGGCCCCTTAATGAATGAGGGAGGCAACCTAGTGACAGAGGATGTGGAAAAAGCTAATGTACTCAATGCTTTTTTTGCCTCTGTCTTCACTAACAAGGTCAGCTCCCAGACTGCTGCGCTGGGCATCACAACATGGGGAATAGATGGCCAGCCCTCTGTGGAGAAAGAGGTGGTTAGGGACTATTTAGAAAAGCTGGATGTGCACAAGTCCATGGGGCCGGACGAGTTGCATCCGAGAGTGCTAAAGGAACTGGCGGCTGTGATTGCAGAGCCATTGGCCATTATCTTTGAAAACTCGGGGCGAACGGGGGAAGTCCCGGATGACTGGAAAAAGGTTAATGTAGTGCCAATCTTTAAAAAAGGGAAGAAGGAGGATCCTGGGAACTACAGGCCAGTCAGCCTCACTTCAGTCCCCGGAAAAATCATGGAGCAGGTCCTCAAAGAATCAATCCTGAAGCACTTACACGAGAGGAAAGTGATCAGGAACAGTCAGCATGGATTCACCAAGGGAAGGTCATGCCTGACTAATCTAATCGCCTTCTATGATGAGATTACTGGTTCTGTGGATGAAGGGAAAGCAGTGGATATATTGTATCTTGACTTTAGCAAAGCTTTTGACAGTGTCTCCCACAGTATTCTTGCCAGCAAGTTAAAGAAGTACGGGCTGGATGAATGCACTATAAGGTGGGTAGAAAGTTGGCTAGATTGTCGGGCTCAACGGGTAGTGATCAATGGCTCCATGTCTAGTTGGCAGCCGGTGTCAAGTGGAGTGCTCCAGGGGTCGGTCCTGGGGCCGGTTTTGTTCAATATCTTCATAAATGATCTGGAGGATGGTGTGGATTGCACTCTCAGCAAATTTGCAGATGATACTAAACTGGGAGGAGTGGTAGATACGCTGGAGGGCAGGGATAGGATACAGAGGGACCTAGACAAACTGGAGGATTGGGCCAAAAGAAATCTGATGAGGTTCAATAAGGATAAGTGCAGCGTCCTGCACTTAGGACGGAAGAACCCAATGCACAGCTACAGACTAGGGACCGAATGGCTAGGCAGCAGTTCTGCGGAAAAGGACCTAGGGGTGACAGTGGATGAGAAGCTGGATATGAGTCAGCAGTGTGCCCTTGTTGCCAAGAAGGCCAATGGCATTTTGGGATGTATAAGTAGGGGCTTAGTGAGCAGATCGAGGGACGTGATCGTCCCCCTCTATTTGACATTGGTGAGGCCTCATCTGGAGTACTGTGTCCAGTTTTGGGCCCCACACTACAAGAAGGATGTGGATAAATTGGAAAGAGTCCAGTGAAGAGCAACAAAAGTGATTAGGGGACTGTAACACATGACTTATGAGGAGAGACTGAGGGAACTGGGATTGTTTAGTCTGCAGAAGAGAAGAATGAGGGGGGATTTGATAGCTGCTTTCAACTACCTGAGAGGTGGTTCCAGAGAGGATGGTTCTAGACTATTCTCAGTGGTGGAAGAGGACAGAACAAGGAGTAATGGTCTCAAGTTGCAGTGGGGGAGGTTTAGGTTGGATATTAGGAAAAACTTTTTCACTAGGAGGGTGGTGAAACACTGGAATGCGTTGCCTAGGGAGGTGGTGGAATCTCCTTCCTTAGAAGTTTTTAAGGTCAGGCTTGACAAAGCCCTGGCTGGGATGATTTAGTTGGGGATTGGTCCTGCTTTTGGGCGGGGGGTTGGACTGGATGGCCTCCTGAGGTCCCTTCCAACCCTGATGTTCTATGATTCTATGATTCACACCCTACACACTATTGTAATAATCTTTGTACAAAGTTCAAAGCTGCCTTGTAAGGTATCATCTGAAAAACCTGTAATTTACTGGTTAGTATTGTCCTGGTAAAATATGTGCAGTAACATTGTATGTGAAGTTATAAGGTTCTCCTGTATGGTGTTATTAACACATGTTCCAAACCCCACAGCTCTGCTCAACAGATGGCTGACAAACAGGTCTGTCCTAAACAAAGAAATGTGTGCTCTGCTTAATTTGCATTTAAGCAATAAACAGAGTCATCAAGCAGGAAGGAAAGACAAAGGAAGTTCAAAAAGGTGGGGAAAAAAACAGCAGGGAACATCCTTCCACATAGATTCTTTGTTTCCTAGTGTCCAGCTGGAAATGTTTTTCAAGAGGGGGACTGAAACTAATAAAAGGGACAAACATCCTAACACATCCCTCTCTCTTTCTCCCTGCGCATCACATTCATTACACATGAGGACAAAAAGGAAGCAGATGCTGGACTCTGGGAGAAGGTCCTGACCTGAAACTTTTGGCCATAATCTGGTGAAGCATATGGTAAGAAACTTTGCTTGAATCTAATATAGTTTGCTAAGTTAGGCATTAGTAAACATCTTATCTTTATTTTTCTTGTAAGCATTTCTGACTTTTATGCCTCATTACTTGTACTCACTTAAAATCTCTCTTTGTAGTTCTGGAGTCAGAGTCAAGCCACGGGTCAAAACTGAAAACAGCATCAGCTACCAAGCCAAAGGTCAGAGCTGGAGACAGCAAAGGAAGTTAATGCGGAGAAGCAAGAACGTGGCTTAGGGCAGAACAGCAGGAACTGGGAGTAGATGGGAATCTGGGACAGGAACCAGGAGCAAGCAGGGAAGCAGGGCTCAGGAGTCAGATAAGCAAAAGGGGTCCATAGTAGCAGCCAGCCAGGGATTCCTCAAGTTGCTTGGACAACTTCCTGTTGACTCTTCCTGCTTTATATAGAGTACCTCAGCCAACTGGGGAGCTGGACATTTCCCCCAATTGGGAGCTTTGGGGGCAGGGCCCTCTGTGAGCTAATTCCCTGGTTAGTTAGGTGAGCTGCTGGGTGGCAGTCATGGCCTGGACACTGCCTGGGGACCTGTGGGCCAGGGTTTGAGGCCTGTGATTCCCCTACAGGTTGATATGAAGGAGAGACTCTTGAGTTCCTGGCTTGTGGGTTGGCTGGAGCCTAGCACAGGAGTAACTCTACATCGTCATAGCCTAATAATTTGCCATTCTAAACTGGAGTGTCACAGAGGAGAAAGTTTTGTACCCAATGAGGTCAAGGCATCTATGTTGCTGTCTAGGGTTTTATTATTTATGCGACCCTACTGGAGGGGAGGACGGATCTTCCAGTGAACATAAACAGTCTTTTCCAGAGGCCACCCTCTGCGTAGTTGGAGCGGCCTCTTGTAAGCAGAGAACCACAGCACCACGCTTTGTCTTCACAGTAAACATGCAATACCACTGAATGTGTGTGCTCACTAAAGTTTAACTGGACTTTCATTGTAACTCTACTCAGCAGAGGTGCCTTCCCCGGCATCACGGTTGGCCACCATGATGTCCTGCGACCCACAGGGCTCCATGGTTAAAAATATTTCCTGGCTCTCGGGGAGAATGGATCCACCACTTGCCTGTCTCCCATTCTCCTCCTCCTCCTCCTCTTCCTCATCCACCATATCGTCCTTCTTGTTGTCCTTAGATTCATACATCTGTGAGGTGTCCACGTTGCTTGTGGGGGTGCTGGTAGGGTCACCCTTGAGAACTGCATGCAGCTCATTGCAGAACCTGCCTACGTGGGGTTCAGCACCAGAACGACTGTTCGCCTCCCATGCCTTCTGGTACGCTTGGTAAAGTTCTTTTATTTTCACACGGCACTGCTGTGTGTCCCTCATGTAGCCCTTCTCACCCATTCCACCAGCAATCTTTGCATAGATGTCAGCGTTTCTTCTTCTGGATTGGAACTCTGCCTGCACAGACTCTTCTCCCCACATAGCTATGAGATCCACCACCTCCTGTGAAGACCAGACTGGAGCGCTTTTGGGGCGTGTAGTCTCCATGATCAGCTGTGATCAAAGCTGTGATCAAACAGGAAATGGGAAATCAAAAATTCCTGGGGCGTTAGCAGGGCAGGGGCTGTTTCCTGTGTACCTGGCTGCAGTGCAGCAGAGTTGAGAATGATCTCCAGAGCAGTCACAGAAGAGCATTGTGGGACACCACCTGGAGGCCAATTAAGTCAAATTACACAACACTGCATCTGCACTACCTCACAGTCGACCCATGAAAATCAAATTAAGCACTACGCCTCTCGCAGAGGTGGGGTACAGAAGTCGACATTAGAGGCGACTCAGGTCAGTGTAAAGGACCTGATAATGTAGACACATACATTAACAGGTCGACGTAAGGTGGTTTCCTTCGATATAACTTTTTAGTGTAGACCAGGCCTCTGTGTCTAAGGTCTTTGCAATATGAGCAAAGGTCTCCTAAAAAGCCTTAAAACTGTCAACCCATGGGCAGAGGCTAGTTGAACTGTTGCATCAGGCAGTGACTATTATTCTTTTGGTGTTGACTGGGCATGCTAATGTTTTTCCTCTGCTCCTCCCAGCTCCTGGGCACCAACGCTGTGCTCTGGCGACAGTAAACAACGTCACCAGGGAGCCAGTTCTCCCCCTTTTCCTGGATCTGCAGGAAGGAGATCTACTACGGGACACTTGTAATGATAGTCCTCAGTCCTGGGTGGCACGTTGAATGAGTACTGGCCCAGTTGCAGCTGGCGAGCCCACTGCCATTCATGCCTCTGCTGGGTTGCTGCCTTGTGAGTGGGATCTCCAGAACCAGCCCTAGTGTTGCTCTCTTAGAGGAGAAGTGTTCTTGCTCAATGCCAGGGAGAAGGTGAGATGGTGACAAGGAGTCTTCAAACAGTACTCTTCAAACAGCAGTGCCATGGGTCAGTACTCTTGGCTCAGTGCCAGTCATCAGCCCCATGCCAGTGATATCCCCAGACAGCATCTAGCTGTTTCCATGAGGGCATATCTCAGGCCCATAATCACCATGGTGGTCAGTGCTAGAAATTGAGTTTTGATCTCACTTTGGCAGAGGACTAAGACTCCCTGTCTCTGAAGGAGTGCTGTGTCTTCTCCTTCCCGGACAGCGATGTTTGATGCCCCCTTCACTCCACTCCACCTCTGTCAGTCTCACCCTTGTGTTGGGGCACCAATGCCAGTTCCAATAATGACATTGCCAGTGGCTGCGATTGGCGGTGCTAAATCATTGGTCCCAGTACTGGTAGAAATGTTGATGCTGATGTAGTGGCCGGTGCCAGTGCTTCCAGTGCCAAGATGCTTGGCATCAATGTACTTGGCACTGATTTTGAGGGCATTTTCTTTCCTGTTTTTCTGTAGCTGCTCAACTGCAGAGTATGTTGCCTGCCTGAGGGAGCAGTCACTGAAGATGATCCTTTTCATTCCTTAGAGGTAGTAGTTTCCTCTGGGTCTGAGGTGGTGCACATCAATAGCTCAAGTAGATGTAGCTTCAACCATGAGGTCCTGTGATGGGGCAACTGGATGGGACTCCGCTTCAGTGCCAGGAAGTGTGCATTCCTGCATATCGATGGCAGTAGAAGGCACTCGGTCCAGGCGACACCGTTTCAGATCCAGGGTGAACCCGTGATCTTCCTCAAGGACGGGCAAACATACCAACATCTCGGCATGCCAACGGTTTCTGCGTCAAGCAGACATCTAAGGATATCATCACGGAGATCCTACGAGATGTGGCCAGGATCGACTCCTCCCTACTGGCACCATGGCAGAAGATCAACGTCTTGAACACCTTCCTAATCCCCTGTATTTCATTTGTCCTGAGGGGATCTGCCATGGCGAAGGTACCTCTTAACAAGGCAGACAACACCATCCAGCAGCTGGTGAAAAAGTGGATTTTTCTTCCCCAGAGGGCCAGCAATGAACTGGTATACATCTCACACAGACAGAGCGGTGCCAGCGTCCCTCGAATGGGTAATCTGTGCGACGTTGCCGTGATCACTCATGGCTTCCACCTTCTGATGTGCCCGGACACCACGGTGAGGAACATCACGGAGAGTGCTCTGCAGGATGCCATCAAGAGGTGAATCGCCAGGACCTCCTCCAATCAAGATGTCACCACCTATCTGAGCGGCTCCCTGGAAGGTGAATTTGGAAGAGACGGGGAAGACTTTGCTTTGCTCTGGACTCCTGCCCGCAGCACTACGTGATGACTGGAGAAGCGTATCGGCTGCCACTGGACGTGGTGCTAGGAATGCCAGGAGATGGTGTCACAGGTGAAGAACACAAAGCGCACCATCATCACTCCGAGAGCCAGAACCAAGCTGGAGAGGACCCTGAAGGATGCCATCTGCTGCCAATACGTGGAAAACCTGAAATGGAAGCCGGACCAGAGCAAGGCCTTTAAAGTGACGTGCAAGTGGGACACCAGAAACCACTTTCTCCCCAGGGGCATCTTCACCCAATTTGCCAACTGGAGGTTCATCCACTGGGCCTGGCTCAACTGCGTCCTGCTGAATGGAACCATCCACCACAAGAATTGGGACAAGCAATGCTGGAAGTGTGGCTAGGCCAACGAGACACTACCCCACGTTTTGTGTAGCTGCAAGCCCCATTCCGGAGCTTGGCAGCTGCGACACAACGTCATCCAAGATCGCCTGGTCAGAGCCATCTCACCACCTGTGGAAAAGGTAGCCGTGAACTCTGCCATCCCTGGAACCAACAGCCAACTGCGACCGGACATCGTCATCACCAACGAGGACCGGAACAAGATCATCATGGTGGATGTCACAGTGCCCTTCGAAAACGGGACCTCGGCTTTCCACGATGCCCGATCTTGAAAGATGGAGAAATACGCCCCTCTGGCCGACACCCTGAGAGCTAGGGGCTACGAGGTCCAAACTCACGCGCTGATCGTTGGCGCCCTGGGGACCCCGGTAACGAGCGAGTGCTGAGAGAATGTGGAGTTGGTTAACACTACGCTCAGCTGACACAGCAACTCATGGTGTCAGACGCTGTCAGGTGGTCGAGGGACATCTACATAAAACACATCACCGGACATCGGCAATACCAGGAGGAATGAGCTGGAGTGCCGATGAGAAGCACAGTTGGGAAAGTAACTCAAATACTTTCCTGATGGACTGTATTTTTCTCTAAATGGACAACCTATCCTAAATTCTCGATTACTGAGGGACAATCTTCACTCATTGATATATTTTGCTTTCCGCCACCAACTCTCTGTATAACTTTTTTCATGAGTAATGTACCCGAATGTATGGATGCTAAATATCTAAACTGTATTATTAAATTCATTCATCTAAATTTGGGTTATTGCTGATTATGCACTATATGTATTTTATGACTTTAAAAACAAATGTTGTATTTGTGGATAATCTAAACACTATACCCAGATGTACAGACACTCTTTTCTTAACCTTTGTATTATATAATTTTTTTAACATTAGCTTTCATAAAATTTTTAGTCTATATACTGTTCAAATATACACAAACGATACACAACTAAGATGCGCTCAGAGTTTATCACCGTATCATTTTATTTCATCTCATGCATGCATGTTAATGAAGACAACCAACTAGAGGACTCTGCTCCAAGTCTGCTAGTACAGTGGTTCTCGACCAGGGATACTCAGAGGTCTTCCAGGGGGTACATCAACTCATCAAGACATTTGCCTAGTTTTACAACACGCGACATAAAATGCACTAGCGAAGTCAGTGAAAACTAAAATTTCACACAATGACTTGTTTATACTGCTCTATATACTATACACTGAAATGTAAGTACAATATTTATATTCCAATTGATTTCTTTTATAATTATATGGTAAAAATGAGAAAGTATGCAATTTTTTGGTAATAATGTGGTGTGATACTTTTGTATTTTTATGTCTGATTTTGTAAGCAAGTAGTTTTTAAGTGAGATGAACCTGGGGGGTACACAAGAGAAATCAGACTCCTAATAGGGGTACAGTACTCTGGAAAGGTTGAGAACCACTGTGCTAGTATATCAAGTGAGCGAAGCCCATAGAACTGTTGGCTATAAGTAAGGGAATGTGACAATAGGATTTCTGTTGTTCTCTATCTAATAGTCACGAATATGCCAGAATAGCTCATTCCTACCTGATGTTGAACCTCTTCTAGACTTAGTTATATAACTTTCAAGCAGCTTCTTCATACGCTGGTCAGTAGCTTCATCAAAGGCGCACCTCCCCTTCTCATTTTTGAATAACGGATCAGCTCCATACCAAAGCAGTAACTCTGCCACCTAGAGGTAAAACTTTTCAGATACTTTTTCTTTTTCTTCTAATATTTTATTTTCCACTCCTCTCTCCTCATATATGCTTCTCTGTGGTGTACACAGAAATACCTGTCGCTAGTGTTAAAATACCACTAGAGTTTTAAAATCCCCAGTAATGGAATTTACCAGTACCAAACATTCCTCTAAATACAAATTTGTTCCAAACCCTTCCATTTGTTTTTTTCATTTTTGAAAGCTTGCTTCAGTGAATAACCAGCTGACTTTCTAAAATCAAGGTCCAATAATAGAGTTTCTTGTTAACATGGTGATTTCTTAAATTATTTTTAAAAGGTTAATGTTGTGAATAAAGTCATAAGAATTCTGTCCAGTTTTACTCATTATCCAATAAGTAGTGTAGAACAATTATATTTAAGTATTAGAAAATTTGTAACTTAATGATTTCCTTTCTGGGACTTACTCCTCCCTCCCTCACTTCAGCACTACTGGGGTTTTGTTTTTCTCTGCATATCGAAAAGGCAGTTTAATTCTCGGCCTAGGTCACACCTTCTTCTTCTAGTCACTAGGAGAGCACTTCCTAAATTCACAGTTTGTAGGTGATTCTATCACTGACCCAGTTCTTTCTCTGCCTTCCCTGTTCACCTAATGGTGAAGGAGAATTAAGATAAAGGAGCACTCAATCTGCAGTGAAACCCTCTCTAAAGCCACACATTAGGGGAATGCTGCCAAAGGTGCTGCCAACCTGCAGACCCTTACTCAGCCAGAAATGTAGAGAACTCTTAGGCTTTGTCTACACTGGCAAGTGAAAGACAAAACTTTTGTTGTTCAGAGGTGCCATAAATATAAAGGGAAGGGTAAAAACCTTTAAAATCCCTCCTAGCCAGAGGAAAAATCCTCTCACCTGTAAAGGGTTAAGAAGCTAGGATAACCTCGCTGGCACCTGACCAAAATGACCAATGAGGAGACAAGATACTTTCAAAAGCTGGGAGGAGGGAGAAAAACAAAGGGTCTGTATCTATCTGTGTGATGCTTTTGCCGGGGACAAAACAGGAATGGAGTCTTAGAACTTAGTAAGTAATCTAGCTAGATATGCGTTAGATTATGATTTCTTTAAATGGCTGAGAAATTAAGCTGAATAGAATGAATATTCCTGTCTGTGTGTCTTTTTGTAACTTAAGGTTTTGGGGAGGGATTCTCTGTGTTTTGAATCTAATTACCCTGTAAGGTATTTACCATCCTGATTTTACAGAGGTGATTCTTTTTTACTTTTTACTTCTATTAAAATCCTTCTTTTCAGAAACTGAATGCTTTTTCATTGTTCTTGAGATCCAAGGGTTTGGGTCTGTGGTCATCTATGCAAATTGGTGAGGATTTTTACCAAACTTTCTCCAGGAAGTGGGGTGCAAGGGTTGGGAGGATTTTGGGGGGAAAGACGTTTCCAAACAACACTTTCCTAATAAATAAACCCAGATAAACGTTTGGTGGTGGCAGTGGAAGTCCAAGGGCAAAGGGTAAAATAGTTTGTACCTTGGGGAAGTTTTAACCTAAGCTGGTAAAAGTAAGTTTAGGAGGTTTTCACGCAGGTCCCCACATCTGTACCCTAGAGTTCAGAGTGGGGAAGGAACCTTGACAAGAGGTGTTAAACCACCACCACCACCATCACCACCAAAAGACAAAAGTTTTGTTGACGACAAGTGCTGGTGTGAACAGCGCTTTGTTGGCAGGAGTGCTCTGCTGTCGACAACGCTAACCCCACTCATTAGGGGGTGGAATTTTTTTGTCGGCAGGAGACCTCTCTCCTGCCAACAAACAGTGGCTTCATTGTGTGTCTTTTAGCGGCATGGCTGTAGCAGCATAGCTGTGTCGCTAAAAGGTGCGTAGTGCAGACATAGCCTTACTTACCCAGTGTTAGTTGGAACTTCTATCCATGTAATGTACTTATACCTCCCTCATTACTGTATTATCCAAGGACCTCACAATCTTTAATATATTCTCCCTCACAACACTCCTGTGGGGTAGGGAAGTATCCCCATTTTACAGATAGGAAACTGAAGCAAAGAGAGACTAAATGACTTACCCAAGATCACACAGGAAGCTTGTGGAAGGGCAGAAAATTGAACCTGTGTTTCGCAAGTCCCAGATGAACACCCTAATTATGGGATCAGTGATGGACCTTGAGAAAGCAGGTCAATTTTCTTCTGGATTTGGAGAGCTGGAGAAGATTTTAGGAATAGAACTTGCTACTGCCCACCAAAAAAGCTACAAATCCTGAGATGAATAAGGGTTAGTGTTGGATCATATTAAAGAAGTTCTGTATTAAAATCACAAATGAGTTTGATTCCCCAGAGTTTAAATTCCAGGGTATTACTAATTAAGAGGTCTCTTGGTTTTTGGTACTGTTTCTCTCCCTGTATGTGTGAAACTTGCAAGCTGCTAATTGTGTTAGTACATTCTAAGACAGAGTCTATTCTCAAAGCAATTCACAGAGAGAGAGACTCAAAGCAATACTCTAACAACAGAAACAGCACCCAGAGACTCCCCACCCTTTTGTTGTATTAACAATTGTGATTAAAATAGAGATAGAGGATGTATGTGGATGGATGCTTGGTGTGGATAATAACTGAATGATCAGGGAGGTGCCAGCCTAAGAATCCAGTGTCCATCGGCTGAAGAAGGCGTCAAGTGGAAATAAGCAGAGGACCCCCCGGAGGGCAGACTGGAATCCACCCAACAGCCTCAAGAATGGGAGAACCAAAGAACAAGATAACATCTTGGAGCCGTCAGGAATGTGCTATCTTCTGATTGATTCAGCAACAGCATGATGAAGCAATTCCCATAGACTGGCATAGGAAGAAATTCCTATAAAAATAGACTCTAAAAAGTGAGAACTTTGGGGTCTGATTCTGCAAACCAACTTCCAGGAGCATCAGATGAGCATCTGACAAGGCCCTGCTCCCTCCTCATGTCCAGGCCACCTGGCCAGTGGCTTGGCATGAGCAACTCTAAGGCTGGTAACTATGATAACAACCTTGCAGAACCTGTGTGTGTGTGTGTGTGTGTGTGTTTGTATGAATGAATGTGTGAATAAATATGAGATTGAATGGAATGTTATAGCTATAACTAACTGCTTACTATGATTCTTTCTGTATTCACAATAAATGTGGTATTTTGCCTTTTTCTCTTTAATAAGATCCTGCTGGTTTTTATTTTATTGGTATAACATTAGGCAGGAGCAATGAATCGCTCTCTGGGCAATGCTGGAGACAGACGTTCTGGCAGGTGGTGGAAGAAGTATGGCTTAGGCTTGGTCTACACTACAGAGCTAGCTCGACATAATGCAGCTCAAATGACTTACTCTGTTAACATAATGTTTTAGTGCAAAGTGAACAGAAAATAATTCAGACCAGTGATTACAGAGTAGTATTTCCATGGGTGCCATGCATTGTTTCCCTCTAGGCTAAATGCTTGCACAGCTGGACATCCTGCTAGCAGGCACTAGTGGGGGGAAAGTTCCACTGTGCTCCTCCTTCCTCTCTCTAGCCCTGGCTGATAAATTTCTTCATTTCTGTCTCCCTCCCTTCCTCCTCTCTTCTTTTTGCCTGTTCTTTCCTTTCTCTCCCTAAGCTCTTCTCTCTCTCACACACACACACACCCACACACACACACTGAAAGTGAGGGAGAAGGTACCTGGACTTGGAAGAAAAGTGAGAGAAAATGAAAGGGAGAAAGTGAGTGGTGGTCAAGAGACAATCAAGTATGGAACGAGTGAGGAAGGAAAATGATGCTATGTCTACAGTGGCTTGCATGCTTGAACACTGGACCATGTACATGCTCATGCATGGTCCCCATACCTGCCCCAAGTGTCTGCATATGCTGTGCTGGACACAGGTATAATGACATATACACACTCATACACATGTCCATACTGTCGCTGTTGTTACATAAGATTAGTGCTACCATTTCATGGGCTGTATACAGGATTCTGTGCATCACAGGGAGACATTCTAGGAACCGCTTTGCTGTGTGTTGTGGGTACTGTCCCCTGCCTTCACACATTTGCTGATGGCAGTTCCTAATCATATCGCCCCTCATTGTTATTCCCTGAAAAAGTAGGTGGAAGACATTTAGCAATGAGATAACTATCTGATTCTGTTCCTGTTTCTTACAGTGGGACAAACGGTTATGCAGTAGAGTAGGCGACTGGTGAGATGTTGGATGGAATTTGGCCAGAACTTTCTGATACACTGAAGTCAGCTGACCATGAGGGTCAATGACAATTCATTCAGCTCACATGGTACTGATATGGTGAATGCCAGTGTTGCCAAGGTATGTCCTTGGGTGGACCATCATTTCTGGTGCCGGAGAACCAGCATGTTGTGCTGGGATCACATCATTTTGGAAACCTGGAATGACCAGCAGTGGCTTCAGAACTTCCAAATGAAGATACAGATCTTCATAGAGCCATGTGAGGAACTTGCATCAAACCTCTGGCACCAGAACACTCAATTCAGGGAAGCCATACCGGTTCAGAAGCAGGTTGCTATTGTTCTATGGAAGCTGGCACCACCAGGTCTGCTGCAAGTCACTTTGAGGTTGGAAAGTCCATTGTTGGGGTCACAGTTGTGCAGGTTTATGAGGCAGTTAACACTGCGATCTACTCAAGGTGGGTGCCATAAGAAAAGTTCCAGAAATAAGAGCTGGATTTCAGAGGATGGGCCTTCTAAACTATGCAGGGGCCATCAATGGCACCCACATCCCAATACTTTGCCTACCAAAAGGGGCAAATGCTTATGTGAACCACGTGTTCTGCAAAGCTTAGTGGTCCACAGAAGCAGATTCATGACTACAAACGTGGGAAATACTAAAAAGGTTCATGACACCAGAGTGCTGAGGTGATCAGCATTGTACCTGAAGGGAGTAGGACTTTATTCACCAGAAACTATATGGTTCTTTACAGTGTGTCGATGCCAACTGTTATTTTGGGGGACCTTGCATATCCACTCCTATCTTGTCTCATGAAGCCATTCCCCAACACCAATGACACTGGAAAAGGGGAATTCAGTTACAAGCTCAGAAGCTGCAGAACGGTTATGGTATGTGTTTCCTGGGCTGGAAGCTCATTGGTGCTGCCTACCCACCTGTGTCAGAATGGCCATTCATATACTCATCGCCTGCTGCACACTCCATAACATTTGTGAGGGTAAAAGAGGAGTGTTTTCATTCCAAATGGGCTCACAAGTCTGATTTGCAAACTTTGTACAGAAAACCAGATCCCACCCATGTGCACATTGGTCCTGGTTCCCAACAAGCAAGGGAAATTATGAACACCATACATGCACACATCTTGGCACAGCAGGGAGGCAGAGGGTGACATCTGCCTGTGCTGAGGGATACCTTCCCACCTTATACAGCTGCTGGGAATGCACATAAGGGAACATTGGTGCCTATTTGTGAGGGGACATAGCTTTGTGAGGGTTTCGTTTTCCTGTAGCGAAAGATCAGGAACTATTCATTCCTGTGACATTGCACACACTGAAGACAATTACAACCTGGTGAAGATGCCCTGTTAACACCTTAGGGTTGAGTCTATGCTGTGGAGGGTGGCAGCTGAGTTGTAATGTGGTCATTGTGCAATGATTTTGTCTTCACTATTCACACTTGTTTATAAACCTCTTATTGGGAGCACTCAATCTCTCTTACCAACCTTATGAAGATTTCCTGGGGCAGGGGTGAGTATTCAGCCATTCTGCATGGTATGCTGTCATTTTGTTTTTTGACTGTTCATTGTCAGCAGTGCTAACTGCATTTAGGGGCTGTTACAGAGCACTAATCCCTATTACCACTGAAGCTGGTTAAGCTTTCAGTGGGAAGTGGGGGGTATTTATGCATAGGGTAGTGGCAGATGGTGTCATTACCTGTGTTGCTACTGGTACTGTTTCAATTTTCTGCATGTGAAGTAATCCATATAGATGTTCATCTACCCATTTTCTGTGTTTCTGACTTCTGTTACATTGAAAACTAGTAGCACTTTCTGTAAGAACATAATACTAATTGCACTTTCCTATCCCTCCCATGTATCCTTGGGACTTAGTATATTTCTGAACCGCAGGAGGGAGGGTTTGGTGGAGGACAGACAGAAAAGTGTTTGCAGTATCATGGCATCAGATAATTATATACCATTCAATTTCATGTGCTATGAATTGTGGGGCCCAATTCTGAATCTGAAAACATCTTCAGCTCACCAAGCTTAGGAAGGAGGGGACACACACAAGTCTGGGAAATGATAACATTTATTAAAAGTATTAGATAGAATGGGTAATTGAAATAATTTTTAGAAGGAAGGGTCAAAAACAAATCTTTAAAAAATAAAGGGAATGCAAGTGGGAACACTGGCCATACATTAATGTCTCTGTAGCTGTCTCCTTGTCCACCTCCTGACAAGAAGGGATGACGGGAAAGTGACTTTTGGGGAAAAATGGGAATGTCTCCTGCGAGGGACTTGGGGGATGGGCACTTGGTGGGGTTCTGGAACTCTTGCAGATTCATCATTCCCCTCCTGGTCACTCAGTAGGTCCTCCTGTGAGGGGTTTTGGGTGCTAATGGCGGGCAATGCCCCAGGAGTCC
This sequence comes from Eretmochelys imbricata, assembly GCF_965152235.1. Taxonomy (NCBI): domain Eukaryota; kingdom Metazoa; phylum Chordata; order Testudines; family Cheloniidae; genus Eretmochelys; species Eretmochelys imbricata. Next base: position 48,075,470 of record NC_135576.1, on the reverse strand, counting down.
TGCAGGTTCTGGTGTCCTCCCAGTCTCTTAGGGGGGTCCTTGAAACAGGATCCTCTGGCTCAGTAGCATCCCGCGCGGCAGCTGGAGGAAGAAATGGATGTAGTGGTTCATGGACTGGTTCAGTTGATTTGGCAGCAGGTTGACCTCGAACTCATTCACAAGTTCAATGGGGGAATGTTCCCATTCTCTGTGCTGTGCCTCCTGCTCCATGAACCAGTACATCCGTGTCTCTCCCTGATGAAGTGCCCAATCCTTCCATGCCCAGAGGAATTTAAATGGTTCCTGGTTTCCCCTGCCCATGCCTATATGCAGCTCTTCCTAGGTCCTTCTCCGTCTGTCTCTGGGGCATTGCTCCAGCCCTTTTTGTGGGATGGTTTCACTCTCAGGAACTGAAGGTCCTGACAATTGAAAGAGAAGGGTAGAATTACAATTTTTGTCCTTGGGAAAAAGCTCAGAAATCCCCCCCACATAACATAACTTTACTGTAGAAGGCCACAATTTTGATACTTTTCAGCATTCCATGAATGTGACTTTTAAACTATCCTTGGTTCTTAGGCAACTTTTGCAGCCCATGAGGAAGGAGCACAGGCTCCTAAGAGTAAATAAACTGTACTAATACGTTTAAAAATGTAAATGTTCATAGTGTCTCAAGGTAGTGGGCAGGGGGAAGAGAGAGTGGCAGTTCCTTCCAGGGTGCTAAGTTACCAGTTTGCAATTCCTTTTTTAAAGGCTGGCTAACATTTGGAGAACACAGCTGTTTCCAAGACACGAGAACGGAAAAGAGAAGTGGCTTTCTGTCCTGTGGAGGAGATCTGCAATCTATGCAAGAGAGTTTGTTTCTGCTAATGGTCACTCCTCTACATATTGCGAAATGAAGAGGGTTGGTCAGCTATAAAAGTGGACCAAGCAGAGCTGCACTGCTGTAAAACCTCAAGACCCAGCTAGAGTTTCTGCTACACTGGAAACTTGCTGAAATATGCTTGTGCAGCATAGCTCAGTGGGGGGAGAGGCAATACACCAGGGACAGGAACAGTAACAATTTTGTAATCTTCCAAGGGAGAAAGGACTGCTGTGACTAACATTTCCTCAGAGAACCAAAGTGTTCTACAACTGTGTTCTGCTCCCTCCCCATTCCCAGACCTAACATCCCTCCACCTGCCCACCCCGTTCCACATAGCTACCATTTGTAAGGTGATGGTAAGATCAGAAGGTGGGAGAAGCACTAAAACTGTGTAATCTTTAAAAGACAAAAGATAGCTGTTACTAACTTTAGACAACCTACTATAAGCTTTCTGCAACTGAACAATCCCCTACTGGGATTTTTCTAACTTGACCCCTTCCTTCCCAGGGTCTGTGCAGCCCCACAGCCTTTGCTGTCTGACCCTTGGCCAAGAAATGCACAAACACAGAGGCAATGATTTTTCCTGAATAATCTGTTTTTAAGAAACAGCTTTATCCAAATGCATAATACAGGTTCATCAGAAATCAATAAAATCATTGATTTATAACTATGTCTTGCTTGGGGACCATCTGGGGGGGCAGGGAGCAGGGGCTGGAGGGAGCAGAGGAGAGTTGGAGGAGTTTGGTAGGGAGAGGGGGCATGACAATTCCATAGCTTTCAGCACTGCAGTTCAAACTCACAGACACATAGCAATGCATGGCATATTATCCAGAGGGGAATAGTCAGTGCACAGTATTTCAAATGCCCTGGATCATAAAATCAGTAATTTAGCATAAGATGAAGAGGGGATATTGGCAGGGAAGGTCCATTGTAACTTACCAGCCTTAGGTTTTGGTTCCTGCCGTGACTCGGGATCCTCCTTGGATTCATCAGGGTAGGAGGCTTCCTCAACAGGCTCCACTGGAGAGAGGTGCAGAATAACATGCTCTTCATCCTCCAGGTCTTCTGGGGCACCCTCCATGGTCCGTGCTGCCTCCTCACTCTAGCCCTCATCAGCATCCTATTGGACAATGAGGCTGGTGGGGTTGAGGAAGGGATCATGAACCACTTCAGGCTCTGTACCAGGAGCCCTTGACAGCACCTGGTCAAGCTCTTCATAGAAGGGGCATGTAGAAGAAGCCACATCCCGGAGAGACTGTTTGAGTCTTTTGCTCTCCTGTATGGGAGCCTCATCTGGTTCATGTGTTCCTGCCCCTGGGCTGGAGACCGCTCAACGCCTGCCTTCTCCAGCCTCCATGAAATTTCCTGGTACAGGTGTATGTTCCTGCCGCTCTGGCTGAAGTCACGGAAGACAGTGCACTCTGACCACACATTGATAAGCACCCAAGTGTGCTCAGTGGGCCAAGTGGCTGCTCTCAGAGCAGGATGCATTTTCACCTGTATTGATCTGTATGAGTTCAATGGAAAGCTGGTCACTGCAGCACGCTACTTCCACTGAAAACGATGGGAAAGGAACCTTTATAGAGTGGGCAAGGGTCAGGAAGAAAAGGGTCCAGTGCATTGTCAGAATGGGAGTGGAGGACTATTGAAACTTGAGTCCTGGTACATGACCCTTATCCACACCCCTCAGGCATGCTAGCTTACTCACTCTCTACATTCCTTCAGACACATGCTTTGGGGTTCAGGTGTGGGTTATGACACAACCGCATTCATAGGCACGTGTACAGTCACTAATATAGAAATAGTCCTTAGTCAATGGAGAGGAAGGAAATAGAGATTATGAGTGACCAAAGAGGTAGCAAGAATGAGGGAAAGGGCAGAGTAAGTGGAGAAAATAATATAGCAGGAGAAACTGCACCCATAAATTTTAAACTTGAGCTCTAGAAGCCATTTGTTATGCACATGGGGGGAAAAAAATAGAAAAAAATATTGGTGTCAGTCCAGATCAAAACCCTGATCTATTTTCAGTCCATATTTTGTCTCCAACTGCAGTCTCATACTTCAAAAGGAAGTACAAAAAACATATTCAGTTGTGCAATAATGTGTATTTTGATGTCTTCAGACAACCTGAAGCGTGAGACCTGTAGCATTATCAATTTAGATAATCTTTTCTGTGCTATTTTCGTAAACAGTTAGAAAAATGCAGCTAATTTCTGCTATCACACACTAAAGAACAAATCTGTAAAGTGTTGCTCATGATTTTATCAGAAGTCGGGCAGCAAGAATTCCAAATACCCTTAAATCTTAACATGTAACCCTAAATTCTAAATAATTAGCAGGACATGTAATGAAACGGAAATGCAACGTAACCTCCCTGACCCAATCACAGGAATTTTTATAGGTAAAATGTAGTTTGTGCCCAAATATAAAAATCATACCTCATAATGGCCCTCTTTAACTGCATCCTGTATTGGTGTTACTTGTTCACTTCCTTTACAGTTAACATCAGCTCCTGCTTTCAAAAGCTCATTTGCTGTCTTATAAAAACCTTCCACACTGGCTTCATGTAGTGGAGTCCAACCTACGACAAACGAAAATTGTCAACTAAATCTTACATTTCATATCTGAATAATATTCTTGACACCAATTTTTATCCATTTTGCAGACCATTTAATAAAGTTTTAATTTTAAGATAGTCTAAATTTATTAGAAATTTCAATATTTTAAGAATAAGTTGACCATGTGACAAATTTTTATATGGTTCAAATGTGATGTAGGTGAGAGGTCCTAACTGTCAAAATATGCACTTGCCTAAGAACTGCATGCCATTATAACAAATGTAGATGTTAGATTATGTATTGGCTCAAAAAGGAAAGAAACCTTAACCTTTGCATACCAGCAATTTCTCTGTGAATGAAACTTTTACACTTTGGGTATGTCTACTCAGCAGTTGGGATGTGTAATTCCCAGCGTGGGTAGACATACATGTGCTAGCTCTACTTGACCAAGCATGCTAAAAATAGCAGTGGAGCTACAGCAGCATGCGGGGCAGCTTGGGCTAGCTACCGGAGTACAACCTCATTGGAGGTCCTAGACAAGCCACTGCTATTTTTAGCATGCTAGCTCAAGCACAGCTAGCATGTGTAAGTCTACACAAACAGGTAATTATACTTCCCAGCTGCTAGATTGATACACCCAACAACCTTTGTGTGTGGTCTTGTTATTTGGTCAGTCACACTGAAGATGATAATTAAGAGAGAAGTGAGAAAATAAAGAACCTGAGCTATGAATAATACAACATATGTTCCTGTCTCAGGAACAGACACTAGCAATTAATAATGGTGGGGATCATGTTGATGTCCATTTCAGTATCTCCAAGCATCATTAAATGTATAAACTCGTAGACTTTAAGGCCAGAAGGGACCATTGTGATCACCTAGTCTCACCTCCTGCTTTAAGAACATTTAAGAATGTGAACATTAGAACATCTAAGAATCTAAGAAATAATGTGATGAAAAATGTTTACTCATTTTCCATTTCCCTTTCTGATCACATAGAACAAATCCAACTTTTACCTTTGCAGACAGCAGAACTGTAGCAATCAGAGGTTGAGTAGCAGGTGGAGCAGAGATGCTCTGCATGGGGAGGGAGGGAAATCTGGGGCTGAGGGGGCAGGTTGGGTTCTCTGCATTGGGAACATGGGGAGCTACTGAGACATAGCGGGAAGTAGCTGTTACTATTTGCTTCCCAGCCCAATCCCATGAGCCACAGCAGCTGCTCCAGCCCCACCAGTTCCACTTCACCTCCACCGTCCTATGCATGCACACAGCTTACAAGGAATGACATGTTGGGGTAGAAACATATATCAGCCTCTACAATATTTCCATTTACTCCTGGGGCATTCTGCACCAAAAAATTTAAATTTCTATGCCAAAAAATTAAAAATTCTGCACACAACATTTTAAAATCCTACAACTTTTATTTGTCAAATAAATGAGGCGGCTCCAGCATGGCATTGCGGGAAACAGGCCACTGGAAGCACTGAGCTGGGAGATCACTCTGCAGCTCCCCCCGGGACCCAGACTCAACAGTGAGGCTGCACCCAAACCTTCCCCAGTGCAAGAACTGGGCCTGCCCCAGAAACACCCCAGGGCCCTGACCCTCTGTGCCAGGTGCACCAGGTGTGGGCATGCAGACTCAGTCCGGCAGGATCCAAGTGCAGAGGGACTTAGTGTGGGGGAATCCAGGTGTGGGTTGAGAGGGTTCTGTGTGGGGCAATCTGGGGTAGGCAGCTCAGTGGGGGATCCATGTGTGCATGTGCAATCTGGATGCACAGGGGTTTGTTGGGGGGTTCTGGGTGCAACAGTAAGGGGACTCTGCAGGGGGGTCCAGATGAAGGTGGTTGGAGCTCATCAGTGGGGGCTTGGGTGGGGGGGCAGAGCTGGGCAGGGGGGTCTGGCTATGGGGGGTTCAGTGTGGGGGTCCAGATGCTATGGGAATGGGGCTAATGAGGTTGGGGACCCAGGTGCTCCTGGTTGGGGCTCGGTGGAGATCTGGGTGACTCTTCAGGGTGGTCCAAGTGCAGGGGGAGTGGAGCTTGGCAGGAGGGGTTCTGGGTGTGTGTGGGGAGGTGAGGCTCAGCGGGAGGGCCTGGGCATGAGGGGGTCTGGATGCATGGGCACTGGGCAGATGAGGGAGCAGCTCCCTGTACAGTGATCCCTCCCTCTGCAGATGAGGAGTGATGGGTGTGTGTTGGGGGGAGAGTTTGCAGAGCTTCCTGGAGCCTGGGGAGAAATCTAGGGCTGGGGCTGACCTGGCTCTGGATGCTGTGCAGGGGAAGAGGAAGTCCCATCCTCCCCAGCCCAGCCAGACTAGCAGCTGAGCCTGGCACAGGGTAGGAGCCACCAGCCAGGTCTTCCCCAGTCCTGCCCCCTGCCTCACAGTGATTTATCTCTCTGCCAGCTGCCCTGGGCACCCAAAACATACTGCTGGGGAGGGTCACATGACCACTCTTTTGGCTTCCCTTTGCTTCCCCCTCAGAAAGTCATTTTTCTGCAGGGAAGCAAAGAAATCTGTAGGGGGACATGAATTCTGCACATGAGAGGTGGCACAGAATTCCCCCAGGAGTATTCCATTGCAGGGGCACTAGCCTCCACTCCCTCTCACGTCAGTTCTGCCACCCAGGTAGCAATTCCACTCAATGGAGGAAAGAGGATTTGGGAAAGATGAAGGCAGTATGTAAGCCCTGAGCTGCACTGACCTAGCTTTGCATGAGTTCCCTGTATGGCAGTGTTCTTACTGAATCGGCAGAGTGAACTGGGGGAGAAGATAGAAGATCCACGCCCAGAGTGCTTTCTAATCCTCCTTCCACCACTTCCTGCATCAAGACACACTAAGGTTCCATTGACCACAATAGCTTTTTCCTTCAACCATCTCCCCACAGGTGGAGATACCCCAGTACATATCTAGAATGCTGGTTGGGCTCTAAATTTGACACAATCCTTTTCTCATTTAACTCAAGGGCAAAACTCTCATTAACTTCATAAGAAACAAGACTGATTCCATCAAGCCAAATTCTGGGCTGTTTTACAGATAATGCATGCCAGAAGGGTGTAAAATCAGTGCATTAACATGGAGTTTTGGAGGTAATGTCTATATTACATATATGGCTCTTCACATTTATTACCTGTCTCGTGAGAACTTATAAGAACTTAAACTAATAAGAATTCAAAAAAGTGGTGGATCAACTCTAAAACATCTGTTTGTGATCTGGTAGCATGAGCATTTATTACTTATGCTTACATATTTGTTTTGTAATTCATAAAATTATCTTTTAATTGGAATTGAAACTTACCAGCATAATCCTGAGTATTTACATTTGCACCAACTTTTATAATTTTGCGTACAAGGTCTGTATCATCTTCAGCAACAGCTTTATGCAGTAAGGTCTCACCAAAAAGATTTTTCCTACAGATTTTTGAAAGAGGAATGGAGGCAACAGGTGCAGTATTTGAAAAATTTTTAACAGAGGTTTGTTTTGCTGAAAAACATAAAATAAAGATCTGGTAAACTGAAAAAATATGTTTGACTACTGTTTTGGCCTCAGCACTACAGTTAGCATACAAGTTTTCTGAAGAAAAATCTTGTCAACAGGAATTTTTGCCCAACTACTAACCTGTCAAAAACAGACATTTCAGAAAGTTGCTCCTTCAGTGAAATACGTAAACATCAATCTCACTTACTAAAGATTGTATTTAACCCCATAAACTCTGCACCGATCTCCTGATATCAAATGGGTTCAATGCACAGAATGAAAGAATATGGCTTTTAAACAGTGGTTTTTTAAACTCTTGGCTCTCTACATTTTAGGCAAAGTGTACTAATCATTTTCAACAAGTTTGATCAAATCTGCTATCCTGTGCTACATTTCCTTAAAAGAAAAGCAGTCAATATATAGCTAGTTGCTTAGTCACTCCTCTCGTCCTTACCAAACCTATGGCATCTATTAGCAATTATTTTATGTTTTGTGTTTTATGTATGTTTCTAAGTTTACAAAACAAAATATAGAAACAAACATTATTATTATACTTTGGAACAAATCCTGCTTTCCGTTATGCACCCATAATGTAGGATTCAAATGTAGTGGAACCATTTCTATTGTACTGGGGCACAAGACTACACTTTACCAGCAGTGGGGAATTCTGCCTTCTCCCTTCATGCTGTGGAGAAGTGTTCCAGGGCTACTGTCTATGCTGGAAGGCAAAAGGATGGGGATGGATTATGGCTAGGCAGGAGGCATGGCAAGGGCACGAGCATGGTCCATTCCTTGTGCAGATTCAATAGCTTAACATTTTGCTCATGTGGGAGTAGAGAGCTACCCCTCTCCATAGTCTGTGGTTGTAGGCTGCACAAGAAGCCTGACCGGTTGTGACTAAAGATTCCAATCTTCAGCCTTTTGATATTTTTGAAATGGAGGAAAGTCCATGTACATCAGTGGTCTCCAACCTTTTTACGCACAAGATCACTTTTTGAACTTAAGTGCAACCCAGGATCTACCCCATCCCTTCTGAGGCCCGACCCCTTCCCCGAAGCTCCACCTCGCTCACTCCGCGCACGCACACCCTGTCGCTCGCTCTCCCCCACCCTCACTCACTTTCACCGGGCTGGGGCAGGGGGTTGAGGTTCGGGACGGGGTGCAGGCTCTGGGCTGGGGCCAACGGGTTCGGAGTGTGGGATGGGGCTCCAGGCTGAGCCTGGGGCAGGGAGTTGTGGTGCAGGAGGGGATATGGGGTGCTGGCTCTGCGAGGAGGCTCAGGGCTGGGGTGCAGGCTCCCACTGGGCAGCACTTACCTCGGGCGGCTCCCGGTCAGCGGTGGTGCAGCACGGCTAAGGCAGGCTCGCTGCCTGCCCTGGCCCCACACTGCTCCCGGAAGGGGCCAGTGCACCCCTGCGGCGGGCACGTGGCTCCGTGTGGTGCCCCTCTCTGAAGGCACCGCTCCCACAGATCCCATTGGCCACAGTTCCCCGTTCCCAGCCAATGGGAGCTGTGGGGGCGGTGCTTGCAGGCAGGAGCAGTGCGTGGAGACCCCTACTCCTCCTCCCCCAGGGCCATGGGGGCATGCTGACTGCTTCCAGAAGTGGCGTGAGGCTGGGACAGGCAGGGAGCCTGCCTTAGCAGCAGCCCCACTGCAGCCAGAGATCATGATCGACTGGTAGAGTCTCCAGGATCAACCAGTCGATCGCGATTGGCCAGTTGGTGAACACTGATGTACATTAATTTTGCTCTACGCAATAGGATTTGCCCATATAACTACAGCCAATCATGATGAAAACAGAAAAATACATTTTATTTTGAGCACTTTGTTTTAAAAATAATATTTTGCTCTTGAATGAAAACCTGTTGCTGACTTTATTTTATTAAATATGAGTCATCTGATTAGAAAACCCATCGTAAGCATGGTTATAGTGGAAATACTGACAACCCTTCCTGAAAGCAAGGTGCTGGGTAGTGGTAGATTTATAATTAACAACTTATATTATACCTACTATTATAGTTCATATAACGTATACCTTCAAAAAGTTTTAAAATATATTAGGTACACAGGTAAAGCCAAACTGGACTTGCATAAATGGAAATAATTATAACACTCCAATCTTAAAAGTAATTATGGTTCAATGGTTAGGGGATGAAGGAGCCAGGAGGCCCAGGTTCAATTGTGTGCTCTGCCACAGACTTCCTGTGTCACCCTCAGCAAGTCTCTTTACATCTCAGTTCCTCACATGTAAAATGGGAATAATAGGACTTCTTTACTTTACAGGAGAAATATATCACAGAATGTGAGGTGCACAGATGTAATTGTGATGGAGGTCATAAAAATACATCAAATCAATTGAAACCTGCAATCTACTCCATGGGGGTGAATTCCTGTGTACGCTGAGTCACACTGACTTCAGAGAGACTCTGCACAAGCAGTTTGCCTTTGCAAGTCAAACTGTAGGACCTACATTTGTACTCTGGATCTATTTTTTGTTTTGGTGTTTCTGAATACTTAGTCATTTCAATTATAATGTTACAAAATTAGATTTTCACCCCTGAATGTTTTTCTTAAATTTTATGAAGGATGTGTGTAAGCAGGTCAATTATTAGAGTCTGTACTGTAAACAGTGAAATAAAAACTGGTACAAAGTATCATGGATTATTATTAAAACTAATGTATATAAAGTTTTTTAAAAAGGTAGCTCATAAATCCACATTTCAGTGACTTTGAAAACACCATCCAACATTTTCTGGTTCAGTACATTTGTTTGAATCAGTTCAACAGAAGAGTAACTTATCTGGCAAATAAATGTCAGAAGCATCTCTTACTAATTTTCTTTGCAAGCCTTTGGCTTTTCCTCATCTGCTCAACCTTGCTGTTTACATTCATAGTTGATGCTTGGTATGTACTGGCTTCCGGCTCTGAACACTGTTCTTTGCTGTCCTTACAAGCAGAGTCTTGTGTTCTACTGATAAGAGATTTATTCAGAATGAATAATAATATTCTCCACTTTACAAAACAACAATGTAGTATTTATACTAGATTTAAAAGTAAACATCTAATTTGTAAAGGAGGTTTATAATTATGTGCAGATGCATACTCCATGTAATCACACAAACTTCAATGGGATTGTATGGAGTATAAATCAGTGCAGAATATGACCTTGAGTGTTTCAAAGAAAATGTAAAATCTTTACCTTTTAGGCAACTTAAATGAACATTTACACAGTAGAAATGAGGAATGAAAGGCATGTATGTTTCATATTTATTAACTAAATTGGAAGAGAGATAGAGAAAGAGTTCATGCATAAAGAGAAGTAAGCTTTTTATGTTATATATGTCATACCCAAAATCTTTAGATGAAAGTTTATTTCCTGTTTCTTCATCATTACTATATATTCTCTGCTGAGTTTCTTCTAGCATTTTATAACAACTGGAAACTTCATGTATGTACTTTCTAGTGCAGTTTTCTCTTATTCGAGTTGACTTCCTTAATGTATATGAAGTTGCTTTGGTAGCTTCTACATCCGAGATATTCTCTATTGAACTTGAATTTCCTTCACCAGCTTGTTTGTCGTAAGAGGCGACATTGCAGTAATCAGAAATGATCAAGTCTTGGTTCTTCTGGTTACCTACAAGCTGTGACAAAAAGTATTATTTCAAACTACTGGTAGTCAAGCTTTAAAAAGAAATGCTGTGCCTGGATTATTGTGTTTGGTGTTAAAAGTAAAATGTCATTTAAATTATACATGCACAGATAGATAGATAGAGACTTAGAATAAATAGGTTACTTAATAACTGGAGTTCTGCAAATATATTCCCTACACAGGGGGAAGCACTTGGAGTTGTGTGCCATGCTATGCAGGCCCTGGAACTACTAAGAACACCCAGCAAGGGAAGTGGATGGCTCAGGAAACAGGGATGTAATGGGACAAAGATGTAAAGTCAGTGGATGATATGGCTTTTTTAGCTGATGCCTTCAAACAGAATCAGGCATCTATTGAGGACAGGCCACAGAAAGAGGGGTTTGAAACTGGTAGGAAGGGAGCCCCCTGGGAAGAGAGAAGCGGGTTGGGAGCATAAACATTCTCTTACCCAAAAACATTCCTCTAACTTCATCCCAAATCTCCTGTAAAAGCAGAAGAGCCCAAAAGGTGCTATCAGTGTAATTCCACTGATCACCTGAGGAATAAATGCCCTGTGCTAGGAGGAAGTGGGCAACAAATAGCTTGTTAGTTCTGCTGTCCTCAACACAGAAACCCCCCAAGCAATTGAAACCTATCATATTGGTTTTGTGAGATTAGCCTCTGCAGAACCAGATTTGGAGTATGTTAAGGCTGTCCAAATTGATGATAGGGAGTACTTGGGGCAGAGAGATACAGGGGCCCAGATCTCTCTGGTTAAGCAGAGTGTGGTCCCAAAGGCTAGTATGTTGCCTGGCCAAATGGCAGAGATTGTGGGGATGGGCGAAAGCAGATTCCTCAGACCACTAGCTAAAATCCATGTGGTGTGGGGAGGTTTGGAAAGTGTTCTGACTCTGGGGGTAAGAGAACACCTCCTAGTCGACCTGCTTCTTGGTAATGATTTTTTCCGTGAAGCTCAGGTTAAAGTATTTGCCTGCAGCAGGAGGGAGTTTTAAGCTGGGACCCCCGAGGGAAAGGGTAAGGTCTCAGGAACTGCTGAGAGAATGGGAGAGAGTCTCCTTGATTCTTCTGCAGCAGGGAGAAACCACATGCTTCCAGGTGGGAGGGTGGTTGAGACCAACTCCTGCACTGCAGCTGGAGGCAACACCACATTAGGAAGGGATGGGGTGGGTGTAACACCCGCCAGGGAGAGAATTGCCCAGGTTGTTAGCTGCCAGCAGGTCGCAGCTGAACCAGAGGCAAAACCGGCTCTAGGGAACATAGAGCAATGTGTCCCAAAGGAGAGCCCAGAGTAGAGTAGGGGATCTCAGAAACCACTGAGGTGGGTGAGGATTCCTGAGACTCTGTACCGCAGGGAAGTAGGGTGCTTCCAAGTATGGGAGGGGCTGAGACTAGCTCCTTTCCAGCAGGAGGAAACATGCCCTCAGGCGCAGGGGCAGGAGAAGTGTTGTCAGTGATTAAGGAAACTGTCCCAGTTGTTAGCTGGCAGAGTTCTGCAGATGAACAAGAGACAGAACCCTTCCTAGGGAGCACAGAGAAATGTGTCTTAGGAGGGGCCCCAGAGGAGGAAACTGGGGAAGGAATAGTGGGGGCACAGGAATGTCTCCTCACTAGAAGGGGGTGTCTTCCCCCACAACAGAGAAAGCAATTATGGGAGAGCTGCTGGGAAAAGGTGCATCTGATTGAAGGGTTAACACACCTAGCCCAGAGAGCACAGATCACAGCCCTCTAGGGGGCAGCGAAGGACTCAGTGCTGGGAGGGGGAACACACAGGGTAACCCCAAAAGGGGAGCTGGATTTTCTGCATATGTACAGTCCTGGGTTAGGAGACCGCTCCCCAAAGGGCCAGCCAATGTGCAGGATCCCCCTGAACACCTATCTTGCCAGACCCTGTGTTGGATCATATTAAAGAAGTTCTGTATTAAAATCACAAATGAGTTTGATTCCCCATAGTTTAAATTCCAGGGTATTACTAATTAAGAGGTCTCTTGGTTTTTGGTACTGTTTCTCTCCCTCTATGGGTGAAACTTGCAAGCTGCTAATTGTGTTAGTACATTCTAAGATAGAGTCTGTTCTCAAAGCAATTCACACAGAGAGAGACTCAAAGCAATACTCTAACAACAGAAACAGCACCCAGAGACTCCCCGCCCTTTTGTTGTATTAACAATTGTGATTAAAATAGAGATAGAGGATACATGTGGATGGATGCTTGGTGTGGATAATAACTGAATGATCAGGGAGGTGCCAGCCTAAGAATCCAGTGTCCATCGGCTGAAGAAGGCGTCAAGTGGAAATAACCAGAGGACCCCCCGGAGGGCAGACTGGAATCCACCCAACAGCCTCAAGAATGGGAGAACCAAAGAACAAGATAACATCTTGGAGCCGTCAGGAATGTGCTATCTGCTGATTGATTCAGCAACAGCATGATGAAGCAATTCCCATAGACTGGCATAGGAAGAAATTCCTATAAAAATAGACTCTAAAAAGTGAGAACTTTGGGGTCTGATTCTGCAAACCAACTTCCAGGAGCATCAGATGAGCATCTGACAAGGCCCTGCTCCCTCCTCATGTCCAGGCCACATGGCCAGTGGCTTGGCATGAGCAACTCTAAGGCTGGTAACTATGATAACAACCTTGCAGAACCTGTGTGTGTGTGTGTGTGTGTGTTTGTATGAATAAATGTGTGAATAAATATGAGATTGAATGGAATGTTATAACTATAACTAACTGCTTACTATGATTCTTTCTGTATTCACAATAAATGTGGTATTTTGCCTTTTTCTCTTTAATAAGATCCTGCTGGTTTTTATTTTATTGGTATAACACCTGAGGCACCAAAATTCCAGAAACCTGATTAAATTAAGAGCCCATACAGGGGGAACAATGGAGGGAAGGAAAAGTCAGTGGCTGATTACATGGGAGAGGGTCAAAGGACACCCTGGGTAATAAACAAACTAACCTCATACTACACTATCTGAACAGAGGGTGTGGTATCATAAAGATACTTGTAAACACACAACATTAATACCAAAATTTTTATCACAGATAAGTTTTGGGGATAAGAATTTTGACATGGATGTTAAACCTTATGATGCTACTTTTCAATTAATACCTGTAAACAGGTTTAAAGATTATTACAGCAGAGAAACCATAAAAAACTTGGTTTGCTGTGTGTGAATGGGGAAACTGAGGCACACTGCCTCACAGCCTTAATGGCTGGATGCCAAGAGAACTGTAACACAAACTGCTTTCAAGCTAGTCAGTGACTAACCCTCCTTCAGTAAGCAAAGACGGGAGGTGTGACACTCTGTACCTTGGGGGAACACCCTACACCCCCATGTTCATCTTTATAAAATGATTGTGTGCAACTGCAAATGCACTGTGTGCCAATGCAAAGTTTGTAATGTTGGGTGTCTTCGGAAGGCTCATGATGCACTGAGCATGGTTGTTATAGTGATGTTATAGTAATTGTTACAGTAATGTTATAGGTTATAATTTCATGTATATAGTTATGAGGCTGAAAATGTATCCTCATGGCTTAAAGAAAGCCCAGGCAAAAACTCTCCAAGAACAGAGAGGCAGTTCACATCTCATCAGGGCATGTATGGGACAAACCCAGCTCAGCCTCACAAGAACCAAGGATGAAGGCCTAGGCAACAACAAAAGGATCTGTTAGACTCTGAGTGAGTCACCCCCCTTCCTGAAGTGGGCGGGGGCGGGGCAAAGCCAAGAGGGAAGAAAGAACATGATAAAAGGGAGAGACGTTTGCCATGCTCTCTCTCTCTCTCTCCCCCACCTCCATCTACAGACACCACACCAAGCGACTGAAGCACTGATCAAAGGGGAGAGCCTGGCTGAAGAGCTACCAGCCAGCTTGTGATGAGAAGCATCTAAGTTTGTAAGGGCATTGAAAGTGTTAAGATCAGCTTAGAATGCGTTTTGCTTTTATTTCATTTGACCAAATCTGATTTGTTATGCTTTGACTTAGAATCACGTAAAATCTATCTTTATAGTTAATAAATTTGTTTATTCTATTTGAAGCAGTGCGTTTGGTTTGAAGTGTGTCAGAGGCTCCCCTTGGGATAACAAGCCTGGTACATATCAATTTCTTTGTAAAATTGATGAACTCATATAAGCTTGCAGCGACCAGAGGGTATAACTGGGCACTGCAAAACGGAGGTTCCTAGGGTTGTGTCCGGGACTAGAGATATTAGCTAGTGTCATTCTGTTGCAAAATCCAAGGAGCAGCTTACATGCCAGAGGCTGTGCGTGAACAGCCCAGGAATGGGGGTCTCACAGCAGAGCAGGGTAAGGCTGGCTCCCAGAGTCAAAGATTGGAGTGACCTAGCAGATCACCGGTCCAGATAACAAAAAGGGGAATGTCATATTCCCTTGCTGCAATTTAAGCCCATTGTTTCTTGTCCTATCCTCAGAGGTTAAGAACAACAATTCTTCTCCCTCCTCCTTGTGACAACCTTTTATGTACTTGAAAACGGTTATCATGTACCCTCTCAGTCTTCTCTTTTCCAGACTAAACAACCCCAATTTTTTCAATCTTCCCTCATAGGTCATGTTTTTTAGACCTTTAATCATTTTTGTTGCTCTTCTCTGGACTTTCTCCAATTTGTCCACATCTTTCCTGAAATGTGGCGCCCAGAACTGGACACAATACTCCAGCTGAGGCCTAATCAGCACGGAGTAGATCAGAAGAATTACTTCTCGTGACTTGCTTACAACACTCCTGGTAATACATCCCAGAATGATGCTCGCTTTTTTTTGCAACAGTGTTACACTATTGACTCATATTTAGCTTGTGGTCCACTATGACCCCCAGATCTCTTTCTGCAGACTCCTTCCTAGGCAGTCATTTCCCATTTTGTATGTGTACAACTGATTGTTCCTTCTTAAATGGAGTACTTTTTCCCTCAGTAAATTCTTCCCACATACACCACACAAACTCTCACATATAATTATACATACAAAATAATCCTTTCAGCTAATCAAGCTAGTTATTATACAGGCTGAGAAGAGATTATTTCTATTTTTAAATATCTGTGAGATGCTTAGATACTATAATGATGGGGAACGCAAAAGCAGATATTGCATAGCATAGAATAGTATGAAGCAAGAAAATGAAGTTTACTAGGATTTCTCCATTCTAAAAACTTCAATAACTGATGTGAA